>NC_091642.1:50405695-51127293 GCF_027580195.1 Bos mutus
TTCATTATTTGCAGTTAATATTTTAAGTGTTAGTCTCTCAGTCATGTCTGACTCTTTGCAACCCCAAGGACTGTAGCCCAATAGGTTTCTCTGTCCACAGAATTCTCCAGGTAAGAATACTGGAGTGGTTAGCCATTCTCTTCTTCAGGAGATCTTCCCCACCCAGAAATTGAACCCACATCTCCTGCATTGCAGGCTGATTCTTTACTGCCTGAGCCAACAGAGAAGTCCGATAAATATAATAATCCCACAGTTATACAGCACATGTTTAAAAAGTCAATATAAAACTGGAAAATTAAACAACCATTGATTCACTTAATAGTTGACCACTAAGGACGCTACTTGAAAAAGGCAGAAAGTCCCAAAGCAAGCTGCTGATATATTTACTTCTCTCAAGTCTCATACTTTAAGCTAAAATACACTCCACCTGCCTATATATAATATGCTCCTTACATAAACTTACAGTCACCTTTCATGAACTAGTTAAAAAAATGCTCTGCTTCTTGATTTTCTACCTATTTTCCCTGTTGCCAGTTCAAAATACTATATTTTCCAAAGTCACTCTATACTCCTCCTCTCTTGACTGCTTTGCTCTTATAGCTCCTATTTTGTTTCTTTTTTGTTACAAATTATCTTAATATATCTTTTGTTATTAAATCAAAGTGAGTCTTATCATCTATACCATCTTGGGATCAAGGAGATAACAGTATAATTGTTGACAGTCATTTAAAAACAAGGAATTCCTGGGACTTCCCTGGCAGTCCAGTGCTTAAGATTCTATGCTGCCAATGCAGAGGGCATGGGTTTGATTCCTGGTCAGGGAACTAAGATCCCACATGCTGCACAGTGCAACCAAAAGATTTAATTAATAAATTTCTGGAATTTATGTATTTGTATGTATTTGTATAAATAAATTATGTATTTGTATAAATAAATTCCTTTAAATGTAATAAATTCCTATAAATATATTTATATGTATAAATTCCTTATATTTATATAAGAAATAATTATATATAATTCAGTTCTGTTCAGTCACTCAGTCATGTCTCACTGTTTCCGACCCGATGGGCTATAGCACACCAGGCCTCCCTGTCCATCATCAACTCCCAGAGTTCACCCAAACTCATGTCCATCGAGTTGGTGATGCCATCCAGCCATCTCATCCTCTGTGGTCCCCTTCTCCTCCTGCCCTCAATCCCTCCCAGCATCAGGGTCTTTTCCAGAGTCAGTTCTTCATATCAGGTGGCCAAAGTATTGGAGCTTTAGCATTAGACCTTCCTTCCAATGAACATGCAGGACTGATTTTTCCTTTAGGATGGACTGGTTTGATCTTGCAGTCCAAGGGACTCTCAAGAGTCTTCTCCAACACCACTGTTCAAAAGCATCATTTTTCGGCACTCAATTTTCTTCATAGTCCAACTCTCATATCCATACATGACTATTGGAAAAACCACAGCTTTGACTATACAGACCTTTGTTGGCATATAATTAATTAAATATAAGGAATTCCTAAATTGGCATTTTCTTCTGCCCACCAAACCTCTTCCTACTTACTGGTTAAATATAACAGAAAAACAATTTAAAACTGATATATTTGGTAAACTTCAGTATATTCAGTGAGGGTTGGTTTTGGGATTTTTGTTTTGTTTTGTTTTTTAATTTAAATTAGGCATGATTGTCTTGGAGGAAAATTTTTTGAATTTGGAACACTGATTCTAAAATTATCCAACTCTATCTTTAGTATTAATCTATAAACCCATTGTGACTGAAAAGTTTAATAAATTTGCCAAACGCTAAGGAAATAACTCTGAAAAAAAAAATCTTAATAGAACTCACACTAAAATTCAAGTTATATCTCCCAATTTTAACATTCTAGACTTACATAAGTCATTCATTATTTCACACTGCAATCATATCCTTTCTCAGATAAGCAAACTATATGTAATTATAAACTGTTAACTACTATACAAAGGAAAGCCATGAGAATAAAATTAGGAGAACTCAAATTACAGATTCAACATAATTCCTACCCAAAATCCCAGGTAGACACTTGCTTGCAGAAACTGACAGACTGATCCTAAAATTCACAAGGAAGTTGAAGGGTCCCTAGGTAGTCCAAACAATCTTGGAAAAGAACAAAGTTGGAAGTCTAACAATTCCTAGTTTCAAAAGTTATTCCAAAGCTACATTAATCAAGACAGTATGGTTTTTGGGAATTCCCTGGTGGTCCAGTGGTTAGCACTCAGTGCTTTCACTGACATGGGCCAGAGTTCAATCTCTGATCAGGGAACTAAGATCTAGCAAGCCATGTGGTATAGCCAAAAAAACAAAAAACAAAACAAAAAAACAGTGTAATTCTGAGAAAATACCTGCTGCAAATCAATGTATCTGGTAAAGGGTTAATACTCAAAACATATAAAGAAGTCAGACAATTTGATAGGAAAAACTAACAAGTGTTGTTGAGAATATGAAGGAAAGGGAAACCTTGAGTACTACTAGTAGGAATGTAAACTGGTACAGCCACTATAAAAAACAGTATGAAAGTTCCTCAAAAACTTAAGAAATACCATTATACACCCAAGAAAAAGAAAACACATATCCTGGCACTACACAAACTACCTGTTCACTGCAGCATGATTCACAATAGCCTAATTGTGATATAAAACAATTTAACTGTACATCAATGAATCAAAGGATAAAGATGTGGTATGTACAGGCACACCTCATTTTATTGCACTTCATAGACACTGTGTAAACCTTCAGAGTATAGAAACCTTCAAAACTGAAAGTTTATGGCAACCTTACATTGAACAAGTCTATCAGAGCCATTTTTTCCAACAGCATTTGCCTCAGTTCATGTCTCTGTGTCACATCTGGTAATTCTTGCAATATTTCAAACTTTTTCATTATTACTGTATTGTTATGTTAGCTGTGATCAGTGATCTTTGATATTACTATTATAATTGTTTTGGCATTTCTTTAGCAATAAAGTATTTTTAAATTAAGTCACATCCATTTTTTTTATACATAATGCTTTTGCATACTTAGATTATAGTACAGTGTAACCAAAATTTTCATATGCACTGAGAAACTAAAAATTATGACTTGTTTTATTGTAATATCTGCTTTATTGTTGAACCCATGGTATCTCCAAGGTATGCCTGTACATAAACAACAGATTATTCAGTCATTAAGAACAAGGAAATCTACTATCTGGAGTAACACAGATGAACCTTAAGGGCATTATGCTAAGTGAACTAAGACAAAGACAAATATTGCACATCTTCGCTTACACATGGGAATCTGAAAAACAAACCAGACTCATAGAAACAAGAGAGTAGAAAGTGGTAAAGTTTACCAAGGACTGGGAGGGGAAATACAAAGAGGTTAGTATTCATTTTCCAACTATAAGATTAAAGTCTGAGAATCTAATGTAAAATATGGTGACACATCAATAATACTACTGCATAACTGAAATCTGCTAAGAGGGTAGAAATAAAAGGTAAATATGTGAGGTGAAAGATGTGTTAATAAACTAAATGAGTGAATCCTTCTACAATGTGTATGTATTTCAAATCACCACAATGTATACTTTAAATATCTTGTGTAAATGATACCTCAAATAAAGTTGAAGAAGAAAAAAAAAAGACTGTGGTTCTGCCATAAAGACAGACAATATAAATCAACAGAAGAGAATTCAGAGTCCAGAAATGCACTCTCATTTATGGTCAACTTATTTCAACAAGTATGTCCAGAGCATTCAATGAGGGAAAAAATGGTCTTCTCAACAAATGGTGCTGGGATAACTAGATACACATATGCAAAAGAGAAAGGTTGACCCCATCCTCAAACCACACACAAAAAACTAACTTAAAATATACATATATCTCAATGTAACAGTTAAAAACTATAGAAGAAATATAGGAGTAAATATTCATGACTTTAGGTTAGGCAATGGTTTTTCAGCCATGAAACAAAGAGCACAAACAACAAAAGGCAAAATTAAATTAGACTTCAAAATTAAAAATATCTGTACTCCAAAGGTATTATCAAAAAAGTGAAAAAACAACCCACAGAAAAAAATAAACCAAATTAAAAGTGAACAAAGGACCAGAATAGACATTTCTCCAAAGAAGACACGCACATGGGTCAATAAGCACATGAAAAGAGGCTCAATTCCATGAGCCATTAGGGAAATGCAAATAAAAACCAGAATGAGATACCACTTGATACCCACTAGAATAACTTATAAAAAAAGAAGAGAGACAGAATAACAAGGTTTGGGCTTTGGGTAACAATGCAGAGAAACTGAAACTCCTATATATCATTGGTAGAAATATAAAATGGTGCAATAACTTTGGAAAACACTTTGGCAGTTTCTTTAAAATTTTAATTTAATCATGGCATTCACTAGTCTCAAATTCAGGAACTACATACCTTAAAAAATATATGTACGTAACAACTTGTACATGAATGTTCATAACAACATTATTAATGACAGCCCCAAAGTGGAAACAACCCAAAGTTGATCAATGAACCCATGGATAAACAAAATGTGGTATATCCATACAAAAACAAAAAATAAAATACAGATTTGTGCTAACAACATGGACGAACTGTGAAAACATTATGAAAGAAGCCAGTCACAAAAGACTACATATTGTATTACATCATTCCCTTTATATGAAATGTCCAGAAGAGGCAAAGCTATACAGTCAGAAAGTAGACTAGAGCTGTCTATGGCTGGTGAGTTGGAAGGAAATAAGTGACTGCTGATATGTATAGCTTTTCTTTTTAGGTGATGAAAATGTTCTACAGTTGAATATGTTGATGGCTGCCCAACTCTATGAGTATACTAAACCAATGAACTGCTACTTTAAATGAGTGAATTGAATGGTGGGTAAATCGTATCTCAATAAAAATGTTATTAAAAAATACAAACAGAAGAACCTCTGTTTGTCTGGGGAGATAACACAGAGAGAGCAAAATCAGGCAGTGTCTTATTTATTTCTACATATATTCTACATACATTTCTACATATATATTCTAAATAAATAAGGCAGTGCCTTATTTATTTCTATATATAGACACACACACACACATATATAAAGGCAATGGAAACCAACTGAAGAATTTTTAAGCTGGGGAATGTCAAAATTAGATATACATTTTAAAACATTCGGAGAACAGACCAGAAGAGAATAAAACTGAAATCGAGAGGTAAGATACTTGTCTAGAGAAGAGTAATTTTGAAAATGGGACTAGGTGCTTGAAAATTAAGATCAACAAAATTGATGGATGGCTTTGAGAGATGATGGTACTAAAAGGTTTCTCCTTCATAAAACTGGATGTATGATAATGTCATTCACTGAGACGGAGAATAACAGAGATTTGCTGTTACTGCTTTGGTTGTTATTTTGCAAGAGGGATATAAGTCAGTTTTTTACATGTTAGTCCTAGATGTCTTTAAGTTATCCAAGTAAAATGTTGAATAGGTTAGCTATATAGATTAGGAGATCAAAGAAAAACCAGAGGCTAGATATGTACGTTCAGGAGTTATCAATATAAGTGAAACTGAATCAATGAGATAAAGGACACTACTTGAGAAGAAACAGAAGGCAGTAAATGGAACTAAGTGGAATATCTCAATATTTAAAGAACAAAGAAATGAGCTGGCAAAAAAAGACTGCAAAGTGCTCTTAGGGAAAAAACAGGAGAGACTGCAGTGTTATGGACACAAAAAGGAATGTTTCAAGGACATAGTCATGTTGAAGACTGCTTTTAAAAGTGAAGTAAGATGAATAATGAAAAATGCCATTTGAATTTAGTGACACAGAGATGTCATTAGGGACCTTCATGAGGCACCAGTCTGGTGGCATGATGAAGCTAAAGCCAGATTAAAATGGGTTAAAGAATACAGCATGGGAAGTAAGGCAACAGTAACAAATATAACAAGTTTGGGTACAAAGGGGAAGCATTTAAATTCACTGCTGAAGAACAGAGCAGGATAAAAGTGGGTTTTGATTTTTTTCTTTTTCAATTGAGAGTGATTTGAACATTATTTGAAACAAAAAGGAAAAACAACTAAAGAGAGACCAAAGTTGAAGATAAAACAAAACTAAAATAAAATAACGAGAATCAAGAATATTAGGTTCAGAAGAGGCGGAAGAGAAACGCAATCCAGAGAGAAAAGGGAAGGGCTGCCTCTGACAGGAGAATGGAAAATTCTTCAATGTAGGGAGGAATAAAGAGGAAATGAAAGTATATGCAGGTTAGATGTGTATGTCTGTTAGCAGGAAATTAAAGGAAACCCTGTATAATGGCTTATTTTTTCTGAAGCAGAAGCCAAAATTATATCCTAAAAGAAGGAAAGTGGAAGGGTGAATGATTTAAAAACAGTGAAGGTTTAAATAGGCATCACTTGTTTATAGAATTTTATTCCATATTACCTAACAGTGGCATATTGTTTGCAAAGAGGGCCTCAACATCCTTATGCACACTGCCACTTGTATTGTGACTTCTCTTTTTCCACAACCAAAAGTGGAGTCTTCTCCTTCCTATGAATATAGACTGGCCCTGTGACATACTTTGACCCATATAATTCCATAAAAGTGACAGAAGGTGACTTCCTAACCTAGATCTCAACAGACCTCGTAGCTTTCACTCTTGCCTTCCTAAAATGTATATAGTAGATGTAGAAGCTCCAGTCAGCCTTCTGGAAGCAACCTTATGGGAAAAAGCCCAGCCAACAGTTAGTATCAACTTGTAAGACAAATAGGAAAAGGAGTATGTCAAGGCTGTATATTGTCACCCCGCTTATTTAACTTCTATGCAGAGTATATCATGAGAAAGCTGGAATCAAGATTGCCGGGAGAAATATCAATATCCTCAGATATGCAAATGACAGAACCCTTATGGCAGAAAGTGAAGAGGAACTAAAATGCCTCTCGATGAAAGTGAAAGTGGGGAGTGAAAAAGTTGGCTTAAAGCTCAACATTCAGACAACGAAGATCATGGCATCTGGTCCCATCACTTCATGGCAAACATATGCGGAAACAGTGGAAACAGTGTCAGACTTTATTTTTTTGGGCTCCAAAATCACTGCACATTTTGGAGGAATCTGGATATCCTTGGAAGGAAAGTTATGATCAACCTAGATAGCATATTCAAAAGCAGAGATATTACTTTGCCAACAAAGGTCCGTCTCGTCAAGGCTATGGTTTTTCCAGTGGTCATGTATGGATGTGAGAGTTGGACTGTGAAGAAAGCTGAGCGCCAAAGAATTGATGCTTTTGAACTGTGGTGTTGGAGAAGACTCTTGAGAGTCCCTTGGACTGCAAGGAGATCCAATCAGTCCATTCTGAAGGAGATCAGTCCTGGGTGTTCATTGGAAGGAAAGATGCTGAAGCTGAAACTCCAATACTTTGCCCACCTCATGCAAAGAGTTGACTCACTGGAAAAGACCCTGATGCTGGGAGGGATTGGGGGCAGGAGGAGAAGGGGACGACAGAGGATGAGATGGCTGGGTGGCATCACCGACTTGATGGACGTGAGTTTGAGTGAACTCCGGAAGTTGGTGATGGACTGGGAGGCCTGGCATGCTGAAGTTCATGGGGTCGCAGAGTCAGACATGACTGAATGACTGAACTGAACTGAACTGAAAGACATAGAGTGAGGTCACTTGGACCAACTAGACCCAAAGGAGCCATCAGATGAGTATAGTCACAAGGGGGACTCTGGATGAGATCAGAACTGACCACCTGAGTCCATGGCAAATTGCCAGTCCAGGGAAAAATAAGCAAAGAAAACAATGGCTTTAAATCACATTCTTAAACCAGTAGTAACCTAATTTATTTCCCTTTTTTGGTTTAAATATACAGAAAAAATTACTCCACTTTTCTCATGGGAAAAAAAAAAATCACAAATAATATCACATTCATTTATCATATTTCTTTTCCACTAAACTTAAAACTTCTTTAAAACAAAATTTCTAGAGTCAGAGCTTTGAGGTTCAGCCACTCATTCACTTACTAATCATGTACTGCTTCCCAGAATAAATCCAGACACTGTCCATATACCAGTGAACAAAAGAGATAAAAATCTCTGCCAGCTCTGAGGAGTTATGGATAATCTAATTCTAAAATATATGCGACATCTGTAACCTTCAAGAAAACATGCAATGAGAAATGTATGTATTACACTAAAAATCACTCTTACCCTCATGCCAAGCACCAAGAACCCAATCTCTTCCATTAATGGGTACTTGCTGACCTGTTGCTGAATCTTCTCAGATGAAGCAAAAGGATCATAGCTTTTCCGCCCTATCTTTACATCCATTATACAGGGCTTATTAAATTTATGGGTCACATCTTCCAGTTTTAGGTATAAATCTGTTATTAAAGAAAAACCCTAATTAGTAATAGGAAAACATATTACTACTTAAGAGAAAACAAAAATGAGGAAATCTTAAAACTAAGAAAAAGTTAAAACTGATCCAGCATCAACAATTATTATTACTTTACCTGGAGGGGAAAAAAAAGCTTGACTAATAAATTTTATAACAGGTATAAATATCACAAAGTAACTCTTGCAAGAGGTGGAATAAATATTCAACCGTAATTAAAAGGTATGAATTAGATATAAGGCTTCCAAGAACATTAAAAAGGCAATGAGATAATTTTTAAAAACCGTCCTTGAATACATTCTTCTTTTGAACATGATTTACATCCTATGTGCCTTAGCAGGCATCTTAGTGTTTTAACAATTTTTTAAATTCTTCATTTAAGGATAGTAAAAGGAATAAATCCTTTCCACAGAGGATACAACAGGTATAGGTTAAGAAAGGTAAATCAATCCAAATGATGTTAATGCCAAATATACATTCTAGGCTTACTAGTACAAAAGGAAAAAGAAACACCCTGCTTTTTAGAACACAAAAAGTCTTCAAAAGTTCATTTGTAAATAACTTTGGCATCCTGTATACACCTTCCCTCAGAAAACTATTAGAAAGGGAGATTCAAGTAAAAAATTATAAACATCTCAGTTATAACACACTGTAGCCGACCTTATAGTTTTAGGTTGAAAATACAGGTCTGATTGCACTGAGGGAAAGAAGTAAGGAAAGAAAGTCTTTCCCCCTTCCTAGGTGAATAAATCTCCCAAACAAAATTCTGAATGAGATCACAAATTTCAGTCATGTCATAAGAAGCACTTCTTGTAAAAACCTTTCCTTACAAACAGAAAATATTTTACTTTTTATCAAAGTAACAAGGTTTGATTTTTTGAAATAAATGAATTTATTTTTTAAAATCTTATGCCTTAGTCAAAGGAAAATGGAGAGAGGGAGGATTGTGTAGAACCAGGTGAAGTTAAGAGACAAAAAATGAACTGTAGCCTAAGAGACTAGCACTCATAGAAACAAAAAGGAGCAGGCTACATTTAAAAGAAAAGTTCTAACAAAGGGACATTTTCAACAAGATAAAAGGGCTGGACACAGACATCCTGTTGATGGTGAGAGATAATGAGACAAGTAGGAATATCCTGCTCAAGAAACTAGAACCTACCCATTTCTGTACTTTAAAAAGATAACCACAGGAAAGTATGATAAGATGGGGAAGAAGGAAGCACAGCAGTCCCCTTCACACACTTCCCATTTTCAGCTACCTTGAGGAAAGAGAAAGAAAGGGATCCATCCTCTCCCTAAAACTGTATAAAAATTTCAGTAACAAAGCTTATGTTTCAAATATCAGAAGAGACTAATTAGATCCCAATACAGTAAATCATTAGCATTCACAAGTTTATCATCATTAATTTCCATAACTCAAGAAACCCTGAAGGCCTTAGTGAGGTAAGGCTATACATGGGAAGACAAAAGATAGTGTGCAAATCTAGCTAAACATCACAGCATCTACAGTTCAGTGTAGGGTTATTATTTTCTACCTGCCAATTTGGTAGTGATTAAAAACAAAAACTGTTTTTTGGCCAAACAACAGAAACAAGAGAAGCTAAAGACTTTTTGCAAATCCCTATTTCATCCTCTCTTGGGAAAGAGAAAAATACAAATACAAACTCTCCTTACAGTAGGAATATAATAAATGCCTGCTTGAGTGAATCAGTGTTTGCTCTTCTCATTCTCTTTCTGCCCAAAGGGACTTTGGGTTTGGCCTTCTTCATCCTGTAGTAAGTTGAGCCATTCCTTCAGTAAACAGGCCTAAGTATCATCAGTTTTATCTGACATTTATTTTGATTAGGCAAGGGCTTTCCTGGTGGCTCAGATGTTAAACAATCTGCCTGCAATGGAGGAGACCTGGGTTCAGTCTCTGGGTGGGGAAGATCACTAGGAGAAGGAGAATTCAATGGACAGAGGAATCTGGCAGGCTACAGCCCATGGGGTCGCAAAGAGTTGGACATGACTGAGTGACTAATACTTGACTAGGCAAATGTGTTTTATCTTACTTTCAGATTCTTGATATGCTTTATTTGATTTGAATTACCAAATCATATAAAACATATATATATATATATACACACACACCATATAAATGGCTAAATTATTGATTCTTAGCCTTTAGTTCATAATCCTTAAATTAAGGCCTACTGAGAGTTGGTTTAGTGTATTCTTTTGGTTCTCTAAGTGAAAAGTTGAAATTTTGAGATCCTTGTTTCTCTTTCCCTCTAAGTTACTAAAAAAAAAAATCAATATCAAAACCTGCTTTAGAGATGCATAGTTAAGGCAATGGCACCCCACTCCAGCACTCTTGCGTGGAAAATCCCATGGATGGAGGAGCCTGGGAGCCGCAGTCCATGGGGTCGCTAAGAGTCAGACACGACTGAGTGACTTCACTTTCACTTTTCACTTGCATGCATTGGAGAAGGAAATGGCAACCCACTCCAGTGTTCTTGCCTGGAGAATCCCAGGGACGGGGGAGCCTGGTGGACTGCCGTCTGTGGGGTCGCACAGAGTCGGACACGACTGAAGTGACTTAGCAGTCAAAAAAAAAAAGATTATATATCTAGCAGTTTGCCACAGTTGCTTCTGAATAAAATAGGGAAATGAGACATGATGTGGGAACTCAGATTTAAATTGATTTTTTTTCAGATTATCATCACTAGAAATAAATTTAAATACTGATTCTCTCTGAAAAAAATGCAAGAGAGCTTAATTCAAAATAAGTCAATCTCAAGACAATAACTTAAATGATCAAAGGCATTTTAACTACAGGAGAGCCTCATTGATAAGGCAATGCTACAGATAACAAAGGACACTCAGCCAAAACCCCTCTGGGTATAGAATGGTACAACAGTTCTCAATTTTTAGGTATATAGAGAATATGTTCTAAAAATTGGATGGACTAAGAATAAGATAGTGTTCTATCTGGAATAGTTTAGGTTCATTTTGACCAAAGTCAAGGAAATAAATTAAACTATATTGATATGATGTTTGGAAAATAATTATGACTTTTTGCTATGATGTAACTTGTAAGGAAAGTAAAAGTTAAAAAACATTTAGTATTTTTAAATATTAAAAAAATAAAAAAAGTTGATTTTTTCATATATACATATGAATTAATGTGTGTATAAATCACATAGAGAGCAAAATAACTATATTTACTTTTTTAAATTCTTAAAAGCTCTATTTAGTACAACAGATTCTGATGAAGCCAGTCAGTCAGAGGTCTAAAGACTGACATTTGTGAACCTCAAATCTAAGAGATAATCCATTAAGCTTAGTCTTAATATTTGTGTAATAAATAACAGGACATCTACTTTTCATAAATATATGGATCTCATTATAAGAAGTCACACTGACTAGAAGTATAGTTCTCTATGGTTGTAAGAGAGAAATCTGTTATCTATTAATTTATGGAAAATGTATATAGAATTTCTATTGTTCTTTAATATTTTGAGGTAAAAATCGTAAAAATACCTACCAGGTAGTCCAAAATATACCACTTCATGCTTTTATAAGCAGTCTATAAGTTAAGACTTCTCAGTGGCTGTACCAACAACAAGGTTAATATGCTCAAAATATTTATATATTTCATGTTGCTGATGATAGTATGTTTAAGATTACACAAGGTTACTATGAACAAAAAGTTTTTCTATTTTAAGTGTATTTTCTATTTAAATATATACAATTAAATATAATTATCTTAAATATAAATTAAATACTTACATCGTTTTCTAATACATTACACATAAAAAAATTCTACTGCTGGAATACAGTCCTGATACTAAGAAAAAAAAAAAGGGCAGAAAATTCCCCAGTAACAAAGGAGAAAAAAATAAAAACATTTGAAATATTATGGAAAACTGAAAGATCTGCAAACACTTATAAACAGTAAAGATGAGATAACTATTCTTTTAAAGGAAAGACAAAGGTGAGGACATTTAGAGTTGAAGATTTATTCAGATCCTCTTAATGAATATTGATTATACAGATCATTACAACATAGGTTCCAAGTTTCATCATATTCTTTCCCACCCTATCTAGGCATTGGCTACTATTATCATTTCTGAACCTCCCAAAATGTAAAAAAAGCCGGGTGGTGAAACCCTGCCCATTTATGAAGCCAAATGGAAAAACAGAGGACGCCTTTCTTCTGCCTTTCACATCAATCATGAGCTATTTCTGAGAGCAACAGAAGCTTGAAGTATAAGGAATTATAAATAGAAGAGACCTTGAGTGTCCAAATGTGGGGTGAAGAGGGAGAAAGGGAACAGCTTATTTCAATCCATGCTTCTTAAAACCTGACTAGTAGTGAGATCCATAAACCTATCAATCAGTGAGACTAGAGATTACATTTGAGAACTCTCAATTTGCTCAAACCTACTTGAAGATATACTTTTCTATTCCTCCAAATAAATATTGATGGCACATGTATCTATGTGCTTATACACAAGTAAAATGAGATTTAACATACATAACTAGTTTCAAATCTTCAAATATAATTGTAACAAATGCTTTACCTTAAAAAAAAAACACTAGTCATATTCTAAGGTTTGCTAATGTGATGTTTGTATAACTCTATGACTGTAAATTTAAAAAAAATGGGTGAGATTTATGGTACATAAATTAAATGTCAATAAAACTGCCATAAGAAATTTAAAAGGTAAAAAACTGTTGGTCAGGACATCCTTATGCTTCCTTTAAGTGACAATAACTTGCTGTGCAAACTGGAAGTACTTTCTCTGTTTTACAACTTTGGATTCTAAGAATTATACAAAGTTGTATAACACTCTACCTTGAGACTTCCCTGGTGGAGTAGTGGATAGGAAATCTTCCTGCCAAGGCAGGGGACACGTGTTTGATCCCTGATCTGGGAAGATTCCACATGCTTCTGAGCAAGTAAGCACACATGCCACAACTACTGAAGCCCCAAGCTTTTGCTCCAAAACAAGAGAAGCCACTGCAATGAGAAGCTCATTTACCACAACGAAAAGTGGGCCCTGCTCACCACAATTACCGAGAAAGCCCACATGCAGTAACTAGACCTAGCACAGCCATAAATACATAAATAAAGATGCTCAAGTAGAAAGAGGGGAAAAAGAGTCAAGAAATAAATTATATCAATTTAATACTACGTAAAGTATAGTAATGCAAATCACAGTGTTCTATTAAAATTTAAGAAAATATTCATTTTCATGATCCTGTGGACTAAAGATGTCAAAAAGTTTCCCATCTTATATGTGTTTCATTTACAATCAAAATGATAAAAACAGAAAGAGGACTCCATGAATTCTCTAGCAAAATCAAAGCTTAACAATCTCTATGGTGCAGTTCTCCTTCCAGAGCTAAAAACTGGAAAGGAAGGGGGTTCCGTGACTGTCCAGTGGTTAGGACTCAGTGCTTTCACTGCTGTGGCCCAAGTTCAATTCCTTATCAAAGGAACTCCCAGGAAGTTGCAGTGCGGCCAAAAAGAAAAAATATGTTTTTAATTTTAAAAAACAAATTAAAATATTTTTCAAAAGATTACAAAGGAATAGGAAATTTCCTAAGGCAATTGTTGGTATTACAGGACTACATCTATTTACATGTATACTTCTATTTATATTTTCTCTTCTTTTTTCTCATTTTCCTCGCCTCATCTTTTCAACTCAGTAGTACCAACATCTCCATTTATACTCAAATAAGAGTTTCAGAGTTTACAAAGCATTTTCACATAAAATAACATGCATTTTCACAACTCCACGTGAAATTATTTTCAATGTATAGAAGAAAAAGTGGACCTCCAAAAGGTTAATGAGTTAGAGTAGTTCACAAAATTTGGAAATAACCAACAAAGAAGCCAAGGCTTCTGACTTCAAAGTTACTGATCTTTCTACATTAACATAGATATCCCTCAGGATTATTTGGTATTGAAAACCAAAAAGGTATTGATTGCTAGCAAGTCTTTGATTTTTAAATTATTTTAAATTATACAATTCTAGACTATAAAATGTTTCAATTAAAATATTTCTTCTCCTACCCAAATTCTTCTTATATACTCTACTTTTCAAAATAATGATGCTGTTGGCTCAATTATTTGACCCACTCTATTTTTTTTTGGTTGTGCCTCATGACATGCAGCATCTTAGTTCCCTGACCAGGGCTTGAACCTGTGCCCCTTGCAGTGGAAGTGTGGAGTTCTAACCACTGGACCACCAGAGAATTCTCTCTACCCCTTCTAAATAATTTTTAAACTTAACATTTAACTATCTAGATATAGATTAGACAAGGAAAAAGGAGGGAAGGGAAGAGGGAAGAAAGACAAGGAAAGAAAAAAGGAGGAGAAAAGAAAAAGGGAAAGTAAAGAAGAGGAAAGTGAGAAGAGAAGGGGGAAGACAGGAAGGAGGGAAAGAAAGGAAAAGCAGGAGCAGAGCAAAGCTCAAGTCTCCTGCCTCCCCAAATGAAGCACAGAAGAATCCTACAAATCCTGGGGAACCATTGATTTACTATTATCTGAGGATACTCACAAGAGATACTATGAGTCCTTATTAATGAAACCTAGCATAAGTAGTGACAAAGAACTGAGGGAAAGAACAAGCTCAAACTTGAGTCCCCATCTCTTCCTGTTCTCAAAATGTGGTTCAAGCACTATCTCCATTAGGAAGAAAAAACAACAAACACACTTTTATTTAATAAGCATATCATGAACTCCAACACAGACAGATACACATTATCAAAATGTCTGGGAGTTGAGCCTATTAATTTGCATTTTAGCAAGACTATGGGTTTTTCTTAAACTCAGTCAAGTTTGAAATTCTTCCCTCACTCATGAATCTTCTTCAATGGTTAGCAGTCATGTTACCAGTTTAACTGACTTTTGTCTGCTCTGTCAAAGGCCTTAATGTGGCAAATACTGCTTCAAGTATTAACTAATATTAAGAGAGAAATTCTGTGCCCTTACATAAAAAATTTTGTCCTCTATATGAAAATTACAAGTATTTTTTAAAGCATGCAAGTAGGAAATGAAGGAACAAGACAGAAGATAGGAAGGAAGTTACACAAAGAAAATATTTCTTGATTTTTCTTTTTTCAAAATGGGAAAAGAAATTGCTCAAAATGTTTGAAAAAAAGAACATCTGATAATTAAGAGTATTAAGTACTAATGTATATATATACATATATATATATATATGTTCATTCAATTGTTTAAGAAATGGGTTATTAATTTGTATATGCTATTTAAGAAACTGGTTATGAAAAGCAAAAGTATTAATTAGTTTTCTTAATGAATAAGAGAAAGAGTAGTAAGAAAAACACATATATTCTGTTTTTATAATACGAGGCTTAATCTTACTTAAATCTTTTAAAAAGCAATTCTCATAAATTAAGACTAAAAGATGGATTTTAAAGAAAAGATTACCATTTGGTGCAGTAGGAGGTGACCAGATGCCATAATATTTTGGCAAATATTTTTGTAGCTCTAAAAGAATATCATCAGTACAATCAGCAGCAAAAACCTGAAACAAAGAGAAATGGAACATTTGCAAGTCAGTTCCTTGTAATGCTTTCTAACTGCTCCACACATTTCTCAAATAACACAATACAATGAATCATAATTTATCCAGTATGAGTTTTAACTGGAATTTAATAAGTTTAAGTCCGGAATAAGCAAAAAAAAAAAAGAAAAACTCTATGTGTCTCCAATGAGAAACTCTGTATTATTTAGAGCATATTCTTGGTTATCTAATTCTAGCCTTTCACTGTCCTTGAACTATTTTACAACAAAGTAAGTTGTAGATAACTCTTAGCAAATGCAAAAGAATTCTTGTCCATAGACAAAGAATAAATTCTGGCCAGAGGAGGATCTGTGCCTCACTGGAGTCTCAGTGGTAAAGAATCCATCTGTAATGCAGGAGACTTGCAGGAGACATGGGTTCAATTCCTGGGTCAGGGAGATCCTATGGAGAAGGAAACAGCAACCCACTCCAATACTTATGCCTGGGAAATTCCGTAGACATAGGAGCCTGGCGGGTTGCAACCCATGGGGTCACAAAGAGTGAGACACAACTGACCACTAAACAGCAACAGAGGAGGATTACTGACTTCCCTCCAATCTCCCTGGAAAGGGAGAGTTTACAGTGTTCTTATGTACACTCATTTCACCTTCCCTTTATGCCATATAAATTTGTGCTTCTTTGACTTTTCTTTTGAACTAGGTTTTAACGTCTGCTTAGTTCTGATACTAAGTAGGGCCCTGTGGGGCTCCTGAGCACAAAGCCTTTCCGTATCCCCCATTTCTTCGATTATAAGAAAGAGGCTTCATTTAGCCTCCATGACCTTCCCTGAGTTCCAATGTGCAGATGCAAGCAGTTACTAAATAGGAAAGAGAGGTGAAGTGACACCAGGGAGAAACAGTCAAGAGCAGCCTTGGGGGAAGGTCCTGTTTCCCTATCAAGGGATACACACAACACTATCTTTGAGCTGTTTTGACCCCAGACAAGTTTGAACCTGAAAGCTGATGACACTGACTCCTACTTACCTCACCACTAACCCATCAGAAGAATGCAAGCCAGTCACTGCTTTGATCCTTATCACCTACCCCCACCTCATGTCTGTTAAGACCTTTTCCTATTGCCCAGTTCTTGAGGGGATAGCCTGCTGGGTTCCCTTTTTGCCTGGCAAAGAAATAAAGCCACTTTTTCTCTCTCCTCCATAACAATTTCCATATTTGTTTGGCATCGGCACACAAAGTCAATATTTTCGCATCACTTACCTCATTAAATGAGTTTAAACAAAATCTTTAACGTGTGTTTATTTTATATCTGTAAAGAAATTGTGATTTTACCTTAAAAAATGTATCATTTAACTCAATGTAAGTCTAAGTACTGTTCATTTAATTATTTGATTTATAACCAGTAATAATTCTAGAAAACAATGAAATATGCAGATATCCTGGAACTAGATTTTTAATTTTTCTTCTAGAAAAGCAGAAAGAAAATATTTTTTGTTTCAGACTCAGAGACTGAGGGAAAGAACTTCTGGTTGTCAGGGAAAGGGTGAGTGAAAGGAATAGTTAGGGAGTTTGGGATAACAGGTACACACTGTTATATCTACAATGGAAAATCAACAAGGACCTACTGTATAGCACAGGGAAGTCTGCTCAATGTTATGTGGCAACCTGGATAGGAGGGTAGCTTGGGGAGAATGCATACATGTATATGTATGATGAGTCCCTTTGTCGTCCACCTGAAACTATCACAACACTGTTAATCGGCTACACTCCAATACAAAATAAAAGGTTTAATAATAACTTGTAAGATATCTTACTCATTAACTCTTGCCAAATAGGTCTACTAATAATAATGACTAGCAAGACATCTTACCCATTAACTCTTGCCAAATATGGTGTACCTAAGTACTCAAAACCATTTAAGTTTACTCATGTAAAATGCTTATGAAATCTCAGTATCAGAATTCTAATTATATATGTTCAAACCACATTCACATCAAGTAGTTATATATGACATAATTCTATTGAATAAACTCAAGTATGGCAGAAACTCACCAAACGTGATACATTGTATTTTCCAGCTTCCCCTACTGAAATGTGAGCAGAAATGAAATCAGTCACTTCCTGGCCAAGGTAATTAAAAGCAGGGTGTACCTTATCATCCCTTTGTTCCTGGCACAAAGACATTGAAGACACAGTGTTCATGATGACCTAACAAGATGGAGGAGCCAAATACATCTATGTGCTTACCTGAAGAAGTCCACGATATAAGTGAAAAGATAAAAGAACTAGAAGAGTAGAAAGATAAACTTTCTCTTATGTTAAATATGTTTTTTAAAGTATTAAGACTGATCTTTACTACAACATATCAAACAAGATAACCTAAACAACTCTGTACCTAGAAATGTAGGATAAAATATAATATTTTCTTAAATGCATAGCTGAGCTCCCATGATTAAAAAAAGGAAATTCACAGAGATCTAAAATAAAGAGGAAACCCAAAGTGCTAAGCTGAGCAGTCATTTGGGCTCAGATGTCCACTCTGAAAACCTGAACCAAAGGATCTCTGAACTTAGGATCAGTCCTAGATGAGGACAGAGATACTAAAAGAGGGAGAGTAAAAAATGCTCTGAGCCAAGCTAATACAGAAAAAAACAGCAAATAAACAATATCAGGAATAAAAAGAGAGTCATAATTAAACTAGCATAGCATTTTAAAAAATACTATGAAGAACTTTACCAGGTGGATAATTACATAAAACTATAATCTATATTTTAATACCACATTAACGAAGAAAATCAAAACATTTAAGAAACTGAATCATTAGTTAAAAAATATATCCCTTCCCAGGAACAAATGAAAGGAAAGATGGAAAGGACTTATGGAAGAAAAAGAGACAAGTCAACAGGCTGCTGTGATGAATTTATAGGTAAGTTTTATCAAGTCTAAGGAATCAAATACTTATCTGATACAAATTCTTCCACAGAAAAGAAAAAGGAATGCCCCTCAAAACTCATTTTATGAAGCTAAAAGAAACTTGGTATCAAAACAGGACAAGGATAATATGTGAAGAAAATAATAACCTCATTCATGAGCATAGCTATAAAAAATCTTATATATGTTAACAAGGCAATGGCACCCCACTCCAGTACTCTTGCCTGGAAAATCCCATGGACGGAGGAGCCTGGTAGGCTCCAGTCCATGGGGTCACTAAGAGTCGGGCATGGCTGAGCGACTTCACTTTCACTTTTCACTTTCATGCATTGGAGAAGGAAATGGCAACCCACTCCAGTATTCTTGCCTGGAGAATCCCAGGGACAGAGGAGCCTAGTGGGCTGCCGTCTATGGGGTCTCACAGAGTCAGACACAACTGAAGCGACTTAGCAGCAGCAGCAGCAAACAAAACCCAGTAATGCATATTATTAAAAAACAAAAATGACATGTCCAAGTATGTTTTATTTCAAAAATCAAAGGTAATGTAATATTAGAAATCTGTTATGGCATTTACCAGTGGCTTCCCCAGTGGCTCAGATGGTAAGGAATCTGCCTGCAATGCAGGAGACCTGGGTTCGATCCCTGGGTTGGCAAGATCCCCAGGAGAAGGGAATGGCTACTCATTCCTGTATTCTTGCCTGAAGAATTCCATGGAGGAGAGTATAAAAGCTGGCTTAAAACTCAACTTTCAAAAACTAAAATTGCAGCATTTGGTTCCATCACTATATGGCAAACAGATGGTGAAAAAGTGGATAAGTGGAAACAGTGGCAGATTTTATTCTCCTGGGTTCAAAAATCACTGTGGACAGTGACTGCAGCCATAAAATCAAAAGATGTTTGCTCCTTGGAAGAAAAGCTATGATAAAGCTAGACAGCGTATTTGAAAACAGTTATCACTTTGCCAACAAAGGTCCGTCTCAGTCAAAGTTATGGTTTTTCCAGTAGTCATGTATAAATGTCAGAGTTGGACCATAAAGTAGGCTGAGTGCCAAAGAACAGATGCTTTTGAAATGCAGTGCTGGAGAAGACCCTTGAGAGTCCCCTTGGACAGCAAGGAAATCAAAACCAGTCAATCCTAAAGGAAATCAACCCTGAATATTCATTGGAAGGATTGATGCTGAAGCTAAAGCTCCAATCCTCTGGCCACCTGATATGAAGAGCTGACTCATTGGAAAAGACCCTGATGCTGGGAAAGACTGAGGGCAGGAGGAGAGGTGGGCAACAAAGGATGAAATGGTTGGATGGCATCACTGACTCAATGGACATGAGTCTGAGCAAACTCTGGGACATAGGGAAGGACAGCAAAGCCTAGCGTTCTATAGTTCATGGGGTCAAAAGAGTCGGACACAACTTAGAAAATGAACAAGGGTATTTACCACATTAACAGATTAAAAGAGGAAACTCATGATCATTTCAACAGATACAGAAAATCTTTGCCCTCCTGCATTGTCTCTTCCTGGTACAAGAAACTAGGGGGTTGGTGAATAGCTGAGGTCACTTATTTACTTCTCTAGTTTCCTCCTTATCAGTCCAAGTTGTCTCTTAAAGTTACCTTGCTGAGTTCCAGCAACCACTCCTTCTCCATGCTGACCAGGCCTACAGATGGTATAGCCTTCTCTCTTGCAGGTGACCTTAAACTCTGACTAAATCATTGTAAATGGTCCTTTTATTAAACTGATAGAGTGTATCATTTGTTCCTTGAGAAAATCTTAACTCACAAAGAAAGCACTTTCTTTAATTTGTGGAGAATTATCTCTCAAAAACTTAGCTTGAAAGTCATACTTTAACAGGGAAATGTTAGAAGCACTTTTACTAAATGAGGAGAAGATTCCCCCCACTATTGCTTCAGTTCATCACACTGAACTATATAGAAATCCCCGATAGAAGTATATAGATTCAAAAGGGTTTCCAATCACAGAAGATGCAACCATCTATACAGAAAGCAACTAAAATTGTTAGAAAGTCTCAGATAAATATAAGTTACTAAGAGTTCACCAAGATTATTGTATGTAAGAACACCGTACAAATATCTCACTCCTGTGTATTAGCAATCATTGGAAAACTTAACTCAAAAAAATACTGTTTACAATAGAAACAAAAAATAAGAATGAATCCAACTAAGAATGAATCCCACTAAGTATGTGCAAGACTTTTACAGAGTAAATATAAAATATTTTCTTTGAAAAAGAGGAAGTGTCAGCAATTGAAAGCATATTCTAGAGCCAGACTGCCTATGTTCAAATCCAGGGACCATCATTAACTATTTGAATGATCCTGGTCAAATTATTTAAATTAATCATAGTTTAGTATAAAATGAGGATAATAACAGTGTATCTAACTCACAGGTTGTTGTTAAATGAGTTGGTAAAGCATTACTAGCAAGTATTTGCTTTTTGTTTTGCATTATCTTTTTACTTGCACCTAAATTTAAGAGGTAAAGTTATAAAATTCTTAGAAGAAAATATGAGCATTCACCTTCATGACATTAAATATGACACTAAAAGTCTGCACTTCAAAAGACACTAACAAGAAAATGAAGACAATTCAGAGAATAGGGATAATATTACAAGTCACATATGAAAATCAAAGCAAATTACAATAAAATTAACACTTCACATTCACTTGAATGCCTATTTAAAAACAAAAACAAAACTAACAAGTGTTGATGAGGATAAAGAAAAACTGGAATCCTCATATACTAGTGGTGAAAGTGTAAAATAGGGCAGGCACTTTGGGAAACACTTTTGACAGTTTCACAAATAATTAAATGTAGAATTACTATATGACCCAGTAATTCCACTCCATATCCAATTCTAATATCTAAAAGAATTAGAAAATAGGTATTCAAATAAATACCGATACATAAATGTTCATAACAGCCTTATCTACAAAAGCCAAAAGATAGAAACAATCCAAATGTTCTTCAATGAGTGAATGAATAAACAAAATGTGGTATGTAAATTTAATGAAGTATTACTCAGCCACAAAAAGGAACAAAGTTCTAGTGCCTATCACAAACTTTAAAAACATGCTCAACAAAAGAAGCTAGATACAAAAATAACTCCATAGAAAGCAGGTTGGTGGGTGGAAGACATTGGGGTGAGGGAGGAATAGGACATCGTGGCTTAATTGGGTACAGGGTTTTTTGTGTGTGTGTGTGCTGAAAATGTTTTGTTAACTAGATAAAGGTGTGGTTGCAAAACATTGTGAATCTTCTAAAAATTATTCCTAGTAATAAGGTTAATTAAATGTTAACTGTCCCCCAATCCTTCCTTCCCCTCTACCCTCCTTTGGAGTTTCATAGTACACACTAGCATGTTCAAGGCTCAAAGAAATTCTATAGTAAAAAAAAAAGTACTTAGTTAAACTCAGCATTTCTGAAAAATACAGTCTATCATCTAAGTGTTTTTCAAAAATGTAGGTCAAAACCCATCAATCAAAATTAATTCAGTATATCAAAATAAGAATCACTCAAAAATGAAATAGAATAGAAAATACTAGAATATATTAAACATCGTATTTTTTTGAGCTGTTATTTCAGTCACATACAAAGTGTACTAAGACATGTTATCAAACGTATTTCTTATTGAGTCAGCAGCATAAAATTATGAAAAGCACTTTGAATACAACAAAACAAATCTTACCTCACTTACCATATTATAAAATTCCAGCTCTCTTGGACCCCTTGGAGGCGGCTGCAACTGTTTCAAAACTGTGCCATCTGGATGTTGCAGTATACCTACAGAACAAAAATAAGATATTCTAAAATGCTTTAATAGCCAATTTCATAAATTTAACAGTTTCCTTTCACTTATTTCAGAAATTGAAACATTCAAACAACATATTTCAGTGCCTGTTATAGGCAAAGCACCAGGAACACAAATTCTAAATAGCTTGCTTTTGTTGTTTCCAACTGTTATGCCCCTTATAGCCCCCTCAGACTTTCTAATAAATAGAACATATTTAAATTTTTATAGAAATTCTTCAGTAATAGACTTTCCAGGAGATGTTAATTTATAGTTAAATAAGAAGCAAATTGGGCCTCCCCGTTCTGAAGGAGATCCACCCTGGGATTTCTTTAGAAGGAACGATGCTAAAGCTGAAACTCCAGTACTTTGGCCACCTCATGCGAAGAGTTGACTCGTTGGAAAAGACTCTGATGCTGGGAGGGATTGGGGGCAGAAGGAGAAGGGGACGACAGAGGATGAGATGGCTGGATGGCATCACCGACTCGATGGACATGAGTTTGAGTGAACTCTGGGAGTTGGTGATGGACAGGGAGGCCTGGCGTGCTGTGATTCATGGGGTCGCGAAGATTCGGACACGACTGAGCGACTGAACTGAACTGAACTGAACTGATAGCTCAGTTGGGTAAAGAATCCACCTGCAATGCAGGAGACCCTGGTTCAATTCCTGAGTCGGGAAGATCCACTGGAGAAGGGATAGGCTACCCACTCCAGTATTCTTGGGCCTCCCTGTGACTCAGCTGGTAAATAATTCACCTGCAATGCCCAGGGAGACCTAGGTTTGACCCCTGGGTTGGGAGGATGCCCTGGAGAAGGGAAAGGCTACCCACCCCAGTATTCTGGCCTGGAGAATTCCATGGACTGTGTAGTTCATGGGGTCGCAAAGAGTCGGACACGGCTGAGTGACCTTCACTTTCAAGAAGCAAATTAAAAGCAGTAGCATAAACTGATCCCACTTTTATAAGCAAACAAAAAAATGTTAACAGTGGTTCTATATTGAGTTTCCCATTTTTTCATTTTTTTAAGTTTCTCTAATCTGTTATAAGAAAGCAACTAAAGTTTTTCCTGAGTCAGATGCACTGTGTAAAGCTGTACTGATAGCATGAGGGCACCAAGCCAATGCGAAATGTAGGGGCTGAAATCAGGTGCCAAGCCTGGACAAGAAGGGGCACCATTTTATGATATGCCCACTCAAAGGGGAGACTGTTTTTCATCTATATGTGAAAATCTTAAATTTTCATATATTGAGATTTCATAAAATCATGCCAGTTAGAACACAACAGAGCTCAAATAAATCTATTTCCAATTTTGATAAAATACACTACTTAAGTTTCTATTTTTTTGGCAAATTTCAGGAATTTTTAAGGACAAAAATGCAGAATTTAATCAACAAAGTATCAACCTAAAAGATACAATAATCGAGTTTGTTTAAGTGCTACTTATAGAATATAAGGAAGGTAAAAACATTAATTCATATGGGTAAGATTGGTTGGTAAGTAATGAAAAGATTTTGGGACTTCAAAGAACAATCTAACATAGCTAAAAGTTACTGAAGAGAAATACTGTTCCAAAAGTCTGGGACAGCCTTCACGCCCATGGTAACAAACATTTTCAATGGGCTAATGAATAAAGGTAGATGTAAAAAAGCCCTGGAGCTTCCTGATGGCTCAGTGGTAAACAATCAGCCTGCCAATGAAAGAAACACAAGTTCGATCCCTGATCCAGGAAGATCCCACATGCCGCAGGGCAACTAAGCCCCTGTACCACAACTACTGAGCCTGTGTTCTAGAGCCTGGGAGCTGATACTGAGCCTTTATGCCACAACTACTGAAGCCCATGAGTCCTAGAACCTGTGCTCCACAAGAGAAGCCATCATAATGAGAAGTGTATGCACCAAAACTACAGATTAGCCCCCTCTCCACAACTAGACAAAAGTGTGTGCAGCAACATAGACCCAGGACAGCCAAAAATAAATAAATAAATAAACCTTAAAAATACTTTATTTAAAAAAAAAGGACTGATGAGCTGAATTGGAAGGGAGCAGGGAGCATTCATCAGTGAAGAGAGAACTATGAAGCTTCCCCACATTGAGGCAGACACCTCATCTAGAAACAGGTGAGTCTGCCATTAGACAAACATTTTAGCAGGCAAGCAGAAATCAGACTGTAGACAACAGCGTGGGGTACCAGGATGGATTACAGACAATAGTCCTAACACAAAAAAAGATTGCTTGATCCAGTAATTCTCCCACTATTCACTCTGAAAAATACCACTCCAGGTTTTCAGAGAAAGCAGCCATGGAGAAGGAGATAGTAATACCAGGCATTCTCCCAGTGAATGAATTATAGGATCTAAAAGTAAACCACTAGTATCTTACACTGCAGCCAAATCCCTTACAGCTGAAAAACAGTCAGGATAAGAAAAGAAACATCTTGGAAGGCTGAGCCAACACCACATGAACTGAATCTAAGAATGCAGCCCAGCACCAGGTTCAACTAAATTCTAGAGGGAATATGATTTATCAGTCCCTCACTCTAAACAGAGGGGAAGGGCTTATACTCTATGTGGAACAAAACAAAACAAAAAATAATATATTTCACTTCCCAGGGTTCTTTTCTTTCTTCTCACTGTTTTTTAAATAAGGTATCCAAAATTCAATTTAAAAATTGAGACATACCAAAAGAAGGAAGTGTGATGTATAACCAAAAGAAAACACAGTCAACAGATGATGACACATAGATGAACGAGTACTTATAACTACCAAACAAGGATGTTAAAACAATTATAAGTCTGATGCAATAGAAACTATAGGAAAAATGGATATAAACACTGAATAGATACTTCAGAAGAAATGCAAAGTCTAAAAAAGAACCAAAAGAAATTCTAGAAGTAAAAAGACACAGTATCTGAAATAACAATTATCAGCAGATGATTAAGAATAGGCAATCAAAGAGACTGATAATAAACTTTAAGGAAGGTCTACAGAAAATATCTAAATTAGTGCAGTGAGAGAAAAAGTATCTAACAAGAAAAACGGAATAAAGCACTAGTAGCCTGTAGGATTGGAGAAGGCAAGGGCAACCCACTCCAGTACTCTTGCCTGGGAAGTCCCACGGACGGAGGAGCCTGGTGGGCTGCCGTCTATGGGGTCACACAGAGTCAGACATGACTGAAGCAACTTAGCAGCAGCAGCCTATAGGATAATATAAAGCATTCTAACAAATACATAGTTGGGGTATCATAAGGAGAAAAGAGAATGGGTCAGAAAAATAATTGGACTTCCACTTCTACACAGTATACAAAAAGCTGAAAGAACACCACTCCCATCTTAAAATAAGGAAAAGTTAGATAATCTACAAAATTGTAACTTTTCTTGAAACCATTAGAGCACTGAGACTGTAAACTACAAACATATAATCTAACCACTATGATATGCCCAATGGGAGCATTCCCTTGCTTATGGTAGCACACGGCAAGAAGATGGGACTACCTTACAAGGCAGTAAGAATAATTCAGCTAATATTTTTAACAAACAGTTAACAATAACAAGTTAGGGAGGGACTACTGACTTCGAAAAATTACAAAACACTTGCAACATCTTTTTCAGAAACCCCTCTCTGTGTCCAAGACTGGAGTAAAAGAAAAAAAAAAACCAAAACTGAATAAAAAGATAAAAGCAACCCTCAAAGGTACAGTCCTTGAGGAAGCAAACACCATTCCTGTAAGCAGATAGAGCAGGGAGTCCCTGGAGAAAAAGAACCAGGCACAGCTTTCTTGACATAAGAGAAACCATTTTAGGTCTAAGTTGTTTGGGAATCTAAGCCTGGCCACAATGCTTGCCCTTGAACAGGACCCAGTAATTAACAATCTTAAGGGAAGTTGGATGGCATCACCAGCTTAATAGACAAGAGTTTGAGTAAATTCTGAGAGATAGTGAAGGACAGAGAAGCCTGGCATGTTGCAGTTCATGGGGTCACAAAGAGTCACGACTTAGCAACTGAACAATGAAGTGAAGGATTGCAGGAACAAAGGAAAAGCAGTCAAGAAACAATGTGCAGTGCTGTGCTTAGTCGCTCACTACTCTTTGCGACCCTATGGACAGTAGCCTGCCAGGATCCTCTGTCCATGGGGATTCTCCAGCCAAGAATACTGGAGTGGGTTGCCATTTCCTCCTCTGGGGGTTCTTCCCAATCCAGGGATCGAACCCAGATCTTCCGCATTGCAGACGGATTCTTTACCTTCTCAACTGCCAGGGAAGCACCAAGAAACAATAGTTCAGTGATAAAGTCCTAGTTCCTCCTCAAGATATATATATAACAATCTGATACAGATCATAGCTATTCAGGAACTACACCCCTACTCAAGTGAAGGATGAAATGATGAGGTTTCCTTTTCGAACCCTCTGTGATTTCAATCAACTAAAACTTGGACTCTGTCCATCTCTGCCCCAATTCTATACTGAATTTTCTGCTCAAGCCCCTTCACAAACATTCCTTAACTTAAAGTTTCCCCAATTTTACCATTTGGGGAGACACTGCTTTGGGAAAGAGCTCCTTACTTGCTGCAGGTAATAAATCCTTCTTCTCCTGATTTTTAACTTGGTTATGTCTTTTGGCTCAACATCCACCAAGAGAAACCCAATTTTTCAGGTAACACAACTACAGGAAAAAACAGTTCCTCCCAGAAACTTTTCCCCTGTGAACAAAATTCTTAAGCTTCTAGGGTAAGGGCAGTAAATCATGTTGCCCCCAAGGCACAAAGATGGGGAGAATAGTAAGAAAAAAAAAATCCTTTAATCCTGGAGGCAAAGAAGGACCAGAAAAGCATGATGAGTCCTGACTCCAGAAGTAGTCTATTGCTGGGGGAAGAAAAAGAAACTCACCTGCTAAAGAGTTTGTCTCCCAAAAAAAAAAAAAAAAAAAAAAGGAGCACGAGACAGGAGGGAAAAGGGCAGGACACACACGCTAGATAAATAAAGGGCTGCAACCCTTAGGATACAGACTGGCTGGAACCAGTTAAAACTAAGGTGGCTCTGAGAACAGTCCAATCATTGACCTTTAGTTCATTATACCTTCATTGTAATAGGTGGTACAGTTGGTAATGAACCTGCCTGTCAATTCAGGAGACATAAGAGACATGAGTTTGTTCAATCCCTGGGTCGGGAAGATCCCCTAGAGAAAGGAATGGCAACCCACTCCAATATTCTTGCCTGGAAAATTCCATGGACAGAGAAGCCTGGTGTGCTACAGGCCATGGGGTCGAAAAAGTCGGACATGACTAAACACATACAACCACAACCAGTACTAAAAATCACCCCCACTTAAGTTGAGACAGTTAGATCATAAAAGGTCAGAAGGTGGGCAGTGGCCCAAACCCTGGGAAATCCCCACCCTTCCCAGACCTAACAAGGATACTCACCACCCTCATTAGTACATGAAACTACTGAGCCCTTAAAATCCAAGACCCCTATGCCCTGGGGCAGCTCTCACTTTCTGACATGGTCTGTCACCAGTAAGCAACAGTAGTCTACAGATGGAGGAGGGGCACGAACTTAGAGAATAAACACTTCTGAAGCATGGGTGCAAAGAAGACCTAAAGCAGAGGGCTAGAAAGGAATACTGAGAAAAATCCTCCAGCAAATCACTCTCAATCTAAACATAAGATTACAATAGAGGAATTTCAAGCCCATGATACACTAAAGGTATATTAGTCTGCTTGTACTTCTGAAATACCAAAGATTGGATGCTTAAACAACACAAATCTATTTTCTCACAGTTATAGAGCTAGAAGGCCCAGATCAAGGTGCCAGGTACCTTGGCAAGAACCATCTTTCAGGCCTGTGGACAGCCACCTTCTCACTGTGTCCTCACATGGTCTATTTTTATAAGGACACTAATCCTACCAGATCAGGCCCCACCTTATGATTTTGTTTAGTTATAATAAGAAAAAGGAATGGCTAAAAGACAAAGGGAAAAGCCCTCAAAAATAGAACAAAAGAAAATCCCAGTACCAATACCTCAGGTGAAACAAACACACCCCCATCCTAGCTAGCCCTGATTTGCATAGGGGAGGTGAGGGGGGAGGAGACAAAACTTATAAAAAGAGAGAGCCAAGACAGGTTGAAACTCTAATACTCTGGCCACCTGATGCAAAGAACTGACTCAATGGAAAAGATCCTGATGCTAGGAGCAGATGGCAGAGAGGATGAGATGCTTGGATGGCACCACCGGCTCAATGGACATGAGTTTGAGCAAGCTCTGGGAGCTGGTGATAGACAGGGAAGCCATAGGGTCGCAAAGAGTCGGACAGGACTGAGTGACTGAACTAACTGAAGATGGGTTGAGGCCTTTCCTCATTAATCTTAAAAGCCTTGTCTCCAAATACAATCATATTGGGAGTTAGTGTTTCAATATATTAATTTTGGAGGGCACAACAGTCAATCCACAACAGAAGGTAACTACAACAACATAATTCAAACTTGGCTCTACTCCTGACTAGACTGGTTCTGCTAGGTTAACAGCCTAGCAGAAGAGGTATATTCATTTCAGGCATAAATACTGTTTGCCTCAGTTACTTCAGTCCTACATATGATACACAGATTTTAATTGAAAAATCACAAGTCATACAAAAAACTAAGGGAAAAAACAATGCCAAGAGATAATGCAACATACAGAACAGTTTCAGAGATTACACTAATGTTATAATTATCAAACTTAAAATAACCATAATTAATCTATTAAAAACTGTAACAGGAAAGGTAAGACACGCATGAAAAGATACAGAATTTCAGCACAGATAAATTTTGAGTTAAACGGAATGTAAGAAATAAAAACATGGTAAGAGAGATTAAAAACTGCTTTCTATTGGTTTACCATAGACATAAAACAGAGGAAGAAATTAGTAAATGTGAGGACAAGGAATCCATAGGGACAGAGGAGCCTGGCAGGCCACAGTCCATAGAGTCACAAAGAGTCAGACATGACCGAAGTGACTTAGCACACACATGCATGCAACAGAAATTACCCAAACTGAAACACAAAAAGAGAAAAAAAATAACTGCATGTTAAAATTTCTATCTGCAGATGGAATAGTCTAGGTAATTTTTAACTTTTTTTTGGTAACTTTTCCCAGAAATTTCTATAATAAACATATTTTGCTTTCATAATAGAAAACATACTTGACTCAGGAAAACATATACACTAAATACTTACATACTCTGTAAAATCTCAATTATGTAACCAGGTTATTAAAAAGACTTTTTTTTTAATGACCAAAATGACAATGTCTAAAATGTTTTAAAACTAATAAAAACAAACTATAGTCAGGAAGCCCAGAGAATCATAAATACTACGGAAAAAAAAAAAAAAAAAAAACCTAATTTAGTACAACATTTAAATACGAAAACAAAAATGGTTAAAAGGATGGGGGATTAAAAAAAGATATACTACTCATAAGAAAGTTGATATATTAATATTCTTATATATCAAACTATCCTAATGTCAAATAGACTTCAAGAAAAGAAATACTGAATGTAAAGGACATGCCATAATGATAAGAAAGTCAATTCATTAAGACACAATGGTAGCAAAGTTTCAAAATATATGAAACAAAAACTGAAAAGATAGATTCACAATTACTATCTCAATAATTCATAAAAACAAGTATTCAGAACATTATTAATGATATATAAAACTTTGTAACAACACTATCAAACAACTTGACTATACCGACACTTATAGAATACTACATCCAACAGAATATACATATTTTTTCATGTATAAATGGAACTTTTACCAAAACTGATCATCTGCTGGACTACAGAAAATAAATCACACAGAGAATATTCTCTGACCACAACGGAAGTAATGGTAAGACATCTGGGAAAATACTAAATAGGCAGAATGTAAACACACTTCTAATTAATCCATGGATCAAAATTCACAAGGGAAATTAGGAAATATTTTAACTAGGTGATAATGAAACCAACATATCAAAATTGTGGAATGCAACTAAAAGTACCACATAGTGCTTAGAGAAAAATGCATAGTTTTAAATGCTTATATTGCAAAAGAAAGAAGCTTCCAACTTAAGATGCAGGGGGAAAAGATATTAAAGAAAGACAGGAGCAAAAAAAAAAAAAAAAATCAGTGCAATAAAAATGGACAACAGAAAAGAATCAGTGAAACTAAAAGGTTCTCTGAGATCAATAAAACTGATAAACCTCTAGCTAGACAGATCAAGGAAAACAAATAATCATTATTAGAAATAAATGAAAGATGAGATATCACTACAAATGCTACAAACATTAAAAGCATAAATGAATTATGAACTTCACACCAATAAATTCAACAACTTAGATAGGGGTTTCCCCAGTGGCTCAGTGGTAAAGAATTCACCTGTCAATGCAGGAGACAACGGTTGGATCCCTGGTCCAAGAAGATCCGACATGCCACAGAGCAACTAAGCCCATGTGCCACAACTACTGAGCTTGTACTCTAAAGCCCAGGAGTCGCAACTACTAGGCCCACCGGCCACAACCACTAAAGCCCATGCACCTAAAGCCCATCCTTTGCAACAAAAGAAGCCACCACAGTAAGAAACCCACACACCACAACAAAGAGTAGTCCCAGCTCACTGCACTAGAGAAAAGCCTATGCAGCAATGAAGACCCAGCACAGACAAAAATAAATAAAAATTATTAAAAAAACAGATAAAGTATACAAACACCTTTAGACAGAGAATAGAAAATTTAAGTTCTCCTATGTATACCAATACTGTGGCCACCTAATGCAAAGAACTGACTCATTTGAAAAGACCCTGATGCTGGGATAGATTGAAGGTGGGAAGAGAAGTGGACGACAGAGGCTGAGATGGTTGGATGGCATCACCGACTCAATGGACATGAGTTTGAGTAAACTCCTGGAGTTGGTGATGGACAGGGAGGCCTGGTGTGCTGCAGTCCATGGGGTCGCAAAGAGTCGGACACAACTGAGTGACTGAACTGAACTGATGTATACCAAGGGCTTCCCGCATAGCTCAGTCGGTAAAGCATCTGCCTGCAATGCAGGAGGCCTGGGTTCAATTCCTGGGTCAGGAAGTTCCCCTGGAGAGGGAAAAGGCAACCCATTCCAGTATTCTTGCCTGGAGAATCTCATGGACAGAGAGGAGCCTGTCGGACTACGGCTCATGGGATCACAAGAGTCGGACACGACTAAGCATTAACTTTTTATGTATACCAAAAACATTGATTTCATATTTTTAAATATACTAAGACAACTGAAGCCAAAATGTGCTCATTAGTAAATTCTATACAACATTTACAGAAAAAGATACCAGTTTTACCAAGAAAAGCAGGAAACATTTCCCTGCTCACTTTATGAAGCCATCATAATCATTTTTAAAAACCTCAACAAAGACTTAAAACTACAGGCAATTATCTCAAATGAATACAGTCATAGAAATCTATAATAAAAATACTAAGAAACCAAATCCAAACATGCCAACAAATTTGGAAAACTCAGCAGTGGCCACTGGACTGGAAAAGGTCAGTTTTCATTCTAATCCCAAAGAAGGGCAATGCCAAAGAATGTTCAAACTACCCCACAACTGCACACATTTCACATGCTAGCAAGGTTATTATACTCAAAATCCTCCAAGATAGGCTTCAACAGTACATGAACCAAGAACTTCCAGATATACAAGCTGTATTTATAAAAGGCAGAGGAACCAGAGATCAAATTGCCAACATCCGCTGGATCACAGAAAGAGCAAGAGAATTCCAGAAAAAACATCTTCTTCTGCTTCATTGACTATGCTAAAGTCTTTGACTGTGTGGATCACAACAAACTGTAAACAATTCTTAAAGAGATGGGAGTACCAGACCACCTTACCTGCCTCCTGAGAAATCTGTATGAAGGTCAAGAAGCAACAGTTAGAACCAACCATGGACAACACACTGGTTTAAAATTGGGAAAGGAGCGTGTCAGGCTGTATATTGTCACCCTGTTTGTTTAACTTGTACGCAGAGTACATCATGCAAAATGTGAGACTGGATGAACCGCAAGCTGGAATCAAGATTGCTGGGAGAAATATGAATAACCTCAGATATGCAGATAATACCATTTTAATGGCAGAAAATGAACTACAGAGCGTCCTGATGTAGGTGAAAGAGGAATGAAAAAGCTGGCTTGAAACTTAACATTCAAAAAACTAAGATCATGGCATCTGCTCTCATCATTTCATGGCATATAGATCGGAAAACAACGGAAACAGTGACAGACTTTATTTTCTTGGGCTCCAAATCACTGTGGACGGTGACTGCAGCCATGAAATTAAAAGATGCTTGCTCCTTGGAAGAAAAACTATGACAAACCTAGAGAGCATATTAAAAAGCAGAGACATTACTTTGCCAACAAAGGTCCCTATAGTCAAAGATATGGTTTTTCCAGTAGTCACGTACATATGTCAGAGTTGGACCATAAAAGAGGGCTGAGCGCTGAAGAATTGATGCTTTTGAACTGTGGTGTTGGAGAGGACTCTGAGAGTCCCTTGGACTGCAAGGAGATCAAATCAGTCAATCCTAAAGGAAATCAATCCTAAATATTCTTTGGAAGGACTGATGCTGAAAGTGAAACTCTAATACTTTGGCCACCTGATGCTTCCAAAGAGCTGACTCATTGGAAAAGACCCTGATGCTGGCAAAGACAGAAGGCAGGAGGAGAAGGGCATGAACAGAGGACAAGATCCTTGGATGGCATCACCAACTCAATGGACATGAGTTTGAACAAGCTCTAGGAGATGGTGAAGGACAGGGAAGCCTGGCATGCTGCAGTCCAAGAGGTTGCAAAGAGTCAGATATAGCAACTGAACAACAACAATTTATCACAACCATGTGGACCTTAATCCAGGAATGCACAGTTGATTTAAATATTCCAAGATGAGTAAACATATTGATGTTTGGGAAGACAGTTTTCTGAGAAAAAAGGGAGATATTAATATAGAACAGGGAGAAGAAAGAACCCTGTGATATTAGATTTTAATTACAGATATGATATTAACTTTAATTTTTACCAATAAAAAATTATTTCTTAATTCATTCTGCTGAAAGGACCAACAGTAATAACAATCAAGGAGCAATGAGTATACCTGTTGCCCAGATGTCGGTTTTTAAATACCATTTATCGCCAAAGGATGTACCTTTCCCTCTCTTCCTTGCTTTCTGCTTCTCTTCATTCTTCCACTATTCACAAAACCTCCTCTGAGAACCACTTCACCTTCTTTTCTTTTTCTTTGGGATGGTTTTGTTCACCACCTTCTACACAATATGACAGACCTCTGTACATAGTCCTTCAGGCACACTGCTATCTAGATCTAGTCCCTTGAATCTATTCATTACCTGTACTGTGAATTTATATGGGATCTGATTTAAATTATACTTGGCTGGCCTAGTGTTTTTCCTGGTTTTCTTTAGTTTAAGCCTGACTTTTGCTATGAGAAGCTTATCATCTTAGCCACAGTCGGCTCCAGGTCTTGCTTTTGCTGACTGTATATACAGCTTCTCCATCTTCGGCTACAAAGAATGTAATCAATTTGATTTTGGTATTGACCATTTGGTGATGTTCATGTGTAAAGTTTTCTTTTGTGTTGGTGAAAAAGAGTAGAGAGCTGGCTTAAGACTAAATATGAAAAAAACTAAGATCATGGAATGGCCCCATTACTGCATGGGAAATAGAAGGGGGAAAGGTGGTAGTGACAGATTTCCTCTTTTTGGACTCCAAAATCACTGTTGACAGTGACTACAGGCCATGAAATCAGAGGACAATTGCTTTCTGGCAGGAAAGCGATGACAAACCAAGACAGTGTGTTGAAAAACAGAGACATTACTCTGCTGTGATGCTGAAGCTCCAGTATTTTGGTCACCTGATGTGAACAGATGCCTCCCTGAAAAAGTCCCTGATGCTGGAAAAGATCGAGGGCAAAAGGAGAAGAGGGCATCAGAGGATGAGATGGCTGGACAGCATTACTGGTGCAATAAACATAAATCCAACTGGGCAAACTCCAGAAGATGGTGAGGGACAAGGAGGCCTGGCATGCTGCAGTCCATGGGGTTGCAAAGAGTCAGACATGACTGGGCAACTGAACAACAACAACCCCCAAATGAACTAGGTTCTTGAGAAAATAGTGTCTTATTCTAAGGCTGGGACCTGAAAGGTATAAGATGAACGTGGGACATCTTTTCATGCCACAAAATGAGAAAATGCTTTAAAATATGGGAACATTAAAAAGACACAGGAGCCAGCTTGAAGAAGCTACCAATGCCAAAATCTGGGACAACTGAGCATCAAAATTAAGCACCAACAATAAAGGCTAAGATCCATCTGTTGAAGTTTGAAAAACCCAGTAGTCCATCCTACTAATTAGAGAGAGAAGGAAAATCTGTATTCCTTAAAGAAGAATGCCAACTAACAAATGTAACAGGAATAAGAGATTAGAACATCATTTTCCAGCTAACACGGTAATAAGTTGAGTTGGTCAAATATCATTAACGAGTGCTTGTAACATTTGGTGAAAATGCCAATGATATGCAGGATGTTTAACAATCTCAAAATATTCCTCTCAAATTATTTACCTACAATAGGAAAAATTAAACTTAACAGTGGAAAAATCTGGCAGATATCATTTAATCAGCTGATCAAAGTTATATCACCAGTAATGCAATTGACATCCTGTGCTGTATGATATGATGCTTCAAGAAAACAACAAAATTCATTTGATATTCTTAGAAAAAATGCATTCATCTGATTCTAATCATAAGGAAATAATTAGAGAATCTTGAAGAATATTCTAAAAGTCATATGCCTATAGTCTTCAAATATTTCACAGTTAAAAAAGATAAAAAAATTTAAGAACTGCTCCATATGACAGGCAACTAGAGGGTGATAATAACTAAATGCAATGTATATAACCTTAGATAAGGGAAAACTGCTATAAAGAATATTAGGGAAAACTGCTATAAAGAAATATTATAGGAATAGTGGCAAAAGCCAAATGATAAATATTCTGAATTTGATAATTTTACTATGGTTAGGTAAGAAAATGTTCTTATTTTTAGGAGATAGACAAGAGGTCATGATGCCTGCAACTTGGTTTTAAATGGTTCCACAAAACCATTATCATACATGATAAAGCAATTGTGGCAGAATATTAATAGGCAAATACAGATGAATGGTAATATGTATTAGTTTGTTGTTCTATATTTGCAACTTTAAGTTTGAAATTTCCCAACACAGAAATTTTTTAAATTCCTTAAAAAGGAAGCATTAAATACAGTAGCATCAATTATTTAGGTAAAATCTAGTGTAAGACTTTTACACTGAATGTAAATGGCCAGAAATAGTCAAGACAATCAAAAGTGAGATGTTTATTCTACCACACATCAAGATTTATTATACAGTAGTTTAAATTAAGACAGTGAGGTATTACTGCTAGGATAAACAAATCAGTAAAACAAGTCCAATATGAAACTGAAAGAACTAAGGTATATATGCACAACTGAGTACTAATAAGTTGTAAAAAGGCAATAAGGAAGCACTCTATGAACTGCTAATACTGATTTCTAGGAAATACTGCTAAGTTTAAAAAACAAAGTACAAAAGAGCATACACAGCATACTACTTTTTGTCAGAAGAAAGGAAAAGAAGAAAATAGAGATCTGCTTAATTCTGCAACAAGAAATTCAGAAAAGATAAATCAGAAACAATGAACCTGGTTACCTACAAGGGATGCTGAGAAATGGGATGAAGTGATACAGAAGAGAGTGACACTTCTGATAAACCTTTTTTGTAAAGTTTTGCTTTTGGAAGCATATTAATTTTATAAGCATTCAAAAACTGATCACTGAAGGAAGCAAAATGAATTTAAACAGAAACAAACATATTTCAAATGAATAATATTACCATGGAGAAGAGGGAAGTAAAAATAACCACATACACAAAAAAATCCTAATCCAAATAGCTTTTGAAAAGTGTCCAACCACATACCCTCAATGAAAGGGAATCTAATCTTGAATTCTTTATTCTAGGTTTGTTTTCTACAGTAGTATGAGTACAGAAATTCTGAAGATCATAGGATTAAAAAAAAATTTAATACTGCTGGGAGCCAGGTTCTCACTGAGGTAAATGTATCAGTATGCAATTATGGTTTCTAAAATATTTATACACACTTTTTAGTAATGTCCATTGAAAAGACCTGGAAGCAATGACATCTCAGTGGTAACAAGCAAACCTGCACCCAGATCTTGGTTTCTAAAAACCATTTCCCACTAAAAATGAACCAGGGCTCCTTGGAGAAATGGCAGGTTCCAGAGCTGTGTGGACTTCCCTGGCAGTCCACTGGTTAAGACTCCATGCTTCCAATGCAGGCCTTCAATCCCTGGTTTGGCAAACTAAGACCCCACAGGTCATGTGGTGTGCCCACTCAAAAAAAAAAAAAAATATTGAAAAAAAAAAAATAGTTTGACAGAAAGGAAGGAAGTGCTCCAAACTGGTCAAATCTGGGACAATTTGAACAGCAAAATAAACAAGTTCTATAATAGATTATGACACTATAAAATAAAAATCCATGAATGCAAATTGATCATAAAAAAGAACACACATACACAGGAATAACAGAGAGCTATTTCTTTTTATTTTCTTACAAAGTCAACTATGCTTCAATAAATAAAATATCAACTATATTCCCTATGTTGTATATTACATCATTGTAACTAATTTTATATCTCACAGTTTGTATCTGTTAATCCCCTTCACCCATTTCACTGCTCCCCAGTGCACATCCCCTCTAATAATCATTAGTTTGCTCTCTATATCTGTGAGTGGAGAGGCTCCCCCAAACACCTGCACTCTCTTGGAGCTATTTCTTAGAATCAGTGCTCAGTCACTCAGTAGAGTCTGACTCTTTGCAACCTCACTGACTATAGAATGCTGACTGTTAAAATAAAGTGGTAGAATGAAAAAAGAAAATCACAATTTTTCAACTATCAGAGTAAAGGCTGCTTCAGGCAGAATCATCATTAGATGTCTAATCTAGGAGTAAAGTATGAGGATCCCAATATTTGCATGAACTTATAAGTATCTCTCCACAGACAGCTTAGTAACACAGGGAGAAAATATTAACTATATACTAGAGAAGCCAAACCACACTTGGACCAGGTGATCAAGTTAACATCACCAATAACGGGCAGATAGACAGTGTGAACCTCTAGATGTGATACCCTAAAAAGGATATCTTATATATCACTTGTATAACATTCCAGCCAGCAAAGTATAACCTGAATCTCATCGTAAGAACCCATCATAAATCCAAATTAAATAATACTTTATTAAATAACTTGGGCTTCCCTGGTGGCTCAGACGGTAAAGCGTCTGCCAGCAATGCGGGAGACCAGGGTTCGATTCCTGGATCAGGAAGATCCCCTGGAGAAGGAAATGGCAATCCACTCCAGCACTCTTGCCTGCAAAATCCCATGGACGGAGGAACCTGATAGGCTACAGTCCATGGGGTCGCAAAGAGTCAGACACGACAGAGCGACTTCACTTTCACTTATTAAGTAACTAGCCTGTACTCTTCAAAGTCTTATCATTTTTAAAAAGGCTGAGAAACTGTTACAAATTATAGAATTCCAAGAGACAAGAGAACTAAATACAAAAAATGATTCTAGACTAGACCCTATCCTGAAAAAACCAAATATAAGACATTATTGGAACAGTGGACAAAATTAGAATATGGACTATAGATGGAAGTACTGTATTATTACCAAAACACAAGTAACTATGCCCAACACACAGTGAGGCCAAACGATATCAAAACAAGCTTGGAACAGAGAAAGGGTTACTGCAGGGCCATGCAAGATCAGTGGTTCATGCCTTAAAACCCCCAAACTTCCCAAGAGCTATCAGCAAAGCACTATTAAAGGAAAGGTGAGCAAGGGGTGTGGTTAGTTGTTGCAGGGTCAGAACCTTTGTCCTTGAGGTCAGGTCATGGTCAGGTAACGATGTTCCCGTAAATCTCCACCAAACAAATTATGTTTTAATGTGTTATTCTCTGTTCTGACAAGAAAGAACCAGATCCCATGGCACAACTTTCACCCTTGGAGATCCAGGTCCTGGTTAAGAGGAGGCAGATCTCAGCTGGTGGCTCCCTCAGGGCCAGGTCCCCAGACCCTGCCCAACTGTCATCAGTGAGGGAGCCTAGTGCCCTGGACCCACCTGGCCCTCAGGCTCCTCAGGCCGCCCAAATGGCAGGGGCCAGCGCCCACAGATTGGCCCCATGCAGACCACCACTGCTATTAGTTGGCACAGGCAGGGGTAGAGGAGAGGTTCACTGCGGTCCACAGGCCTGGGCCAGGCCAGTGGGTGGCCCTGGCCAGGGTTCTGGAGCTCTGCAGAACACAGCCCCCAGTCTGTTCCCTGGGCCCCCCAGATCATCCAGCAGCCCAAGGCTGGGTGAGCTGGAGGGCCCCCCCCCCAGGCAAAGGCTGGAATCTGCCTCTTACCTCACTCTCCACCTGACACCACCACTCCCCCAACTGTTGGCTGAATTCCCCACTAACGGTAGTTCACCAACAGTTGGTTGCTTGTGGGAGAGGCCCACTGTGGTGTCAACCAATGGCAGAACAGGACCGCTACGTGTTTGGGGGTGGGGGTGTCTGGTGTGAGGCGATAATGGAGCTCAGACAGTCAGGTGCTAAGGGCTGTGCTCCACAGCTCTGTCACTGTGTCAAACTGTTAAATTTTCCATATTTGATAAACGTGCTGTGGTTACAGAAATACACACTAAAGTACATTCTTAAGATTTACACACTGAGGCATTACTGTATAAAGAAAGGCGCAACCGACTCTCAAACAGTTAAGAAAAAATGTTGTTGTTGTTCAGTCGCTAAATCATATCTGACTCTTTCGTGACCCCATGGACTGTAGCCCACCAGGCTCCTCTGTCCATGGGATTTCAGAGACAATAATTCTGCCGTATGTTGTCATTTCTTTCTCCAAGGGATCTTCCCAACCCAGGGATCAAATCCACGTCTCCTGCGCTGGCAGGTGGATTCTTTACCACAGAGCCACCAGGGAAGCCCAAGAAAAAAATTAGTATGTATATACAGAGAGATAAATTCATAAAAATGTTAAATTCCCTATATTATTCTTGTAACTTTTCTGGAAGTTTGAAATTATTTTAAGTCAATTAGTTTCAGAGGGTATCTTAAAAAATAGACCAGTAGTAAGCCAAAATAGTTGTGGGTTTTTCCCCCAGAACAATATCAGTTTAAATCCTTCTTTTCCCTATAGACCATCTCATTTCTATATCCTAAATTGAATTAAGATACAAATACCTGATATCAACTTGTTTAAAACCTCAAGGACATTTAAAGGAAATTAATAGTACATATTAAATATCAAAACAAAAAAGGATTTTACATTTTGGCAAGCTTTTTGATTTCAAATTGGTAGCAATTACATTTTTGTGAAACATATCTATGGAAAAAGTTGTATAAAACAAGACCCAGGAGTTCCCTGGTGGTAAAGGATTCCAGGCCTTCACTGCGGAAGCCCAGGTTCAATCCCTGGTCGAGGGAACTGAGATCCTACAAGGCCTGCAGCATGGCCAAAAAAAGGTTGTATAATGTGCAAGGTATACTATGATGTACAAGAATGCTTAATACATTATTTTTAACACACACACACACAAAATAGTGAAAATCTAAAATTTCATCACCAGAGGACTAATTATGACATATCCACATTACACTATCCACTATCCATACAACAGTTTTTTAGATGAAGTACATTATAAGCATGAAAATATGACATACTATATAACACAATACAAAATGAAAGCCAGAAGTTGCAGATATATTTGTACGAAAAATTGGAAGTGCGTTAATGTGTTTACATATGTGACCAGAAACAAAGGCCTGAAAGGATACACCAGAAAGCTACCAGTGTTTGTGATTGCCCTGGGAGAGGGAAAATAGGGGGAAAGGCATTGATATATGTTTGTAATTTTTTTCCTGAAAGATCATGTACAATTTACAACTTGAAAATGCAAATATTTTGTATTCTTAAAAATAATACATAAATATACTTTGATGAAGTGATTTCACTGAAGAACAAAAAATATATCTCTTGATATCAGAACTATAACATAACCTTCTTAAACAATTATAACAATATAACAAGATCTATTTTTCTGTTCAAGTACTTGGTGCTATTAGTTCTATGTTTTTAAATTTTCACTTAATAAAGCCAACAAATCCCTTCTGGAAATAGGTAAGACATTAATCCTAAATTGAAAAACCCTGCTTACTAAATGATAGCAATAATTTTTTTAAAAAAATCCACAATGTCTTTAACAAAGTTTATTCTGAGAATTCCAGTTGATAGCCAAAGTACATCTTGAACTACAAGATATACTTTACAACTCTAAGTGATTTATGATAGTACAGAGACATAATAAACTTGAACTTTGAATTACTGACCATCTTGTTATCCATGCTATGAATAAAGTAGATTATCATCATTCAGGTGTCCTTTCACTAATAACATTTTAAGTTAAATGTAATAATAAATAAAGCTAAGGACTCCAGCTTCAAGAATCTATACTACTTTGATTAGTTCATTTGGATGACAAACTCTTTCAGTCACTGTTTGCAATGCAGCTTTAAGGTACATTAGTTATTAGTCAGAGATAACTCTGAACAGGTTCACTATTACATACTTTGATAAGCAGTGGTTACACTAACGTGTTTGTGGTTTAATTTCAGATATTTTGTTCATTCTCCTTTGTACATAAGTCCATCTTAGGGGCCCTCAGGGAAACAATTATTTTTTTTCATGCCTCTAGAATATTATTAGGAATATCATCCTTATAATTCATTAATATAAACCAATAGGTATGTAGTATAAATCTATTAAAAAGTATTCCATAATTACTCTCAAACTTCCATTAACAGAGGGGACATATAGGAGAATGTCTCTATTCTAAGCACCTTGATAATGTTTCCTTACATCTAAGCTAAGCACTTGAGAACAATTATTTATTTCCTAACCAGGGTGTATCAAAAGAACTGATAATTTTCACTCTCTCAACATTTCCGGAGTTTAACTGAGCCTAAGGCCACGCAGGAGGCTACCGGAATACAAAGATTCAGTCTCTGAGGAAGTAACAATTTAACAATTTTAAGGGAAGAAAGGAATACAATTGACTCATCATTAACCCTTAACTTTGAAAAAGAGAAAAGTAGATAAAAGTATTGGAAAATGTTGTTCTCTGACAATTAACATACATACATTGTCCCATCCATTTTCAAAAATCCTTGTTTGAGTGGTTTTCTGCAAGCACGATGTATGTGTGTTCACTCAGTCTTGTTCAACTCTTTAAGACCCCATGGCTTGTAGCCAGCCTGCCAGGCTCCTCTGTCCACGGAATTTCCCAAGCAATACTGGAGTGAGTTGTCATTTCCTCCTCAAGGGGAATCTTCCCCACCCAGGGATGGAACTCATCTCCAGTCTCCTGAAGTGGCAGGCTGATCCTTTACCACTGGGCCACCTGAGAACATGGTGGGAAAAAAGTGCTACGAGGCAGGGCCCTTGGTTTCCATATTCTCCACATAGTACCTGTATGACTTAGGTTTGTCACTGAACCAGTCTTGGCCTATTATCTCACCTTAAAATGTCAGTATTATCTTACTAGCCTAAGCCAGAATCATCTTACCAGCATAAACCAAATCGTCCTCAGTGGTTTCCAGGTCAAAGATCCGCATTACTCACACACACTCATCTGATTTCCCCAAGTAATCATGGCCTAGGAACCAGTGTGAGTAAGCTAGGTGAATTCCAGTTCCTAAACTGAACTTTTACATCACCAAGAGAATAAAAAGGCCCTGGATTGTGCTTTAAACGCTGTGACTCAAAAAATGTATTACACAGGCTAAAGATACAGTCTTAAAAAGATGATCAAGAATGACTGTCTTAACTGTGTACCATCCTAGTACAACAGCAGTGTATTTTCGACCGTGAATCCGAGTTTCAGCATTACTGAAACCACGCCTCCCATAGAAATCCAAGAGCTATCAGAAAAACCTCTCCAAAGGGCGGGGGAGAGAGATAAACCAGGACAAGCTTTCCCAAAACAAAACAGAACTCAAACAAACAAACATTAAAAAACAAAACTGTTTTTCCTTCCCCTCCAGCTATGCAGCTGCAACGAAAAGAGAAGCACTTAGATTAGCATCATCTGCGTTTCATTCCTTTTCTTTTGCAATACTAGCTACCCGCCTATAATAAACAGACCTTGTGCTCAGGGGAGAATTTACTTCCCCATCCAGTAAAACCGAAGTTCCTTATTTTCACTAACAACGAACGCCGTCTCCAATCAATATCCACCCTCCCTGGGGAGACCAGACACTCCCCTCTCGCCACCTCCCACTGCAGGCCCGACACCCCACATCCCAGAAATCGCCCCACTTTTCAAGCCCCTGCTGCACGGGTCGCGAGGCTCTGGGGGGAAGTGAAAGAGACCCAGGGTGCGGCGTGCACATCAGCACAGGCGTCCAGCCCGGTCAGTGAGCCCCCCGGTGCCTCCGCCGGCCGGGGTCTCGCGAAGGCGGAAGGGGAGCGGCGAGCCCCGCGCCACCCCCACTTACCCACTTTGTCCTTCCCGTACATGTGCCCGGCCACCTGATGCGAGAGGGGCACGCAGCCGTTGAGGAAGCGGAGCCTGCCGCCCGCCGGCTTCGGAGCGCCCTCGGGGGCGGTCTCGCTCGCCGGTGGGGTCCGCATTTCTGGGGGGCCGGGCGCCTCAAGCCGAAGAGGGGATGGCGGCTCCGTTGCCATAACGGAGAGCTGAGGCGGCAGCAGCGGCGAGTGAAGGGGAAAATAGGGCGGAGGGAGAGGGCTCCGGAGGACCCGAGGGTCGCTCAGGCTCGGCCGCGAGGAGGCCCGGGGGTTCCTGCGGCTGGTGCCCGCTGTGGCCCGGGCAGGGGGCCCATGACGCCGCGGACGCGCGGGCGCTCCCCTGCCCAACTCTCCGCTCGGGGCGGCTCTAGGCTCCCGCTTCTCTGCCGCCGCGGCTGCCGATCCCGGCGCAGCCCTGGAGACAGATCCAAGCACAAGAGCAGCGGCGGCGGCGGCGCCTCGCGCTCCCCGGGGCCTTGACGGCGACGACAGCCCCACCTCCCGCGCCCCCGCCCCCTCCCGCCGTCCTCCAGTCCCCTTAGCTGCCGCGTGCGCGTCAGCGCCGCCTGCACGGCCGCCTCCGCCGCTAGCTTCCTACTGCGCGACCCGCGGCAGCCGCCGCTACTGAGCATGCCCAGAGGCAGCCCGACGGGACCCCCGAGGCGGGGCGCGCGCTCGGCGCTGCCCCGGCGAGCGGAAGAACCTGGAAGGGGCAAGCACAAGCGGAGCTCTTCTCACCCCCACCCGATGGGCCTTTTGGTGCAGCCCGGGCTGTTCCTTCATTCATTCAGTACGCGCTTCAGCGCGTCCCCGGCTTAAAGATGTCTGGTTCTTGCAGTTGTAAGGGGCAGTCAGTCACTCGTTAAGAGTTGGGAGGCAGAAGCGTTACCCTGGGTGGCTTGGGAGACCACCTTTTACCGCAATCACCTCCCTCCAACTCCCGCTCCGGAAAGATATAATAGGAGTAAAACCAGGCAGCCTTCGAACACCCTTTAAGAAATCCTATCTTCCTCACCAAATTGGTGCCTCTAAACAACTTATAACAAGTTATAAACAACTTATTCAAAAAATTTTGAAACCAACACTAATTTCAGACTGTAGAAGATAGGAAATAATCTTAATTTTTTTTAAGTGAGCACGTTTTTTAAAATAAACGAGCAGGATGTTTTTTATTTCTCTCTCTCTCCCACTGGACCCTTAGCGCAAGTTCCAAGATGCTCCATAGATGGAGAATTGTGTCGAAATCAGGAGAAAAAAAAAAGAGGGGGTGTGCACACCGGGAGCGAGGGGGAGATTCTGGGATGGGACACCACTGTTGGTTCCTGTGTTTGGCATTTCAAATGAAAACTGGACCTGGCCTTACAAGTACCAGACTAAGCAAGAAATTTGGGAGTGAAATCTTGGATATCCGTCTATGGCAAGTGTTATATCAGCACATACAATGTGCCCTCGTAAATCCACCTGGGAGAGACATAAAACCTGGCCCGGACTCTCTATTCCAAAGGTAGGTCCGCTGGGCTCCAGGACCAAACCCCTCAGGATTGCGCAAACTCAGTTGCTACCTCTCTTAGTCTCTTCCTCCTCCCTCCTCTTGTGGCTGTCAAATTCCGTACTCAACACTTTCTAAAGGTCCGGGACTAAGCTCCGCGCATGCTCAGTATCAGCCCGGGTGCTTAATACACACGTGCTGACGGACAGTCGCGGCGCCTGCGCGGTAGCTGCCTGGAGTCAGTGCCCTTAGGACGGACGCCTGTCGCACCTTGACTCCTGCTGTCCGCGCGAGCCGGTTTGTGCTCACTGTCCTGTGCACACCCTTGCAAGCATCGGCGCCATGAGTATGACTTCCAGCGTACGAGGTGAAGTGGGGCATGGGAGTGGGTGCCGCTGGCGGCCTGCGCACTGGTTGCAGCTTACTCAGCACCTCCTTGGACTGATACAGCTGCCGTGCGTTCCCGCCAGTCCTGTAACCTTGAAATACAGAAGGGCAAAAGCTCCGCGGGCCTGCAGGCTCCCCGGGCCGCATGGGGCAAGGGGGTGAGATCAGGCTACGATCGCGGGGCATGAGTGCCGTGGGAGCCATGCGTGCCGTGGGAGCCATGCAGGTATCTACCCAGGTCTAGACCTCGTTTCCCCTAGCTAGCTAAACCCTAAATCCTAATGATCCCACTACGCTGCTAGCTTTTCTTGTTCTCCCCTGAAACTCCTGTTAGGTCACAGGGCTTGGGGAAAAAGGAAAGGTGAAAACAAAAGCAAAAAAACAAACAAACCAAAAAACCCTTCCCCCTTCTCAAGGTTTAAATCACCGTGGAGCGAAAACGTGGATTTCCTGCAGCTCTCAAGCTATGCATGACTAATCACATCTTAGTTTTGCACATTTTTTTTAAAAGGAAGAAACCCAATCCGAGGTCTTCAGTTTTACCAGTTTGGGTTTTTTTTTTTTTTCAATTACGCCTCTGGCATCTGGCGCTCGGTGGCGGTAGTCCAGGAGAGAGGATTGAAAACAGTTCGTTGAGCCTTCACGTTTCTCAGCCTTGCTTCCCTAGTGCTGGTACCTAGCTTTCTGAAATGTTACTTCACAGAAGGTCCGATTAAAATTAAGGGACTTTCTAGAAGTCAATTAATATGGAGCTTCACTTTATAGCAACTCTTAGTGGTAGTATAATTGTCAGTATAATAATGTATACCCGCTGCGTGATAGAAGTGATCTTTGCCCAGATATAAAACACCACACCTCAAGGTTTGGTTCCCTGTAAAAGTAGTTAGGTAAAGAGATTGTCCAGAAGTTAATTTAAAATAGCCTTATTGATTCATGTAGTGCCAGGTTCTGTAACAGATCCCTGGTAACTTGTGCCCTAATTTTGTAATAGATTCTATAAATTGGAGAATTCACTTGTAGCCAAAAGTTACCTAACTGAATGAGAGTGATAACGCATGACATTTTAAAGTTACTAATGCAGTATATAAGAGCTGGTTATTTGCACAACTTATTTTCAAGTTTTGAAAGTTTTTATTTCACCTAAAAGCATAAGGATTGTTGTGAGGACCAAAGCCTTTGTAAATCACCTCTACTTTCACAAATACTGTGCCTTCTTTCACAAATACTGTGGTGTGGCAAGGGACAGATCCATTTAGATCTCAAATTCTCCTACTCTGTTTTTAAACCAAACCTGTTCATTGCTATAGATTGAAAATCAGCTTAAATTTTTTGATTTGGGGGAGGATGATCATGTCATTTCTCAGTTCAGATCAGATCAGATCAGTCGCTCAGTCGTGTCCGACTCTGCGACCCCATGAATCGCAGCACGCCAGGCCTCCCTGTCCATCACCAACTCCCGGAGTTCACTGAGACTCACATCCATCGAGTCAGTGATGCCATCCAGCCATCTCATCCTCTGTCGTCCCCTTCTCCTGCCCCCAATCCCTCCCAGCATCAGAGTCTTTTCCAATGAGTCAACTCTTTGCATGAGGTGGCCAAAGTACTGGAGTTTCAGCTTTAGCATTTCTCAGTTAAGTAAGTGAATTATATATATGCTTTATAGTTTGTGTATATATTATATTGTTATAAAGGGAATAGGATGGTATTTGGCACTGGACAGAGGAGCCTGGTGGGCTACAGTCCATGGGATCACAAAAGAGTCAGACATGACTTAGCAACTAAACCCACCATAACAACAAAGCACGAAATAAATAAATGTTAAATAAAAAATAAAAGGGTGTGTATATGCATGCAGAATTCTTGTTTATATTCAGGTAAAAAAATAATGGGTGGGAGACTTCCCTGAGGGTCTGGTGTTTAGGACTCGGGACAGATGGAGTAGCAAATCTCTTAGAAAAAAGCTTCATCTAAATTATTTCATCTGATTGATGATTGTCATTTACAGATTTATTGCTACTTCTGTTTCAGGTATTCCTTTGGAAAAGGTGTGTGGATTCATTACATATTCTAATGTATTGTCTATAGATATAAGATAAAGTCAAGCATGTATCTGCTGATACTTTTTAAGTTGACCTATCTTTATACTTAGAAGTGTCTCTTAATAGTAAGCTGCTGGGGTGGCTCAGATGGTAAAGAATCCGCCTGCAATGCAGGAGACCCGTGTTTGATCCCTGGGTCGGGAAGATCCCCTAGAGAAGAAAATGGAAACCCACTCCAATATTCTTGCCTGGAGAATTCCATGGACAGAAGAGCCTGGCAGACTACAGTCCGTGGGGTTGCGAAGAGTCAGACATGACTGAGCAAATGTCACTCACTCACTTCCAATGCAGGGGTCCTGGGATCCGTCCTTGGTCGGAGAACTAAGACCCTGTATGCCACTCGCCTCACCCAAAAATTAAATAAATAAATTACAATAAGAATAATAAAATACATTTTAAAAAATAATGGTTGGGCTAGAAATAAAATGAATGCAGATCAGGTCAGGACATGAATCTGATGGAGGCAATGAGGATGAGTAATTGGAATTGTAATCCAACAATCCCAGTCAGAGACATGGTTTTTGGTACCCACTTTTTTTCTTTACTGATGTATAATTGACATTCTTATACCAAACTTTTTATGTAATGTCTGTGAGTGTGTGTTTGTATGTGTCCATGTCCAATTCTTTGTGACCCCATGGACTATAGCTTGATAGACTTCTCTGTCCATGAAATTTTCCAGGCAAGAATACTGGGGTGGGTTGCCATTTCCTACTCCAGGAGATCTTCCTGACCCAGGGATTGAACCCGAAACTCTTGCATCTCCTGCATTAGCAGGCAGAGTCTTTATCACTGGTGCCACCTGAAAAGCCCCTTTTTATAGGACACCAAATATTTATTGCAGTTTTAGAAACTATAAGAAACATTAAGCAGCTTTCACTGCTACAGAGTCCCCGTTCTCAAATGACTCTTCTTCATACCCAATAGATGACTTCTAGGAAGTTTACTAAACTTCTTGCTCCTCTATATCTCTAAAACTCATTGAATCTGCTCTCATCTTTAATCCCTTTCCTTCTACTTTAAAATAGGTGTTAGGCTATCTGCCTGGTGCTTTGTTATGTAACCCAAACCCTGAGCACTACAATGGAGGTGGTGGTTTAGTTACCAAGTGGTGTTTGACTTTTTGGGACCCCATGGACTGTAGCCCTCCAGACTCCTCTGTCCATGGGATTTTCTAGGCAAGAATACTGGAGTGGTTGCCATTTCCTTCTCCAGGGAATCTTTCCAACCCTGGTCTCCTATGTTGCAGGGGGATTTTTTACCGACTGAACCATCAGGGAAGCCACCACCACTACAATGCACGTAACCAAAACTAATCCTCTGACTGTTATATTGTTGTCTCTTTTATTGAAACTAACTATAATTTTCCATTCCATTTAATCTCAACATATAAAAATACTGCTTGGGTTCAATAGATTTATCGAGTCATTTAAAGGATTTGTTTTTTATCTGAGAAGGAATGTGCAGATCATACTGCAAATAAAGGAGATAGCTCCTATAGGTTATAAGCAATATATAATGAAGCTCCTATAGGTTATAAGCAATAAATAATGAAGGGACTTGGGAGCTATCGATGAAACAAGATTGGCAGAGAATTGATATTTGTTGGAGCTGAGTGAGGGTAAGTGGGAGTTCATTACACTATTTTCTATGTTGATCTGAAGCATTCCATAATGAAGTTTTATTTTTAATCTCAGGAAGTATTTGAATTCCACACTTTGATACTGAAGGATAAGACGAGGCCAAAGAGAAGTCATTTTTATGAGAGCAATGTGATAGTAGGATGGACAGATGGAGTAGCAAATTCAAATTATAAATCTGTTATATCTTTTTATTAAACTAACATTGGACACTGCCTGTACACTGGTCCTGGAAAGAAAAACATTACCAGGCATATCCTACAGATCTGAGAGAGACCCAAGAAAGGCAGAGACTTAAGCACAGCTCCCCTCCCCCTCTCCTGAGGTGGAGGGTACATTCTGATTCCATGGCAGTTGACACTGGTTAGGAGAGAACAGTTTGGGGCCGAAAAGGGGCTAAAGGAAAAGAAGCAGGGTGAGATTTCTGTCTTGGGTTAAAGCAAATGATTCCCACAGTAAAGAAAAGTTAAGAAATGAGTTATAAATGAGGGTATGGGATTTGGGAACAAGTTGATGTTTTCTCTATCTGTAGTTAATACTAAGAAAACCAAAGATTATATACAAAGAATGTAAGCCAAGGGAAGAGTAAGAAAGAGAAGGATTATTTAAAAATGTATTTTTTGTATTTTCTATATTGGCATATGTGATAATTGTGTAGATAGAAAGCATGGTTAAGCAAAGGAAGGATTTGATCTAACTATAGCACTACTTACATTGAGAGAGGCACACAAAAAAGGGAAGTAAGGATAACTAGAAGAGGCAGAAATGAAGCTCAGGATATTTCTGGACCCCAATTTTGAAAGAATGTCTGAAAGGTGCCAACTGAAATATCTTTAGAAATTAGGTCTTGATAAAATCCCTTGTTTACCCTGAGATTGTGTCTGTTGTTCATAGATGTATACACTATCAAGAACTAAATGTTACTTGGGTTTTGCTTATTGCTTTTATCTGTTTACTGTCTTCGGTTTTCAATTCTTTGTCCATTGTAATTGTTGACTTTGGAATCCATCATTATTCTCATCTATCTCCGTATAGTTTCCTTTTCTCTCTTTTCCCTAGAGTTGCCAATGGCATCCATAGCTTTTTGCCAGAAAGACTGATTCAGGCTGCAGTAATGAAATGATAAAACAGCAACATTTTTCTTATTCTGGGAACTTTTACATCTGTCTCTAATGAGGTTAGAGAATTAGAATTTGGGAAGAGGAGGGAGGGATGGAAGTTGTTTTCTTAAGACCTTATCTAACTCTATGATTCTATCAAACTCATTGGAGCAAATGCAAAGCCATTTCCCTAGCACACATATGGTGCCGTGAAATTTATATACTGTCATAAGTGACCCTCCTTGGGTTAGGTTAACAGAGTACATGTTTTGAGACAAATTAATCCTAGCCAATTGTAGTTGTTTTTCAGTCTCAGACATTTATATATTATGTAGGTGCCATTAGAACAAGTATGTTAGCAATACTTCAAATTTCACCTCCAAAGTAAGTAGTAACTAAGATCAACAGCATTTAGGGAGTTATTTTATTTCAGTCTTTTGGCTGTTTCCCACTTTTAAGTTTGCCCTAAGGATTCAGCATTCAGAAGACATAATTGAATATATACCTTCGAAGCTCTATTTTAGCCCATTTTGTGATGGGTAATTAGCTATTCGGAGTGGCTTTCCCTTAGCTAAGACGTGGATTCCCATACCTCCTGACATTTTATTAAGGGAATTCCATGATTGAAAAAATGCATCAGAAAGGAAGATCTTGAATCAAACTAGAAATCAGAGCTAGTGTCAGCCCTGCTTGGAGTTGCCACAGAATGATACTATGAAGCAGGTAAAATTCAAGGCAGGGAACTCTCCGGCAATCCAGAGGTTAGGAGTCCATGCCTTTATTGCCATGGGCCTGGGTTCAATCCCTGGTCAGGGAATTAAGATCCCATAAGATGCACAGTGGAACCAAAAACAAAAAATATATATCCTTTATCACTGAGGGGAAAAAAAAAAACGTTTGTAATAAAGAAATTTTTTAGCAATTTTTGATTAATGAAATATAGCATTCAAGACAAATCTATACAAGGTGTGTAGCTGAAAATATCTTTCAATGAGGCCAAAGGTTTGAAGCTGTCAAATGACTTATTAACTTTTCGCAGTCATGCAGCACATGGGAAGGGCATAAAGTTAATGTTTGTTTTAGGGGATTATAGCAGGGAGGAATAGAAGGGTTACGTTGCCAGAAAAACAAACTAAATTTTTTCGCAGATAAAAATACTGTGGTTGAAAACAGGAGCCAAGGAACATGCTAATTAGAAACACTTGATAAAAACTAAATTATTAAACAAGCTAGAAGAGAAGACTAAGATAAAAGGAACTAAGTGGGAGAATGGTTATTTCCTTCCATTAGAAGTTTTGTAAGAATGAGCTCCAATTTTATATAAGATACAATTAGATTCAGTGATTACTCACATTAGTACAATAAGAAATTTGACTCAGTAGTGCAAGTAAGCCATACAGTTAATTATTCATTTTATGTTTTTATTTGGCTTTGGAATGTGTTTTTTGTACTTATCTCTCTAGGGCTTTATTTGATAGTCTGGGAACTTATTTCAAACACTGAGAAGATCTGACTCAGGAAATGCTGGGACGCAGTCCAGTGTGTTTATCCTGACCCCTGTTCAACTTTTTCCTGCAGTCCACTCCATGCTGGGACTAGACAACTCTCCTCTGAGGCTGAGGCTAACCAGACTATGCAGCACCCTCTTCTCTCCACAATTCTCTGGAACTGGGGTAGTTGTTAAGTGCTTGGATTTCCAAAGGATCCTTGAAAAGCTACTTTAAAAAAGAATAAATAGATGGCCTATTAGTCAAGCAAATAATTGGGCAGGAAAATGTCATTTTTTTTAAATTTTTTTTAACACTGAAAACATTTTGTATTGAGGTTTAGTCTATTAACAATATTGTGATAGTTTCAGGTGAATAGTGAAGGGACTCAGCCATACAAACAGTCATTAAATTTAAAATGAATTTGTAGAGAATTCAGATCATCCACTACTGGATCATGGAAATTTAGAATTTATTAAAGGAGAATCTAACTAATTATATTAATTATATTTTCTATGAAATTAGTATATTCTGGTTTTTATTTTAATGAGACACTTTGAAATTAAAAAACAAAAAAAATTTGCATGACTTGAAGACCAGAATACTGCTGGATATATTCCTTTGAATGTTTAATATTAAGGCTTGGTTTAATTTTGTCCTTTCTTGCTTTTTCTTTGGATAGCATTTCTCTTTGAAGTTATTCCTTTTTAAATGACTATAGGACCTATTTAAATGAACTCTGATGAGTCATTTTGTTAACATAAGCACCTCCTGATAGTAAGAGGGATAAGGGGTTCTTGTTTGTAATCTGAATTTTTATGGCCTTATTTGTAACCTGAATTTTGTTATGTATCAGTTTTTTTTGCTTTTTTTTTAAGCAATGTGCAGGCTCACAGGTTACTTTAAATCTGTTTATGAACACTTTTAAATGATTACTAAGCCTTGTTTTTCCTTCTCCAACCATGAAATAATTTTTAAGTTTCTCTCTTCTATCTTAATTTAGCTAACATCACTCAATAGAAAATATGCAATTGCCTCCATAAGGGCTGGGGAAAGTTTTAACAAGGGACCACTACACCAGTGTGTTTTGATCATTTTATTAACATTAAAAACCTTTGACTGTTGGGATACTTAATACTCAAAACTTGGATTTCCTGAATGTTCTTGTTAGATTATTAGTATGCATTTTGGTTTTGATAATTATTCCTGTTTTCCTTCCCTATTCTAGTTGAATGGATCGCAGCTGTTACCATTGCTGCTGGAACAGCTGCAATTGGTTATCTAGCTTACAAAAGATTTTATGTTAAAGATCATCGCAACAAATCTATGGTAAACCCTCACATCCAGAAAGATAACCCCAAGGTAGTACATGCTTTTGATATGGAGGATTTGGGAGATAAAGCTGTGTACTGCCGTTGTTGGAGGTCCAAAAAGGTAAGAGAAACAAGTCCTTTATGTCAATGTCATTTTTAATGTAACATTTCTTTTTAAACTATTCTGTCAAGCTGGCATCACCATGAATTGTTAAGATATCTGTTCTTTGGGCTTCCCTGGTGTCTCAATCGGTAAAGAATCCACCTGAAATGCAGGAGACCTGGAGTCCTTGGATCGGGATGATCCCTTGGAGAATGAAATGGCAACCCATTCCAGTATTTTTGCCTGGAAAGTCCCATGGACGGAGGAGTCTGGTGGGCTGCAGTCCATAGGGTCTCAAGAATCAGACACAACTTAGCAACTACACCACCAGCACCACCATCCCTTCTTCTTTTCTTTCTCTTTTTAATGGAATCTCTGTTTTCTCTATTTTCTGTGTACCCTTCAGGAATATATTTACTGAAATGTATAACCAACATGCAGTAAAGTTACATCACACCCTTGTTGAGTTAGGTGATTGTAACCATATTCTTTGCCAAAGAAGAAGGAAAAATTCCTTTGCTTATGTTTAGAATTTCCTCCCCAAGTGTGTCTTAGTGTCCACTATCCCAGGAAAAGGAGTATGCAGCCTAAATAAAAAGAGAAACAAAAAATTAAATAAACTAATAAATAAATACAAAGAGAAATAGGTCTTTTTTTTTTTCCTCTCTCTCTCCTCTTGGGATTTCAAGCTCCTGGATTCTAGGATAAGTTTTGGAAATATCTAGAGATTCATCTGAAACTATCACGACATTGTTTGTTAATTAGCTAGTAGCTCTGTTGGTAAAGAATCCTCCTGCAGCGTAGGAGACCTGGATTCAATTCCTGGGTCAGAAAGATCCCCTGGAGAAGGGATAGGCTACCCATTCCAGTATTCTTGAGCTTCTCTTGTGGCTCAGCTGGTAAAGAATCTGCCTACAATACAGGAGACCTGGGTTTAATCCTTAGGTTGGGAAGATCCCCTGGAGAAGGCTACGACCCACTCCAGTGTTCTGGCCTGGAGAATTCCATGGACTATACAGTCCATGGGATCGCAAAGAGTCAGACATGACTGAGTCTTTACTTTATACCTCAATAGAAAATAAGTTTTTTTTTAATAAATAAAAATTAAATGCTAGTTTAAAAAAAAAGAAAGAAATATCAAGAGAAACTATTAGAAAATTGCCCCTGAAGATTTCTTACCTAGTACATATGTACTGACCCTGTATCCTAAGCTTTCTTTAAGCTGCAACTCCTATATTTAAATATCTAACACAAGATTTTTTTGTATCTTTTTTTCTTTTGTGAGAATTGCATTTTATCAAGTTCCATTTGGAAGTATCTCTGGGATACCTGCAGCTTCTAGATAATGATGACAGCTAGTGATCTAAAGATGGTAAAATGTTCTTCTAAGGTCATCTTGAAAAGCTTCATACATTGAATGACTTCAGAATTTCTGGTATATTTAGAGAAATATGATGGCATACTGTGTGTACTGCCACTATTTAGCATTTAAATAAAATAGGTTTGATACTATGAGGCCTAAGAACATAGACAATAAAAACGATGTATCTACTTCTGAAACCATGTTGTATCTACTTCTGAAACCATGTTGTATCAGGGACCTCGTCCCACAGTGGAAAGCCATTATCACAAATTACATATTGCAGATAAGGAAAAAGTCACATACCAGGTACTGGAAAGCATATTCTACTTACCCCTTTCTCTGGCTGCAGTTGATGTTGTATAATCCAGTGGTGACACACCACTTAGATTATGTCATTCTGTTTGAAAACTGCTTGATGAACATAAGGAATATGAACCAAAAATTAATAGTCCCATTACAACAAATTGTTCCTTCACAAGAGCACTGTTCATTTGGAGTGTGGGATTGTTTATACGTACTCTTGAGGTTGCTAGAAAATAATCCTCAATAATATTCTATAGTCTAGATTTGTGTTTTTTTTTTTAATTAACACCTATAATAGGTTTCATTCTCTAGTTGCTCACCAAGATACAAAAAGTAATATCTTTAGAAATTAAGGAATTTCTAAGTCCAGAGTTGTATTGATTCTTTAGTCAGTGATCTAAAATAGTTCATTTAGCTTCTATTACTAGATACATACATGAGAACACTTGAAATAGTGAAACAGCAGGTGTCATAAATATGTACAGTTGGTGCACTATGAGTGCTTTAAATGAAAGAGCTTGTTACACTGTGGGCTCGAATTTTCTGGAAAGACATAGTGATATCCATAGGAATTCAATTGCCCCCTGGGAAGATGAATCAATGAAGACTCTAGTCTGATCCTCGTACCTGCTTCCTCAAAAGAATAAGTCTGAATCAAAAATCTTAAGTACCAAGGAAACAGTTCACCTCAAACTGGGAGTTGAACCTGTGTGCAGGGTCTCGAACCCAGCCAGAACCCTGCTTGGGACTGTAGCCCATGTGGTAGGGACTAGAGCCCAGTATTCCAATGATCTTATATGGAGGCTTAAGTTCTAGTGGAAGTCGACTTGTTTGCCGTCTTGGACCTGTTTGGTTCTAATCAGTTTGTGTCGTGTCCTTAGGCTACATCATTCTTTTAAAGATTGTGCCCTGCGCCTTTCCCTCCTGTTTCACCTTCGAAAGGAGTTTGCCTCCTGACATGGGGGAGCTCCCTGTCAGGGAGTTCAGACATAAAGTTATACTTAAACCAGAGTGCTCACTGTGGGGAATGAAGAAAAACGAACAGATATATGAAACATTTTGAAGGAAGGATTAGCCAGTGAAGGAAGGATTAGCTGTGAATGATTTGTGTGGAAGACTGAGGGAGGAAAACTGAAGCTCACTGAAGTGTCTTGCTTAAGATAGGATCGTAGGGTTAGACCAGATGGTGCGATCAATGGAAATAAGGAATTCAGAATGAATGGCTGATTTTTCAGGACACCAATGATAAGTGCAATTTCAAAGAGTGACATTGAGGTAACATTTGAATAGAAACATACAGCAGTCTGAAGTGTGGGACTAAAGTTGAGACATCAGGGTTGGAGATAGCAATCAGCAGAACTGTGAGCCAAGTGTAGGAATGCAGCAGATCCTTGGTACAGATAAAAATCAAGGAAGGGCTAAGTAAGAAATCTTTGGAGAATTTTCTGTGTCTTCTAAAAAGGAAAAAGAGTCAAAAAAAGGAGATGAAATGGACACCAGAGTTAAATGAAAACTAATAATATCATGGCTTCAGAATGAAAAAGGGAAAAGTTTCAAAGAAGATTTTGTTATGAACATCAGTGTGTGCAAAAGACAAGGAGGTGAATAGACTATTAAACTAAGACTATGGGGTTAAGCAATTAGGCAATTGACCTTTTGGCATCATTTGAACAGAATAATTAGAACAGGAGCTGTGTCCAAGTTGATTATAGTATGAATGTGTAAATATGACACTGCATGGAAAGAGAAACACGATGACTGCTTGAGTGAAGCTAAGTAAAGAGTGTTTGCTTTGGTTGGGTGTTTGGACTGCAAGGAGATCTAACCAGTTGATCCTAAAGGAAATCAACCCTAAAGATTCATTTGAAAGATGGATGCTGAAACTGAAGCTGCAATACTTTGGCCATGTTATACAAAGACACAACTCATTGAAATTAACCCTGATACTGGGAAAGACTGAAGGCAAAAGGAAAAAGGTGTGGCATAGGATGAGATGGTTAGATAGTATCACCAACTCAATGGACATGAACTTGAGCAAACTCCAGGAGGTGGTAAAGGACAGGAGCCTGGCATGCTGCAGTCCATGGGGTCACAAATAGTCGGACATGACTAAGCAACTGAACAACAGCAACAAAGGGTCAATAAAGCAAATATGGGCTTTTACAAACTAAGATCTCAAGTATTTCAGGAAAAATCACAAATGGACACAAGCTAATGGGTTAAATGTTTCCGTTTTCTCAATGTCTTTTTTCTTTTTAAGCTTGTCTTTTATGTCATTATTAATCCTTTTTGCATCTATGATTTGTCTGTTCTGAATTTTCACTGAAGCTTGGGCACTTTTTATTCTCCCATGAGTGGATTCAGAGATCACTTTGAATGCTTTTCAAATTAGTGGATGTGCTTGTTCTCCAGAAATTTTTGAGAACTCCGCACATTCCTAAGGTTCTTTAAGGTTGTCACACAGGTGTCAAGTCATATATTTACATGTCTATGCACAGAAGGCCTATAACTGATAACTTTGATTAGATGGCTATATTGAGTTTTTATTCAGTAGTTTTTCTTCATATAAATGAGTTTTTATAATATTAATAATATGACAAAATTTAAGCTCCTATCCAAAAAAAAAAAGTTTCATGTGATATAAACTAATTCAATTTTAATTCATTCTTTTTTTATCAAAGTATAGTTAATTTACAATATTGTTTAAGTTTCAGTGTATATGTTTGGCTGGGTCCCTTTGCTGTTCACCTGAAACTATCACAACATTGCTTGTTAATCAGCTATACCCCAATACAAAATAAAAAGTTAAAAAAAAATATTGTGTAAGTTTCAGGTGTACAGTGTAGTGATTCAGTTTTGGGGTTTTTTTTCTTTTTTTTTTTGCTGATTATATTCCATTATAGGTTATTACAAGATATTGGATATAATTCTCTGTGCTATATAGTAAATCCATGTTGCTTATCTATTTTTTATGTGTGGTAGTTTGTATCTGTTAATCCCATACTCTTAATTTGTCCATCTCCCCTCTAATTCATTCTTAAGGTACAGTCACTAGTAACCTGTTGTGTGTTTCTAACATTTTGAGCAGTTTTCTCAGACCTAATGAATCAGATCTCTTAGTCATGTTCAGAAATTACATGCTTTTAACATGCTTCATCCCTCCTCTCTTCCCACCCACACCCCGACCCCCTGGTGTGGCCTCTGCTCTTCAGAAACTGGCCTGTTTCATAGTATTTCACAAAAGGGCTATCCCTAAGTAAAGTGAGAGAAAAAGGAGCCAATACAAAGGAAATGATTTTAAAACAACTACAGGGAGAAATCCCATCTGAGACAGTGGTAAGAGACTGGAAGGAAACAAAAGTACAAGCAATGATTTGAGATTCGCCCTTAACAAGAAATAGTCTTTCGAAACAAGGTGAGGGAACCTTGATATCAAAGGAACAGTGTTCAGCAGTCTTACTAGATTCCCACCCACTGAAAGTGAAAGTGAAGTTGCTCAGTCATGTCCGACTCTTTGTGACCCCATGGACTGTAGCCTACAAGGCTCTTCCCTCCATGGGATTCTCCAGGCAAGAGCACTGGAGTGGGGTGCCATTTCCTTCTCCAGGGCATCTTCCCTGACCCAGGGATCGAACCCGGGTCTCCCGCATTCCAGGCAGACGCTTTAACCTCTGAGCCACTAGGGAGCCCCTTACGCACCTCAAGTAGGTTACATCATTTACTGAGTTATGTGGTGACCATTAGGTAGCCAGGAGAAAGTTTGAACAAGGACCGAAGGAGAAAGCAGACTAAGAAATAAGAGGAAAGATCAGCCACTTCATATCAGGAGCTCAACTGAAATTGAAATGTAACTGGAGAATCATTTTCTTTCCTTTACAACTTCAGAATTTGAGTTGGGGTTTTTTGTTAGTGGTGGGTTTGTTTTTGTTTTGAGGGCCTGGGGTGTGATTATGGAAAGTCTCCATCCCATTAATGGTTAGAGGTGTGTTGCACTGACTCCCTTTCCTCACAGACACAATAGTCTAAACATTGGTTACATTGCTTGCCCAATCCATATGAAGACAGTCTTGTAAAGTCTTAATTTTTTCTTATGTATTTTCCTATTATATCTACTATCTTATGCTTAACATTGCTCAAGTTAAGTATATAAGAATGGTATAAAATGTCATATTCTCTCTTGTAGTCTCAAAGATCTCATTGCTTTTATTTTCTTTCTCAACCAAAGCAAGTTCATTCCTCAGAACAATTTATGGTAATGAGCCAGATTGCCCCAGGCAGCCTCCTTGGAAATTATAATCCAAACTCTAATTAAAAATACAAAGTTTAGAGAAGGAAGATTCAATTTTTTTTTTTTTAATTTTTGCAACTAGAGTAGATAATTCAAGGAGTATTTATTTATCTCCATGTTGAATCTCCCTAAAAACAGAAACAGCTTAATTTGGGATGTGGGAATCAACCATTAAGAAGAAACACATTTTGTGTTTTCTTATGAACATCCTGCCAAGTTTGCTAACTTTCCAAGAGGAGAACAAGGATTTCTAGGATTTTTTCCCCTAAACATTTATTCCCATCTCTTCTCCACACCCTGTATTCTCTAGTTGTAAAGCTGTTTGGGATTTGTAATTTTCTAATTGGGTTAACAAATGATAGGATATTTTCTGGACATACAGAGAATGCAGCCAATTTAATTTCTCAAAGTTTTCTCCAGGATTTGTTAATGAACAAACAGTGACATCTTAGAACAAATTTAGAATCATCTGTGAGCTAAATGTTTTCTCCTTATCAATTTTCTGATTCTTTTAAGTATTAATACTACATGAACTGAATTAAATATACCTTTTTTTTTTTTTAATTTCAGCCCTTTGCTTGACATTTTTAACACATTTAAAATTTTAAATGAAAGAGGGCTAATAAAATTCATGTTTTCATTATATTATTATTTAATACAAAACTGCTGTACTTTCTAGATTATGCTCGAAAGTATATATCCACCACATGTTTTCTTTCTCTTGCACAGAAAGGTAAAAAATGAAACAAGACACTTTCTGAAAAACATAAATATTGTCAGATAATTTGCCACTTGAATTTTTGTGCCAATAATTACCATTCTTTAGTTTATACTGTATTTAGAAATATGAGTTAATTTTAATAAATATATTTCATTAATACATATAGCATATTATGAAATTTCTAATCCTTTCTTGAAATAACTCATTTTGGCTCTTTGTTGTTTGTTGGAAAAGAAAAAGTTGAATCTTTTCATCATCTTAAAATAAGAAATCTCTAATAGATAAATACAGAATCCCTAATCTTCACATGAAGTTTGGGAAATTATTCTAATATTAGGTAATATAGGAAGTACTATTAAAAGATGTATTGGCCTCTGAACAGAATGATTTTGAATCCTGAGTTTACATTTTAAAGGAATTCAAAGCTTTATATACTTTTTTAAAAAATGCATAAAAATTAATTAAGAAATAGCCATGATCTACTTATTCACTCCTTTTTTCTGGAGGAGAAACATAAGTGAAAGTCACTCAGTCATGTCTGACTCTGTGACCCCATGGACTATACAGTCCATGGAATTCTCCAGGCCAGAATACTGTAGTGAGTAGCTATTCCCTTCTCCAGGGGATCTTCCCAACTTAGGAATCAAACCCAGGTCTCTTGCATTGCAGGTGGATTCTTTACCAGCTGAGCCACAAGGGAAGCCCTTTGGAGGAGGGGTGGGAAGTATAATTGATTTACAATGTTGTCTTAGTTTACAGCAAAGTGAATCAGTTATACATATACGTATATCCACTCTAGTTTCTTTGCCTGTATAAATTAACCGAGTAGTTAACCTATTTTATATACAGTAGTGTGTATATTTCAATCCTTATTTATGAAAATGGAGGTTTTTTGTTTTTTTTTTTACAATGCAAACCTTTTTTCTCACTGTAAAATCACCTGTGTTTGTATATTAAATATATGTCACTTTGAAATGCTGTTCTTTGCTGTGGAATACATTTCCATTTGATTTTTGTATGGCCTGTTTTGTCATCCATGCAAGAAAACCCTGAAAGCTTGAGTTCATCTTTTTGCTGCAAGGACTTGTTTGTAATATGAATATACTGTGCCACATCTTATTGACAGAAACAATTTAAATTTCATATATATCACATTTGTATTGCTACCCCAGGATAGATTTTACATCTAGAAATTTACAATATGATACCTTGAGTTTTTTTCAAGGTAGTTTTTAACTAATTTACTGCCCCTCAGAATTATATACAGATAGTAAAATTAAAATTGAATTTCTTTAATATCAACTAAATATTATTTTAGTCTTAGACACATTTCATCAAGGTTAAAGATTATATACCATCATTGTCTGGTTTCAGGTACTGAAAATTATACTTCCTTGGTGGAGTAATAAGGTGATCTTACTCTTCAGACCAAGACTCCTAGCATTTTACTCTTCTAAATAGGCCCCTTCAGTGGAAGAATGTACCTTATACCAAACAGGGAAGCTAGATTCTAGAGTGAAGGTATGTTCCAGACAAAAAGAATAAAACAAAGATTCTAGGTATCATCATTTGACATGAAATAAAAGTAAAAGGTAAAATATAGAAGGAAAGAAAATAATTTACTGATAATTGTAAAATCCTGAGAAACACCTAAAAACATTGTTGAGTTCTTATTTTTATCATTTAACAATAAAAAGGATATACTTGCAAAAAACAGGTGATATACAGGCACACACACACAAATATATATTTATATATATGTGATATATATCAAGAATAGTCAGATATGAAAATATATACTTAATACCTGTAAAACATATAAAGCAGAAATGTTCATATCAGAAAAATGCATGAGACCTAAGGATGAAGAACAGAAGAGAAATAGGACTTGGCTGAAAAACTCTCAAGTTTATTTGGAAGAATAAATAGGTAAACGATAAATCGGAAATTTTAACAAAGAAGAAATGTGAAGGAAAACCAGCCCTACCTAATACTGAAGCAATTTTAAACACAGTCATTATCTCGAAGTAGGCTGATGACTGTGATAGTGTGGAACCTATAAATAAGCACTTTATATGTAGACTTAGTTTTGATAAAATTTTAAATAAAGATATAACAATTTGGGAGGCAACCACTTCTAATAATATGGAAGCAACAGGTTCTTAAGTGCTGTTATTAGAACAGCATTTTGCAAATTGCAGTCCACAGAACATGAAGATAATGGACATCAAAGAAGTGTTTGTAAATCCAGTCAGCCTGGGAAATTTGAGGTTAAAATTGTGTGTGTATCTGTGTGTGTTTTTATTGGAGAATAATTGCTTTACAGTATTGTGTTGGTTCTGCCGTACGTCAACATGAATCAGCCACAGGTATACATGTGTCCTTTCCCTCCTGAACCACCCCTCCCAACTCCCACCCCATGTGTGTGTGTTTTTAATAGTAGATCCTCTTTAAAATAATAATATATGTTGTTAACCAGGAGAACTGTATACGTTTTTTGTATATGAAATGAAACCAAATCAGAATATTTTGCAGGACTTCTTAGTTTGCAGAGCTCACTTTGGGAAACACTGTGTTAAATATTTAGTTTTGTCCCCTTTCCTCCCACTGGACACCAAAATGTCTGTTTTATCTAAAATGTGAGATCTTGAAAACAAATGGAAATTTATCACATCTCCAGGAGAAAGAAGTCTCCATGATGGATATTAACAAGGGAAATACTGGCTTATTTGTATGAAAGAGAAATTAAGGATATGAACAAATAAAATAAAAAGGGTTGGGGTGAAAAATTGCTATAAAGTTGATTAGCAAGGATAATGAACAGATTGATTTTGAACAAATTATAAACTTAGACTCTTTCCAGTAGATAGGTTAGGGATACAATTCACTAGAAAGGAAATATGACTAGTACATAAACATAAAGAAGGTTTTTCACATCCATAAGCAGATATCACAAATGGAAATGCAGTTAATGATCTGTGTTTTATCCACAAGTCAATTTCTTCCTCCTCCTTAGTGTGTACACTTTATATATGCTCATTCAGAAAACCATCTCTAAGGTAGCCAAGAAAAATCTACTGAGTTATTATGTTATATATGTGAATTAAGTGTCATGCTACTCTGCCAAACATAATACTGATTTTGCAGTTAGACATTTCACATTCTTTCTCTTCCTAGTTCCCACTATGTGATGGATCTCACACAAAACACAATGAAGAAACTGGAGACAACGTGGGACCTCTGATCATTAAGAAAAAAGACACTTAAATGGACAGTTTTGATGCTGCAAACCAACTTGTCATGATGTTTCCTGATTGCTTAATTAGAATGACTACCACTTCCGTCTAATTCACCTCCCCTGGGTTCTAGATGTGTGGTAAACTATAGCTTTCATATTCACGGCATTTGCCTTACATGTGGAACCATTGTGGTGCACATCTGTTGAAACAAGGAAAAACAAAAAACCAATCTCATGGCCTGTGGGTTATTTTGGTCTCTTAAGGATCTGTTTCTTTACATTTAAAACTGACATTAGAATATAGTTGTATGTCAAAGTTAACGAATTAAATTATTCTCAAAATCATGTATGTGCAGATTGTACTTGTAAGTTTCAAAGAAGAATTAATCACAATTTAATATTACTTAGCCTAGAAAGTAAAATGGGTGTGATTAAGCTACATTAATCTCCTAATGACAATCTAGGAAAAGCCTATTGTGACCTTGGTTTTTTTCTTGATCGTAGTACTGATACTAAGAAAATACAGTTTCTGTGTTTTCAATCAAAATGAACTTTGAATGTTAATTCAATTATAAATGGGCCAGGTCAATAATAAAGAGACAGTAACTTCTTTGTATTCATCTTCCTAGATATTTAATCAATCCATTAAGGAAACCAATAGTCGAAATTTAGATCAAAGTAGTAAGAGATTTTAAGTTGTCATGAAGGATGTCTTAAAATGTTATGTTCCAGAATTCTCATCAAGGAGTGGCAAGCACTTGAACTGGGGACACTGAAGGAATTGGAGCACATAATGCCAAGTCTCTTGAACACTAAATACACATCCTTGGCAGAAATAGTGATAATGAGGGTAGATCAAAGACATGGGAAGATTTTTATTTCCTCATTCTCAATCACCAGGCATACAGTTACAAAAGAAGCTATTTTGGAGAGAAAAATAAGAATTATATGCTCTTTTAAATTATATAATCTTAAAAGCAAAACTTTGAAGACAAGTTTTTGTTTATGTAATATTCTTCAAAGACAGACCAGTAACTTTGCGTTTCATTGCTGATTTAGAAAAGAATATGAAAACTGAAGATAATGACAGGAATAGTTTTTATATATATATATATATATATGAAGACGTAGTTGGAAATTGACAAAGTTAACAGTAGTAATCAGTCATGTAGAATCCGGAATTACCTTGGAAGTAACAGGAGTCAGTGAAACCAAACATCAGTGTTATTATATTAAATATGCTCATTGGTATTTTTTAACATATTACTTTGTATATTACAGTAGATAGAGTTGATCCCAAAATTGTGTGTACCAGTTTTTAAGTAGTGCACATGACTTAGTTGAACTTGTCTTCAAAACACATCTTCACAAAATCTAAAGTTACTGAAACTGAGTGGGACCCTGTGGGGCTTTCTCCCAGGCCTTTCTGTCCCCCATTTCTTGTAGGCAAGACTCCAGCCATTATGACCTTCCACGAGTTGCAAAGGGTAGATTTGAACAGTTGCAAATCAAGAGAACAGCAGCCAAGAAATCACCTGAGGCAAGATTAAAAGAAGCAAAAAAGCTCATCAAGATTCAGTTCAGTTCAGTCGCTCAGTCATCTCCGACTCTGCGATTGCATGGACTGCAGCATGCCAGGCCTCCCTGTCTGTCGCCAGCTCCCAGAGTTTACTCAAACTCATGTCCATCGAGTCGGTAATGCCATCTAACCATCTCATCCTCTGTCGTCCCTTCTCCTACTGCCTTCAATCTTTCCAGCATCAGGGTCTTTTCAAATGAGTCAGCTCTTCGCCAAAGTATTGGAATTTCAGCTTCAGCATCAGTCCTTCCAATGAATATGCAGGACTGATTTCCTTTAGGATGGACTTGTTGGATCTCCTTGCTGTCCAAGGGACTCTCAAGAGTCTTCTCAACACCACAGTTCAAAAGCATCAATTCTTTGGCACTCAGCTTTCTTTATAGTCCAACTCTCACATCCATATGTGACCACTGGAAAAACCATAGCCTTGACTAGATGGACCTTTGTTGGCAAAGTAATGTCTCTGCTTTTTAGTATGCTGTCTAGGTTGGTCATAACTTTTCTTTCAAGGAGTAAGCATCTTTTTATTTCACGGCTGCAGTCACCATCTCCAGTAACTTTGGAGCCCCCCAAAATAAAGTCTGCCTCTGTTTCCACTGTTTCCCCATCTATTTGCTATGAAGTGATGGGACCAGATGCCGTGATCTTAGTTTTCTGAATGCTTAGCTTTAAGCCAATTTTTTCACTCTCCTCTTTCACTTTCATCAGGAGACTCTTTAGTTCTTTACTTTCTATCATAAGGGTGGTGTCATCTTCATATCTGAGGTTATTGATATTTCTCCCAGCAGTCTTGATTCCAGCTTGTGCTTCCTCCAGCCCAGCGTTTCTCATGGTGTACTCTGCATATGAGTTAAATAAGTACAGTGACAATATACAGCCTTGACGTGCTCCTTTTCCTATTGGAAACCAGTCTGTTGTTCCATGTGCAGTTCTAACTGTTGCTTCCTGACCTGCATACAGATTTCTCAAGAGGAAGGTCAGGTGGTCTGGTATTCCCATCTCTTTCAGAATTTTCCACAGTTTATTGTGATCCACACAGTCAAAGGCTTTGGCATAGTCATCAAGATTAGGTTCCTTATTTTATCAGAGACCACCTTTGATCCACTGTTAGAGAAACCCTCATCAAGCTCTCTAGTTGAGACAGTGTTTCAAGGGTGAAGCCAGGTTTGTCTCCCTTTGCCTGGTAAAGCAATAAAAGCCATCCTTTCTACTACATCCAAAACCATCTCTGGGGTTTGATTGGCACCAGTGTACAGAGAGGCAGAGCCTTTGGTGATGGTACTACAAACTCTGATTCTACCTGAAAAATTCTTAGGTTGAATCTTTTCATGCCTCTTCCCCCCTTTTTACAATAAGTATGACTAGGTCAGCAATAGGATCATGCTTTTAAAGGTGAATTGCTTTAAAGAAAAATACGTCTATGAACTCCCAGATTTACTGATGAAAGGACATCCTTTAAACAGACTAAGGTGTATTTTTTTTTTTTTTTTTTTTGGCCATGTCATGTGGGATCTTAGTTCCCTGACAAAGGATTGAGCCCATGCCCCCTCCTGTGGAAGTTGTGAGTCCTAACCACTGGACCACCAGTGAATTCTTCTGTAGTCTTAATTTTGAATTTATAATGATAAATTATGAGTCATGCATTTTTATAGCTAGCAGAAGAAAAAAAACTAGTGCCAATTCTCAAATGGGTGAGTATGTTTATGGTAAAATTAGAAATGGTCACTTTATTGTGAAAGGCAGATCTACTGTAGCATTTAATTAGATAAGTGTAGTTCCAGGGTCATGTAAAATTCTATTGCATGCTTTTAACTAGAATTCCTTTAGGATTTTAAAACCTTTTCATGTTACTAAAGTAGTAAAGTAAGTGTTATGTACACTTACTGTTCTCACTTAAACACTTAAAACTTCTATTTTTTCCTTTGATTAGAGTTCAAGCAAGTGGGACTCCCCCATACCATCACTATCTTTTTTTCTTTATATCATTTATGTTTTATGGATTTCTGCAGTAAGAATCTGCCAGGTTGGGAAGTTTCTAATGTTATGAAGAAATTGTTTTGCAGCTATTTGGAGTGATACACACCTATTCATGCAGATATTTATTAAGCATTTATTATAGACTGTGTAATTGAGAACAAAACACTTTATAGAATTAAAAGCTCACAGTTTAGATTATATCATCTATGACATAGGTTATATTATGATAATTTATGATTTATTTTCCTTGACATTATAACAGGTGCAGTCAGTACACCAATTCTTTCTACCAAGTAGGTGCATTTATTTGATTTTATATTAGTTATCAAAGATTTTAAGATGAACATTGGTAGGACTTCCCTGGTGGTCCAATGGCTAAGACTCCACACTTCCAGTGCAGGGGGCCTGGGTTCAATCCCTGGCCAAGGAACTAGATCCCACATGCCTCACCTAAGAATTCACACACAGCAACTATTAGTAAAAGGTCCCACATGCCACAACTAAAGAACCTCCACGATGCAACTAAAACCTGGCTCAGCCAAATAAATACGTAACTTTTTAAATTTGTTAAGTGACCAAGTGAAGTCGCTCAGTCATGTCTGACTCTTTGCGACCCCATAGACTAGCCTACCGTGCTCCTCCATCCATGGGATTTTCCAGGCAAGAGTACTGGAGTGGATTGCCATTTCCTTCTCCAGAGGACCTTCTGACCCAGGGATCGAACCCAGGTCTTCTGCATTGTAGGCAGACGCTTTACCGTCTGAGCCACAAGGGAAGTCCTAACTAATTGGTTAAGGTTCCTCCTAATTAGCAACATGTTTAATGCTTGGGTGTCTCTCAGGGTATTTTACTCTACTGGCTGTCAGGAGCTGTGCTTTTCCTCCCCAGTTTTAACACCAACTGATGGCAGGCAAAGCTACCTCTTAGCCTTTTAATTAGAACAGTTGGATGAAATGGCATGTTAGGCATTTGTTCCCCAATTCTAGGCCACAACTAAAATTTCAGCATCTCTAAAGGGGCGAAAAAAAAGGTTGATAGACAATCAACTTGAACTCCATTTTTATTACATGATTAATCCCTACTTTTGTGGTATTGAAGTATTGTTTTATGAAATACTATTGTTAGTAGTATTAGTTGGTTTCAATATTCTTGGCAAAGTAAAATGTTGACAGCCTCATATTAGCTCCCACTTTAACTGCTTCATGAAATCTAAAAATCTGGGAACCACTAAACCAAGAGTTTTTCTAAAGTTCTGGGACTTAGTTATTATTTTATAAAGATGTTAAAACAATAGGTTCATTGATCTTGATATTTAGTTTGTATATTTGAAATTTTTCATATATAGCTTAAGACAATGAGTGAACCTTCATGCAAAGTTATTCATGTAATAAAAGTGGATTTTACTTCCACTCAACTTACTATCATGATCAAGTTTAAGAATAATGTCAATCCGGGCTTCCCTACTGGCTCAGTGGTAAAGAATCCACCTGCCCTGGTGGATTTCCTGACTTTTCTTTTTAAAACATTGTAAGCTATTATTCTTTTTAAAAAACAGACTTTATTTTTTAGAGCAGTTTCAGGTTCGCAGCAGAATTGATGAACCTCCACTGACCAGTCATCGTCACTGAAAGTCCATGGTTTCCATTAGGGTTCCCTCTTGGTGTTGAACATTCTGTCGGCTTGGACAAGTTTATGACGACATGTATCCACCATTATGGGATCGTACGAAATGGTTTCATTGTCTAAAAATCCACCTCCTCGTTTCCCTCCCTCCCCTCCCTCCGTCAGTCACTGATCTTTTTGACCTCTGCATAGTTTTGACCTCTCCAAAATGCCATGGTTGGGCTCATACAGTGTGTGAGCCTTTGCAGACTGGCTTCTTTTACTTAGTAACATGTGTTTAAGTTTCCTCTATGCATCTTCTCACGACACGACGGCTCATTTCTTTTTAGTGCTGAATAATATCACATTATCTGGATGCACCACAGTTTACTTAGCCATTCATTTACTTAGCCTGAAGGACATCTGGGTTGCTTCCAAGTTTTGTCAACTATGAATAAAGATGCTGTAAACTTCAAAAAAAAAAAAAAAAAAAGAATCCACCTGCCAATGCAGGAGACATGGGCTTGATCCCTGGTGCAGGAAGATCCTACATGCCTCAGAGCAACTAAGCCCAGGAGCCACAACTACTGAACCTGTGCTCTAGAGCCCAGGAGCTGGGACTATTGAGACCATAAACCAAAACTACTGAAGCCAGCATGCTCTAGAGCCCATGCTCCACAACAAGAGAAGCTACCACAATGAGAAGCCCCTGCTCACCACAACTAGAGGAAAGTGCACACAGCAATGGATACCCAACACAGCCAAAAAATAAAAAAGAATGACATCAATTCATCCTAATCCCGTCACAACCTATGACTTTAAAGGGTTAAACAAAATAACACTGAGATTTGCATAGGATGACTGTTAACTGCACATCTGCATTTTCTGAGAAAAGTATTTTTTATGGACTTAACAGTATTTCATAAACAAAAGAATTGCATGTTGAGCTGAAGTTACCAGTAATCATGCTCAAGGGGAAAGACTAGAAATCAAATTTTAATCAGTAAATGGGTAAATATTATTCAGATTATAAATTAAGGGTATTGGTATGATGTTTGTCCTAAGGTCTCTGAACAACATTAAAGGCAGTTCAACCTCAGACATGGAACTGAACAGTGCCAGGCTGAGAATGTTGTCAGCTAGGCCGTGTAGAAACTGGATGTTCTTCACTTGCAGTAATGCCTGTGTCTTTGAGGATAGTCTATATCTTTCTTGTTCTTCCAACTTGTCCCTTACAGATGAACAGAAGTCAATTTCTGTCAAGATTTGGTTCTTCAAGTGCTATTTCAAAAGTTTTTTTCATTTGTAAGCATGTAGAGTTTTATAGATTCTCAGCTTTATTTTCAATTTTAAATAACTTTGAACATTGCTCACTGCCTCTACATGCTCATTACTATAGGATAAATTGGTTTTCTGCTGGTAATACTGCCTGTCAACATTTTCATTATTGGGTTAGGCAGCAGCTCATCTCACTCCATGTATAAGGTAGACATGAAAGATGATGTCTCTTATGTCTGTATCAACCATTAAACTTAGCTAACTAAATATGTTAAATTTATTTTGAAATCTCCAAACTATGAAAAGCGGAGTTTCACTTATGTATTCCATCTCTGCACAGCACTCTTTTACCATAAACTTTCTTGATACTGACTTCCTCTCCTCATTCTAGACAATAAGATATTATATGTTCCCTTTAATATCATTATGATTTTATACTTTTAGAATTTGTCAGCCTTTATCTTTCCAACTTGCAGCCTGCCTGGAAGTCATCACAGGAACCTTTATCTCTTCTCCTCTGCAACTCTTCGGGCGAAGAGCATTTTGATCATCATAAAGCAATCTCATCCCTTTCTCATTTAATACTATTTCTCAGGACCCACTAGGAAGCTGCTTCTAGCACAAAAGATAAAACAACATTGACTTTTGTTGTTTACTGTTCTGGTTACTGTTGGTTAACGTTTATATCCTGATCCTGAAAACCACCTGCTGTAGACTCTCTTGTAATGGGAATATTATACCATGAATTATATGTCTTAATTTAACAGTGCCATCCAGCATATGCACTTGAGGTGAGTCCCTGATCCTGAAGAACCTTTCAGTTCAGTTGCTCAGTCGTGTCCAACTCTTTGTGGCCCCATGGACTGCAGCACGCCAGGCTTCCCTTGTCCATCACCAACTCCCAGAGTTTACTCAGACTCATGTCCATCGATTCGGTAATGCCATCCAACCATCTCATACTCTGTCGTCCCCTTCTCCTCCTGCCTTCAATCTTTCCTAGCATCACAGTCTTTTCCAATGAGTCAGTTCTTTATATCAGGTGGCCAAAGTATTGGAGTTTCAGTTTTAGCACCAGTCCTTCCAATGAATATTCAGGACTGATTTCCTTTAGGGTTGACTGTTTGGATCTCCTTGCAGTCCAAGGGACTCTCAAGAGTCTTCTCCAACACCACAGTTTAAAAGCATCAATTCTTTGGCGCTCAGCTTTCTGTATGGTCCAAGTACCACATCCATACATGGCTGCTGGAAAAACCATACCTTTGACTAGATGGACCTTTGTCAGCGAAGTAATGTCTCTGCTTTTTAATATGCTGTCTAGGTTAGTCATAGCTTTTCTTCCAAGGAGCAAGTGTCTTTTAACTTCATGGCTGCAGTCACCATCTGTAGTGATTTTGGAGCCCAAGAAAATAAAGTCTGTCACTGTTTCCATTGTTTCCCCATCTATTTGCCATGAAATCATGAGGCCAGATGCCTTGATCTTAGCTTCCTGAATGTTGAGTTTTTTTTGTTTGTTTTTTTTTTTAGACTCATTTTTTTTATTAATTTTTTGGAGGCTAATTACTTTACAATATTGTATTGGTTTTGCCATACACTGACATGAATCTGCCACGGTGTACATGTGTTCCCCATCCTGAACCCCTCTCCCACCTCTCTCCCCATCCCATCCCTCTGGGTCATCCCAGTGCAGCAACCCTGAGCACCCTGTATCATGCATCGAACCTGGACTGGTGATCCATTTCACATATGATAATATACATATTTCAATGCCATTCTCCCAATGAATGTTGAGTTTTAAGCCAACTTTTTCACTCTCCTCTTTCACTTTCATCAAGAGACTCTTTAGTTCTTCTTCACTTTCTGCCATAAGGATGGTATCATCTGCATATCTGAGGTTATTGATATTTCTCCCAGCAATCTTGATTCCAGCTTGTACTTCATCCAGCCAAGCATTTTGCATGATGTACTCTGCAAGTTAAATAAGCAGGATGACAATATACAGCTTTGATGTACTCCTTTCCCTATTTCGAACCAGTCTGTTGTTCTATGTCCAGTTCTAACTATTGCTTCCTGACCTGCGTACAGATTTCTCAGGAGGCAGATCAGGTGGTCTGATACTCCCATCTCTTTCAGAATTTTCCACAGTTTGTTGTGATCCACACAGTCAAAGGCTTTGGCGTAGTCAATAAAACAGAAGAAGTTTTTCTGGAACTCTCTTTTTCTATGATCCAGTGGATGTTGGCAATTTGGTTCCTCTGCCTTTTCTAAATCCAGGTTGAACATCTGGAAGTTCACAGTTCATGTACTGTTTAAGCCTGGCTTGGAGAATTTTGATCATTACTTTACTAGTGTGTGAGATGAGTGCAATTGTGCGGTAGTTTGAGCATTCTTTGGCATTGCCTTTCTTTGGGATTGGAATGAAAACTGACCTTTTCCAGTCCTGTGGCCACTGCTGAGTTTTCCAAATTTGCTGGCATATTGAGTGCAGCACTTTCACAGCATCATCTTTTGGGACTTGAAATAGTTCAACTGGAATTCCATCACCTCCACTAACTTTGTTTGTAGTAATGCTTCTTAAGGACCACTTGACTTTGGACTCCAGGATGTCTGGCTCTAGGTGAGTGATCACACCATCATGGTTATCTGGGTCATGAAGATCTTTTTTGTACATTTCTTCTGTGTATTCTTGCCCCCTCTTCTTAATTTCTTCTGCTTCTGTTAGGTCCATACCACTTCTGTCCTTTATTGTGCCCATCTTTGCATGAAGTGTTCCCTTAGTATCTCTAATTTTCTTGAAGAGATCTCTAGTCTTTCCCATTCTGTTATTTTCCTCTATTTCTTTGCATTGATTGCTGAGGAAGGTTTTCTTATCTCTCCTTGCTATTCTTTGGAACTCTGCATTCAAATGGGTATATCTTTCATTTTCTCCTTTGCATTTAGTTTCTCTTCTCAGCTGTTTGTAAGAACCTTAATATCCCTAGAATTCTAGTGACGTACAAGTTCAGTTTACAGTTCTGTGATTCTCTTGTGCTTTTGGTGTCTGATTTGCCAAGACATTGGTAATGCTGCATGACTCACTTTTTATTTTTCAGCCCTGGGAAAGAAAATGTTTCAAATATTAATCATTACATAAATCTGTCCAGTACCCCCAAACAACTGGGGTACTGGAGTGTACTGAAATTACTACCTAACAAAGTAATTTTGAAGAAGGTTAAGTGGGTATTTATACCAAAATCATCCTAGTTGCTCACTGCCCATCCATGAGCATGCTAGAGGGTCCCTAACAAAGCAAAAAGATAGTGAAGTGAAAGGACTTCCCATGTGGCGCTAGTGGTAAAGAACCCACCTGCCATTGCAGGTAGATGTAAGAGACATGGGTTGGATCCCTGGGTCAGGAAGATCCCCTGGAGAAGGGCACAGCAACCCAGTCCAGTATTCGTGCCTGAAGAATCCCTTGGACAGAGGAGCCTGGTGGGCTACAGTCCATAGGGTCACAAAGAGTCAGACACAACTGAAGTGACTAAGAGTTAGGGACTCTGTGTTTTCCACTGTGTGAATTTGATCAGATCCCTTAACCTAGTTGAGCCCCTGTAAAACAGCAATAATAGGGCTATCTCACAGAGCTGTCATGAAGATGAAATGAATGTGAAGCACTTCACACTGTGCTCAGCCTCAGGTAGGTGTACTCAATTATTATTGTCCTTTATTGAATTTTAGCTGTTTAACAGTGTATCAAAATGCTGTAGGAATCACTACTAATGCATCTGCCATGACCATTTCAATTCAAAGAAACCTTTTCTTAATCAAAAACTATTGTTTGGTTAGAATTATAGTCAACCAACCATATTTAGATTTGAGCGTAAGGAGGCTTGGATTGTTACACGCTTTATTTGATCAGTATCCTGAACAAGAAGCTGGAAAATAACTGAAGCAATAAACACACCACACAAATGTAATGAGATTGGAAATTTAAGCTGAGAGAAGTAATCCAAACATTGCTACATTATTCTCCTTCCCCTTTTGTTCTTTGGTGGTTTAGTTGCTTAGTCGTACTGGACTCTTGCAACTCCATGGACTGTAGCCCACCAGGCTCCTCTTACTAATGGGATTTCCCAGGCAAAGATATTGGAGTGGGTTGCCATTTCCTTCTCCAGGGGATCTTCCTGACCCAAGGATAGAAACCTTGTCTCCTACATTGGCAGGCGGATTCTTTACTGACTGAGCCAACAGGGAAGTCTTTTGTCCTCCATGGACTGTAGCCTACCGGACTCCTCCCTCCATGGGATTCTACAGGCAAGAGTACTGGAGTGGGTTGCCATTTCGTTCTCCAGGGGATCTTCCCGACGCATGGGGTCGAACCCGGGTCTCCCGCATTCCAGGCAGACGCTTTAACCTCTCAGCCACCAGGGAAGCCCCTTTTGTCCTTTAGCCTTTTCTATCACGGATAAAGCAATGGCAAACCCACTCCAGTACTCTTGCCTGGAAAATCCCATGGATGGAGGAGCCTGGTGGGCTGCAGTCCATGGGGTCGCTAAGAGTCGGACACGACTAAACGACTTCACTTTCACTTTCATGCATTGGAGAAGGAAATGGCAACCCACTCCAGTGTTCTTGCCTGGAGAATCCCAGGGACGGGGGAGCCTGGTGGGCTGCCGTCTGTGGGGTCACACAGAGTCGGACACAATTGAAGCGACTTAGCAGCATTATGGAGAAAGCAATGGTAACGCCCTCCAGTACTCTTGCCTGGAAAATCCCATGGACGGAGGAGCCTGGTAGGCTGCAGTCCATGGGGTCGCTAAGAGTCAGACACGACTGAGCGACTTCACTTTCACTTTCATGCATTGGAGAAGGAAATGGCAATCCACTCCAGTGTTCTTGCCTGGAGAATCCCATGGACGGGGGAGCCTGATGGGCTGCCGTCTGTGGGGTCGCACAGAGTAGGACAAGACTGAAGCAACTTAGCAGCAGCAGCAGCAGCTTTTCTATTAATGTCTATTCCAAAGAATGAAAAATCCAAGTGAGAAATGCAAAGTTCTGAAGACTTCCATGTACTTTTTACCATGACCACCAGGGGGAGGCCTAGCCACACATTTCTATGGCAAGGTACTAGGTAGAGTGGAGCTTTCTCATTTTGAAAGTTTCTTATTAACATTTAATCCAGATTAGAACAACTACGAAGAACTAAAGAGCCTCTTGATGAAAGTGAAAGAGGAGAGTGAGAAAGTTGGCTTAAAACTCAACATTCAGAAAACTAAGATCACGGCATCTGGTCCCATCACTTCATGGCAAATAGATGGGGAGACAGTAGAAATAGTGACAGACTTCATTTTGGGGGGCTTCAAACATCACTGCAAATGGTGACTGAAGCCATGAAATTAAAAGACGCTTGCTCCTTGGAAGAAAAGTTATGACCAACCTAGAAAGAAAGCAAAAGTGAAGTCGCTCAGTCATGTCCAACTCTTTACCTCATGGACTGTAGCCTACCAGGCTTTTCTGTCCATGGGATTTTCCAGGCAACAATATGGGAGCGGGTTGCAATTTCCTTCTCCAGGAGATCTTCCCAACCCAGGGACTGAACCTGTGTCTCCCACATTGTAGGTAGACGCTTTACATCTGAGGCACCAGGGAAGTCTGACCAACCTAGACAGCTTATTAAAAACAGAGACGTTACTTTGCCAACAAAGGTCCATCTAGTCAAAGCTATGCTTTTTTCAGTAGTCATGCATGGATGTGAGAGTTGGACTATGAAGAAAGCTGACCACTGAAGAATTGATGCTTCTGAACTGTGGTGTTGGAGAAAACTCTTGAGAGTCCCTTAGACAGCAAGGAGATCCAACCAGTCCATCCTAAAGGAAATCAGTCCTGAATATTCATTGGAAGGACTGATGCTGAGGCTGAAACTCCAACACTTTGTATTGAAACTCCAATACTTTGGCCATCTGAGGTGAAGAACTGACTCACTGGAAAAGACCCTGATGCTGGGAAAGATTAAAGGAGGGAGGAGAAGGGGACAACAGAGAATGAGATGGTTGGATGGCATCACTGACTCAATGAACATGAGTTGGAGTAAACTTTAGGAGTTGGTGATGGACAGGGAAGCCTGGCATTCTGCAGGGGTCGCAAAGAGTCGGACATGACTGAGCGACTGAACTGAACTGAACTGAGAGCTTCAGTACTGTTGACTAATGGGGAGTACCACTGGATTTCAAAGAAGCGATTTCATCCAGTTCAGTTTTTATTAGTGTCCTAAGAAGAGAATGTAAACCCTAAGGGCAGAATCAAACTCCAAATAATAAGCAGATCAAAGCAAGTGGATTTGAGATTGTTCTTTATCAGTAAGCACAGAAAAAAATGCACACTTGCAGGGGAAGAGCTTCATAAAACTCCATGTGTAATATAAAATAATATTTCTAATCTCCTATTGCCTTCAAACACATCTTAAATGATAGGAAACTTTTAAAATACTTCCTAAGTGAAATACAATTCTCTAGGCTTAATCTTCTAATTTCCAAAGAGAAATAAGATAATTTTTCCATCTTAGTCGCTCAGTAGTGCCTGACTCTTTTTGACCCTGTGGACTGTATGTAGCTTGCCAGGTTCCTCTGTCCATGGAATTCTCCAGGCAAGAATACTGGAGTGGGTAGCCATTACCTTCTCCAGGGGATCTTCCTGACCCAGGGATCAAACCTGGGTGTCCTGCATTGCAGGAAGATTCTTTACTATCTGAACCACCAGGAAAGCCCTTTTCTTCTTGGTAAGAAGTATTCAATATACTCATAATTCTCTGGGAAGGTGAAATGAAGAGTCAGTTCTTTCTCTCTGTATATTTATATATGTGGTAAATACTTATACATATTTTTTCCTTGTCTTCTCTGTCTCGTAAATATTTATATTTTGCAGTATAAGCTCCAAGTCAAAACTTCACTTTACAAATACAAATCAAAATAAAAAGTATACAATTGCAAAAGAAATAATCCTGCCTTTGCAGAAGATGTACCAGCAGAACCTCTGTCCATAGCTCTTCAGGCACTCTATCAGATCTAATACCTTGAATCTCTTTGTCACTTCTACTGTATAATTGTAATGATTTGATTTAGGTCATGCCTGAATGGTCTAGTATGGAAAATGGTCTAGTATGGAAAATTCGAAATCCCAAAGAAAGGCAATGCCAAAGAATGTTCAAACTATCTCACAATTGCACTCATCTCACACGCTAATGAAGTAATCCTCAAAATTCTCCAAGCCAGGCTTCAACAGTAAGTGAACTGTGAACTTCCAGATGTTCAAGCTGGTTTTAGAAAAGGCAGAGTAACCAGAGATCAAATTGCCAACATCCATTGGATCATCAAAAAAGCAAGAGAGTTCCAGAAAAACTTCTGCTTTATTGACTATGCCAAAGCCTTTGACTGTGTGGATCACAACAAACTGTGGAAAATTCTGAAAGAGATGAGAATACCAGACCATCTAGCCTACCTCCTGAGAAATCTGTATACAGGTCAAGAAACAACAGTTAGAACTGCACATGGAACAATAGACTGGTTCCAATTAGGGAAAGGAGTACATCAAAGCTGTATATTGTCATCCTGCTTATATAACTTACATGCAGAGTACATCATGCAACATGCTGGGCTGGATGAAGTACAATCTGGAATCACGATTGCTGGGAGAAATATGAATAACCTCAGATATGCAGATGATACCACGCTTATGGCAGAAAGCGAAGAAGAACTAAAGACTCTATTGATGAAAGTGAAAGAGGAGCATGAAAAAGTTGGCTTAAAGCTCAACATTCAGAAAATGAAGATCATGGCATCTGGTCCCATCACTTCGTGGAAAATGGATGGGGAAACAATGGAGACAGTGACAGACTTTATTTTCTTGGGCTCCAAAATCACTACAGATGGTGACTGCAGCCATGAAGTTAAAAAACACTTGCTCCTTGGAAGAAAAGCTATGACTAACCTAGACAGCATATTAAAAAGCAGAGACATTACTTTGCCAACAAAGGTTCATCTAGTCAAAGGTATGGTTTTTCCAGTAGCCATGTATGGATGGGAGAGTTGGACCATAAAGAAAGCAGAGCACCAAAGAATTGATGCTTTTAAACTGTGGTATTGGAGAAGACTCTTGAGAGTCCCTTGGCCTGCAAGGAGATCCAACCCGTCAACCCTAAAGGAAATCAGTCCTGAATAGTCATTGGAAGGACTGATGCTGAAGCTCCAATACTTTGACCACCTGAGGCAAAGAACTGACTTATAGGAAGAGACCCTGATGCTGGGAAAAATTGATGCCAGGAGGAAAAGGGGACAACAGAGGATGAGATCGTTGGATGGCATCACCGACTCGATGGACATGAGTCTGAGCAAGTCCTGGAAGTTGGTGAAGGATAGGGAAGCCTGGTGTGCTGCAAGAGTCAGACACGACTGAGTGACTGAACTGAACCGAACCAGCAGAAAGTCCAGAGAAATTCAGAAAGGATAAAGGAGCCCTTGAGGTTTCAATAGTTGGAAAAGACTTCACAGAAGAGCCAAAAACAAACTTAAAATACATTTAGTAAGGGATAAAAGATGGGTTTCCCTGGTGGCTCCATGGTAAGGATCCACCTGCCAATGTAGGAGACAAGGGTTTGATCCTTGGTTTAGGAAGATCTATGGAGAAGGAAATGGCAACTCTCTCCACTATTCTTGCCTGGTACATCCTATGGATGGAGGAGACTGGGGGGTTACCATCCATGGGGTCACAAAAGAGGTGGACATGACTTAGTGACTGAACAACAACACAGGACTAGAAGACCTGTCATAGTACTCTGTTCAACTGCACTAGCCCACGCACACACAAGAACAAATAGCTCCACTGCCTCAAAAATGTTTGAACAAGGTTAAAGTAATAGAAGAAGAGCTCAATGTGAAATGGAATTTTATTACAATCTTCCTCCTATGCAAATATTATCAAATTTTCTTTATCCCCACTAGTCACTTGGGCAATCATTTTAATCCAAATGATTTAATAAGAAATCATATTCTGGGGCTTCCCTGGTGGTCCACTAACTAAGAATCCACCTGCCAATGCAGGGGACATGGGTTCTAACCCTCTAAGAAGATTCCACATGCCGAGGGGCAGCTAAGCCCATGCATCACAACTACTGAGCCCCTGCTCTGAAGACTGTGAGCCACAACTACTGAAGCCCAAGCACCCTAGAGCCCCACACTCCACAGCAAGATAAGCCACTGAAAACAGAAGCCTGAACACTGCAACTAGAGACAGCCTGATTGCAGCAACAAAGACCCAGCACAGACAAAATACATAATAAAAAATAAATAAATTATATTCTTTAAAAAGTCACATCTTCATTTGTGCTACTCCATTTGCATATACGCCCTCTTTCACTTTTTTTGTGTATGTCGCTTCTGTTCAACGTCCACAAATGCTATTTCCTCTGAGAAGTTAATGACAATTTCCCATTCCTTTTGCACTTCCAAGACACTAATACGGAGATGGTCATTCGAGGAACAAATATGAAATATCTTAACAGATGTTTTGGAGACAAAGATGTACTAAAAAGCAGCCCTTGACCTCAAAACAATTCCAGCCTAGTTTGAGAATTAATAATAATAACTATAATGGCTCAGATGGTAAAGAATCTGCCTGCAATACGGGAGACCCCAGTTCAAACCCTGGATTGGGAAGATCCCCTGGAGAAGGAAATGGCAATCCACTCCAGTATTTTTGCCTGAAGAATTTCATGGACAGAGAAGCCTGGTAGGCTACAGTCCATAGGGTCGCAGAGTCAGACACGACTGAGCGACTAACACTTTCACTTTCACATGAACAAAATAATTACAGCTAAAATAAAAGTATGTGCAAAGTACCGTGGTTTGATCAATTCAAATTCCATTATTAGGGACACGACCGAGCAACTGAACAACAACAACAATAAAAGGGGTTACAGAGAGGTTGAGATCATTTTTCAAAAAAACTGGCATTTGAACTGCTACATGAAGGATAAATGAGATGTTCCCAGTCAGAAAATAACAAGAAATTATAGAATTCAGGGAAAAAACACCATTGAGAAAAAAAGTGAATAGTCATCAAGTTGTGCAGAGTGCTAGTTGTCGTATGAAGTTACAGATTCAACACAGTTGTTTGTGACCAAGGCTGACTATCCTCCAGCACCATCATTAATCATTCCCAATGCATGCTCTAGGAATCAGCAATCCCAGTCTAATTTAGATCTCATACCACTCTGCTTTCTCTTCTTGGAATGCCTCCCCACAATTTTTTTTTTAATAAGAATCAATCAAATCAGAGAGTTAATGCCTCCTCTGGGAACCATCCCTACTCTCTCTCTTAGGATTAGGTGTCCCTTCTTTGCAGCCCACAGAACTCTGCTTATTTTCTGAATCCTAATTATACTTATAAGCTTTTCAATTAAGCTATGGAATATTTTCCCTGCTACCTAACATTTGTTGAACAAAAAAATGAATGAATGGACCCCTGTTAAGTACCAGAAACTCTGGGAGGGGAGGGGAAGGAGAGAGGGATGCAATTAGGACATAATCCTTGCTCTTAAGGCATTTACAGTTCAGATAAGGAGTTTATAGTCACAGGTGGTGTTATCAGTGGCTGAGGATGAAAGGAGAAGAGGGAGAGGGAGAGGGATATTTTCTTTTGTGTGTTCCCAGCACCTACTGAACACAAAGAACTGGTGGACGCACGGCCCAAAGTGCCATAGGCAAGTGTTTGCCCCTTTAAGCTAATATCAAAAAAAATCAGAAGATTTCATAGAATAAGGTATATTTTTGGCTTTATTTGAATAATTTAGTGATATGTAACTACATTCTCAGACCTGAGGAATAGCTTCCTTTCTTAGATATGACATTCACATTTACCAGTTTTTATATTACGTAAACTTATTTCAGTTAAAGAATATGTCACCTCAAAGAAAAGCATAAGGTAAATAACTGTACAGGCAGTATCTGGATACATCCTAAAAAGTGAACATGGTACTCAAATGATGATTCAAGGATGAAATGGTTAGATAGCATGACTAACTCAATAAACATGAGCTTGAGCAAACCCTGGGAGATAGTGATGGACAGGGAAGTCTGGAGTGCTATAGTCCACAAGGTCGCGGAGTCAGACAGACTTAGTGACTGAACAACAGGCTATAGAGAGCAATGCAGGGGCCTCCAGATTCTCTGTCACTGCTACCACACCCCCATCCTCACGTGTAATTTCCAACTATTTTGGTCAAATTGTACATATGAGTCGGGCGTAACTGTCTGTAAGAACTTCATTGTATGTTGGATAGTTTATGAAGTGTCATCTTTGTGATTGTTTTCCAGAATTGAATCTCATGATATTAATATCATAAACCCTACTTCCTTTTGGGCTTCTTTGATAGCTCAGTTGGTAAAGAATCTGCCTGCAATGCAGGAGACCCCAGTTCGATTCCTGGGTCAGGAAGATCCACTCGAGAAGGGAGAGGCTACCCACTCTAAGACTCTTGGGCTTCCCTTGTGGCTCAACTGGTAAAGAATCCACCTACAATGTGGGAGACCTGGGTTCAGTCCCTGGGTTGGGAAAATCCCCTGGAGAAGGGAAAGGGAAATGTTACCCATTCTAGTATTCTGGCCTGGAGAATTCTATGGACTGTACAGTCCACGGCGTCACAAAGAGTCAAACTCGACTGAGCGACTTTCACTTTCACTTCCTTTTATTTGTATTTTCCTAGGATATTTTTGATCTTTTCTTTACAAAGTTTCTGAATAATTTTAACTTAGTACTTTCTCTATGTACAGAATATACATAGAGAAGTGCATAAAGTTCTTTGTTTTATAATTCTTTTATTTAATAGGTGTTTTATGTCTTTTATTTAAATAGGTAGTTCTTAACATATTTCCACCTATGGATACAATAGTTAGATGAGTCTCAGTTCCATAGTTTTTGTAAGGATTTCTTTCCTATTTTTAGTTTTTTTTTTTTACAATAGGTTTTCACTATATACTCTATGCTTGTTCTATATTGGTACATGTTTTTCATCTGACAGTTTGGGGAAGTTCATATTTTTATTTTAGTTGTTACCTTTATTATAAAATAGACTTTCTCCTCTTTTTCTTTAGGTAGAGTCTTACTACTATCTATTAAAAAATTATGACATGAGCACATTTGCGCTTCTTTCTCCCTTTCTTTCCTCTTTGCTGCCTACTGAAATATGCATCTGAGGGAAGTAAGTTATGGGTGGCAGATCAGCAGTTTTTAAGACCTGGAGTAAATTATGCTAAGTATTTTTTGTTTATGTGTTTCAAGAATAGCAAGGAGGCCCCTAGGGCTGCAGCTGAGTGAAGGAAGGAGTGGGAGGTGATGAGGTTAGAGCTTTGTATTTGTCTTTACTCTGAGTAAGATCAAATGCTACTGGAGGTTTTTGAGCAGGAGGCTAACATCTGACTTACATACAACACAGGCTTCTGTATGGAGATAACTTTAGGGACACCAAGCACAGAATTGTGGACACCATTCCAGAGTCTGCTCCAATAACTCAGTTGAGAGAAATGATGGCAGCTTCATCTGGGATAGAATAGTAGTACATTGGTCAGATGCAGGATATAGTTTGAAACTAGAATAGATTGGATTTTACTGATTGAATGTAGCCTGTAAGAAAAAGAGAAAGGATTACTGCAAGGCTTTTGACCTGAGCATTTACAGAGCATTCTCCAGATTGCTGTAGGAGGAAAGCAAAACCTATTATTAAACCCCAAATTAGCAACCTCAGATAGTTAAACCTATTATTAAGCTACAATAATAATTGAAATGGTGTGATAATGGAGCATGAATTTACACCCCCCCCCCAAAAAAAAAAATCTATGAAAAGAATAGAAGCCTCCTAGAAAGGACATTAAGTCAATTAAAGACTTAAAGGAAAAGTGGTATTTCTAATCATCATCAAAAGAATAAACAATTCACAGGACTGTGCTGAAACAACTAAATAGCCAGCTGGGAAGAAAGAATTGTGTGGGATACCTGCTGCTACCTGAGATCTTAAAATAACTGCTAATCCTCTCTCAAAATTAAAGACGATGAGAGATTATAAAGTTCTGGAAGAAAAGACAGAACTGTTGTTGTGTGTGTGTTTGTGTGTGTGTGCTCAGTCATATCTGACCCTTTGAGACCCCATTGATGGAAGCCCGCTTGGCTCCTCTATCCATGGAATTTTTCAGACAAGAATACTGGAGCAGGTGGCTATATCTTCCTCAAGGGGATCGTCCCAACCCAAGGATCAAACCTGCATCTCTGTGTCTCCTGCGTTAGCAGGTGGATTCTTTACCGTTGTGTCATCTGGGAAGCCCCTATATGTGTATCTGTATGGCTGCACTGTGCGACTTGCAGGATTTTAGTTCCCCCACTGGCTCTCAGCAATAAGAGGGCAGAGCCCTAAGCACTGGATGGCCAGGGAATTCCAATGACAGTATTTCTTAACTCCTGAAGTGGGAAAGAACTTTATAACACAAACACAGAAGCTATCATTTTTTACTTCATTTTTAAAAACAAAAAAATTTTTTGCATGACAAATACCCCATAAATAAAATTAAAAAACAAACAAGAAACTGGGAGTGGGGGGGTGGGTAATATTGGAACAGACATATATTACATTATTTGTCAACTTTTTGTATTAAAAAAATTGTTTTTTAATCTCATAGTAAAAATGTTGATAAGAAAATAGAATTCTACAGAGATTCAGGAATTGGAATAACTGTGAACATGGGGGAAGGGGTATGGCACTAAAAACAAGAGAGTATATTCAACATCTGACTAGGAAGCTGTATACACCCCTCATCAAATTTCCTGTGAGGCTCGTATGGGCAGGTCTGTCCCTTCCATGCCTCCATTCTCTGAAAGATAACTTTATTCTGAGAAAAGGTTGTCATGAGTAGACACTGGATTCCAGGCCCTAAACTTAGCAGGAGACTGGGTTGAAAACAGAAGAGTTAAATTGATATCTGTTATTAAATGTGAAAACCTGCAGCTCCTTTTTCTGACGAGTTGCTTATAACTCCTTTACACTTCTCCTTCCACTCTTATTCAGTTTGGGATGCTGTAACATGAATAATCATAAACTGGGTGGCTTACATAGCAATCATTTATTTTCCGCAGTTCTGGAGGCTAAGATCAAGATCAAGGTGCTCAGAAGATCTGGTGACCAACTGGTGAGAACCCACTTCCTGGTTTACAGATGAACATGTCCTTGTTGTATCTACACATGGTAGAGAGCCGAGAGAGGACTAACCCTCTCGTTCTTCTTACAAGGACACTAATACCATTATAGGATCTCCATATCCATGAATGAATTACCTTCCAAAGGACTTACCTCCAAATACATTAGGGTTTCAACATATAAACTTAAAGGTGGGGTGGACACAAACATCTGGTTCATAGCGTCACCCCAACTCAGAATAGTTGAGAGAAAACACTGACAACTGTAATTTAAATAGATAACCTTAAAGTAATCCTCATGGGTCAGCAAACCCTGTTGATACATTCAGAGGCTTCTGAATACATTTAGTGCCTTCTTTTAAATATGAACCAATAGCCAGTGATCACCAGGCCAAACCAATAACAGATAAGTCATTTTGGAGTTAGTAGATGCATGATAAATTCTAGGACAAGTAAATATGATACAGGATGAGAAAAATATATGTGTGTGGCTCTGCTGTGAATAATATTTATCTGATTATAATGATTAAATCATTAACCAATATGGCTAATATTTTAACATCCATATACATATGTATTGTATATCTAACATTATATAACCAATATTATACATAGCTATGTGTTCAGAAATGTGATAAAATTATAAAAGCATACACCAAGATCACCAAAACTTCAAAAGAGGAGCTACCTCTCCAGAAAGAACTAGGGGAATGAAATGTCTTTATCTGTAATATTAAACATCACAGAATATAAAGATTCATTATATCTGAGTAGTAGGAATTGACTGGGGTCTTTTATATAACTGGCATTTCTGTATGCTTAAAATATGTTGTAATTTAAAGAGAGAAGCAGACAAGCTTTTAATCTAGTACCAAAGCCTTAGTCATCACTGGGAAGTTGGGATTTTAAGTAACACATCATGTTTCTACTCACTTTTTTCATTGAGCCAAGTCTCTACTCTCCCCATGGGCTTATGCCCAGAGTTTTCTGGCAGAGAGGAGAGGAGGAGAGAGAGAGGGAGTGAAGTTCTGTAAATAAAAACTGAAAATAGTTTCTTTAAAATTCTAGGAGACACGGTGGTATAGGGCATGGGTGGGCAAGTTTTTTTCCTCACATTTCTTTTATGACTCGTGATATGTACTAAGGCTGTGAAAACAGACATGAACCTTGGTAATGCAACTCAAGGCCAAGAAGGAGACAAACATCCTTTCAGCCTATTGGAGCTATGTTGACAGGAGGCTAATTTTAACAGTGTGAAAGGCTGGCTTTTTTTTTAGGTACTCCATCCAGAAAGTGCCTCTTCCTTGTTGCTTGTCCTACCTTTGTGTGCTCAGTCTCTTCAGTCATGTCTGACTCTTTGCAACCCCATGCACTATAGTCTGCCGGGCTCTGCTGTCCATGGAATTCTCTGGGCAAGAATACTGGAGTGGGTTGCCATGCCCTCCTCTAGGAGATCTTCCTGACCCAGGGATCGAACCCACGTCTTTTATGTCTCCTGCATTGGCAGGCAGGTTCTTTACTACTAGCACCACCTGTCCTACCTTTAGAATCTGAAAATCCCTGGCCCCATCTTATAACCCAAGCAATAAGAACAATTTAAACCCCAGGAATGAGGGAGTAGCAAAGGGATTTAAAAGAACCAAAGCAAGAAAGAGAAGGAAGAAGGTAGAGTATGCCAAGGGAGAGAGGGTTTTGGACAATAAGGAGAGATTAGTCTTGCAGAGTGTTCCTAGAGGTGGGAGCTGAGACCATATCTGAGCACTCTGGACAAGACAGGCAGGGATACATCAGGCTCTCTGGGGGCCGCACACAGAACACTGAGGGCTGGAGGGAACACAATGTCACTAAAGGGCTGTAAGATCCTGGATGTGGATGGTTCCTTTTGGGACGTCTGGAGAAAGTAGAGGAAGCAGGGCTCATTGCATGTGACAAGTCCCCATTGGATGCAGCTCTCCTCTGGGCATTAAAGGTAACAGCAGGATAGCACCAAGTCCAGTGACAATACTGGAATCAGGACATGCAACTTATACATAGTGATGTGTGTGTTAGTCACTCAGTTGTGTCCGACATTTTGCAACCAACCCTATGAACTGTAGCCCACCAGGTTCCTCTGTCCATGGAATTCTTTAGGCCAGAATACTGGATTGGGGAGCCATTCCTTTCTCCAGGGGATCTTCCTGGCCCAGGAATTGAACCCAAGTCTCCTGCATTGCAGGAGACTATCTGAGCCACCAGGGAAGCCCATACGTATTGACAGAGGGTTTCAAATGGAGGACTTTGGGGAACCTTTGGTAGGTGGTAGAGGAATTCTATTCCGTGGAGTTGGATGAGTTCTATGCTGTGTCTGTGCACCAAAGAAACACTCCTTTTTATTTTTTTTAATTTGATACTTTAAAAAAATATATTTAGTTGGCTAAGCTGGGTCTTAGTTGCAGGATGTGGGATCTTTTAGTTGCTACAGGTGAGATCTAGATCCCTGACCAGGAATGGAATCTGAGCTTCCTGCAATTGGAAGCATGATATGTTAGTCCCTGACCACCAGGGAAATCCCTTTCTTTCTTATATATGGTATATCTTTGCTTCTGGAGTTTGTAACTTTGGGAAGATCCTTGTGAAATGTTTATATGGGATAAGCAAACTATGGATGAAGATTTATCATAGAGTAAACTTCCTTTAAAACCTGTGTGGTGATGGTATTGTTGTTTGGAAGGAAAAGTAATGATACTTCAGTACTTCATTCCAGGGCACTGAAAACTAGAAAAGAAAATGGAATAGGGGCATTTGGCCCAATGGCTGAGCTATTAGCCTCACTGATTTCAGGGAAATATAGTTAAGAACCTGAGGGGCTCCTGGGCAGGGACCCTGGCAGGGCTGATGCTCAGGCCAGGAAGCACCAGGATGGGCATTCAAGATGTGAAATTATTGAAGTTCCTCTGAACCAGATGGCAAATGGCTACTGCCCAGAGATGACCCCTAAATGCTGCCCCAGCTTTCATGTATCTTCTCCCAGACTCCTCTTCTACCTACTTCCCTGTAACCCAACAATGAAAGAGCCTCCACAGTCCTGTTCCAACTGTTATAGTCCAAAGGGATGAGTGACCAGAAGAAAGTTTCTACTATCTCTACTTTAGCTTTTGCATCCTTTCTCAAACACTGTTATAGCCTCTCCTATAGGATAAACTTCTCTGTTCCTTTCCCTTTTCTTTTTTTTTTTTTTAAGATTGTAATCCAAAACATTTTATTTTGTTTGTTTTTTAATTTTTGTTTTGTTTTATTTTTTTAATTTTATTTTATTTTTAAACTTTACAATATTGTATTAGTTTTTCCAAATATCGAAATGGATCCGCCACAGGTATACATGTGTTCCCCATCCTGAACCCTCCCCGCTCCTCCCTCCCCATACCATCCCTCTGGGTCATCCCAGTGCACCTTTCCCTTTTCTACTTCCCATATAGTAGTAGCTAGCACTTAATGTTTCTCCGTACACTTACTGCCACCGAGCCTGTCTTCTCAAGATAATGTTGATGAGACTAAGACCCTGGTGAGATTAAGACTTCTTTTTGAGAAATGCCCAGCATATGAGCTTCATCTTGTTTCCTGAAGGCCTTGGATTATTTTCTGTAGCCCTTGAGAGTGATTGAGTTAAAAAAGGAGGGTGGAGTTTCTAAAAAAAAGTTGTTCTCCTCCCAGTCCTTTTCCTTCCTGTCCTCTCATTTCTGCCTTATTTTCCTCCTTTTATTCCTCAGTTTCTCTCCACTAGGCAGAAGCTATAAATGCAGAGACTGCCAAGCCCTATGGTAGAGACCAGGACATTCTGAACACCTGGTTTTTAAAGTGTCCTTTCATCTCCTGTGTCTGTTGGGAGTAGGAATACTGTCACTTCTCTTCTGTCTTCTCTTCTCTTTTTAAACAATATAAGGAATGGTTTCTTTTTTCCTAATTTATTTGACTACTTTCCTCTATAAAATATTTTCTCATTTCTAGGATAGGTGAATTTTGTAAAATGCATTTTGCCCAAAATAGACACTAGGAATACTCTTTAAGTGAATGGTGTGTGTTCCATCAGAGCCTGCTAAAATGGAGTTGTCTCTGTTTAAATCATTATAAAGGTAAAATAAAAGCAAAATTGACATCTCCCATTATTTCAATAGATTAAATGAAATATGCAAAGTCTTTCTCATCACCAGATGAATAAGTACATTTTCTTAGAAGAACTAATCAGGACTTAAAATTTAATATCTAATGGTATTTTTCCCAGATGATATAAGAGTGAAGGACTCCTGTACAATCAGGACCTGTTTTATATTGGACACTAGTTAACGCTTGGAGAAGGCAATGGCACCCCACTCCAGTACTCTTGCCTGGAAAATCCCATGGATGGAGGAATCTGGTGGGCTGCAGTCCATGGGGTCGCTAAGAGTCGGACACAACTGAGCGACTTCACTTTCACTTTTCACTTTCATGCATTGGAGAAGGAAATAGCAACCCACTCCAGTGTTCTTGCCTGGAGAATCCCATGGACAGGGGAGCCTGGTGAGCTGCCGTCTATGGGGTCGCACAGAGTCGGACACGACTGAAGCGACTTAGCAGCAGCAGCAGCAGTTAATGCTACTTGGTGTTGCTAGGGAGAAGTGTTAGCTACTAGTGCTTCTGCTGCTCAACTGAATGCATAATATTTAGAGATGCCCATAGAAGAAGCAGCTTGACTACAGGGAAATTCCTAAAATTTACATCTTCCACCCTGGTTCAATAATTTTATGCCCATTTTACTTTAAGTGAAGCACAGAGAGGTTGAATAATTTGCCTCAGTTCATATGTGTTATGTGGATGGATCAGGATTCAAACCCAAATCTTTCTGTCTCCACAAACCCAATGGCACAGTTCCACTTTTCACTCACTCCTAGATAAAGATGAATGCTAAAGTTATTACATGCTGTATTTAAAGAAGAGAGAGGAGTTCCCCCAGATGGATAAGAATCTGCTTGCCAATGCAGAGGACACAAGTTTGATCCCTGGTCCAGAAAGAAAGACTCTACATACTGCTGAGCAACTAAACCAACGTGCTGCAACTACTGAAATCCATGCACCTAGAGCCTGTGCTCTGCAACAAGAGAAGCCACTGTATGAGAAGCTTGTGAACTACAGCAAAGAGTAGCCCCCACTCATCGCAACTAGAGAAAGCCCACACACAGTAACGAAGACCCAGTGTAACCAAATAAATAAACAGGAGAGAGAACACTCAGACTGACTGGCAGAAAAGTCAGCTTAGTTCATCTCTTTGAAAGAAAGAAAGAGTGAAGAAAGGAGATGCTTTAAAACAAAGGAAGATAATGAAGAAGAAACGGAACAGGAAGAGAAAATGCATCGAGGTATCACTTATCTATAGCAATACTGTCACGCAGCACATAACAGTATTATCAGAAATTTAGCAGCTTAAAACAACACACATTTATTATCTCACAGCTTTTGTGGGTCATGACTCCTTATTTCAGGGCCCCACGAGGCCAAGATCAAAGTGTTGGCCAGTCTTTCATTTCATCTCAGGGTCTGACTGGGCAAGGACCTGTTTTAAACTCAGGTGATTGTTAGCAGAGATCAGTTCTGTGTGGCCAGTTGTTTTGAGATCATCAGTTTCTTACTATCAGCAGATGCCATCTTCAGTTTTGGCTGGTTGCTGGCCAAAGGCCACCCTTAGTTCTTTACCATGTAAGCCTCCCCAACACAGCCTTTGTATCATCAATGCTATTGAGATGGGCATTATTCCTTGTATAGTAAAATTTCAGAAGTGACAGACTGTCACCTTTGCAATGTTCTGTTGGTTAGAAGGAAAATACAGGCCCCACCCACAATAAAATGGAAGGGATTACACAATTGCATCAATACCAGAAGGCAAGCATCAGTGCAGGCCATCTTTAAAGTCTGTCCACCACAAGGAGCAAGGAATTGCAGGTCTCCAAGCTCTAATTTGCCTTTCTATAACCCCAAAAGAAATCTCTGAAACCAACATCTCCTAAAATCACTTCCCCATTCCTTCACCTGCCAAATGAAACCTTCAAAACCTAGATCAAATATTTATTTAATGATGAAGTAAGTGTTTTTTCATGGTACCCCATCCATCTGTTCTATTATTCCCTCCTTTGTTGTTCCATAGTATTTTCTTCAAACCTCTAGTAGAAATAGCACTTAATAATTATTATTATCTGTTTATGGTCTTACATACTTCCAGATTCAAGGATACGAACCTGTTTTAGTCATTGAAATAATAACAGGATGTAAGCAAATGCCTGCTACATTATAGAGCAGCAATAGGTGTTCCCTGATAAATTGTCATATTAAATATCTCAATATAAATTATAAGTCCTACAGAAATTACATAGACAGTAAGTACTATAAGCATTCAAAGGAGAGATAAGTTAAATGTATTTCATGACTATAGATATTACAAGGTGAATAGTACAAGGAAATCAAGTTTAGACTTATTGTAAAGAGAAATGTTAATGATGAAACTATCCCCAGAGCTGTCTGTTCCCAAACTTACTAGAGTTTCTTGTCATTAGAGAGCACTGGTCTGGAAATTCCCATACTTGTTGAATGATGGGACCAAGTGACCCTTTAACATTCTTTCCAAACTTCCAGTCTATGACTTTATAAATTTACTGAACTTCTAGTTCCCACTAGCATCTTATCTGTATTTTCTTCTTGAGGTTGATATATGAGGGGATCTTTTCTGGAGGACTTGGTGAAGGAATTGGAAGTAGAAAGAGCTCAGAGTTTTTCAGCAAAGCAAATCCTGTCTGCATTCAGATAAATGATTGACCCTACATTACATATCCTGTCTGTCGCAGTGGGTAAGGAGTTCAGGGATAAGATCCCATTTACAAAGGAGGTAACCATCTGCCTGGGTTTACACCAACCATTTGGTACAGAGAAGGAAAGAGGCAAGAAGAGGAAGATGAAGCCACCAGATGCTTTGGCTTGTGTCTCAGTGGAAGGAAAACAGTGGTTTTGAGTCTAGGTTGGTACTGAAGCAGCTTTAAACAGAAAAAAACTCAAGAGATAATGGAAGGAAAGAGATTATAATAAACCTATTTTCAACAAACCCTTTCCCCTTACCTTTTCCTATATAATCTCTTTCCTCTCTGCCTCTCAAAAGGCCCAATCCATCTTCACCACTGGTTCCCTTTCTAACGCTTCTCCCTCCTCTCCACTACCAAGCACCCAGACTTTTTCTTAGCTGAGCACCTTGATGGTATCCATTTTCTCAGTGTACTTACTCAAGCCTGACCTCTGTTGCCAGAGTTTCCTGCCTGTCTGAAGACTGGGACAGCCAAGCCCCCTACCTTGCCTGTCCTAGACTTCTCAAGGCTGTGAGAGGGGCCTTAGAAAAAAACATGAAAGGGCTCTTCTTTCAAGATTTCTCTGTACTTTACACCTGTGTGAAAGTGGGTGTTTTGGTGAAGGATTTTTTTTTCTTCTCTTAGTACTTACAATATGTTCCCATTTCTCCCCCTCAGTCTTTTTTTTTTTCTCTTTGCTCATTATTTTAAGTTATGCTTTGCATGTAGCACAGGCTCCAGAAATATGGACTGAAATGAATTGACTGCACTTTCATGGTAGGCTGCTTTAGTGGACCCAGAAGACAGTACAAACATTAATGGATCAATCTTTCTCACCCCCACCTCCACTCCCCTGCCCCGCCCCGCCACCTCCGCCCGCCCCGGCTGACTGTTCTTAGTTTCTGCAAGAGCTTTCCTCTAGATGTGGAGAGGGGGAGCTACTGTTTGTTTTGGTGCTCGGGCTTCTAACTATGGTGGCTTCTCTTGTTTCCCAATACAGGCTTTAGGGTGCGTGGACTTCAGTATTTGTGGCTCCCGTGCTCTAGAGTGCAGGCTCAACAGCTATGGCACACAGGTTTAGTTGCTCTGCGGCATGTGGAATGTACCTGAACCAGGGATCGAACCCATGTCTCCTGCATTGGCAGGTGGATTCTTCATCACTGAGCCACCAGGAAAGCCTGGATCAATCTTTTGTTTCTGTAAGAAAATAATTTGGTTCTAGGTAAGTTAAAAACTATTAATGCCAACCTCTATGAAGGAAATTTTTTCACCATTTTTAAAAATAAAAAATTCAGGACTTCCCTGCTGTCCAGTGGTTAAGAATTCACCTTCCACTGCAGGAGACACAGGTTCAACCCCTGGTTGGGAAACTAAGATTCTACATGTCAAGGGGCCACTAAGCCCACGTGCCACAAGGCAAGATCCCATGTGCTGCAGCTAAGACTGGACATAGCCAAAAATAAATGAATAAATATTAAAGAAAATTAAGGCAGACCTTTATGTGCTGATACTAAATTTTTAAAAAGGTGCAAAAGAATATGCATGTGCTTTATCCATAGCTATCTTTTCTGTGAAAATGTATATTTTGTATGTGTATATTTATGCAGATTCCTCTTTCTTTTATAGTTCTGTATATAAATATTCCCTCCAGGCCCTGCTCCATCTTCTCCCCATGAAACCTTCTCAATTGCGAGAGCTCCTAGTGATGGTTCCTTTTTTTTTTTAATGGCTCCATTTTTTGACTCAGTAAAGTTGTTGGTCAGGCACTTGGCATGTACTATTTATATTATTTTATCTTTTTAGTCTTCAATTATGGGTTCTGATTCCCAGTTAGTCTGTAAACACCAACAACACAAGTCCTCTCATCCAAGTAGACCTGGATTCAAATCCACTGGTTAGAAAGCACGTTACTATGTAACCTTGTTTACTTTGCTGCTGCTGCTGCTGCTAAGTCACTTCAGTTGTGTCCGACTCTGTGCGACCCCATAGACGGCAGCCCACCAGGCTCCCCCGTCCCTGGGATTCTCCAGGCAAGAACATTGGAGTGGGTTGCCACTTCCTTCTCCAATGCATGAAAGTGAAAAGTGGAAGTGAAGTCGCTCAGTCGTGTCCTACCCTCAGCGACTCCATGGACTGCAGCCTTCCAGGCTCCTCCATCCATGGGATTTTCCAGGCAAGAGTACTGGAGTGGGGTGCCATTGCCTTCTCGGGTTTACTTTGCTAAACCTCTCTAAACCTCATCTGTAAATTGAAAACAGTAAGACCTACCCCACTGAGTTGGGATGATTGATTTAAGCACAGGAGAAACTGTCTTAGCATCTCACACATGTAAGTACCAGATGTCCTCTCAGGAAGTGATTAATGTTATCTCCCACCACTCCCATCCCCCCCACCCAACCCCACAGGGCAGTGAAAATACAGAGTCCAAACCACTGGACTGCCAGGAATTTCCCAGCTTAGTTTATCTTTATTTATGATAACATAGGTTTGAAAAAAAAAAAAGAAACCAAATGTAAAAGTAATTTTCAAAGATGATCAATGTAGTGATCAAATAGCTTGCTTACCTGACAGAGCAGATTATTTTATTGTTGTTGCTTTTAAACACGTTCTATTCTACAAGAAAAAATTAGCTTCAGCAATATTGTGTTGTGTATGTGTGCTCAGTCCCTCAGTCATGTCAGACTCTTTGTGGCCCCATGGACAGTAACCTGCCAGGCTCCTCTGCCCATGAAATTTTTCAGGCAAGACTACTGAAGTGGGTTGCAATGTTCTATTCCAGGGGATCTTACCAACCCAGGGATCGAACCCGCCTGAGTTTCTTACATCTCCTGCTTTGGCAAGTGGATTCTTTACAACTAGTGTTACTCAGGAAACCCCAGTAAGATTGTAAAAGGGAATAAGTAATAATAGTGGCCAGAAAAGAAATAGAGATGGAGAAATTTTTGTTTTATTTAGCTTTATATATATAAAAGCATGCTGGTAAAAACTAACATTAAAATATTTCAGTAAAATAAAGGAAAAATAAGCATTGTTTTAAAATTACATTCATGTATTTCTTGAAAGAAAAGAAAAATATGTACATATTTGTCTGTGACGGAAATAATTAACATTACATTTTCAGTTTTGGGGGTGTTGACTTAGAGAAATTTGTCAGTGACTTCATCAAAGCAGACCTTATTCACATCTTCACATTCAATAGATTTGTCGATCTATCTTTAGAGAAAACAACATGTTTTTTTTTGTTTTTTTTTTTAACTCATAAGAGCACTTTTTATTTGAGGCAAAGAAAAGCCTAGCTGAAAGGATTACAGTTCCAAGCAATCAAAACCCCACTGTTAGAGGCACTATTCTGATTTTGTGAATTCAATTTAGAAAAGAGTATTTGGGTTGCATGTTCCCCAGATCCCCAGACTAGAAGGGCAAAGGAAAACTGAAGAGACTTCTACTAATCTACTGATTCTGCTCTTTGGACCCGACACCAAGCTGGCCGAGCCCTCACGGGTTTGTCTAGAAGTCGCTGACCGACCACTGAGGGACACGGGCCAAATTACGCTACACACAAGAAAAGTGGGGTGGGAGACGGCAGGTCACCTGGGCAAGGGCAGGCACCCACAGCTTCAAAACGCCTTCAGAACTCCTCGTGAAAGGGGTAATCCCTGTGGGAGGCACAGCTCACCAAGGCACAGGCCCTCCAGTCCCTGTTGTAGCTGAGCAAGGTGTTCATATCCTCCTTGTCCAGTTCAAAGTCAAAGACCTGGAAGTTCTCAGCAATGCGTTCAGGCGTCACTGACTTGGGGATCACGATCAGGTTCCTCTGTATGGGGAATCGGATCAGCACCTGGGCTGTGGTTTTATAGTGCTTGTCTGCAATCACTTTGATCCTGGGGTCCTCCAGTATGGAAGGGTCCTCGGGCTTGGCCCAGGGCCTGTCGGGAGAGCCGAGGGGACTATAGGCAGTCACCACAATGCCTTTGGAGTTGCAGTACTGGATTAACTTCTGAGTGAGGTATGGGTGGCACTCGATCTGGTTAACCGCCGGCTTGTATTTTAAGCCAGGTTTGTTTAAGATCTTCTCCACTTGGAGATGGTTGAAGTTGGAGACTCCAATAGCTTTCACCAGCCCTTCATCCACCAGCTCTTCCATGGCCGTCCAGGTATCCACGAAATCTTTCTCACTGGGAATCACGTTGCCATCCTCATCCAATGGGAAGAAGTCTTTCCCAGGCTTGAAGCCCATGGGCCAGTGGATGAGGTAGAGGTCCAGGTAGTCCAGCTTCAGGTCGCTGAGCGTCTTCTGGCAGGCACCTTTCACCAGGTCCTTGTCGTGATACGTGCACCACAGCTTGCTGACGATGAAGAGGTTCTCACGCTTCACCACCTTCTCCTGCAGCTTTGCCTGGAGGGCCAAACCCACCTCGTTCTCGTTCTGGTACACGTGGGCACAGTCAATGTGACGGTACCCAAAGTCAATCGCCACCTTCACAGCCTCCGTCACTTTGCCTGGAGGGGACTTCCAGGTGCCCAGCCCCAAGATGGGCATCTTGGCGCCGGTGTAGAGCACGATGTAGTTGGCCATGACTGCTTGAGCTCTGCTGACCAGGATCAGAGAACCGTGTTCAGAGCAAACAACATGTTTTAATAATTTTAACTTGGACAAGTTTCTTTCACACAAAAAAACAGACATACAAAGAGTTAGGGAAAGGCTTAAACATAAGGATAAATTTGGCAGAGTTATAAAAATAGGATTTAACAAGAAATTCCAGAAATTGCAATATGCTTCATGTCTTTGTCTTCACAAATGATTGTAGAGGCTTTCAAATGTCCCCACAATCAAACATTTTCTATTAAAATGTTTTCTCTATCAGAGATTACTTTCTCGATAATTTAGGAAACACGTCCAACGTTTTATATCTCATAACAAAATCTGAAAAAAATGAATGAATAATAGTAAATATTGGCATTTATTTTTATTCATTGCTTTAAAATGGGTCTTCAGGGCTTGGGATTCAAACATTGACTTTTGATTTCTCTTAGCAATGTAAGACCAGAATCTTTCATTGTTCCTTTTGGCATTCTTTGAGCTTTTCTTCTTCTTCTTCTTCTTCTTAATGTAAATGTACCATTTCCTTACATTTGGTTGTTGTATAGCTTACTCCTCAATTTCTATTCATAGCTCTTCAGGGAGCAATTTCAAGGCGTGGTATTTCGTCAGATATTCAAGTCTGGCTCTCACTGTTTGCAAGTATTTTCATATCTGATTAACCTTATCTAAAATTTTCACACCAGAAAAAAGACAACAACAAAAAAAACTTACATCTATTGTTGCTTATTTTGAATCTGCAGTTAAAATGTTAAGAATATATAAATTACATGGGTTGGAGGCAAAAACTGCCCAGAGACCTAACAATTCTTGATTGTTATGAACTTATTTTCAAATGAATGGATGTAGCTAAATTCTACTGGGTCAGAAGTCAACAGTATATTTGGAATTCTCCAGATTAACCTCTATGTACTATGCACAGCTATTAAGGATTAGTAATAAAGATATGCTAATTTGAAGCTTACATATTTATTACTAAAACCCAACAGGTGATGAAAATGTTTCAAACTCAGACTGTGGTGATGGCTGAACAACTCTGTGAATATACTAAAAATTATTTAATTGTATAAACAGGTGAATTTTACAGTAGGTGGATTATATCACAGTAAAGACACTTTTAAAAACTCAAAAGGAGCTGCAGCAATAGTCTAGAATTTACATCAATGAGAGATTTTTGTGGGTAGGAGAATTTTATCACTGGCAGTTTTATATTATTCTTAAATTCTCTACAATGAGCCTCATATAGTCTGTACCCAGGGTGAACAGCTCACTTGGCATGCCACTGGGTCAGTTCATGTGTTCATAATTCTATGTAATGTAATTGTCATTAAATTTTACTCCTTTATACTCTAAACTCAGGGCAGCTGTATTATGGCTGCCCAAATGCTAAACCACACAGTAATCCAGGGGATTGTGGAATCTAGTATTAAATGACATTCAGGATGACTTTGCAGTTTCCCTGCCTCTGATAATGAATTTTCTGTCTTGTGGTTCTTGTGTCTCTCTCTCCCACACTCTCTCTCTTTCCCTCTCCTTTCCCCAGCATTCGGTGTTAGAAATATCTGAAAACTATTCCAAGAGGCTTAATGTTCTTAAACCTGTCAGTTTTCTGAGACATTTTAACACCAGCAGAATAAGGTGATTTTCTTTTTTAAGGTATGAAGGCTACAGTAGCTATGTAACTACAACACCTGCTGCTAAGTCGCCTCAGTCGTCTCCAACTCTGTGCGACCCCATAGATGGCAGCCCACCAGGCCCCCCTGTCCCTGGGATTCTCCAGGCAAGAACACTGGAGTAGGTTGCCATTTCCCTCTCCAATGCATGAAAGTGAAAAGTGAAAGTGAAGTCGCTCAGTTGTGTCTGACTCTTAGAGACCCCATGGACTGCAGCCTACCAGGCTCCTCCATCCATGGGATTTTCCAGGCAAGAGTACTGGAGTGGGTTGCCATTGCCTTCTCCGACTACAACACCTACATCCTCACTAATTCCACCTCCTTTTTCCTGCAAAGGCAAAAGAAACTTCAATCCAGATGCCAAACATTTATTTTATTTGGGGGTGGGTGGGATGTTAATGTTCAGAGGTGACTCAGTTTTTTCCCATCCCCTACTAGAGTGGTGGGCAGAGGAGATAAGAAATTAACCAAATAGCAGTCACTTACGTAAGTGCACCTTTATGGGATGTTTTTGTCAAAAGCCAGACATTTTCCCATTTCTATATGATTGCCATGTCCCTATGGTTTTTCAGTAGTCATGTATGGATGTGATAGTTGGACCATAAAGACAGCTGAGCACTGAAGAATTGATGCTTTTGAACTGTGGTATTGGAGAAGACTATTAAGAGTCCCTTGGACTGCAAGGAGATCCAACCAGTCGATCCTAAAGGAAATCAGTCCTGAATATTCATTGGAAGGATTGATGTTGAAGCTGAAACTCCAATACTTTGGCCACCTGAGGTGAAGAACTGACTCATTTGAAAAGACTCTGATGCTGGGAAAGATTGAAGGCAGGAGGAGAAGGGGACGACAGAGGATGGGATGGTTGAATGGCATCACCGACTCAATGGACATAAGTTTGAGTAAACTCTGGGAGATGGTGATGGACAGGGAGGCTTGGCGTGCTGCGGTACATGGGGTCACAAAGAGTCTGACACAACTGAGCGACTGAACTGAATTAAAATTATTAAAACAGCACAGTTGTCTCCTAGCAAACAGAGGGCCTCTGCCCAAAGTCTTGCACATTTTCTCCTGGACAAATATGTTTTCTCTTCACTGTTTGCTAGGCAGATGACTTCAAGTTTTACAAGGTAGACTGTTCCCTCATTTTCAGTCTCTTCTCATCTCTTGCATTTCCTGATCATCTAATGATAGAGCATGTCTCTTTTCTTTAGGACAGCAATGGATGGAGTTCTCTCACAAATAAAAGCCAGAGACAGTGTGCAAAAGGGATTGGCTCCAAGTTGAGTCACCCATCTGCTGTCTCTCTAATAGAAGGGTTGGCAGAAAGAATGCCACATCCCACACTGAGAGATCAACTGTTCTCAAGAGACGGGGGTTATTTGTTGAGAGAGCATATATTATACATTTAGAAAAAGTGTATTCTAGTGGGGTGGAAGGGACTAAAGTGCCATGGCTAACAACATGGAATATTTGCTCTGTTACTTACAGGTTATATGACCTCACAAAATAACTTTTTCTCTTTAAATCTTAGTTTCTATATATGTAAAAAGGGCCTAAAAGTTAAATTTGGACTTAATTTAAATGTGGACTTTTTTTGGATTTAAATATTTACAATTGGGATGTCGTTTAGGATTTCTGACAATCTATTTTACTTTATATTTTCTTTTCTTTTATTATTTTTTGTTCCCTATACCCTGGGAAACCACTATTCTACTTTCTCTATGAATTTAATACCTCATATAAGTGGAATCACATAGTATTTGTCTTCTAGTGACTGGCTTATTTCACTTAGCATAATGTCCTCAAGATTTATTCCTTCTCTTTTCAGGTTGAAGGCATGAATTTTTAAAGGCTAAGGAGCATTTATCATCCTGAGGGTTAAGCAAAGTCTCTTGTGCAGTCTTAAGTGCAAGGGAGGGAAGGGGAAAGAGAAGGAAAAGAGGAAGGAAGATAGTAGAAGGATATTCTGGAGGAGAGTTTCTGAAAAGGAGAAAGAAGTACAGGAAGGAATTAGGAATACACACTTTATCCCGTTTTGCCCAAGGTAAGCAAACTTCCCAAACTCCCCTGGGAAGTCAGAAGTAATCCCCTTTCTGCCTTTCAGAAGGCAGAAATATATATTTATATATAGAAAGGTCTTCCAGGCCAGACTGATTTTTGGAGTCCTTGCACTTTTAAATTGATTATGCAGTTGGGTTTGCATTTACTGCACATAATTAGATCCTGTTAGACTTTGCAGAAAAGCACATCCTGCCATGATTCAGGGCACCTGGAAATGAGTTTGTTTGTTAAAGGGCTATATCATGTAGACTTGTTTAACAACTATTTAAAATTTTGTTATTTATTCATTTAGTTAATTTTGGCTGTGCTGGGTCTTCATTGCCACGTGCCAGCTTTCTCTAGTTGTGGTGAGCGGGGGGAACTCTCCAGTTGCCGCACATGGGCTTCTCATTGCAGCGGCTTCTCTTGTTGCATAACTCCAGCAATGGGTGGAGTTCTCTCACAAATAAAAGTCTCGGGCTTTTTCTCCTGGACAAATATGTTTTCTCTTCACTGTTTGCCAAGCGGCTGACTTCTTTTTACTTTTAAGTTTTACAATAGTTGCAGCTCTAGGCACACGGGCTTCAATAGTTGCAGCCACCTGGACTCAGTAGTTGTGGCATGTGGGCTTGGTTGCCCCGGGGCATGTGAAATCTTCCTGGACCAGGGATCAAACTGGTGTCCCCTGCAATGGCAGATGGATTCTGAACCACTGGATCACCAGGGAAGTCCATTTTAAATAGTTTTTATAGCATTAACATGCTTAATATTGTTTAAACTGGGGAGAAAAGTTACTAACATCCCTTTCTCAGTAAATTGTCATTAATTGTCCTGGATTACTTGGAGAATTTACAGTGGAGCAGTCATATATTGCCTCTAAAGAATAATCTTTACCACTACATGGTAATATAAAGTGGAAAAGGAACTGTTGTAAAATAGAACGAAAATTCTCAGAGCAATGAAATGTAGGGGTGAAGATGAAAGGCTGCATCCATAATATTTATATCATAGCCTAATATAACAAGTTGTATCAAAGAATGAAAAAACTAAGTTAATGAAAATACTTGTGGAGAGGCAAGAGATGTCCTGGCATAGAGAGAGAATTGGTAAATGGAATTGCAATAAATAAGAGAGAGATCTGAGAAGGAAGAATTCTTCAAAAGAGTAGAGCACATCTAATCAGAATAAAATTCTCTGTACATATAGCTTTCCGTTCTAGGACTATCACTGCCTTAATCTGTTTTACATTAAAAATTTGAACTGAGTTAATTCATGACATTTTCTTACAGAGATTTTTTCCCCTCATTTTAGAGAAGAAAACATGAGGGGAGACTGCTGTATGGTCATTGTTACTTCTTTAAAAAAATTTACACAAATGAATTCATGTACTATTTATATAATTTATCAAAACACTTTTTTAATGAGGGCCACATCAGTGAGTCCCTAACCCATTTTTCAAGTACAAAGAAGCTAATCTTCTAACCAAGTCTAAAATAGAATCCAAACACAATAGCAGTTAACATTTTTCTGAAAAGTGCCATGATCCCCTCACTGTGATAAGCGCATCACAGGCATTACCTTGTTTTATTATATGAGGTGGTGCTATTAAACCCATGTTTATATGAGGAAACTTACCCACGTCCACTAAGATAGTTTAGAAAAACAAGAAAAACAAGTGCTCCAGTTCCTTTTGAGGTTGAGAGAAGCCAGGCCTAGAGCCTCATCTACCCATCTGCCCTCACCCCTGTTTTGTCCTGCCTTCCACAATCCTAGTCCTAGCGTCTGGGACTTCAGTGAAACACTGCTCTGCCTCAGAGAGAACAGTCTGGAGCCTGCTTGCTGGACACTGTGCTAAAGAATAAGGTGACTCAGCTGCTCTGTTTAAGAAGAGTTCTAGCTACCCAGATGTGCTTAACTTTATGTGTCCACTTGACTGAACTAATGGATGTCAAGGCAGCTGGGTGAATGTGAGACAGTGACCACTAGACTGAGTAAAGAAGAGCCACCCTCACATGTATACACTGTGTGTGTGTGTGTATGCTCACTCAGTCGTGTCTGACTCTTTACGACCCCATAGACTATAGCCCGCCAGGCTCCTCTGTCCATGGGATTTTCCAGACAGAATACTGGAGTGGGTTGCTATTTCTTTCTCTGGAGGATCTTCCTGACCCAGGGGATCAACCCATATCTCTTGCATCTCCTGCATTAGCAGGAAGGTTCTTTACCACTGCGCCACTTGGGAAGACCTGTATATATACACTACTATGTATAAAATAGATAACTAATGAGAACTGGGGCGGGGGGCTTCCCCGATAGCTCAGTTGGTAAAGAAGCCACCTGCAAAGCGGGAGATCATGGTTCGATTCCTGGGTCTGGAACATCCCCTGGAAAAAGGATAGGCTACCCACTCCAGTATTCTTGGGCTTCCCTTGTGGCTCAGCTGGTAAAGAATCCACAGGCAATGTGGGAGACCTGGGTTCAATCCCTGGGTTGGGAAGATCCCCTAGAGAAGGATACAGCTATCCACTCCAATATTCTGGCCTGGAGAATTCCATGGACTGTATAGTCCATGGGGTCACAAAGAGTCAATCAGACACAACTGAGCAAGTTCCACTTTCACTTTTCACTTAATGAGAACTGATTGTATAGACAGAGAACTCTACCCAGTGCTCTGTGGTGACCTAAGTGGAAAGCAAATCCAAAAAAGAGGGGATATATGTATATGTAAAGCTGATTCATTTTGCTGTACAGAAGAAACTAACACAGCATTATAAAGCAATTATAATCCAATAAAATAAAAATATAGAAGATCCACCCTCACCAATGTGGGCAGGTGTCATCTAATCCTTTGAGGGCCGAATAGATCAAAAAGGCTGAGAAAGGGCAAATTCTCTCTCTCTCTTCTTGAATTCAGACATCCATTTTCTCCTGCCTTTGGACATAGGAGGACACAAGAGTCCCTGATGTGGGACCTTTAGACTCCAGAGTTTACACCAACACCCCTCTCTTTTCTTCCTCTGTCTCAGGCCTTTGGCCTAAGTTTGAAAATTATATTATAGGTTTCTTTGATTTTTAGACTTTCAGGCTTGGACACCACTGGATTTCCTGGTTCTGTAACTTGCAGACAGCATATCATGGCATTTCTCAGCCCCCATAATCATGTAAGACAATCCCCATGAAAAATCTCCTCTTACCTATCAATGTACCATACACCTTATTGGTTCTGTTTCTCCTGAGAGTCCTGCCTAATACACAGGGCTGATTAAAACTTTATTAAAATAGATTATGACTGGAACCACAGAACACTTTCCTTTTCAGACCTCATCAAACAGAAAACAAAAAATAAACATTCTTGTGCTTGCTGTTCATCATTCAGTTGGTTTTAATTAACTATTTAAAAAATATGTTAAAAAATGGACAAAAACAGTTTTGAAGGACAAAAGGCCCTAGAAGGGTACACGTAACAGAAAATACCCGTAAAGGAAATACCTTCCTGTCACTCCTGAAAAGTTTATAGTTGATTCCACAACTTTTGAGGCTGTCTGCACCGTGCCCTTCTTAATCCATGGTTCTGGCCTAGTTTCAAGCAGACGCTCAGTCAACACTGGGTCCTGACCCTATGGAAATTTACTTGCGCACAGGGAAGTTCGTGCTTCAAGCCCAAGCCCCAACTGCGGAATGGTCCCCTTGAATCTTCTGGCCTTTAGCTAGAGAGAGTTAGTGAGGGAGGGTGTAAGGATAGAATCTGTGAGCCAACAAGCCAGACAGATATTATGGAAATACTTTTGAAGGTATTCAAGAAAGAATGCTTGAATTATATGTGTGCCAAACACCTGTTCTGAGCCATCCCAACTCTCCTGAGTTTCGGCTCCTGATGATTCTGGTTTTCAGTTATGGGACAATAGACTCACAAGGGAAAAAGGCCCTGCTGTGTCTGAAGACCATACCATGGGTCGACTGTCCTAGGACAAATGAGAGATCTCATCAGCCCAAAAGAGCACACAGAGGTCAAAAGAAAGGGGAGCACTCGAGTGGGGAGGTCTTTCACAAAGGCTTTTATTTATTCAATTATTTTTGGCTGCACTGGATCTTCATTGCTGCATGGGCTTTTCTCTGCAGAGAGCTGAGGCTACTCTTCATTGCAGTGCTTCAGCTTCTCATCCTGGTGGCTTCTCCTGTTGCAGAGCACAGGCTCTAGGTGCTCCAGATTCAGTAGTTGTGGTGCGTGGGCTCAGTAGTTTTGGTGTACAGGCTTCATTGCTCCACAGCATGTGGGATCTTCCCACACCAGGGACTGAACCCATGTCCCCTGCATTGGCAGATGGATTCTTAACCATTAGTCCGCCAGAAAAGCCCTGCAAAGACTTTTGACAGCACAGCCACAAAGAGGCACAAAGAAGAAACCAAAGAGAGCTCTTATATTTGCAAAGACGAATGTGTTTTCATGGAGAACAGGTGGAAGAGAAGCAAAATTGGCAATCAGTGACTGTTCCCAGAAGTACCTAGGAAACAAGTAACTTCTGTTCCAAAGAGGCAGAGCTGGTGGTGATATTCCTAGCACGGCAGTCACTCCGCTTGCCTAACTTATTCATGGTTAAGTTCAGGAACTATTGACTCTGGACTCTTGACACATGCCCTGTTTCATCACGCCACACTCATCAGGAGTGCCTGAATCTTTTCATCAAACCCTTCCTTTTCACTCTACTCTGAAAATTTCTGGTTAGAACAATGTGTTAGTTTCTCTAGGGTCTTCATTAAACTGCCCAGATTGTTGCTTTGATCCTATCAAAGAGTCAGCACTCTCCTCTTGGTCTCAAGAAGCTCTTCATTCATCTCTTTTACTCAATGAGCAAACCTCTCCAGAGACTTCTCCAAATGGTTTAATTCCTTATTTCAGTTTCTTCCCCAGGATCATGCTTTTTCCTGATAAACAGCATCTGGCAACCATTCCATATTCCAAGTGCTAAGAATGACTGTTTCATATCCTGAAATATGAGTTTCTGAAAGTAAGCACAATCCCTCTCATAAAGTCTGTATCATTTGAGTTGGGTCATGAAGGATGTGTTTGTCAGGTGCATGGTGGGAGGTCATTCTATGCAAAGAGAATACATTGTGCATAGACACAGGACCATGTGTGAGCTAAAAGATGAAAAGGAGGCATCTAGGGACAAATCGGGATGGGTATTTTTCAGTACACTGAGGCATTGAACTTCCAATAGAAATTTTTAAGCGGTGGAGTGATATGAATAGTATGTCTTTTAGTAGTATGTATGGTAACCTGGGGAGAAGGCAATGGCACCCCACTCCAGTACTCTTGCCTGGAAAATCCCATGGATTGAGGAGCCTGGTGGGCTGCAGTCCATGGGGTCGCTAAGAGTCGGACACGACTGAGCAGCTTCACTTTCACTTTTCACTGTCATGCACTGGAGAAGGAAATGGCAACCCACTCCAGTGTTCTTTCCTGGAGAATCCCAGGGACGGGGGAGCCTGTTGGTCTGCCGTCTATGGGGTCGCACAGAGTCGGACACAACTGAAGTGACTTAGCAGCAGCAGCATGGTAACCTGGAAACCAACTCTTTGGAAAAGACCCTGATGCTGGGAAAGAGTGAAGGCAAAAGGTTAAGGGGGCAGCAGAGGATGAGATGGTTAGATAGCATCACCGACTCAATGGTAATGAATTTGAGCAAATTCTGGGAGACAGTGAAGGACAGGGAAGTTTGGCATGCTGAAGTTCATGGGGTTGCAATGGGTCAGACATGACTTAGCAACTGAACACACATACACACACACACAATAGCCTTGAAAAGGGAGAAATTAATGCCAATGTCTTAGACTCTCAGTGTCTTTTGAATGAAACTGCCCTGATTGTCATCTCTGACTGTGTGTTTTTATCTATAAAGTGGTGATAGACTGACTTATCAGGACTGTCCATTTAACAACACTGGAGGGTTTTTTCCTGGGCTTTCTGGTAATGAGCACTTAATTGGAATTAGTGCTTCCCGTAGTGCGAGTGGCTGGGGATGGCCTCACTTGCTGCATTATATCCAGATTCTATCAGCTTGAGAATGTAACTCTCCAACGCAGCTGGTGCCCAAACCCAGACTGTTTCTCCCCTATTTACAAGGACATTCTCACACTTGCCCTATGAAAAGGAAGAGCAATGTTTTGTAGGGTCCCACTTTCAGGAGCCCAAAGATGGTGCATCAAGCTAGCCCCAGTACAGCTCTCTGCAGGATCATATGACCTTGCTGGCGTGTTTCAGAAACCTGTTTGCCCCAAAGTACTTTAAATTTCCCACAGCTGATTGGACCATGGTTGGCAAACTAATCCAAGAGTGGTCAATCTATACTTTGCTCATTAGCTGAAAATGTATAGCCTGAAGTAAAAAGATGAATTGTGTCAATGGGATTCTTCCCTTTAGGGAGATAAATAGGGAGTACCAAAAGGCTTGGCCATTTAGCAGCAGAAACAGTTGCTTGAAGAGTGTCAGAAAGTGGAGTAAGGGTGGTGGGAGCTCATACCCTGTACAAGAGAAGTTAAGGGGGAGCTGGAAAAAGGAGGGTGGGCCAGCATGCAGAGAGAACCAAGATCTCAGGAAAAGAAAAATAAGAGAGTAGTCAGACTCCAGACTGGTTTTAGTTTTTATGTTTATTTTGGATGTAGGGGGTGGTGAGAAGGGAGAATGAAAGGCTTCTAAATTAAGTTTCAGATTCTATTAATATTTCTATCATTCTTTCACTATCTTATTTCCCTGAACATTTTCTTTTAAGTTACCTGAGTGGATTTTTGTTCCTTGCTCTTTGTAAGCATTTAGAATGGTACGGTGGCTATTGTTTAGGTTTTCCTGGAAAGCTTTCTTCCAACCCTCGCCTTGTAACACATTCTGATTCCTGGCCACAGGGAATAAATGTGGACATGTCCAGGAGGTTTTTGGACATGAAATGCTGAAACTGGGGTAAGAGTTTGGCTGGAAAGAGAGATCTTAAAATCATTATCATATACATAAAAACAAGGAAATAATTTTTATAGAGCACTTTCAACATATTAGGTAGTGTGTTTAGCACATTATATTAATATCAGTTAATTCTTACAATAATATATGGAGATTATTTTTTCTTTGGACTCGCAGAAACTGAGGCTTAAAGAATTTAAGTGCTACAAGGTCACACAGTGGATAGGGATCAGAGCTTGGATTCTATCCCAGGAGAGGGGTCAGTCCACAAAGCCCATGCTTCTCCAGCTATGCTAGGTGGCCTTCCAGTTCACGGGAGGATACAAGGTCTATCGTCTAGGAAGATATTAATGGCGAGAGGTCTGAGATTGGAACTCCAGGGCACTCTAACTCTTGAGAAGAGGATTTGGTAACAGAAAAGGGGAAGATGAAAAAAAAAAAAAATTACAAGATGAGCTAGCTGTAGCACACATTAGAATCCGGTACATGTTTTTCGAGCTAATTTGTTATTCTCATTTTACAGATTGGGAACTCCAGTTTCAGTTACTTGATCAAAATCCATCTGCAGAGACTAACCCAGACCTGGCACCTCTGAGCCCAGACAGTGGGTGAAGGTCTCCGACCTGGGCAGTGGCCGAGTAGGATGCAGGAACTACATTTCCCAGTATGCTCGGCGGGAGGGGGCGGGGCCGGGCGGCCGCAGGTTCCTTCCCAGAAGCAAAAGCGGAAACAAAAGAGTCTCGCCGGCGTCCCCGCCCGAACACTCGCACACTAGTGCTCGGGCGCACTCGGAGCAGGCGCCCGCGCCCAGAGCTAGCTAGACAGCAGCGAACCGGGGACCCATCCGGCTGAGCCAGCCGAGCAGCCGGCGATCCGAGCCCGCACTACCCCACGCCCCCGAGCCCTGCAGCCGTGCCCCGCCGGCCGGTGTCCCCGCTGCCCTCCCTGACCGATGGCGCTGAAGCGGATTCAGAAAGTGAGTGCCGGGGCCGGGCCTGGGGCAGCGGGGCGGGCTTCGGCTCGCTGCCCACGCTGACCCCAGTGGTGGTCCCAAGAGACGCGCTGGGAGGGAGCGTGCAGGGAGGATGGGCTAGGGCGGGGACCAGGGGCCAGAGATGCCGGCGGGGCCAGCGGGCACCCGACAGGTGAGGTGGGAGCAGCGACAGGTCCCGGGTGCTGGAGGTGCTTGGAGGCAGGGGGCCCGATGTGCGCTCATGCCGAAGCTGCGCCCGGGGATCCCTGTCAAGAGAGCCTTTTCTGTCTCCAGACCTTCCCAGAATATGTGCCGCTCGGCTACTGTTGGATTTTGCCTCACACCCGGCTAGCTTTGGCCCTTGTCATGCTGCTTTCTTCATGCTGTTTCTGAAGCCTGTCCTCTTTTATGATCTTGCCTTCCCGTGCTCCCGGGAGGGCATGGAAGGTGTGGTGGGCCTGCAACCTTTCTCTGCGGAGCTGTTGGGTTTGTTCTTTCTCTCCTCTGCGGTTGGCTCTTGCTCAGATGCCCGAATGGGCTGGGAAAGACCATTTGGGGCCGAGAAACCAGGAGAAGCCTCCTGCCCTTTCTATTTTGGTGCCTCTGCTGCTGCCACTTGAGGTCACATAGCTGTAGTGAAAACATAGTTGCTGATACACAACAAGATGACCTCCTGGCTGTGATTCATGGTGAGTCAAGCCAAGCAAGTTTTTTTTTTTCCTCGCCATGATAAACTTATATGTAAAGTTTGAGACACAACAGAAACTGTCACAAATTTAATAGTTACATGCTTTGACACATGGGTATAGAATGAGGAAGAAATGTGTGTATACATTAAACAAATATGTGTCCGTCCCAACTCAGTGTAAAGAATTGTTTTCTCTTAAATGTTTTTTGCTACCGTCTCTAATGTGAACATGTTACAGACCTGAGGTTGGGGCGTTTTCTTTCTGTTCACTTTGTTTCTTGTTGGGTTATTTGGTCTGTTCATTTTCACAAGTTTTAGGCTTTACTGTTATGGTTCACGTGGAGAACACTGAGAATTTGTTTTTTTTTAATGGGAAGTGCGTTCAGCAAGTTGAGCCAGCAATGGACAGCATATTTTGTAAAGGATTTCAGAAGAAATACTACCAAAAAATTTTTTTATCAACTTTTTCAGGCACGAATCAATAGGGCAGTGATAGGCAAGTATACATTGTATTCTCAGTCACCATTGATGTCATCTTCTGGTACAGAGGACAGCAACTTTCTGACCCAGCCAATTTGGTGGTGGTGAAGGGGAGGGGTCAAATGATAGATCTGAGAAATCTGTTATTTTTTGTGCCTGTTAAGGTTACTCTCACTGTAAAGCACATAGCTAAAATCAGCATGTATTGATTAATATGTTTTCTGATTTGAAGATAATGCAGTTACACACTTTTTTTCATATACATGATTCTAATTTTGAAACCCCACTCAGCATCTTTGCCATGCCTTGTGTACTTTTAAATGATGATGTAATGTTGGCTCACATTTGAGGTAAACACACATTTTCCAAGCAAGTCTTAAAATTCCATTTCCTTCTTCCATAGTTGTGAGAGTTTTTTGCAAGACTGCATGTACAGTAGCTTCAAATAGTGTAAAATTTGTCGACAGTAAGTGGACATTCAAAGAAAATGGACACTGTTAAGTGTCCTGGGCAGTTTATCAATCTCCTTGCTGAGCCAATGTATTTGGCTTATAAAAATATGGCACATACCCAAATTATATTTTTAGTCACTATTATTATTAGTTTATAACAGAGTTGTCTGGTTAAAAAAAACAAAACGGGGATGACATAGCATCCCATTTCTCTGTGTGTCAATCTTTGGCTTCCCTTCTCTGTTACCAAAAAAAAGTGACTTGTACAGATCTCTTTCCCATTAATCACTTGTTCAGACCACTCTCAACTTTAGGAAGTATTTTGTTTGATTCTCCACATTTTCTCTTTCTTTACTACCTTCTTGATGAGAAGTGAATTCCAGGGGAGGTGTGCTGTTTGCCATATAAACAGTTAAGTTACAGAGCCCTCTTTGATATCATCAATATATAAATTCTTTTTGAATCTTCCGTGCTTCAACAAAAGAATCCATGTTATTAACTTTTGGCCTTTCTTTTAAAATGTATTAAAGTAACACTGTCAGGTAAGGTCATTGGGTTGCAATTTTCCTGGGCCTACAGTGGCAGGCTTTGGAACTGTGCAGAACCTTAAAGAACTTTCAGGAGTGAAAGGCAGGGGAACAGCTTCTAGGGTAGTACATCAGAATCAACCATGGGACATTTCAGACCATCCCCACTGTTGTAGTCCATAAGGTTGCAAAGAGTTGGACACGACTGAGCCACTGAACTGAATGAACCACTGCTGTAAATGGAGAGATGCTGGTGAGTCCCTCAGATGGGCTGCCGTGGAAAAAAGGTCGTGAACCACTGACTGACATTCTAGTGTACTCACTGTTGTTCAGAGAAGGAGCTTGAGGTCTGGAGTGGAGTGCTTTGTCCAAGTTAATCTCTTAAGAAGTGATTTGGCGTGTTTTAAAAAGGTCATGACTTCACGGTTTTTCACTTCATAGGAAAAGATGAAAGATGGTTGAATTAAATGTATTTGTATGAATATACAAAGCATGTGGATATGAGTGCTTAAAATATATTTCTATGCTAAGAGTATGCTAAGTAATTTAATACTCTAATTTAGACATCCAGTGCCAGTTTTGCATTTCAGCTCATAAATTCACACACTCTTTCCCTATTTTTAGATACAGTGGAAGATGTTGTCACAGTCACTTAAATCACCAAAGGGAAAAAATTCGAAGAAAGTCTGAGGAAGGATACCCTCAAACATGTCTGAAAAAGGAGTATAGTTTTTCAGGTGGACATTTATTATTTTCCGGAATTAATTCTGAAGTGTTTCTTCTTCTTTATTCTTTTCTTTTTTTTTTTGAAGTTTTTCTTCTATCAGTGGGGCTTCCCTGGAGGCCCAGATGGTAAAGCATCTGCTTGCTAAAGCGTCTGCTTGCAATGCGAGAGACCAGAGTTCGATCCCTGGATTGGGAAGATCCCCTGGAGAAGGAAATGGCCACCCACTCCAGTACTCTTGCCTGGAAAATCCCATGGACAGAGGAGCCTGGCAGGCTACATTCCATGGGGTCGCAAAGAGTTGGACATGGACACTCTCTCTCTCTTCTATCAATACCAACTTTTGTAAACATATTTTGGAAATCATTTTTTAAATTGCAAATATCATAGTCCTAAATGTCTTGAAAACCAGAAAAAAAAAGGAAATTCTAACACAGTTATCATCTTAGTATTTTCCTTCTAGATTTGAGTTTTGCTTTGCAAATATAGCAACACAGATGACTGTTCCTCATTGTATATATACTTATGTCAACAAAATGGAATATTTATATTTTTAATTTAATTTCAGTTTAAATTAAAATGTATATATATAATATAGATTAAAATACAACTTTATAAGTGTTTTGAGCTGTTGAATTTTTTGATTTGTACAATTTCAGATTACACTGATTTTTGTCAGTCTAGAAAACCTTCTGATACTTCAAAATTGCAACAACAACAACAAGCCCCAACAACAACAAAACCCCAGCCTTTTGTGGATGAAACATCAAATGGGAGAAGAAGCTATGGTTTCTATTCCTGGCTCTGTGACTTACTAGCTTGTTTCCCTATCCATACAGTTATGCTGCTGATAAGTAAAATTGGCATGTATGACATATAATGGTTACTGTCTGCTAAACGCTGGATTAAGTACTTGACATATATTAGTTGATTTAATCATTAGTGGACCCACGAGGTAGAAATGATTATTATCCCCATTTTACAGATGATGAAACTAAGGCACAAAGATGTTGAGTAATGTACTCAGAATCACATTCTGTAATTGTAAGTGGCAGCGCTAGGAGTCCAAACCAGACAGTTGGCTCCAGAATCCATGCTCTTAACTATTTCGGTATATCCAGATGGACTCACATCTTCTATCTGTTGTACTTAAATTGAAGGACATAGAGTCAAATGAATTTATGGACATGTTTTGCAAACTGAAACATTCTATACAAATGTAAAGTGGTGTTATAATTAATACCTTGGAATATTTAATCATCTTCATAGATACATCACTCAGTGTGTTGACTGTGCATTGTAAATTTCAGCTTTAAAGTGATGTGCACTAGATCAGTTAACATGGTAAAAGAATAATATAACTTTGTTTATCTTTGTTCCATAACTTAAAATTTTTTCCCCTGTGAAAGAATTTAGGAAAAAATGGTTGTAATTCATAAATGTTCTGTCAAAAGAAAATTTCATTGTGAAGTTTTTTTTGAGAAAATGTTTTATGAATTAATCTAGCTGTTAGTTCCTATAATGGCTTTGAAAAGTAGTCAACAGTTCAGATATGTTAGAAAGATTTTCAGATTATAAGATTAAGACTCCAGGTTTCTTCCATTAAAAAGGATATGACTTAAAAAGTTTTAAAAAGAAGGAACACAGTATTTGTGCTTCTTGGTAGATAAATGGTTTGCCTTGAGATGAAAGGAAGAAAATATGCTTTTTCTAAAAAGACACTGTATGAATTTTTCTGCCTTTAAATCTTTGTAATTAAGTTCAGTCTTTCTTTTGCCTCCAGGATCATGTATTTTTTCTTCCTTTATCACAACAAAGGTGTAAAAAGATTAGATAACCTATCCTACTTTAAAAGTTCTGAGGTTCCTTCTCCGTGGAAATAAATAGCATAGATCTAAATATGGCAGTTTATGCCTATTTTAGGAAGCCAGGCACATACAAAAACTAAACCTAGCAGGATGTGGGATTGCCTCCAGCAAAGCAAAGTAGCATCCTTATTCATTTTATTTCCCCGAAATACATGTAGAAAACATATTTAATGAACACCACTAATCAGAATGATCAGTTAGTAATACTTTCCATCAAACTGAGCTAATGGTTGTCTATAATGAATTGGCTCCCCCTTCCCCTTTTTGAACACTGGATAAATTGAGAGTATGTTTAATTAAAAGTAAGTATTTAAATACTTATCCTGTCTCCTCTTAACCCTGTATGCTGGCTTAAAAAATACTGGAATAGGGCTTCCCTGGTGGCCCAGTGATTAAGAATCTGTCTTGCAGTACAAGGGACATGGGTTCAATCCCTAGTCCAGGAAGATCCCACATGCCTTGGAGCAACTAAGTCCATTTGCCACAACTACTGATGCCCATGCACCTAGAGCCAGTGCCTGCAACGGAAGAAACCACCATGATGAGAAGCCCATGCACCACAATGAAGAGTAGCCCCTACTCACTGCCACCAGAGAAAGCCCACTCACAGCAACAAAGACGCACCACAGCCAAAATAAATCTTAAAAAACACAAAAAAACTAGAATATTTAATATAATCCAGATTTGCAGGTTTGGGTATTGGAGGGAGCCTCAGGGCACCTCAGAATAATTGAAGGCAAGACAGTTTCTATTTTTGTTGGTCTAGATGGCCTCTGAGAAGCTGAGGGTTTTCCCCCCCAAATTTTACTTGGTTCTGGGCAGAATCTGAAGGTTCAGTTACTTACATTAGACAGTAGTAATAGATAGGCTCTTATGTTCCAGGAGCTGTCCTCAGTATGGGGAGGAAACCACCATGACACACTTTATCTACCACTGTGGGTCGAATCACCACCATGCTCTGCAGCTTCCTGTCTTGCCTTTTCCTGGATGTTGTCCCCACTCTTCTCTATTCATATTATCCTGTTTGCGTGGCTCTTCTCCTTCACTGACAGCTTATTAGATTCCTACTCTCTTTTCAGATTTAGGAAAGCCTTTCTATCTGGGGTGAGGTGGGGGTTGATTCCTTCACCTTTATTAGCAGTAAAATTAACCCAACGGTTTTCCCTCCAGGTTGCCACCCTCATTTTGTGAGCAGTTTGGATTGCTCTAGGGCATCACCGACTCAATGGACATGAGTTTGAGTAAGCTCCGGGAGCTGGTGATGGACAGGGAAGCCTGGAGTGCTGCAGTCCATGGGGTCACAAAGAGTCGGACACGACTGAGCGACTGAACTGAACTGAGAGGGAACCCAGCTGAGGTGGTGACCTGGGCCTGTTGTTCTTCTCTAAACCCGTAAAACTCTTGAGGGTGTTTTTTTGCTTCCCCCAAGTTTTAATGTGTTATATTTTCATTTAGTTAAAAATACTTTATAATTTACCTTTTGATTTCCTTTTTGGTCCTTGAGTTATTTAAAAAACATGATTTATTTTCCAAATAATTGGGATGTTACAGAGCTTTCTGTTACTTACTTCTAACTTAATTCCATTGTGATCATAATATATGTTATTTGATGCCTTTAAAATTTTTGACCTGTTTTATGGTCTTTATTTTTTACTTACACAATAATAACATCCTTCTGGCATTCAACATAGATTTTGGAATGAATAGTGTTTAGTGATTTCTAGTCTTAATTTTGCCCATCTCTGGTTGGCATCTTTTGTTTAATTGCTCAGTTGTGTCTGACTCTGTGACCCTATGGACTGTGGCCCACTAGGCTCCTCTGTCCATGGGATTCTCCAGGCAAGAATACTGGAGTGGGGTGTTGCTATTTCCTTCCAGGAAACCTTCCTGATGACCCAGGGATTGAACCCCAGTCTCCTGCATTGCAGACGGGCTCTTTACCGTCTGAGCTACCAGGGATTTCTAGTCTTCATTTTGCCAGTGTCTGGTTGGCTTCTAGGCTATGGTCTAAGGAATGAATGCACCTTGCTGATATTTTAATGTTTTCTTGCACTTTTATGAGCTTTCAGAACAGGGGTGACAAAATCAGTTTAGTGGATCACAAACAGCAGCTTTAAAAATAGAATAGAAAATATTAGTGCTTTGGATATAGTAATGGTGTTTCTTGAGACCTTAGTTTTAGTTATGTATGTGTGTTCCTGTGCATGTGTGTTATATGTACTAGGTTGTGGTGTATAATCCTTTTTTTTTATTAGTAATTGCTGTAATTAAAGTTTCAAAATCACTGTCCCATAGCATAAGATCTTTAGGTAAGATCACTATTGTCGGAAATACATGCCATATATTTATGCATCCATGCATGGTCAGTCGCTCAGTCTTTGTGACCCCATGGACTTTAGCCCACCAGGCTCCTCTGTCCATGGCATTACCCAGGTGAGAATAATGGCATAGATTGCTATTATTCCCTTCTCCAGGGGATCTTCTTGACCCAGGGATCGAACCTGGATCTCCTGTCTCCTGCATTGGCAGGCTGATTCTTTACCACTGAGCCACCTGGGAAGCCTACCATATATTCATACATATACCTATATGTGTACATATATATAGAGAGAAAGCCAATGAACCCATATACATACATACAAGCACACATACAGACATACACGTACACAACACGTAAAATGTTCTAGTCTTGGAACATTTCTGTTTGATACAAACTGTCAGTGCTCATTATTTTCTACTACAAGTAGCAGCATTTTATAGTCACTGAGGTACAGCTGCAGTATTCAAGAATAGTACTGGGTGATACTAAGAGAGATTTCTTATCTTATTATGAAAATGCTTATTAAGTGCCTACTATGTGCCAGTTATTAGGGATGAAACTGTAAAAATGTAAATATTGGTAGATAGGTTTATGTTTTAAGTAGGCTTTGAGAAATAGGCTGCTGCCTTTTTTTCTTTTTCCCTGAAGCATATCTTTCTTGGTTACTATGAAATAAATGATAACTTTTGATAATGTAGCATTTAAAATGCTCTGTGTTGCATGTTCCATCATGTGTCAAAATTCTATTATGTATGTAATTTCCTATCATGTTTTTCTTGCTTTTCAGAGTGTCTGAACACAGACGCTCTCAAAGCTTGTAAAGTAATGTTCATTTCTATCTGTTTATAAGGGAGAAGCCTCCTGGGAAAAGATAATAAGAATTCCTTTTCATTCCTTCATTCGTCACACTTTGGTTTCTCTTGAGCATGACTGAAATGTGCAAATGGCCTTAATTCAGTACTGGAGCATTGTTGGCTTTAGTGTCAATTGAAAATAATGTGCTCTAGTTATTACAGCCTTGAGATGAGTATTGTTTTGCAGTAGGAAGAGTGCTTAAAGTGGAAGTCAGATGGTCTGAGCCTTTGTCCTGGCTTTCGCTTTGTGACCTTGGCCAAGAAACTCATAGTCCTTATTTTCTTTATCTAGAAATTTAGTGGGTTGAACTAGGTAACTACAGTGGCCTTTTCTGACTTGTAATTTTCATCACATTTAACTAATGTTATGTGCTGTTTTCCTTTTGTCCTGCAAACAGCAAAAATGGTCATAAAAATAAATACAGAGCAGTGGTACTGTTTTGCTGCTACATGAAACTTGAATTAAAATTGTATTTTAAATTGTCAGAATTGAAATAAATGTGGGGATCTTCAGTTCAGTTCAGTTCAGTCTCTCAGTCGTGTCCAACTCTTTGCAACCCCATGAATCACAGCACGCCAGGCCTCCGTGTCCATCACCAACTCCTGGAGTTCATTCAAACTTATGTCTATCAAGTTGGTGATACCTTCCAGCCATCTCATCCTCTGTCTTCCCCTTCTCCTCCTGCCCTCAATCCCTCCCAGCTTCAGGGTCTTTTCCAGTGAGTCAACTCTTCACATGAGGTGGCCAAAGTATTGGAGTTTCAGCTTCAGCATCAGTCCCTCCAATGAACACTGAGGACTCATCTCCTTTAGGATGGACTGGCTGGATCTCCTTGCAGTCCAAGGGACTCTCAAGAGTTTTCTTCAACACCACAGTTCAAAAGCATCAATTCTTCATCACTCAGCTTTCTTCACAGTCCAACTCTCACATCCGTACATGACCACTGGAAAAACCATAGCCTTGACTAGACGGACCTTTGTTGGCAAAGTAATGTCTCTGCTTTTTAATATCCTGTCTAGGTTGGTCATAACTTTCCTTCCAAGGAGTAAGCGTCTTTTAATTTCATGGCTGCAGTCACCATCTGCCATGATTTTGGAGCCCCAGAAAATAAAGTCTGACACTGTTTCCACTGTTTCCCCATCTATTTCCCATGAAATGATGGGACCAGATGTCATGATCGTAGTTTTCTGAATGTTTAGCTTTGTGTATAATACAAAATTAATGAGTCTCTAAATATATATTACCTTTTGATTAAAGAGCATTTATTTGAGATGCAAATAAGATTTACTTCTCTTTTTATACTTGTAACATAATGTGATTTTCTCATTCCATTTAGCACCCATCTGTTTCACAGGTATCTTTTGTACTTTAAAGATAATTTTAGGACTTCCCTGGTGGTACAGTGGATAAGAATCCTACCAATGCAGGGGACATGGATTCAATCCCTGGTCTGGAAAGATTTCACATGCCACAGAGCAGCTAAGCCTGTGTGCCACAACTACTGAGCCCACAAGCTGCAACCACTGAAGCCCCTGTACCTAGAGCCTGTGCTCCACAGCAAGAGAAGCCACTGCAATGAGAAACCCAGCATGCACTGCAAGTAGAGAATGGTCCTTGCTCACTGCAACTGGAGAAAGCCTGTGAACAGCAACAAAGACCCAGTACAACCAAAAAAAAAAAAAAGATTATCCATACATTTAGACAACTGCCTTACACAACTGCTTTACATATAGTAGATATTTTAGATTCAAATTAATGCATTTATGGAGCACCTTATGTATATAAGGCATATGCAAAATATGATAAGAAGATGTATGGGAAAGCAAGGTATGAGCAGTATTATCTAAAAACTTTTAAACTAATAAAGATATGAGATGTATCACAACAACTCGGATACTAAGGAAAATACACCATACTTGAGCATAAAGGGAGTCAAAAGTGGGAGAGGCCAAATTTATTTGGGGGAAATCAGGAAAAAGTCTATGGAGAGGATAGAATTAGATATAGGTTTGGAAGATTGGGTAGCATTTTTTTTCCTATTATAAAAGAAATCCATGTTTATTGTAGAAAATTCAAACTGCAGACTAAAAAAGAGTAGAATGGGATTTCCCTGGCGGTCCACTGGCTAAGAATCCATGTTCCCCATACACGGGGCCCAGGTTCATTCCCTGGTCAGGGAACTAGATCCCACATGCCACAACTAAGACTGAGAAGAGCCAGATAAATAAGTAAATATTAAAAAAAAGTGAAATGATGGTGTTGGTTAACAAAGACATGGAAACCAGGTTCATAGAGGAAGCTACAGAAATGCAAGCACTAGAAAGTACATGACTTATTTGGAAAGGAATAGATAATCCTGTTTTGGGGGGTCAGAAAATAGTACGACCTTAACACTGTGGAGGGCCTTGAATACCTGTACTGACAAGTGTTAGCCTCTCAATTGTGTCTGATTCTGCAACCCCATGGGCTGTAGCCCTCTAGGCTTCTCTGCCCATGGGATTCTCCAGGCAAGAATACTGGAATGGATGCCATTCCCTTCTCCAAGGGATCTTCCCAACCCAGGGATCGAACCCAGGTCTCCTGCATTGCAGGTGGATTCTTTACTGTCTGAGCCACCATGCTGACAAATGTGTTCTTAATGCAGAAGTTGGTGGATACCATTGAAGGTTTTTAAGTAAGAAAGTAACATTCTTAATCCTATTGCTAGATATACATTCTTGCCCTCATAGAACACAGATTCTTTACCGTTTATAGATTTGTCACAAAAAGGGATGTATAGAGTGCCATGTGAATATAGCAGGGACCCTTTGGAGGGTTCAGGGAAAGCCCCCTTAAGGAAATGATATTTAGGATGTGACAAAGTGATTGTGTGTGGGGGGGGAAGGGGGGTGGGTCGTGATTAAGAGTCTTCTGTCTAAAAAGAAGTCATGTTTGAAACTAGAGACAAGACAGCATGTTGGGGAAGTGAAAGTCATTATGACTGATACAGAGAATGATTGGGGGAAAGTGGTTGCACATGTGGGGCTAGAGAGGGGACAGATCCTCAAAGTCATTTTAAGGATTTATAAATCTTCTATTAAGGCTAATGAAAAACATTGAAAAGGTTTGACAGGGTACTTTAAGATACTTTGACCACAGAGTGTTGGTAGAGAAATAGGTTAGTTAAGACTTTATTGCACTGGTTCAAGTGAGGTCCAGGAGGGTCTGAGCTAGCCTGATGGCAGAGGACATTTGGAAAGAGGGATATATGAGAAGAGTTGTAGGATGATTGTACCACCCGGCCTTTTTGAGTTGGTCTGACCCACCACACCTCCCTGTGCTTGGCCCTTCTAGTCACATCTCAGGCTCTGGGCCTTAGAGTCTCTACAGACTCTTTGGTCTACTGCCCAGTCTGATCCCAGATTCTTTAATAGTGTCTCCCTGGTTCAGATCTTTGGCTTGTTATTCTGAAATGTCTCTCTGACTTTTCTCAGAGTCTTCTGCCCTTTGGACCTCAGTTTTTCTACATGATGGGCCTCCTCCTGGGACATTTCATTGGGAGGATTTGGACTAAAGGGGAATCTGAACAACCTGGTACTGGTTAGTGTAGAGGGGGATGGGGTGTGCAGGAAGGAAGGAATCATGGTGATCCCAAGGTTTAGAGTTCAAGTTACTGGAATAAGTGCATTTTTACCATAATCTTCATAAGGTGGACTCAAACACAGTTTTTACTGGGATACCTTGAATTTGTCAAGATATATTTTTATTTATGTAAGTCCTATGGTGGAAATATTATGTATGGTGGTGGTTTAGTCACTAAATTGTGTCCAATTCTTGGGACCCCATGGACTGTAGCCTGCCAGGTTCCTTTGTCCATGGGATTTCCCAGTTGAGAATGCTGGAGTGGGTTGCCATTCCCTTCTCCAGGAGATCTTCCTGAGAAAATATTATGTATGAAGTGAAAGTCGCTCAGTCGTGTCCCACTTTTGCGACCCTGTGGACTGGAGCCTGCAAGGCTCCGCTGTCTGTGGAATTCTTCAGACTAGAATACTGGAGTGGGTAGCCGTTCCCTTCTTCAGGGGATCAGGGATCTAATCCAGGTCTCCCACATTGCAGGCGGATTCTTTACCAGCTGAGCCACCAGGGAAGCCCAAGAATACTGGAGTGGGTAGCCTATCCCTACTCCAGTGGATCTTCCTGACCCAGGAATTGAACTGAGGTGTTCTCATTGCAGGCAGATTCTTTACCAGCTGAGCTACCAGGGAAATATGTATAAAGGAAGATTATTGAGTCTTTTCTTTAAAAGGAAGTCATGTTTTAAACTAGAGGCAAAATAACATTTTGGGAAATTGAAAGTCATCATATTGTGGTACTGTAGAGAGCACTGGGGGAAAGTGGTTACAGATCTGACTGAGACACTGGCTAGATAATGTTCCTAAATGACCTCCAACATTTATTCTAAATTGTGCTCTTTATAGTTCAGACTCAATAAATAATACTTTGATGCAGCAAAGTCAATAGTGTCATTTCTTTCTTCATCATCTTTTTGTGTGGGATTTGGCTGTGATATCATCATTTTTAATAGACAGTCTTTGCCAGAGATACCTGATCCAAAGAGACAGTGAAGCAGCCAGGACCTTTTTATTGAAATTAATTTGGTTCCTCTAACTTAATTAATTGGATGTCGTCAGCATTTTGAAGTCTTCCAGAAGGAATCTTCATGGTCTAAAATACTTTTTTTTCTTTTCTTTTAAATTCAAGGGCTTGGAGAGGTTCTGTATTCAGAGACATTTCTGAGAATTGTTTGACATCTCCTTATTGAAATAGCTCTAGTCAACTGGATAAGGAGATCAGAGTCTGAACTGAAAGCCCATGAATTGTTTATTTACAGACAAACCAAATATAGCTCATATATCCCTTTAGAGACAACATCAAAAATGCAATCCAGTAAGAATTGCTGTCTTGTTTTAGGAGTTTTGAGATAAAGATGGTTGTGTCACATTAATTAATTGCCTGTTGAGCCAGGATTTTTAAAATAACACTTTCATATGCTTTGGGTTCAGTAATTTAGATTTTGGACTGTTAATCAGTTCCTGTGCATGGGCTGCTAATGTCTTTTACGCATACCCATTGGGGTATATATTTTATCTATTATGGAGATTGAGACCTTCTGAATGTTGAGACTAGAGAACAACAAAGCATTTTCAGTATGGTCAGCACAATTTGTTGGAGAATATTTACTGCATCCTGTCATATTAAGGATGATGGTAAATAAGGAAACTCTGACTTGTCAGCTTTCCTTCTCCACTGTTCAGATTGGGCTCTTACCCTTCTGAGAGCTGAGAGATTAATGAGGCTTCTCTTCTCTTACATTCCCTTCTTTGTTTCCTTTTGTTTGTTTACTCTCTTTGAATTAGGCTGCTTCATCTACTTTTAGATTTTAAGTCCCTTCGAGGCAGGGACTGTGTCTAGGTTGGTTTTATGGAGAACACTCAGCATATTGTAGGGATATTATAAACATGCCATCTGTGCCAATTTAAAATTCAGTTTCAGGCCTCTCAGTACTTTTCTTTGTGTCTGGTTGGATGTACAAATCTAAACTAAAGTAGAGGTGCTTAGCCGTGTAAGGCTGTATAAATTCATTAAGTACATGTTTTTGTGGACTCATAGTGCTTTTATAGTGCTAGTCATAATTCAGGAACAGTATCTTGTAATCTGCCTTTCATTGCTGTATCTTGTATTTTTTTTCGAAATTTGAATACCCTAATTAATTTTTTTTTTAATTTGAGTGTCAGATTGGAATAGAAAACTGCTTCATTGACTTGGACTATTTTGGGGTATACATTCACCACTTTGATATTTATTGCATAGTCTCTGTTTAATTATAACATTAGTTTGTTTTAGGAGAAGGCAATGGCACCCCACTCCAGTACTCTTGCCTGGAAAATCCCATGGACGGAGGAGCCTGGTGGGCTGCAGTCCATGGGGTCGCTAAGAGTCGGACACGACTGAGCGACTTCCCTTTCACTTTTCACTTTCATGCATTGGAGAAGGAAATGGCAACCCACTCCAGTGTTCTTGCCTGGAGAATCCCAGGGACAGGGGAGCCTGGTGGGCTTCCGTCTATGGGGTCGCACAGAGTCAGACACGACTGAAGCAACTTAGCAGTAGCAGCAGCAGTTTGTTTTAAGCTTACTTTGTCTCAAAGAAGACAAAAGATGAAACTATGTATTTCAGTTTTCAATTTAAAAAGCCACCAGAAATGAAATGAAAGATACACACACAAAACATATGTATACACAGTGTGTTAACTATAACGAGTTCTTTTCATATATAGACTTACAGCTATATATATAGTCTCATTATTTAGTGACCATCTTTTACATTATGTGATTTCTCTCTGTGTAACTAGCAGTAGAATTCTGGATCATGGTATATTCCTGTGTTCACCTTTAATGGTCACTGTCAAACTTTTTTACTAGCGGCATGTGAGAGTTCCAGTTGCTTCACATCTTTGCTATCATTTGTACTTTTCTTATAGTTTCACCATCCTTTGAGGGTTATAGTGACATAATATTTTGGTTTTAATTTGCATTTCCTCGATGACAAATGAAGCTGGTGCATGTCGGCCAGTTGGATACTCTCTTTTGTAACGTGCTTATTTGTCTGTCTTTGAAAAATTGATCTGTAGGAATATATTTTTTTAAACATATTCTGGATTCAAGCCTTTTGTCAGATATATGTATTACAAGTATCTTTTATTTCATGGTTTACCTTTTCACACTTTTAATGTGTCTTTTCTGTGAACAAATAGATGTTTATTTTAATCAAGTTCATGTTTTTCTCTTTTTTCCTTATAGTTAATGCTCTGTGTGTCTTATTTAAGAAATCTCTGTCTCCCCCAAGGCCATGAATACATTCTATGTTTTCTTTTTAAAGTACTACTACTTTACCTTCCATATTTAAATCTATGACCTATTTAGAATTGGTTGGCTTTTTTTGGTAAGTTTGAAATGGAGGAGATCAAGTCTTTTTTTTTTCCCCTACATTTTTTCCTCAAGTTGACCTGGCAGCGTTTATCAGAAAAAAAACTTTCCTTTTCCCTCCACTAAAATGTCACTGTCTTCAGTGACATTCTTTTAATTTTTGAATTCCAAGCTTGCTATTTTCTTTCCATTTTCAGTACATTGTTGAAGTAAAGTAAATGCTAGTAGTACCACTCAGATGTCAAACACTATCCCTTTTGCTTCTACATCAAAAGTGTTATTTGTTTATTCAAAATAGATCATATCCTAAGTTGGGTTTAAAAGATATGCTTTCCATTTTTTAAACATGCAGCTTTCTGTAGTGAAGTTTTGTAGAGCCCCGGGGAACACCAATCACATTGAAATCTATGTGAATGGTGCCACTTAGAGTTGGTGCACATGGCCTATGGGACAAAATGCAGCAGCCCTGAGTGCTGTGTTTAGTAACTGGCAAATTAAAAAAGAAAAACTATTACCTTTTTCTGTGCGCCAGCAATCCACATTTTTAACAAATAAGCATTATTTGTGTTCAAGTATTGTGATGTGCCACAATTTTAAAGAAGTGGAATGAAAAAAGAAAACAAAACTCTGAGGTGATTCGTGTGGCTGTTCAGAATTTACTAGCTCTTATAACTTTTTTAATGTTTCACATTTGAGTTTATTTTTTATCTAGAAAATAGTTTGTGTCAGACAAGATATTTTATACCAGTTCCTTTCTAGATCACACTTTGTGTCCTAGGAGAAACTTTCCAGGACTCCCTTGAGTGATCTAAACTTTAATGGACACATTCCGGAGGTGACCCTTGAGGCCTGTAGCTACTTTTATATATATTTTCCTGGAGACATGTAAGGTTCCAGAGGACCTCTTTTATATATCTTTTAAGCTATATCTAATGAAGTTACTTTTCTCCACAAATAAGTTCTCCTCAAATTTCATGCCCCGGTTTTAATCATCAGCAAATGTGCCTGACCAGTGACTTGTGAGGATTTTTTTTATTAACATCATAATCTTATACCATTAAAAGAAATCTTGAAAACATTGGGAGTGGAGTTGGGATGAGAATGTAAAATCAAAATCATGACCCCTATTAGGAAGGATATGGAAGTGCTTCATTCCTGCTAGGCTCAGAACTTCATTCCTTGGTACAAGTAAGAAAAAAAACCTCTGTTGGTGCCACAGACTGTAGCTCTGCTGTGGGTATCTCTGCCACCAAGGATCGCTGGTGACTGGCAGACAGCTTAACTTTGAGACTAGATCAGCTCAGCACAAAACCCTAACTCATCTTGGAAAGGCAGCCCAAAGCTATGTTCTCAAAGTAGGTCAGCAGCATCTTAAATAAATAATAAGGATGGAATATTTAAACTTTTGAGGTCTTCCAAATCAGAAGAACCACAACAAAAAATGTCTAACAAAAATTTTGTGTGGCTTTAGACATTTCACTAGGATATGATATATTCTGTAAATTGAAAATAGTTGTCATGGCAGCATATGTTTTTGATACCTTAATGATGAATATTCTTTAGAGATGCATTTCTAGATGTTGTTATATGTTATTTAAAAGGCTGCCCCTGCCTTTTTAAGTGACCTGCACTGTTCTCTAACACCTGTTTTTAAGATTTTTTTTTTTTTATTATAGGCAATCTACATAAGGGAGCATTGATTCTGATTCTGTTGTCAAATCTAGTTAGTTGCATTTTGGAAAAAATAGAAATTTGAGAGATTTATGCTCTTCTGATCACACTGTTTCTTCAACTGTATTAACTCAAACAATATCAAGCACATTATGTGAAAGGCATTGTGCTAAGTATAGTGGAGGAGATCATGAATAAATGCAAAAAAATTTCTAGTTTTAAAATAATATTCTGGTAGAAGAGGAGAGGAAAGGAGAAAATTAGTATTTCTTGAGGTTCTATTATACATGCTAGGCATTAAACTACTTCAGTTACATGTTTTCATTTAATTCTCAATGTGGCAACCCACTCCAGTGTTCTTGCCTGGAGAATCCCAGGGACGGGGAGCCTGGTGGGCTGCCGTCTATGGAGTCGCACAGAGTCGGACACGACTGAAGCGACTTAGCAGCAGCAGCAGCATAGTACTTCCAGTGATGTCCTCATATGAGGCCTTTGAGCAAGGGGTTAAGGGAGTTGCCCAAGGTCACATAGCTAGTAAGGGTCAGTAGTAAGGCCAGATCTGTCTCCAAACCTCTTGTTTTTAAAGTGCCCATTGAGAAGACAGCACTGTTACTGTTAAGAAGAAGGGGTAAAATTTGGGCATAGGGAGATAGACGGAAGGTTGTTTTAGGGGAGGGAAAATTTTGAAGGCCAGAAAACTTAGCCATGTTCAGCGAACATTCAGGTACTCAGGCCAGACCTGACTACATGGTTCTCAAATTTTTGGTCTCAGGAGCCCCTTATATTAAAAGCATTGAGTGCCTCAATGAGCTTTTGTTTGTATAGGCTGTATCTATTAGTATTTACCACATGAGAAATTAAAACAGAAATATAAAAATATTTAGCAATTTAAAAATATCAATAAACTCATACAGTTAGAACTGGACATGGAACAACAGACTGGTTCCTAATAGGAAAAGGAGTACGCCAAGACTGTACACTGTCACCCTGCTTATTTAACTTATATGCAGGGTACATCATGAGAAACGCTGGGCTGGAGGAAGCACAAGCTGGAATCAAGATTGCCAGGGGAAATATCAATAACCTCAGATATACAGATGACATCACCCTTATGGCAGAAAGTGAAGAAGAACTAAAGAGCCTCTTGATGAAAGTGAAAGAGGAGAGTGAAAAAGTTGGCTTAAAGCTCAACATTCAGAAAACTAAGATCATGGCATCCGATCCCATCACTTCATGGCAAATAGATGGGGAAACAGTGGCTGACTTTATTTTTGGGGGCTCCAAAATCACGGCAGATGGTGATTGCAGCCATGAAATTAAAAGATGCTTACTCCTTGGAAGGAAAGTTATGACCAACCTAGACAGCATATTAAAAAGCAGAGACATTACTTTGCCAACAAAGGTCCATCTAGTCAAGGCTATGCTTTTTCCAGTGGTCATGTATGGATGTGAGAATTGGACCATAAAGAAAGCTGAGCGCCGAAGAATTGATGCTTTTGAACTGTGGTGTTGGAGAAGACTCTTGAGAGTCCCTTGGATGGCAAGGAGATCCAACCAGTCCATCCTAAGGAAATCAGTCCTGGGTGTCCACTGGAAGGACTGATGTTGAAGTTGAAACTCCAATACTTTGGCCACCTGATGTGAAGAGCTGACTCAATTGAAAAGACCCTGATGCTGGGAAAGATTGAAGGCAGGAGGAGAAGGGGACAACAGAAGATGAGATGGTCAGATGGCATCACCAACTCAATGAACATGAGTTTGGGTAAACTCCGGGAGTTGGTGATGGACAGGGAGGCCTGGTGTGCTACAGGTCATGGGGTCACGAAGAGTCAGACATGACTGAGTGACTGAACTGAACTGAACAATATGTATTAACATAAATAACATTTTTATTAAAAACAACTATATATTCCAAAACAGCAACAACAAAAATAAAGTGCCACTGTTTTATACATGTTCAGACCTCATTGTAGTCAGGCTTATAAATGATAGTTGAATTCTCACATCTCATGCATTCAGTCTGTCACAGTATTACTTATCTTTAATCTGGAAAATTCTACTGTATACCCATGAGATAATTGAGAGTGAAAAATACAAATATTTTAGTCTTATTATGAAATTACTTTTGACTTCACAGATCTCCCCAACGTGTTTTAGAAAGCCCAAGGGAATTCTTTGGAGAATTATTGGACATGTTTGTGAATGGGAGCCCTATTGAAAGAGTAGGGTTAGGACTAGAAAATGAAAAGACCTTCATTGGTTGAATTTGGTTTTTAATAAGTAATAGGGAGCCACTGACATTTTCTAAACAGAAAAATGAAATAAATCAAACTGTGCTTTTAGAAGATTGTTATGCAAGTAATTGGTAGAGTATTGGGAAGCAATTATAGTTGAATTGTAATAGGTTTTTGAGGTAATAGTTTACTGGGGACTTCCTAGGTGGCTCAGTGGTAAAGAATCTGTCTGGCAAGCAGGGTTCAATCCTTGGGTCAGAAAGATCCCCTGGAGAAGGAAATGGCAACCTACTTCAGTATTCTTGCCTGGGAAATCCCACAGACAGAGAAGGCTGGCAGGCTATAGTCCATAGGGTCACAAAAGAGTCAGCCACAACTTAGTGATTACACAACAACAACAAATAGGTATTGGGGTAGAATATATTATTTTGTTTGTCTGACGAGGTGAACAAGAAAAAGGGGAGTCAAAATGAGCCTGGTGACTAGGAGACTAATAATTCCATTAATAAATAAAGGGAACACATAAAAAGAAGGAAGCTTGGGAAGGAAAATTGTGAATTAAATTTTAGAATATGTAAAAAATATTTTTCATTATTTTTTATTCTGAAATAATTTAATCATATAGAAAATTTGCCAAATTAGTACAGAAAGTTCTCATAAATCCTTCACTTAATTTCCCCTATTACTTACAATTTATATAACCATAGATATAGCTCATTTGGTAAAGAATCTGCCTGCAATGCAGGAGGCCCCAGTTTGATCCCTGGGTTGGGAAGATCCCCTGGAGAAGGGAAAGGCTACCCACTCGAGTATTCTGGCTTGGAGAATTCCATGGACAGTATAGTTCATGGGGTCGCAAAGAGTTGGACACGACTGAGCGATTTTCACTTCAATTATAGTACAGTTATCAAAATAAGGAAAGGAACATTGATACAATATTGTAAACTAAGCCACTGACCTAATTCAGAGTTTACCATTCAGTTTTTCACTATTGTTTTCCTGTCCAAGGATCCAGTCTGGGATCCTTTCCTGTCCAAGGATCCAATCTGGGATCCCAGATTTAGTGGTTGTATCCCCTTTGTGTGTGTGTGTTTGTGTGTGTGCGCGCGCGCTTCAATCTGTGACAGTTCCTCAGCCTTTCCTTGTCTTGTAAAAATTTTTAATTAAAAATAAATGACAGAAGGACTTCCCTTGTGGCACAGTGAATAAGAATCATGCAGGGGACACAGGTTTGGTCCCTGATCCAGGAAGAGGGCATCTAAACCCATGCACCACAACTACTGAGCCCGCATGTTGCAACTACTGAATGCTGTGCGCCTAGAGCCTGTGCTCCATGACAAGAAAAACCAGTGCAGTGAGAAGCCCACGCATCTCAACAGAGTAGCCCTGCCTCACCACAATTAGAGAAAGCTGGTGCACAGCACCGAAGACCCAGGGCAACCAAAAATAAATAAGTTAAAGTGATCTTAAAAAGAAGATGCTTATATGTAGTGGGGGAGAAAAGTGTCATTTAATCTCTCTTAAAATGCACAAGAAGCTGAGAAAAACAGCATTTTTTTCCTCTAAAAAGTTGAAAAATTAGGGAGGGTGGGAGGAGGCTCAAGAGGGAGGGGATGTATATGTAAAATTTTATATATATATATAAAATTATGACTGATTCATGTTGTATGGCAGAAACCAACACAACATTGTAAAGCAGTTGTCTTTAAAATTAAAAAAAATTGAAAAATTATTGTGAAAATTTAGAACAATGTAAAAAGAATAAAAGGTGACAACCCACCCCTAGAGATAACTACTATTAAGAGCTTGGTGTGTATTCTTCTAGTTTATTTTCTATGCATGTATAGTATTATGGGATCTTTTGGGCATACTTCTGCCACATATATTTTTCACTCAAAAACTGTTTTATTTTCACACAACATTGTTTGATGTCAACATACATCATACATATCTCATTCTTTTTTTCTTGGCTCTGTAGTATGTGGGATCTTAGTTCCCTGGCCAGGATTTGAACCTATACCCTTTTCAGTGAAAGCACAGAGCCTTAACCACTGGACCACCAGGGAAGTCCTCTCATTCTTTTTTTTTTTTTTAAACATTTATTTATTTGGCTGCATCAGGTCTTAGTTGCGGTGCTCAAGTCATTTGGGATCTTTCCTTGAGGCATGTGGGCTTAGTTGCTCCACACATGGGATCTCAGTTCCCCAACGAGGGATTGAACTCATGTTCCCTGCATGGCAAGGCGTATTCTTCACCACTGGACCCCCAGGGAAATAAATCTCAACTTATACTCCCTCCAACAGCAAGTGACATGCTTTCCTGCCAAAGTCATAATGGAGGTATTCTAATAGGGTGATAGTGGTTTGATTTGGGTAATAACCTTATGGGTGTCTCACAGTTTATACATTGCTTTATCTTATTTTTCCCTACAAAGCATTATTTTGCTTTGTTTTGCTTTTGTATACACACACACACAATAATTAAAATGAATGATTCTGAATGCTTTGTCTTTGAGATCTTTTGCTTTTGATCAGCATGGAATACATTGGGTCTTATGGGGATCTTATGGACTTGAGCAGCTTGTGTAATTCACAAGACGGTAGCTCAGTATTAATTCTTAAAGAGTGGAGAGAAGAGCAAAGGAAGAGATTACTGACCCTGGCATTGCTTTTTAAAATAAGAATCATTAAATTATTTTTAATACTCCATATGTGGCTGTGATGCTTGAAGTAGATACATAAGAATTCCAGTTATGGTAGAGAAAGCATAAATCAGGTAACAGGGCAGTTTCTGGAAACCTTTGAGTAAATTAAATCAAAAGGGAGAAGTATAAGTAGTCTTTGATTTTTTGTGTTTAAAAGTACACTGGCTTCTGAACAGACTTAGAGCAAAAAGGTACAGTTTTGATATGTCAAGTTATAGTATTTTGTTTTATATTTTTACCTCCCTAGGATATCTCAGAATTTTTCCTTTTCCAAATATGAGGTCTGTCTTTTTGCAGGCAGGGGAGGGTATATATTGTGTTTTTTGTGGGTCACTCTGTCTGTGCATATATACCATAGATTCAGTCACTTATTTCCAAACAGTGTAACAGGACATATTTCCAGATACATATTTTTTTAATATAAATTTATTTCAATTGGAGGTTAATTACAATATTGTATTGGCTTTGCCATATATCAGCATGAATCTGCCATGGGTGTACGTGTTCCCCATCCTGAACCCCCTTCCCACCTGCCTCCCTGTACCATCCCTCTGGGTCATCCCAGTGCACCAGCCCCAAGCATCCTGTATCCTGCATCAAACCTGGACTGGTGATTTGTTTCATACATGATGTTATACATGTTTCAATGCCATTCTCACAAATCATCCCACCCTCTCCCTCTCCCACAGAGTCCAACAGACTGTTCTATACATCTGTATCTCTTTTGCTGTTTCGCATACAGGGTTATCGTTACCATCTTTCTAAATTCCATATATATGCATTAGTATACTGTATTGGTGTTTTTCCTTCTGGCTTACTTCACTCTGTATAATAGGCTCCAGTTTCATCCACCTCATTAGAACTGATTCAAATGTATTCTTTTAAATGGCTGAGTAATACTCCATTGTGTATATGTACCACAGCTTTCTTATCCATTCATCTGCTGATGGACATCTAGGTTGCTTCCATGTCCTGGCTATTATAAACAGTACTGCGATGAACACTGGGGTACACGTGTCTCTTTCAATTCTGGTTTCCTCGGTGTGTATGCCCAGCAGTGGGATTGCTGGGTCATAAGGCAGTTCTATTTTCAGTGTTCTAAGCAATCTCCACACTGTTCTCCATAGTGGCTGTACTAGTTTGCATTTCCACCAACAGTATGAGGGTTCCTTTTCTCCACACCCTCTCCAGCATTTATTGCTTATAGACTTTTGGATAGCAGCCATTCTGACTGGCATGAAATGGTACCTCATTGTGGTTTTGATTTGCATTTCTCTGATAATGAGTGATGTTGAACATCTTTTCATGTGTTTGTTAGCTACCAGATACATATTTTGATAAAGGGATAGAACATTAGAAATTTCAGTTCAGTTCAGTTCAGTCGCTCAGTCATGTCCGACTCTTTGCAACCCCATGAATTGTAGCATGCCAGGCCTCCCTGTCCATCACCAACTCCCGGAGCCTACCCAAACTTATGTCCGTTGAGTCAGTGATGCCATCCAACCATCTCATACTCTGTCATCCCCTTCTCCTCCTCCTGTCCTCAATCTTTCCCAGCATCAGGGTCTTTTCAAATGAGTCACGTCTTCGCATCAGGTGGCCAAAGTATTGGAGTTTCAGCTTCAATATCAGTCCTTCCAATGAACACCCAGGACTGATCTCCTTTAGGATGGACTGGTTGGATCTCCTTGAAGTTTAAGGGACTCTCAAGACCCTCCTAAAAATTCTAGAATGTGTAAATCTCACCAAAGCACTTGTGTCATTTTTAGTAGTAACTAATGATTGATGTGACTATTAAGAATGTTTGATGTACAATCAGCTGCCTCTTTTCTATAATAAGTGAGCTTTCCTATAATGTCAGCTTTAAATAGACAACTTAAGAACCTGGCTTTTGCAGGAGTTCTCTTATTAGATTTTATCTTTCTCATCCTTAGCTCTAACTTCCAGCAGGAGGTAGAATCAGGGCACAAAAATTTAAGAACGTGATAACGAGTATTTTTCTATACTATTTTGAAGGGATTTGAAAGAACAGTCTGACATTTGAAATTTGAATGCTATTCAAGGCTATTCCAAGTAAAATATGGTTTGGGTTTTTTTGTTAGTAAAGTTAATTTTGTATGATTTACTCACATATGCATTACTCTGTAAAATATATACATGCAAATCATTAAAAGTTTTTTAAATCTCAATTAGAGACTTTTTTCCTTTTTAAAATTATTTTTAAATTAAAGTATAGTTGATTTACAGTGTTAATTACTGCTATGCAGCAAAGTGTTTCAGTTATACATGTATATATACATGTACACTCACACACATTCTTATGTATATTTTCTTTTCCATTATGGTTTATCATAGGAATATTGAATATAGTTCTCTGTGGTATATAGTAGGGCCTTGTTGTTTATCCATTCTATATTTAAAAGCTTACATCTGCTAACCCCAGCCTCCCATTCCACCCCTCCTCCAGCTATGTGTGTGATTCTGTTTCAGTTTCATAAGACACTGTCGTTTTTCACTTAATTAGTTTTCTAGTTAAAATAAGGGCCAAGAAGTTCCATTTATTCATTTACACTAATGTTTAGAAAACACAACGTGATGAATCTTTTTAAAAGCAATCTCCTGTAAGTCCAAGTTAGAAAATCGTTAAATAAAGCGGTCATTCTAACATGAGGCTGTGGGGAATTCCCTGGCGGTCCAGTGGTAAGGACTCTGTGCTTCCGCTTTTGGGGCCCCAAGTTGGATCCCTGGTTGGGGAACTGATTCCTCAAGCCACTTGGAGAGGGAAAAAGAGATTTTGCCCAAGATCATGTGGCAAATAAGTGATGGTACTTGGACTTAAACTTCAAAGCCTTGCTTTTTTAACACTATCACTGACATCTTGCACTTTATCGTTGAACTATACTGGGACCAAAGAAGTTGCTAACTCTGTTAGTTAATTCTTGTTAGGAAGAGAAGCACAGCACAAGCTGTGGGGAAGAAACAACAGAAACAAAAAGGAAAGTACCGAGTTACACTGGAAGGGACTAGAAAACTTGGAAGGAGACCTGAGTTTGCACTTGGCTTGGTTACTTAGCTCATGTATCAGATTCTTAGGAAAGAAAGAAATTCTTAGGAAATCTAATCATGTATTAGATTCTTTTCCCTACCACATCCTCTTTCTTGTTTGTCTCTGTTAGAGCACTAAACTCATTGCAATGATGCTAAGATGCCCATCTTTTTCATTTTAACATTTCTAAAATCTGGATGTGCCTTGTAATTGATGTGTCTTAAAATTAATCAGCAACATTTCTGCTTAATTATTGGTACATAAGGATGTGATTTACCATTGACAGCATCTTAGATTTGATGAATGCAATATTTGTTTACGTGTGTTCCCATGAAATTGTTCACATCATCCCCACAGTTTTCAAATACAGAGTATATACAATGATTTTCTAATTTCTAGTATCATCCTCTTTTAAGCTCTAGCCTTGTATGTTGAATAAATTTTTCTTTGATATCACTGGGATCACAGATTTGGTATATCTACTTTCCAGATCAACATCATCTAGTATATTCCCACATCTCAGTAACTGGTATCTACACCTGTAGAAGGCCTACTGCCAGGGTCTGAATCCCAGTTCCACACTATACTAGTTCTGTGAGCACGTAGTGAACCATGTCACTTTTATTCTTTGTTTGTAAAATGGGAAGCATAATAACACCTACCTGACAGGATTATTAAGATGATAAAACATTGAGTAAATATTAGCTGCTGCTTGTTTTCATCATGTATATTTGTGACTTTTCTCCTTCCTCTATACACGTAATTCATCATCAATCCTTTCATAAGTAGTGTTTTCACAATATCCCAAATTCATCCTCTTTTATCTCCCTCTTCTCTAGTCCAAGCCCCTATTATTGCCTGTAGCAATTAATTTTGTAGCTTCCCCTTTTTCCCGTCTCTGATCCATTCAGTACATAGTCAGAGCCATCTTTTAAATCAGATTATGCCACTTCTTAAAACCCCTCCCAACGCAGTTGGTATAAAGCCCCCAATCCTTAATATGATGTATATTGTTCTCAGTTTTCTGCCTGGCCTCTGCCTGCTCTTTCAACCTCATCTTATGCTGCTGTGCCTGACAGTATCAGTTCTCCCAAAACTAACTTCTACTCATCCCTTTAGATTCAAGCTGAAATGTCACTTTCTCAAAGACATTCCCTAACTGATTGCCTAACTAAATTAGGTTCTTCAGTCCTAATTTACAGTCTTTTATATTGAATTTATGCCTTTCAAAGTTGGTGGGGGTCATTTCCTTCCCAACTGAAGGTAAATTACTTCCCCACAGTCATAGCGTTAGTTATGGTAGGACTGGAATGCCAGCCTAGGACTGACCAACTACAACTGTGCCATTTCCATGATCTTTTGCTTCCTTGAAAGCAGAAAAGAGCATATGAATCAATGTGCTAGGCTTTAAGATATGGCCCAGCTGCTCTCCTTTCTTTCCATTTAACCTTCATGTTGTTCCTTAAATATCCATCTGTCCGTGAGCCTTCACTCTCCCAAATTAGATTATAAACTGGTTGAAGTAGGATCTGTGTGTTTTTTTTTTTTAAATCTATATTATACACCTAGTACCTATATAAGTATTTATACTTATATAGGTATATACTTATATAGTACCTATATAAGTACTAGGTGTATAATATTGATTTGAGGGAAAAAAAAATTCTAAGTTACACTGCATATAATAGATACTCAAAAATATTTTGTATTAGGGATGCTAAAGAAAAACAGTATTTTAATTCATTTAATTTTTTAAAATTTGGAGCTGTCTCATGAAGGAATTTAATATCTTATTCCATATTCTTCTATCCATCAGTGACGTAGTACATTTTATGTGTCCATATTTTGAATAGAACTGCCTAAAATGATATTTAAATGAATTGTTTGTGTCTTCATGGGTTATTGCACTTGTTTCACTGGAAAAGAATTAATCTGAACTATTTTTGCTTTGCTTCAGGAGTTAAGTGATCTACAACGTGACCCACCTGCTCACTGTTCGGCTGGACCTGTGGGAGATGACTGTAAGCTTTACTCTCTTGCTAGGATTTTGGTACCATTAGTAGTACAGGTTTGAACTCTTATTAATGACTCCAAAACTCCTTTGTTTGTTTCAGTGTTCCACTGGCAAGCAACTATTATGGGGCCTGTAAGTATGATTCATATATGTGAAATTAATCCCTTCAACCATCCTTCATTCTTACCATTTCATCTTTGATCAGATGTTTGTGGCTAGGGTTGAATTTTCTTGTACTCTGAGTCACTCAGAAAGCAAAATATGAGTAAAGGATTTATGATGATTTTCTAGTGCTCTGGTGGCAAATACTTGCTTGGAACACATTTACAGTGCTTTACCAAATCCCTGATCATTATGCATAGTTTGCAACCAGGCTTTGTGTTTGCTTTATCTTTCTTTAAATACAGAAAGTTGTTTGGAACTAAGTGTAGTTACTCTCAACGTTTTAGTAGGTTAGATATAAGTCTAATTAACCCAATAATGGAATTCCTACAAGTAACAAGCAGTAAGTTTCACTGCAGTGTTTCATCACTGTGTGAGAGATCAGATACAATTTTGCAGTGGCTCTGTTGGCATCTCATGAGCTTGCCTCTTGTTGTCCTGAATTCAAAATCACCTGCTGTTCTGTAACTGGCTTCTCATTATACTCATTGCCTTTGTTAAGCTTATTTCTTTCTACACCTGAGAAGCAGTTGTGACTTTTCTTTTTGTGGGCAAAAATCTGATTGTATGAGAATGGGCACTGACACCTCAGGTCTGCTTCTAGACAAGAGTATGTTAGTAACATGTTTCCATGAGCATCATTCTGTCCTCCCTCCTTTGAAAGAGCTTTATCCAGGAAGCCATAGAGTTTTTAATCATAATTGCCTTATGCTAAGCTTTTAAAACATACACCAGTTACTGAATTTTCAGAGCAAGGGTCCTGGGCCAAATGTTTAAAATCACTAAATTGTTACATTAAGTTCTTTTTTTAAAGGGTGAAGTGCATCATATTTATTTAACTACTTTGATAGGAATCTTTTTGCATTGCTTACCAAGAACTTTCAAAACATCACCTCTCACCCTTACGAATTATAGCCCTCCACAAATATTTCGCAGGTGAATCACATGTAGCAATTTATGTTACTCATACCCCCCTTTATTTTAGTAATGTAAATATGCCACTGTATAGTATAATTGAGTAAGAAGATCATATCTGTTGATTGTAATTAACTTATATTTTCTACATTCCTTATAATTTTTGCTAAACCAGAATTAAACAATGTATATAGTAAGAATAATTATACAGTATGGTCCTCTAATATCTATGTAGAAACTTAAGTAGGAAGTAATGATAGCCTTCTGTTCTTACAACATGTTGACAGAGTATAACATGATACATTTAATTAAAATAAATGAATTAAAATAGAATTTAAAGGTATTTTTGCTACTTTTTTCCCCTTTCCTCCTTTTTTAAATCATCCTTTTTTTTTTTCTTGCTTGTAACATAAGTATTTCCTAATTGCTATAAAGGCATATGGTGAAATTTAAATTCCTCTTATAAAATTGATTCCTAATTTGATAATTCTATGAAACTGAATTTCTCTAGTTTCATTAGTGGCTTTTTCGCATTTTCCACATTATTTTGTAAACTGTTACTAAGTGAAGATTTGAGGTTTAAATTATGTAATAGTGTCACTTAGCCTTTTCTTTTCATAAATCGTTCATTTCAATTTATCTCTATTCTTGCCCCTTTAAGGGAAGGAGCATGAAAACCTAGGTTTTATAATTAAGAAGAAATATACTAGCCTCAACCCTTTTCTTTGATATTGATTACTGCTGCGAATCATCATTCTTTTCTCACAAAGTCTTGTGTGTATACTTATCTTTAACAACCGGTACTCACAAACAGGTTTATTTGGTCAAGTCATACCACTCTACTGTGTGTGTCCTATTTTTGTTTTGTTTTAAACTATGATTTTGGCATGATTGCTGGAAAATCCTCCTTCATGCCTACAAAGAGAAACCTGTTTTCAAGGTAAATGATTTGAACTTAAGACAAAAGAATGGCATTTTTTTTTTCAAACCATTATATTTGGAGGGAATCATCTTGGATTACTAATAAATACAGCAGTCAGACACTGATGTAATTATTTTGTAATTTCAGCCTGATAGCGCATATCAAGGTGGAGTCTTCTTTCTCACTGTACATTTTCCGACAGACTATCCTTTTAAACCACCAAAGGTATTTTTATTTTTATCATTGATGTCACCCCTATGTCAGGGAATTTACTTTCTATCCAGAGATATTTTCATGATGTCAAAAGACTGTGGGTGGGTTGGCGTGTCCAAACTTTTACATAAAGCCACTGAATCTAAAATATGTTTCCTCATCAAATATTTTACTATGTCTGTAAACAAAAAGCAGTATCTATTAGGTTAGAAATTAGCTTCCCTAACCTATCTTACCTTCCTCATTACATATGTGTAGTTTGGAAGTGTTTATGGTCAAGAATTAGATTTTTCCATTCCGGGGATTTTCTTTCCAAGGCTGATCCTTCTTTCTCAATTTTTAAGTATTCAACCAACATTTATTGAGCACCTACCATATTCTGTTGCACCGGGGAATACAAAATATAATAAATAAGATACAGTCCTTTTATTATATTTAGTATAGGAAAGATTAAGGGCTTTGGTAGCTAGCTAAGCTGGTAAAGAATCTGCCTGCAATACAAGAGACCCCGGTTTGCTTCCTGGGCTGGGAAGTTCCCCTGGAGAATGGATAGGCTACCCACTCCAGTATTCTTGGGCTTCCCTGGTGGCTCTGTGGTAAAGAATCCACCTGCAATGTAGGAGACCTGGGTTTGATCCCTGGGTTGGGAAGATCCCCTAGAGGAGGGCATGGGAACCCACTCAAGTATTTTTGCCTAGAGAATCCCCAGAGACAAAGAAGCCTGAAGAGCTGCAGTTCATAGGGTCACAAAGAATTGGACACAACTGAGCAACTAAGCACAAAAATAGGAAAGGTTAAAACACATTATTATTAAATTTAGCTTAGCTCTAAAAAGGAAACCAACAAATGATGGGGTGTCAGTGAGGGAGCGAATCATTAACAAATTCTATCACTCATGAGATAATTACCTTAGATTTTTAAAAACATCTGATTATATATGAAATGATACAACAATTCTTGTGAAAGATTGGAATTCTTGGTAGCTTTCTTAGCACAGGTAATAAGCTGGGACCCCTTAACTTTCCTCCAGAATAGGGTCAGCATTCTATTTCTAGACTCAGGTGTCAATTGATCATTAAATTAAGGAAAGGGTCGCTTTGAGGGGTGATGAAAGCCATGGTTAATTATCTCAGGTGCTACTCAACTAGTCATACCAGCTATTACAGACTTATTTATTACAATTTCTAAAATACTTCTCAATTGCTTGGTGTTAGGAAGAACAGGAAACTGAATTTATTTGCTTTCATATTATCAGTAGCTAAAGCTACATTCGGATAAAGTAGATGCTCATCTAGTTTGTGTTGAATACATTTCTCCTCTAAGGTCATATGAAATTGAGGACATTTTACCTTAGAGCAAATTGGTTCTGTTTGCTTTCATAGTTCATGGATTATCAACAATTTTTTTTGTTTTATGTTTAGATTGCTTTCACAACAAAAATTTACCATCCAAACATAAACAGTAATGGAAGTATTTGTCTTGATATCCTGAGGTCACAATGGTCACCAGCTCTGACTGTGTCAAAAGGTAATTTCATTTATCAGATTTAAAACAGTTAATAACAGTGAGACAGAAAAAATACAGCAAAAAGGTCTTAGGGACCAAAGTTTGAAACAAAAAACCAATCGACTGTTTTCTTCTGCTTTGCTTTTGCTTTCCTTTCATAGCTTTTGTATTACTTATGCTTAGGGGTGTTGATGGGCTGATCTAAATGATGAAATGAGAGAAATTTAAAACGGTAGAACTAGAAATTTGGGGATAAGCCTGTTGACATTTCATTCCTTTAGTTTGGGCTTTATCTTTAAAAACAGACAGGGACACAGAAAGAGATGCACACACAGAAGTAAAAATAAGATTTTAGGACCAGTTGTCCTGTTCACTAAATGGAATTATTTATTGACATAATAAAGCTTTACCTCTCTTTTACTTCATCTAAGAAGTAATGGCAAACTAGGCAGATAAAATAAATGATTTAAAAAGACAGGAATTTGCTTGCAGTCCAATGGGTAGGACTCTAGACTTTCACTGCCAAGGGCCCCAGGTTCAATCTCTGATCTGGGAACAAGTCTCATGGTATGGCCAAAACAAAAAAAAAAAGAAAGACATATTTACACTTTAGAATAATGCAGTACGTAGAGCATGTTAGTCTAAACTTTAGGCAATCAATAGCATCATTGTAAGGACTGATAAATACTCCATACAGATTCTCAACTTTCACAGTTATATAGCATTATTCTTTGAGATGTGTATATAGGGCATCTGAAGCTGTTTGTTTCATTCACTAATGCTGTTTGCTTTGCCACCCTCTTGTCTTGTCTCTAACAGAAGAGAGCCTGAGTTACTATTTTGATATAGAAACATCTGCCCCTCAAAGTAACTTGGTAGTTTTCCCTTTTTATAAAATTTAAGGAAACTATTTCTCTTGAAGAATTTAGAGGAAGAATTGATGATCATTAAAAAAAATTTAAATAAATGCTACCTGATTACATAACTTGTGTAAAAATTGATAAGCTTTATAGGAAGCAGTGTCTACAGCCATGATTATTTCAAGTATTAGACAAGTAACAGCCCTTCAGATGAGTTAGTTATTTGTGAATGGCATTTTTTCTGACCCAAAATGTCCCTATAAAATGTTTGTGTAGATGCTAGTGTTTTTAAAAAAATCTTTCACATAACTGTTACATACTAGATATAGGAAAGATAACTGTCATAAAGTTATTCAGATTAATAAACTTTCCTGGAATAGTATCACAAAATGAAATTCAGTTAGCTTATGCAGGAGGAGAAGGGGATGACAGAGGATCAGATGGTTGGATGGCATCACCGACTCAATGGACGTGAGTTTGAGCAAGCTCCAGGAGTTGGTAAAGGACAGAGAAGCCTGGTGTGCTGCAGTCCATGGAGTGGCAAAGGGTTGGACACAACTGTGCGACTGAACTGACTGAACTATGCAGCTAAATAATTACAAGAGAAAGTGCAGACTGTCAGGTGTTAAATACTTGCCTTCTGATATTGGTAGCTTTTTATAAAAAACAATTCATTTTGTCGACTTCTAGAAACTTAAAAAAAAATTGTTGGAGTATATTTGCTTTACAATATTGTGTTAGTTTCTGCTGTACAGCAAAGTGAATCAACTTTACATATATATGTATCCCCTATTTTTTGGATTGCCTTCTCATTTAGGTCACCGTAGAGCATTGAGTAGAATTCCCTGTGCTGTACAGTCGATTCTCATTAGTTAGCTTAGGAGCTGTCCTTTAAGAACAGTTTCACGTAACCTTAGTTTCCTCATATGTCAAATAAGAAATTATAATAGTATTACTACATATGGTCACTATGCAACTAGCACATAGTAAAGCACTCAGTTCAGTTCAGTCGCTCAGTCATGTCTGACTCTTTGCGACCCCATGGACTGCAGCATGCCAGGCCTCCCTGTCCATCACCAACTCCCGGAGTTTACCCAAACTCATGTCCATTGAGTTGGTGATGCCGTCCAACCCTCTCATCCTCTGTCGTCCCCTTCTCCTCCTGCCTTCAGTCTTTCCCAGCATTAGTGTCTTTTCCAGTGAGTCAGCTCTTTGCATCAGGTGGCCAAAGTATTGGAGTTTCAGCTTCAACATCAGTCCTTCCAGTGAACACTCAGGACTGATCTCCTTTAGGATGGACTGGTTGGATCTCCCTGCAGTCCAAGGGACTCTCAAGAGTCTTCTCCAACACCACAATTCAAAAGCATCAATTCTGCGCTCAGCTTTCTTTATAGTCCAACTGCCATAGATGACTACTGGAAAAACCATAACCTTGACTAGACGGACCTTTGTTGACAAAATAATGTCTCTGCTTTTTAACATGCTGTCTAGGTTGGTCATAACTTTTCTTCCAAGGAGTAAGCGTCTTTTAATTTCATAGCTGCAGTGACCAACTGCAGTGATTTTGGAGCCCCCCAAAATAGTCAGCCACTGTTTCCCATCTGTTTGCCATGAAGTGATGGGACCAGATGCCATGATCTTCGTTTTCTGAATGTTGAGCTTTAAGCCAAGTTTTTCATTCTCCTCTTTCACTTGCATCAAGAGGCTTTTTAGTTCCTCTTCACTTTCTGCCATATGGGTGGTGTCATCTGCATATCTGAGGTTATTGATATTTCTCCCATAATCTTGATTCCAGCTTGTGTTTCATCCAGCCCAGCGTTTCTCATGATGTTCTCTGCATATAAGTTAAATAAGCAGGGTGACAATATACAGCCTTGATGTACTCCTTTTCCTATTTGGAACCAGTCTGTTGTTCCATGTCCAATTCTAACTGTTGCTTCCTGCCCTGCATATAGATTTCTCAAGAGGCAGGTCAAGTGGTCTGGTATTCCCATCTCTTTCAGAATTTTCCAGTTTATTGTGATCCACACAATCAAAAGCTTTGGCATAGTCCATAAAGAGAAATAGATGTTTTTCTGGAACTCTCTTGCTTTTTTGATGATCCAGTGGATGTTGGCAATTTATCTGTGGTTCTTCTGCCTTTTCAAAATCCAGCTTGAACATCTGGAATTCACGGTTCACATATTACTGAAGCCCGGCTTGGAGAATTTTGAGCATTACTTTACTAGCGTGTGAGATGAGTGCAATTGTGTGGTAGTTTAAGCATTCTTTGGCATTGCCTTTCTTTGGGATTGGAATGAAAACTTACCTTTTCCAATCCTGTGGCCTCAAATGAACGTTAACTATATTTACCTTTTCCCTTAAAACATTTGTTTTGTATGCATAATAGTGAAATCAGGGTACAGGGCTCTTGGTAGCAGGAGGGAGGAGATGAGGAACCTCCTTCTTGCTTAGTTTATAAAGTAGCATGTATTTTCTTTATATGTGTTCATTTTTCACTTTTTAATATTTTAAATGTTTTATTTCACTTTTTATCATGAGTTAAGTTTGGAAACTTTCTGGAGACATGAGCCCAGATAATTTACCCTGTTTGTTTAATATACAGACTTAAATTTTCTTTGGGTAGACGGAAGATAAAAGAGGAATGAAATGTTAGTTTTTCTTAGCCCTTATCGCCCCCTTTCCAGGTCATTTAAGGATCACCTCTGCCTTATAAATTCACCTTTGGATGTGTAACAGTAGAAAAAGATAAATGAACATAGTAGAGGAAGGTGAAGATGGAAGATTGTTCCAAAGACTCCATGTATCCCCTTGGAAGTGGTGGCATGGAAGCAGACAATGAGGAACCAGAGTCCTTGATCCCTTCTTTTTCAGATACTTAGTTTTTTTGTTGGTTTGTTTTTGCTTTTTAAAATATAGCTATTTGCATTAGTATTTGGATTCAACATGGCAAGAAACAACTACTATATTTTTTCAATTTTAATTTACATTGTAAAATATACAAGTTATGTAATGATAGCTGTGCATATTATTTTTAAATGCATTTGATACAAATACTGTACATGTAATAAAAAATTTCATTGAAAATAATTTACAAATCTTCCCTCTTTAGCTCTAAGCTCAAATAAAAAGTGCATGAGCTCAGTCTCCCAAAATAGTTTGAACTATTAACTATAATTTGATTGTTTTACCTTGAATTGATTAGAACACAGATTTTTTGCATTAAAATAGAATAAAAAGTGGACAGTTTTCTTGTTAAAGTAAAAAAGTATCTCTAAGAAACATCTGAGGTTAGGATGCTATACTAATATTTTCCAACTGTGTATTTGGAGTCTGTATGTTTTAATCTCAAATGTAATTTAATGTGTTCATTTTGCTTTTTTTCTTTGTAAGTTTATTGTGTATTCATTAAAATTATTTTTACATATGTACTTTTGTATAAAGTAGAAAACTCATTACCTAATATGGTGTTCTCTTTTAAATCTAGTTTTATTGTCCATATGTTCTCTGCTTTGTGACCCTAATCCAGATGATCCCTTAGTACCAGATATTGCTCAAATCTATAAATCAGACAAAGAAAAGTAAGTGTTTGCTTACATTGGTTTCTATGCATTTCTATGTAGTCTGCCAAAACATAAGTATTATCAGTGTATTTAAGTACATTTAGTTACGCTTAGTATTTTTGTTGTTTATCTTTCCAAAGGAGTAAATCTTTCTTTTTAAACTGTTACTCTTTTTACAAAAAATCTCACCCCTTCCCACTTATTGTTTCATCCTTTACTGTTTAATAGTACTTATTTTGCCTTTGCATAATATGCATGTTTTTTGATAGTAACTGTCAAGCTATATATAATTCTAAGTAGTAAATCTAAAACTTAAGAAGTTGGTAATTGGAAACTACTGAATATCATATTCCTTACTTTCTCCAGGAAGAGAAGTTATCCCTAACTACCCCTAAACTGACCTACATCTTGCTGGTACCATTGATTCATACGCATTTTACAGATAATGGCCATTCAGGGTTGGCTTTTATGGATTTGTATTAGAAATTGACTTCTTTATTTTGTTATTTATAACTTAGGTACATTTTCATATAGGTTGTAAAGAGATCTATTAGTTTAAGAAATCCCTTATGTTTTCTGTTTTATTTATGTATGAACCAAAGTCACATTGACCCAATAATTGGTATATGTATGATTATTGTGATTAAATGTAAAAAGTTAGACAGTTTTACATAGACAGATCTTCTAAAACATTTAATTTGTATGTTTTTACTGTATCCCTTTTGTATATCTACAGATACAACAGACACGCAAGAGAATGGACTCAGAAATATGCAATGTAAAATCAAAAAAAATTTCATATATACCAGAGTACTGTAAAATCTAGGTTTTTTTCAACATTAGCAGTAAATTGAGCACTGTTTACTGTTTCATTGTACCATGAAATCCTGATTTTTACCCATTTTAAATGTATTTCTGAAGCAAGACAAAACAAACTTCCAAAAATATTCTTGAGACTGTGATGAGAGCATTTATCATTTTGTATGCATTGAGAAAGACATTTATTATGGTTTTTAAGATACGTGGACATCTGCGTTTTCAGCTTACAAGATCTACAATGCATCTGAAAAGCAACCAAATTATTTTTTGCTGAAACTAGATGTTTTTACATGAAAAATACTGTATGTGTTATCTAAGATGTTGTCAGTTTTATAAATCTGTATTCAGATTTCATTCTTTGTTAGCTCACTTTATAATTTGTATTTTTTTACTGTATAGACTAAATATATTCTATTTACATGTATGTCAACTTGTTACTTTTTTCCTGTGAACAGTATTGAAAAAACCCAACATCTGATAATGAAATGAATTAACTGTCTCCCTTGTCTTGGGGTATTCTGTAGATTGATTGCAGATTTCTTAAACCTGAAATGATCTTTACACTGTAATTCTCAGTATACTGATTATGGTAAAACGTTTTGATTTTGTTATACTTGACTTAACTTTATTACAATGTGAATTAATTGCACTGCTAAGTAGAAAGCTGTATAACTTTTATTTGTTGCTATTCACATCTGAATTTTTTTCTGTATAGGCAATATTATATTGACACCTTTTACAGATCTTAATGTAGCTTTTTCCATTTAAATAAAATGCTTTTTCTACTATTTGTCTTGATTACTTTGAAAGATAAAAATTTGCCTTATCTACAAGTAAGGATCAATACTCTATATAAAATTTTGCATGAAAATTAATTCCAAATTGTAAGGATGAAGTCTGTTGTACTTGGTATTGAGTGCGTGCTTAGTCTCTCAGTTGTGTCCAACTTAAGCACCATTAATTATATAAATTTTGCTTTAGATTTGTATCTGTCTACTAAATTGTCAATCTAAAGGATGATATACATTAGTTCTTTATTATAGAATAGAATTTAGAATATGTCGGAGTTTGTCTTGGATCACATATAAAATGAATTATTTTCTAGAGTACTGAGATGAATATAAGGCAGTGTCACCCACATTGAAGAAAAAGTCTTTATAGACTTAAAGAGTAATTAGGTTAATTCATTAAAATACCCCTCTAGATGTAACTAGCATTGTATTTCTTAACATTTTAAAATCTAGAATTTCAAAAACAGAATTTTAGTGCTATCACAGTTTGAAAGAGGACATCCATGTTTTAACCATAGAAATTATAAAGAAAATTCTAAAATGACACCTTTCCTCTGTTTTATACTTTGTCAGTTTAAAGTGACTTAAATGAGCAGATTATCTTTGCAGATTAAAAAAAAACAAACAAACTAGAAAATCCTGATGATCTAACTTAGAAAAAAGATACATCTCTAATTATTAGCATGTTTACCAAACTTGAGTGTCATTTTTAAGAAGAATTGTAGGTCTTCTGATTATTGCAGTAGCTGTATAAGTATCCAAAAAATCTGTAATGGGTATAGTCATTGGCAAAGATTTTAAATCACTGAAGTATTTTGCCATGGTTCATTATTATTAAGCACAAAATAACCCAGTGTTAGAAAATGTGTTTTACAAATGAATGTAAAATAAATAAATGAATTGTGAAATGGATGTTTAAGAAAATATACGTTTAAAAAGTAACTATATTAAGTGATGTCTTAAAACAGCCTTATCATGAAAAACACTACTTTACTATGTTATTATAAGCTACACTGGCCCAGAATTTGAACCCTCAACATCATTAGATTTAAGTATTTAGTATATTTTGATAATAAAGGGTTTTGTTCCATGAATATCTTTCACTTTTTAAAAACCTTTTATTTGTGTGACATTTATTTTTGGAAGTGTCTTTTTTTCTGTATTAAAGTTTTGAAGCTTGCCTAACTCTTGTTTGCCTTTGCTTACATATGAAATTTACAGCCACTCTCTTGAGTGAGCACAGATTCTCATCATTAATTAAAAGTCAGAAGCAGCATAATGATCAGTCAGATCACTATTTTGGGTTTATTGATGTGTTTAATTCTAAAAAAGAGTACATTAGTACCTAACTAAATCTGAAGACAAGGACCTTCTTCCATAGATTAGCCATTAATTTAAGGACCTCTTGGGAATGAGGAAAATGGGTAGTCTTTTGAATCCCACCTTTTAAGGTCCTCAGTGCTTTGAGACAGTTAGAAACCGTATTGAAATTGGATTCTGGACACTGACAACTGCCATATACAATAAATCCATGATTTATTTATCAGGCTATGCAGGATAACCTAACCCTTATCCCCCGACTATCTCAAAAGCATATGATTCCTGAACAAGCTTTACACATGCCTGTGTGAACCATATATGATTATTCATTTTTGCTACCCCTCCATGAATTCTGTTAGGGGAATTTTTAAAGTTACTTAGTCAATTTCAAAAGAATCAAAATGGGTTAGGTGAGAAACAAACTGCACAAGCGTAACTTGTGCTGAGTTAGTATTCAAAAGAGTAACTTTTTAAAAAATGATAAAAACATGACCATATGTAGTTTTTCATTTCCTTTATTGTTTTATCACAATGACCTGCTTTGTACATGATTCAGTCATTGATGTTTTACAGAATCCTGCTCTGTCACAGTTGTGTATTTTTAATGTGGGAAGATTAGGGAAATTTATTTTCTCCTTGGATTAAGAGAGATTCTTGGTGAAGCTATTGAAGTGACTATTAATATAATAAAATAATGACAAATCCAGATTTTAAAAGTTTATTTCCATCACTCTATCAACTGTTAACTATGACTTCCAAAATTTTTCTTAAAGCAGAAGTTTAATTGCAGTTTAATGGCCCTAAAATGTGATGCCGATTATTTGTGACAGTTCTCATTTTTTTATAGTACTTCTCTGACTGCTCTGACAGTTGTGTTGTACAGACAAGATAGCAGGTAGAGATTCATTTGATTTCACTAATAGAAATTCCTATGTGTAGATTGCTGCTGCTGCTGCTTAGTCTCTCAGTCATGTGTGACTCTGCGACCTTATGGACTGTAGCCCATGAGGCTCCTCTGTCCATGGGTTCTCTAGGTAAGAATACTGGAGTGCATTGCTGTTCCCTTCTCTAGGGGATCTTCCTGACCCAGGGATAGAACACAGCTCTCCTGCATTGCAGGCAGATTCCTTACCATCTGAGCCACTAAGGAAGCCCATAACTAGTCATTTCTAAAAATTTTTTTTTGTACTGAGATCTGCAAACTCCTAAACTTCATATTGATACACTTTGACCAGGAATTTTTTCATTAATAGTAATAATTTTGTAGTAGTAATAATTTTGTAGTAGAAATTAGTAGAAAATTTGTGGACAGCTGACATTTTTGGTTCTAGAAATAATTTGTGATGCAATAGTGTCTGGGTGATAACCTAAAATAGTGTTCTATCACTTATTTGTATCATGTTACATTTAAATTTCTGCTCTCATTATCTAAGAATGTGGTTTTATATTAATAGGAAGAGGGAATATTCACCTAAAAGTTCTAGCAGTTGAAGGCATTTTCATATAATAGGATATTTATTTAAAAACTTACTTTCAGCACTCTCTTAGGTTCTGTGGTTGCAGAGGGAGGGGCATGCCTTTCTCCCCCCGGGAGGAAGTTGTTTTTATTATGCTGTCATGTGTCCAAGTTCTGAGCTATGCTTTCCTCATATCTTTTGCTTGCTTTTGTTGAAATCTTTTTAGTGCAAAATAACACTATGAGTAGTGTGTACAGTATTTTATTGTAAACTCTTAATATACATTTTGGGGAACAGTTGTGATGCTATTTGTGTAAGCACTTCCAATACACTCGTCTTGGTCCCATGACCATCCACACATTCAATGTGCCAATAGAAGAATTCACAAGATGAAGCATATGCTCATACTCACAGCTAAGATTTGTTGATTTGTTTCAGCAACACAGAAGAGGTATGCAGCTGCATCTGTAAGGAGAAAAGACAGATCAGAGTCTAGAGGAAACCGTGAAGCTCCCTCTGAAGGGGCCACACAGAGTGGAGTCTTCCTCCAGCATGAATGCAGGAACATGGGCACAGTGTTCAGGGGCTCTACTGGGGGCTAAACCATGTAGGCATACGTGGCCCACCAAAATTCTAGGCTCCCAGAAGGTAAGCAGGTGTTCACTGAAATGATGCCAGCACAGCAGATACAACCTCACAGTGCATAGGAAGAGTTTCAAAAGCTAGATGCCAGCTGAGGGCCAACCTGGTGCACCATTTGTTGACAAGACTGTTCTTTCTTCTTGAAAGGTCAAGTTTGTTAATTGTGCTGATGATATTTGTTCTCACAGCCATTATGGGTGATGTGTGCAAATTTACCCCCTCTTTTAAAAAAATATTTATTTGACTGCATCACATTTTGGTTTCTTCTCTCTAGTTGTGGAGTGAAGGCTTAGTTGTCCCATGCAAGGTGGAATCTTAGTTCATCTACCAGGGACCAGGGATTGAACCCATGTCCCCTGAGTTAGAAGGCAGATTCTTAGCCAGGGAAGTCCCAAGTTTCCCCTTTGATTGTGAAATTGTCTATTTTTTAGTTTATATTTGCTGTAAAGATTTTGAAGTCATATTGTTGGAAACACACACACACACTACACTCATAGGTGAAGTCATGATATTTTACTGGCAGAATGATCCCTTTCTCATTAAGAAATGTCTTTATCTCTAATAATGCTTTTAGCTTAAAGTCTACTTTAATATTAATACAGCTTTCTTTTTGGTTAGTATTGTAGTGTATCTCTATGTTATTTAATTTTGGGCCTTTCTGTGTTTTTTTAAAAAAACGTGTGTCTCCTGTACTAATTATAGTTTTGTTTTCTCTGATTTGGTTTTTAATCCAACATGACAACTTTATTTATTTATTTATTTTATTTATTCATGCATGTGGGATCTAGTTCCCTGACCAGGGATCGAACCTGGGTCCCCTGCATTGGGAGCTGAGAGTCTTAACCACTGGACCAGCAGGGAAGTCCCCAACATGACAATTTTAGTATTTTAATTGAAATATTTAGTCCTTTGCATTTGATATAGTTTGGTTTCTACCTACTATGTTACTGATTTTTTAAAATAAATTAATATTTTGGCCGTGCTGTTCAGTTTGTGGGATCTTAGCTTCCCCACCAGGGATTGAACCCAGGCCACATCAGTGAAAGCACCCAGCCACTGGATGGCCAGGGAATTCCCATGTTCCTGATATATTTAAAATCATGTTTTATTTTTTCCTCCTTTCTTGTCCTCTTTTGTTTCAGTTTTTATAATACTCCCATTTTCCCCTCTAATAACTTATTAGACATCGTTTTATTTTTTTGTAATTACCATGAATTAAAAGATCCATCTTTGTCTTATCTCAGTTTAATGTAAATTATTACTTATACAATTTTCCCATAATGTAAGAGCTATTTGGGCCCTGTTAACTCCTTTCCCACATTTTGCATTATCATTATGAAGTTTGATTCTACGTATATGTTAAATTCCACAAGACAGTCTTCTTGTGTGTGTTATTGCCAGTATACTGATCTCCATATATACTTTTCCAGTGGTCCTCATTGCTTCTTGAATTTTCATGTTTCTATCTGAGATCATTTGCCTTCTGACTAAAGAACTTCATTTAGTATTGCTTTTAGTGCAAGTCTTCTGGTGACAAATACTCTTTTTCTTTCTTTTTTTTGTTTTGCTATAATTTATATAGGATATTTTCTTTGGAAGCAGGATTTAGCTTGCTATTTTCTTTCAGCACTTTAAAGATATCATTCCATTGTCTTCGGATCCCACAAGTCTGTTGAGAAATCTGCTATTAGGTTTATTGTTGCTGCTTTAAAAAGTATCTAATTTCTCTGACTGCTTTTAAGATTATATATATATATATTTTTTTTACTTAAGAGGTTTATTGTGATGTTACAACATATAATTTTCTTTGTCTTATTCTGCTTGAGGTTCATAGAGCTTCTTGATCTATAGGTTGATACATTTTCATGAGTTTTGCAAAATCTTGGCCTTTATTTCATCAAATATTGCCTCTGTCCCATTCTATTTTTCCCCTTTAGGACTCCAGTATAAAATGTACTAGATCTGTTTCCTAACCTTTTCCCTATATTTTCTCTTTTTTTCCTTTGAGTTTCTGTTTCAAAATTTTGTATTCATCTTTTCTTTTCCAGTTCACTAATCCTGTCTCCTGCATATCAATCTGCTCTTAAAACTATCTCCTCAATTTCAGATATTGTAGTTAACTGCAGATTGTCTTTCTCAGTTCTAGAACTATCATTTGATTTTTTAACATATTTCAGTTTTCTATTTTGTTCCAAAATTGTTTATTTTGTCCATGTTTCTGTTTTTGAAGTCCTTAATTACCATTATTTTAAGTCTTTGTTAACTTCAAGGAAATGAATCACCTGTGTGAATGTGCTTTCATGCTTTTATTGAAACCATATACTGTGTATAGAAACTGTAGAGTCTAGACACTGTTCTCTTCAACAAGAGATGGCTCACCCTCTCCTCTGCCAGACAAATAGTATGCAAAGATGATCACTGTAAGGCAATCAGGGTCTGTGCTTAGTTGAAGCTGGTTGCAGTTTTATGAGATTCAGTCTATGTCTAGTTTACCCTTGTGCATAGTGCACAACCCTCTAGGATTCTCTTGCTTTCCTTAGACCAGAGAAATTACAAGAAATTTCATTCTGCTTTTCAATGGTATTTTTGATTCAAAGGTTTAGCCTCTTGCTTCTAAGATTTACAGAATATGGCAAATATCTTGATGGAGGACTAACCATATGTTTGAAGTCTTTCAAATCTACCATTTTGTCACTTCTGCTCAGTACAGTCATCAAAAGTACTACTAGCTTTTCTGTTATGAACAGCCACTCTCAGAGATCAAGCCTGAATTCTCAGCCTTATACCACATCCAGATTAAGTGCCCCAGGTTAAAAGGGAGGCTGTAGATCATTAGTGTTAGATCTCCACATTAGTCTTTTAACTCCTAGTACATTCTTTGGGGACTGGAATGCAAAAGTAGGAAGTCAAGAAACACCTGGGGTAACAGGCAAATTTGGCCTTGGAATACAGAATGAAACAGGGCAAAGGCTAATAGAGTTTTGCCAAGAGAACACACTGGTCATAGCAAACACCCTCTTCCAACAACACAAGAGAAGACTCTACATGGACATCACCAGATGGTCAACACTGAAATCAGACTGATTATATTCTTGCAGCCAAAGATGGAGAAGCTCTATACAGTCAGTAAAAACAAGACCGGAAGCTGACTGTGGCTCAGATCATGAACTCCTTATTGCCAAATTCAGACTTAAATTGAAGAAAGTAGGGACCACCACTAGGCCATTCAGGTATGACCTAAATCATATCCCTTATTATTATACAGTGGAAGTGAGAAATAGATTTAAGGAACTAGATCTGATAGAGTACCTGATGAACTATGGACGGAGGTTCGTGACATTGTACAGGAGACAAGAGATCAAGACCAGCCTCATGGGAAAGAAATGCAAAAAAGCAAAATGGCTGTCTCGGGAGGCCTTAAATATCTGTGAAAAGAAGAGAGGCAAAAGGCAAAGGAGAAAAGGAAAGACATAAGCATGCAGAATTCCAAAGAATAGCAAGAAGAGATAAGAAAGCCTTCCTCAGTGATCAATTCAAAGAAATAGAGAAAAACAACAGAATGGGAAATACTAGAGATCTCTTCAAGAAAATTAGAGATATCAAGGGAATATTTCATGCAAAGATGGGCTCGATAAAGGACAGAAATGGTATGGACCTAACAGAAGCAGAAGATATTAAGAAGAGATGGTAAGAATACACAGAAGAACTGTACAAAATGATCTTCATGACCAAGATAATCATGATGGTGTGATCACTCACCTAGAGCCAGACATCCTGGAATGTGAAGTCAAGTGGGCCTTAGAAAGCATCACTACGAACAAAGCTAGTGGAGGTGATGGAATTCCAGTGGAGCTATTTCAAATCCTGAAAGATGATGCTGTGAAAGTGCTGCATTCAATATGCCAGCACATTTGGAAAACTCAGCAGTGGCCACAGGACTGAAAAAGGTCAGTTTTCATTTCAATCCCAAAGAAAGGCAATGCCAAAGAATGCTCAAACTACCGCACAATTGCACTCATCTCACATGCTAGTAAAGTAATGCTCAAAATTCTCCAAGCCGGGCTTCAGCAATATCTGAACCGTGAACTTCCAGATGTTCAAGCTGATTTTAGAAAAGGCAGAGGAACCAGAGATCAAATTGCCAACTTCTGCTGGATCACTGAAAAAGCAAGAGGGTTCCAGGAAAACATATATTTCTGCTTTATTGACTATGCCAAAGCCTTTCACTGTGTGGATCACAATAAACTGTGGAAAATTCTGAAAGAGATGGGAATACCAGAGCACCTGACCTGCCTCTTGAGAAATTTGTATGCAGATCAGGAAGCAACAGTTAGAACTGGACATGGAACAACAGACTGGTTCCAAATAGGAAAAGGAGTACGTCAAGGCTGTATATTGTCACCCTGCTTATTTAACTTCTATGCAGAGTACATCATGAGAAACACTGGGCTGGAAGAAGCACAAGCTGGAATGAAGATTGCTGGGAGAAATATCAGTAACCTCAGATATGCAGATGACACCACCCTTATGGCAGAAAGTGAAGAGGAACTAAAAAGCCTCTTGATGAAAGTGAAAGTGGAGAATGAAAAAGTTGGCTAAAGCTCAACATTCAGAAAACGAAGATCATGGCATCTGGTCCCATCATTTCATGGGAAATATATGGGGAAACAGCGGAAACAGTGTCAGACTTTATTTTTTTTGGGCTCCAAAATCACTGTAGATGGTGATTGCAGCCATGATATTAAAAGACGTTTATTTTTTGGAAGGAAAGTTATGACCAACCTAGATAGAATATTCAAAAGAAGAGAGGTTACTTGGCCAACAAAGGTCCATCTAGTCAAGGCTATGGTTTTTCCAGTGGCCATGTATGGATGTGAGAGTTGGACTGTGAAGAAAGCTGAGTGATGAAGAATTGATGCTTTTGAACTGTGGTGTTGGAGAAGACTCTTGAGAGTCCCTTGGACTGCAAGGAGATCCAACCAGTCCATTCTGAAGGAGATCAGTCCTGGGTGTTCTTTGGAAGGACTGATGCTAAAGCTGAAACTCCAATACTTTGGCGACCTCATGTGAAGAGTTGACTCATTGGAAAAGACTCTGATGCTGGGAGGGATTGGGGGCAGAAGGAGAAGGGGATGACAGAGGATGAGATGGCTGGATGGCATCACCGACTCGATGGACATGAGTTTGAGTGAACTCCGAGAGTTGATGATGGTCAGGGAGGCTTGGCGTGATGCAATTCATGGGGTCGCAGAGAGTTGGACACGACTGAGCGACTGAACTGAACATTCATTGAGGCCCCTGTCCTCTGGCAAGTGTTTGTCTTCTCAATGCTATGAAACTGCAAAAATTTATTCTTTGTTTTCAAAAGTTTATTTCTTTAGCCTCTCGACCAACATAGCTCAAGATTCTGAGAAAACAAGTTGCCTGTTGAGGTCCTTTAATTTTCTAGCTTTGTCACTCTAGCACTGTGCAACCACAGAAAGCTCTGTTAGCTTCTCTTCCCCAGCAGCGGCCTGCTGCCTGTGCTAAGGCCAAACTCTCAGCTGTAGCCTGTACTCCAGGAGAAGAATGACCACCCAAATTCAGAGATTACTTTTGATATATTTCATCTCATTCAGGTTTTCAGTAAGACCACCTATCTGGAGACCACTACCCTATTTCTGCACTCTTTAAATGCACTACTGGCACAACCTCCTATCTTTCCCCCATCCTCAGATTAACCATCCTGAGAAAATCAAAACTATTCCATCTACTAATAACTGGAATTTAATCTTGTGGGTTATCATTTTGAAAAATATTGAGAGACTTCCCTGGCAGTTCAATGGTAAGACTCTGTGCTTTCACTGTGGGTTGAGTGGAGAAGCTAAGATCCTGCATGCTGCATAGTGCAGCCAAAAAAAAAAAAAAAAATAAGTTTATTAATAGTTCTCCACAGCCTCAGAGGTTTTGGAGAGGAGTCTGGGAAAGAGAGAATGGAGATTCTAATGGGTTAGCCTGTGAATCCTACACTTCTGCTTTGAAGCTCATTTTTATCAGATTTATATGTGTCCTATGGCTCACACATTCATTTCCAATTTCAACCAGCAGAATTAAATTTCTGAGCCCTTAAACCTGGACTGTCATGATCTGATGTGGCTTGCATCTCCAGACTCATTTTCCACTCCCTGCCTCCCACCAAACTTCCTGCATTTCCCATTGGCCACCAACCTCTTCTACTTCCAGTAGAGTGGTGCTTCTCAGTCTCACACTTTGGTCAATCTGTTCATGGTGCCTAAAATGCCATCTTCAATCCTTTAACTACCTCACCAAGTGCTGATAGCTTCCCTTTTGTTTTCCCAAAGGTGGTGCTAAAGCTATGGTTTTCTTTCTGGCTTGCAGATTCTGGCTGGCTTTCTGTGTGTGCTCAGTCGTGTCTGACTCTTTGTGACCCCACACCTTGTAACCCACTATGCTCCCCTGTGTATGGAATTTTCCAGGCAAGAATCCTGGAGTGGGTTATTATTTCTTTACTCCAGGGGGTCTTCCTGACCCAGGGATCGAAACTGTGTCTCCTGCATCACCTGCATTGGCGGGAGGATTCTTTACTGCTATGCAACCATTAAGTAGAATGAGGGATATCTACATGCACTAACATGGGTGTGTTTGAATCTGCCCTTCGGAATTCAGGGAAGGTCATGAAGGCTGGACTCTTGCCTAAAGAAATAGAAATCAAAATGATGCCTCTGTGCCTGGGGGCCCCGTTCAATTTCATCACTACTGTTGTCAGAAATGCACACAGGGAGCTGGACACAGGGTGGGAGCATGTGTGTATATTAGCTTGTGCCAAGAACTGGGGGAGCTTGTGGACCAGTTATGGGGATCATGAGTGATGCATCCCCAGCAGCTTATAGTTTCTTGATGGAGTCCACAGCACAGTATGAACTGTGTTCTTTCAACCTTCTCCAAGAATTCTATCTGGTGTCCTCCCAGACTCTTCCCACTCCCCAGTCCTGAAGTTTGTCATTAAGTTCATGGATGGGCTGAAAAGGAAATGAGCTCCTTTCTGTGTTCCACACAGCTGGGGAGGCCAGGTGGTCACTCACACACTCTCACTTTCCCTTGTTGGAGATATCACAGGCTCAGAAGATAGCTCCTGGCCCTAAGCTGTGCTGTGTTGGGGGAGGGTTGATGTGGTAAAATCATGTTTGTTTGTTTGTTTTTAACCCCTTCTGATATGTCCAAACTTGTAATTCTTTTGCTTCAATATTGTCCTGGAAGTTCTCTGCTAGAAACCTTGAGTTCCACAATGGATCTTTCATCCATATGTGATTGACTAAGACAGTGTTTTGCAGGAGTTTCTGAGCTGAGGACATGAAGGGCTGGAGCCAGTTCATGGGCCACTGCAGGGTCCAACGCCAGGACGAAGATCATGGTTTGTATGTCTATTACCCAGTGCACATTTGGCAAGATTCCTCCCAGATCCCTCATCATAGACCCTTATAGTTCCCACAAAGGCACTTTTGTCTGTGGAGAGATGCCAATTTTTTCTTAGGAGTAGGGCACAAGCAAGGGTCAACTTACACAACTATAGTCCTGACATCACTCTATCCCCAGTGTGTATCTTTATCAGTACCCTCACTATGCTGTATTATCAGTGTCATTAACCATGAGATCTTTAATGTTTCTCATTTTTGATTCCTTGGGACCTACCACAGTATCTGGCACACAAGAGCTCAAACATTTATTGAGTAAACAAATGAGTGAACTGGGTCTCAGAAGATACTTATGATTTTAAGTGGCATATTTTAGTGGGCTGGAAGAAGCACAAGCTGGAATCAAGATTGCTGGGAGAAATATCAATAACCTCAGATATGCAGATGACACCACCCTTAGGGCTTCCCAGGTGGCTCAGATGGTAAAGTGTCTGCCTGCAATGCGGGAGACCTGGGTTCGATCCCTGGGTCGGGAAGATTCCCTGGAGAAGGAAATGACAATCCACTCCAGTACTCTTGCCTGGAAAATTCCATGGACGGAGGAGCCTGGTAGGCTACAGTCTATAGGACTGCAAAGAGTTGGACACAACTGAGCAACTTCACTTTCACTTTATGGCAGAGTGAAGAGCAGCTAAAAAGCCTCTTAATGAAAGTGAAAGAGGAGAGTGAAAAAGTTGGCTAAAGCTCAACATTCAGAAAATGAAGATCATGGCATCTGGTCCCATCACTTCATGGGAAATAGATGGGGAAACAGTGGAAATAGTGTCAGACTTTATTTTGGGGGGCTCAAAAATCACCACAGATGGTGACTGCAGCCATGAAATTAAAAAACACTTACTCCTTGGAAGGAAAATTATCACCAAGCTAGATAGCATATTGAAAAGCACAGATATTACTTGGCCAACAAAGGTCCATCTAGTCAAGGCTATGGTTTTTCCAGTGGTCATGTATGGATGTGAGAGTTGGACTGTGAAGAAAGCTGAGTGATGAAGAACTCATGCTTTTGAACTGCGGTGTTGGAGAAGACTCTTGAGAGTCCCTTGGACTGCAAGGAGATCCAACCAGTCCATCCTGAAGGAGATCGGTCCTGGATGTTCATTGGAAGGACTGATGCTAAAGCTGAAACTCCAATACTTTGGCCACCTCATGCAAAGAGTTGACTCATTGGAAAAGACTCTGATGCTGGGAGGGATTGGGGGCAAGAGGAGAAGGGGATGACAGAGGATGAGATGGCTGGATGGCATCACCGACTCGATGGACATGAGTTTGAGTGAACTCCGGGAGTTGGTGATGGACAGGGAGGCCTGGTGTGCTGTGATTCATGGGGTTGCAAAGAGTCAGACACGACTGAGTGACTGAACTGACTTTAGTGGGGAAGACATTCATTCAAATAAGAGAAACCAAACAGAGATAAAACAGTAAAAACAAGTAAAAATGGGCTTGGTAAATCTGTGTGCAATTAATGAGAGAAAACCTTAGGTGGAGAAGGCAGATTACCTCGATGTGAAACCTTGATTTGATGGCCTGTAAGAGATCAGTGGGGCTTCCCCCATAAAGAACCCACCTGTCAATGCAGGAGATGGACACAGGAGACCTGGGTTCGATCCCTGGGTTGGGAAGATCCCCTGGAGGGGAAGGTATGGCAACCCACTCCAGTATTCTTGCCTGGAAAATCCCATGGACAATGAAATCTGGTGGGGTAGAGTCTGTGGGGTCACAAAGAGTCAGACATGCCTGACGTACTTAGCACACATGCACAAGAAATCAGTGTAAGTTTTTAATCAGCAAAATGATGTAATAAAAGTGTTTGTTTAGGGCTACTTACTTAGCAGAGTACAGAACTGGAATTAGATCAGTTTGTCATACTAGAATCCTCAGAATCATTCTTGGCTTCCACCTATTAATGAAAGCCTGCTGATTGTACTTAGAAATGCCTTTGGAGTGTGAGCCATGGCAGAATCTTGGCTCAGGATCTTAACCTCTTTCCTAGGTTATGGCAATAGCCTCCTAATTCATCCCCTTTTTTACAGTCTCATTTTCATCACTTTCCATATGCCTGCTACTGCTACTGCTGCTAAGTCACTTCAGTCGTGTCCAACTCTGTGTGACCCCATAGATGGCAGCCCATGAGGCTCCCTTGTCCCTGGGATTCTCCAGGCAAGAACACTGGAGTGGGTTGCCATTTCCTTCTCCAATGCATGAAAGTGAAAAGTGAATGTGAAGGCACTCAGTTGTATCCGACTCTTAGCTACCCCATGGACTGCAGCCTACCAGGCTCCTCCGTCCATGGGATTTTCCAGGCAAAGTACTGGTGTGGGTTGCCATTGGAAGAGATATTTCTAAAAATGAGTTTAAGCTGCCTAAAAAGCTATTTGTCCATCTTTTACTAACAAATTCCTTAGCGTATCACACATAGCCTTTCACAAACTAATGCCGCCCAATCTCTTAGGTTGTCTCAGACCACTCCTTTTCACATATATTTTATCTTTCTGAGGACACCATATCGTTGTGCATCTGTGACTTGCACATACTGTTTCCCTTTTCTGGAAAGCACTTCTACCCTTCCTTGCTTGAAAAAAATAGTTCAAATGTCACCTACTCTATGAAGCCATTCCCTACTCTCCCAGGAGATTTAAACAGATAGATCATGCTTTAATCACCTTTGTATTTTTAGAACTCACTGCAATATTTAGCATAGCAGTGGCTTCTACTAGAAACAGAGTTTTAAAAATGTTTAATGATAAATATTATTGTTGTATTCTGGAAAAAATGCAAAACAATACAGGTGTATAAGGTAAAAAGTGAGTAAAATAAAAACCATCAACTCACACCTGCAATACTGAGGTATCAATTCAGTTCAGTTCAGTCGCTCAGTTGTGTCCAACTCTTTGCGACCCCATGAATCACAGCACATCAGGCCTCCTTGTCTATCACCAACTCCTGGAGTTCACTCAAACTCATGTCCATCGAGTCGGTGATGCCATCCAGCCATCTCACCTTCTGTCGTTCCCTTCTCCTGCCCCCAATCCTTCCAAGCATCAGGGTCTTTTCCAATGAGTCAACTCTTTGCATGAGGTGGCCAAAGTATTGGAGTTTCAGCTTTAGCATCAGTCCTTCCAATGAACACCCAGGACCGATCTCCTTTAGGATGGACTGGTTGGATCTCCTTGCAGTCCAAGGGACTCTCAAGAGTTTTCTCCAACACCGCAGTTCAAAAGTATGAGTTCTTCATCACTCAGCTTTCTTCACAGTCCAACTCTCACATCCATACATGACCACTGGAAAAACCATAGCCTTGACTAGATGGACCTTTGTTGGCCAAGTAATATCTGTGCTTTTCAATATGCTATCTAGCTTGGTGATAATTTTCCTTCCAAGGAGTAAGTGTTTTTTAATTTCATGGCTGCAGTCACCATCTGTGGTGATTTTTGAGCCCCCCAAAATAAAGTCTGACACTGTTTCCACTGTTTCCCCATCTATTTCCCATGAAGTGATGGGACCAGATGCCATGATCTTCATTTTCTGAATGTTGAGCTTTAAGCCAACTTTTTCACTCTCCTCTTTCACTTTCATCAAGAGGCTTTTTAGTTCCTCTTCACTTTCTGCCATAAGGGTGGTGTCATCTGCATATCTGAGGTTATTGATATTTCTCCCGGCAATCTTCATTCCAGCTTGTGCTTCTTCCAGCCCAGCGTTTCTCATGATATACTCTGCATAGAAGTTAAATAAGCAGGGTGACAATATACAGCCTTGACGTACTCCTTTTCCTATTTGGAACCAGTCTGTTGTTCCATGTCCTGTTCTAACTGTTGCTTCCTGCATATAGGTTTCTCAAGAGGCAGGTCAGGTGGTCTGGTATTCCCATTTCTTTCAGAATTTTCCACGGTTTATTGTGATCCATTCAGTCAAAGACTTTGGCACATAATCACCATTAAATCAGATCTTGTGTGTAATATTTTACACACTTGTGTGTGTATAGTTTTTAAAAATTCAAGCCTGTTTTTGAATGAATGAATGAGTGAGTAAAGGAACTTCAGATGTTATTTATAACAATCCACTAATTCGTTGAAGTCAAGAAAGAATTTTTAAGAGGTTAGAAAAGAAACAATAGACTGTGCAGGAGTACTGAAAGAAACAAAAACCAAAAAACAGGGAATTCCCTGGTGGTCCAGTGGTTAGACTCCACACTTCCACTGCAGGGGACATGGGTTCCATCCCCTGTCTAGCCAAAAAACCAAAAACAAAATAATAAAAAACTACTGCAACTTCATGACTGAGTTGCCTGTGTTACGCTTAACATAGAATCAAATATAATTTCAAAGCTGCAAATTGTGGATACATAGGTGGAAAGTTTTAACAAGATGCAACAAGGAAGATAATCCTTTTTATATATCTCTCTGAACTCCAGTTTTCATACTTGTACAACACAAGTAATCCCAAATTGTAGGGTTTATGAAAGGATTAGGGATAAAATATATTAACATGTTTGCCATGCAGTCGAGCAATAAATTAGAATTATTATCATTTGTATTGATAGAGTGTTTTACAATAATGTGAGGGCAGACAATGTAGGTTATCTTGTTTACTAACAACATTATTCCCTCAAAATAATCATGCTGAATTTCTTCTACTCTTTAAGTCGGCTTTTAGCAATATCCAACGATATGAATTTTGGTTCAAAATTGGGAAAAGAGTATGTCAAAGATGTATAATTGTCACCCTTCTTATTTAACTTATATGCAGAATGCATCATGTGAAATACTAGGCTGGTTGAAGCACAAGCTGGAATCAAGATTGCTGGCAGTAATGCTAATAGCCTTAGATATGGAGATGATACCACCCTCATGGCAGAAAGTGAAGAGAAACTAAAGAGCCTCTTGATGAAGGTGAGAGAGAAGAGTGAAAAAGCTGGCTTAAAACTCAACACTCAGAAAAATAAGATCATGGCATCCCATACCATCACTTCCTGGCAAATAAATGGGGAAACAGTGGAAACAGTGAGAGATTTTATTTTCTTCGACTCCAAAATCACTGCAGATGGTAACTGCAACCATGAAATTAGAAGACACTTACTTCTTGGAAAAAAAGCTATGACAAACCTAGACAGCATATTAAAAAGCAGAGACATTACTGACAAAGGTCCATCTAGTCAAAGCTATGGTTTTTCCAGGGGTCATGTATGGATGTGAGAGTTGAACCATAAAGAAGCCTCAACACCAAATAATTGATGCTTTTGAACTATGGTGTTGGAGAAGACTCTCGAGAGTCCCTTGGATTGTTAGGAGATCCAACCAATCCATCCTAAATATTCATTGGAAGGACTGATGCTGAAGCTGAAGTTCCAATACTTTGGCCACCTGATACAAAGAGCTGGATCATTAGAAAAGACTTTGATGCTGAAAAAGATTGAAGGCAGGAGGAGAAGGGGACAACATAGAATGAGATGGTTGGATGACATCTCCAGCTCAATGGACATGAGTTTGAGCTAGGTCCAGGAGATGATGAAGGATGGGGAAACCTGGCATACTGTATTCTATGAGGTCGAAAAGAGTCGAACATGACTGAGTGACTGAACAGCAGCAACATTCACAAATTAACCTCAACAATATTATCCAGAGACAGAAACACATACTGAGACTTACATATATACCCAGAAAGACAGAGATCTCATAGTTTCTGCTTTATATTTAAAATGTCTCTTGCCACCCCCCCCCCCGACTTTTTTCCCCCTTGGCTTGAAGTTGTACTATTAATAATTAACCTAAGGCTGAAGTCTCAGAAAAGTAGTCTGTGTATCTCATGGACATGATAACTTCAAGTTTTCTCTAGGCATTAAAAAAAAATAAACTAGTTGTTTTTAATCTCATGTGCAAAAAAAAGCCAGTTTTGCAAATTGAAAAGAAATTTTGTCTTAGCCAATTTTTTTCCAGAGTCTAAAGAATACTGTGTCCACACTGTCTTTTTTCTTTCTGTGGTCATGGTCTCTAGCTAAAATTTAAACCAGAGAGAGCTCCAATTGATTCTGATAAAATCTTGTCCCAGAGGGGTTGCCTCTCTAGCTAGGTGAGGTCTTAGTCCCATCAGAAGAATCTGAACAGTAAGGGAAATTGTAGGAGTGTGGGAAGCTTGGTTCTTTCCTCTCCCCCATTCCCTCCTCACCAAGAGACAGGAGAAATTAGAAGGGAATTCTTGGGGGAAGTGTCTGCCTCGAGGTTTCTCTCAGGAGGAGTTACTATGATGTTAGCTCCTTCTCCAAATATCTTCCTCCAGCCTGAGCTGTCACAATGGTAAAAGCTCCTACAATAATCCAGCCTTTTTCTACCTTTATAAAGTGACTAGAAGTCAACAAACTTCATACTGGCGGTTTGATCTGAATTCTTTTGGAAATCCTTGGATATAGGTTTCACAGCATCCAATGTTTTATAAGTTTTCCTCAGATTAGTTGTTATTATTCAGTCACTAGGGTGTGTCCAACTCCTTTTCAACCCCTTGACTGTAGCCCGCCATGGGATTTCCCAGGGAATTCCCTGATGTTATTACAGTTTCTTGGAGAGCAAAAAATGACAAAAGAGCTCTGCCATCCCAGCAGGGAAATACCATGAAGACCAAGGACACATACATGAAGTTAAGCTGGCTGACCGTGACCGAAAACTCTATGGATAAACAACATGTATGTGTTGTCAAACACAAGAAAAATATAGGAGGAATTGATCAAGAGATTATTTTTCCTTCAATAAAAGAAGTTGTCACCTCACTTGTCCCTACTACTGAGCCTCCTACTACTGAGCCTCCAAATGATTGTTTGACTGATGAAAGCATTACAGATACTGGTTCTAAAAAAGCTTGTCTGAAAGATGGAAGTGATACTAATTCTACAAAGGCATGTCTGGAAGGTGAAAGCCGTACCCTGCAGCAGCAGCTCATGAACACCTCTGTAGCCTATTACACCTACCTCTTACTCCTCCTCCTGAGCACAGTCTACTTTGTTGTCATCATTTCCTGTGTGTTTAGGAGAACAAGCGTCTGCTGTGACAGGAAGATCTCGTAATGGGGGGGCTACCGAGAGATCAACTTTCCTTCATCCTCTACAGTCCCAGAAAGTCTCTGCTTGCTTTTTGGTTTGGGTTATCTCAGTTCAGATGTGTATTTATCTATGATGTCATAATTGTCCCACCCTCAAGTCCTTTCAACTCCTGAGCCACACAGTGGGCAGCTCCCTGTCTCCTCCCTCAGCACCTCCACCCAGACCATGACCCTGACCCTCCCTGTCACACACCCTGGAGAAGTCAGCTTTGCTGCTCGAATTCTATACTTAGATTTTCGTAACATGAACAATAAATACAAAAGAATCACAAGCAAAAAAAAAAAAAAAAGGGAATTCTTTAGAATGTTAGGAGTGTTTTTCTGAATGCTTAGGCTTTTGATTATAAGAGACAGTCCTGGACATAAGGGAACCTCAATCCATTTTCCCATCTTTTGGCAATAAGATTGAGACTCATTTTCAGGCCCCCCCCCACACTTTTTTTTCATGTGAGGTGAAAGTCGTTCAGTTGTGTCTGACTCTTTGTAACCCCGTGGACTGTAGGCTGTCAGGCTCCTCTGTCTATGGAATTCTCCAAGCCATGGAGTGGGTAGCTGTTACCTTCTCTAGGAGATCTTCCCAACCCAGGGATTAAACCCAGGTCTTCTGCATTTTAGGTGGATTCTTTACGGTCTGAGCCACCAGAGAAATAAAGACCAGGCACTGCTACAGTAAGACTTAATTCCCCCCCTCCCTTCTTAGCCCTTACAAGGGTTTTCTTCTAGCTTAGAAAGGGATCCTCCCATGTTGAATAGCCTACAACCAAGAACTGAGTGCTCCTAGAAATGCAATCCAGTGTTCCAGATACATTTGGGAGGCACCAGAAGGGGATTCAGAGCATTCCCTGAATTCCCTTGAATCTTTTTGTCTGATGGAGTTTTGAGCATCCTCTACTTCCCCATCGAATAATAGCCAGACATCTCTGGGCCCAATCTGGCATGGCTGGAGAAGGGCTTTTATTCTCCAGTGCATTGCCAGAGCTTTCCTTGAGAGAGGTCTGTTGCAGCATCATGGTCTGCACTACAGTGGCCAACTCAATAGGCTATTCATTTCAGTGTATGGGTTGCCAAGGCCTGGAATGAAGGGGGAACTCATGGAGAAACTGGAATTGGCCACAGTGGGAAATGTCACAGGAATCAGGATTTAAGGGCTGAGAGTATTCCCATAGAGGATTTTTGGTCACAGAGCAAGATAGGAGAATATACAGCAGAAGAACCCCAAGTCTATTACCCGATGTTTGGCGTCTAAGATAAAATTGAAGAGGATAAAAGTGTTAGGTGAAAAAGAAACCTTACTTTCTGGGTAGAGTAGGTAAGAAAATTGCAGGAGAAAAAGTAAAGGATGGTGCATGTGCAGGCGAGCCTCTCAGGGGAAAAGATGCTGGAAGGCAGAGGAGCCTGGAAGACATAATTTTTATACCCCAGGAAATAAGTGTATCATGTAGCAGGGTGCAATTTATTGGCTAGCAGTGGCAGGTGCCGAGCTCTGATTTCCCAGTGCACTACTCGCAAAGTTGATGAAGATATAGCCCTTGGGCATGGGGGATGCTGCGAGTTGTAGTTTAGGCAAAGTGAGAGAAAGAAGGAGAGAGAAAAGAGAAAAACTCCTGGGCTCCTTCACTGAGGTGATTAGGACTAAGCCTTGATGGTCTTGGAAAGAGGGAGAGTGACAGCAACCAAGTTCTCATGGGGGAGAGACAGACAGCAAAAGTCAGAAGTCTCCAGCCAGCAGATTGGGTGAAACCCGCAGTTTACCTTAAATCTCAGTTTGGGAACCATCTGATCTCAGCGAGACAGGAATGAGCAGTTGAAGTGAGATCTTAATTCTTTGCCCAGGAATTGAACCTGGGTAACCTGGGTAGCCTGGGTGAAAACCAGTGATCCTAGCCACCAAAGGAGAAAGGGCTAGAGGCTGTTTTGCCCTGGATCTTTTCCCCAATGAAAAATGCAATATCAAGGAGGCAGAAACTGTAAATGCAGGTACAAAGTTTATTATTAGAGACATAGCACAACAGCAAGTGGGAGAGCACATAGAGAAATGGTTTGTTTAGCTGAGACAGAAGCAAGGCAGAGATGCACACCCAGAGAGAAAGGGTGTGGGTGTCCCCTTAGTGAAGAAGAACTCCGTAAAGAAGCAGTTAAGTCATTTGTATAGGTCAGTTCTTCCAGGTTTTTGTCTTCCTTCAGGCCAATTATCTAGTTTCTTTTCCCACACCTTACCTACCCTTGGGCCCTCCCCTGGGGTGCACATGCACCCCTCAGCCAAAGTTTCTGGGAGGTGCAAGACTTATTATGGTCTGGCATTATCCCTTGACTTTTAACCCACAAGGATCCTCTCCAAGCATGTGTAGTGTCTCCCTTGTCCCAAAAGAGAGGGGAGGGAGATCCCTTAATACTTTACTCTTTGTAAAAGATTTTGCCTCTCTTTGTCCTTGCCATAATTATTTCCTTGAGATGTTTGTATAAGAGACAAAGACTGGCTATTTATCCTGTTTCTGTTGTTAACTCCATTCAAAGGGCAAACAGGGGGCTGATTGTAAATGCCTCAACTGGAGCCCAACTAACCCTTATCTCAGGAAATGCAAACAAGAGGCTAGTTGTAAATGTCTAACCTGGAGTCCATCTATCTCCTACTTCAGTGGGACCTGGTTTCTAGGGCAGGAGGACAGAGCTGGGGACAAAGGAAACTCTTCAGAGAGGAACATGTGGGTACATCTTTCTTCTCCTGACTTGGGCAGGGGGACAGGAACACTCACACCCTTCCTTCCCCCTGTTCCCATCCTGCCCTCCCCCAGCTGCCTAGACAGCACATGGAGGATTCTGGCCATCACAAGCTGCATCACCATTGTGCAGGCTCCACAAACCATGCCTGTCCTCTTCTTGACCCCCTCTCAGTCTGGAATCAGGAATGAGGAGGCAGGATGATTCTGCACACACTTCTAAGCAATATTTTGAACATTTCCAGGAAATGTTCACTTTTCCAGGAAAGTGAGCATGCGGGCTAAAATGAAAAAGGGCAGTGCTGATTAGAATGAAAGTATCATGTGTGGAATCTATGAGGAGCATTGCCTTCTCTAAACCCCTCATTCAACCAATGAGCAAAATCTAGAGAAGGGAAACAAAGCATCCAGGCTCAGGTTTGCACTCCATCATGGGCATGTTGATGAGTCCAGCATGAGGTCTCCTACTGATGGCAGCAGCATCCACTATGAGAAACTTGGTCTCTAGAGCCCCCCAATACCTCTGGGTTAACATACCCATGAGAAATACCAACTTAATGTTGTTCTTCTCCAGTAAGTCAGGGCACATAGTCAGGGCAGTGTCCAGGCAGGTCAGAAACAAGGTCAGAGGCCTGTTCTTCTTTCTTTGTCTCTGAAGCCTGCTGCTGCTGCTGCTGCTGCTAAGTCGCTTCAGTGGTGTCTACTCTGTGCGACCCCATAGACGGCAGCCCATCAGGCTCCCCCGTCCCTGGGATTCTCCAGGCAAGAACACTGGAGTTCTACCCTTGGACGAACTGGTGCTCCCAAAGATGCTCCTTGGGAGGGCTCAGCCAGGTGGCCATACCTCCTCTCTCTCCCCACAGGCTTCCAGCTCAGCAGGCCCCTTCTGCAGCTGATTGTCCTGAGGTATGCAGACCAGGAACTCCAACTGGGCTTCAGTGGCTTCCTAAAGTGCCTGGTCCGGCTGGAGAATGCAAGCCGTAAGTGTCCAGAAGGGCTGTGTGTTCTTGGGCTCCAGGGGTAGCCCAGTTCCTCATCTCCTTCCAAGAGCACGTAAGAAGCAACCTGCTGGGAACTCCAGCAAAGGCAGGCTGAGCCACCCCCCACTCCACCCACATCCTTGTGACTTGTATGGTTAGCCAAAGGGTGGGAGTGCATGTATCTTCTCTTCAGTGTGTTTTTGACAGTCATTCTCCATTCATTCAGTGTCTTTGTGGGAGGGTAACTGAGTGAGGAGGGGGTTCCCACGTTATAATTGAGAGAAGGCCAAATCTCATTACAGCACACAGAATTGAAAGAATTTCTCTTCCTCTCTCCCTCTGCTCTCTCCCCCCACCCCTCCACTGTTCTGTGTTTTGTAAGCCCTAGACACTGACCCAGTTGTCTCAGAGAAGATCTGTTACCCCAGGAAGAGAAAGAGATTATGTGTAGGTGGTCCTTAGCATTTGCATTTTATATCCACCTACCCCTCACTGGGTGGTTATGCAGTTGAACTGAATAAAGCCCTTCCAGGGCCTGTAACTCAATATCAGGGTGGCTGCTGTGGGGGTGCCATCTGTGCAAATGCCCCCCAGATGCCCACATTTGGGTAAATGCTCTGGGGTCACCATTTTGAATCTTAACAATATTTTTTAACAAGGGGTTCAACATTTCCATTTTGCACCGTGACCCACAGATTATGGAGCCAGTCCTATTTGGCACTTTCTAAAGTGTGTTTGCTGGATGACTTCTAAGCACTGGCTAAACAGTTGCAAGGTCTATGCCCCTTGGTTCCACAGTGGAGATCCCCCTCTGTTTCTTTAGGGACTCTTAGAACACAAGGAGTTACTGTTTTAAAGCATGTCTCTTCCAGGCTCTCCAAGAGAGCCCTACTGAGTGGAGAAGCAAGGTACACATGTTGACTGATGCTGCAAATGGTCTGAGACAGGCGGGCAGGCTCTGAAAAGCCTGATCTGCCATGCCGTGGCTGGGCTTTCTCTGGGTGTGACTGGGAGCCAGTGAGAGGTGCATTTTAGAAAGAGCTTCCTGAAAGACCATCTCTTATTAGACTTACAGGTGGTCAGAGCTGATCTGACATAATAAGATTTGGTAGCTTCTCTTCTCTCAGCTGCCATTTTCCTTCTGAATTCCTTCAGGCCCAACCCTTTTCCTGCAGGAGGTTCCAAGCTTATTCTCATAATGAAGGAATATTAACAAAAAGGCACTCGAAACTGGACATCATCCTCCTGGATCCTTGTGTTAGATTCACCGTCTAGAGAACTTCAAAAGTACCAAAACTAGGGCTTTACCCCAGATGAATTTTAACTTTTTATCCTAGAAATTTTTGCTCATACACCTAAGTATAAAGAATAATAACCAGTCTCCATGTGCCTTTCACCAGTACCTCTCAAATCCTGCCCCATGGAAATACTGGGAGAACTTCCAAAAATATTAATGACCAGTATACACAGACGAATTAAATTAAAATCTAAAGGGTAGCAACATAGTATCATTTTTATTAAAATTTCCCAGTGGTTCCAGCACCTTCTACCCAGCTTCAACAATAATCTCGCTAATCTTTTCCATATGATCCCCTAAGGCATGCTTTTCCCCCTGAGTTTGGTCCTTTCATCTGTAAACATTCCTATCAGAAAGACTTCTTTTTAACATAATTGCCATGCCACCTGCACGCTCACAAAATTCTCAGTGAGTCCTCAAAATCATCTAAGATCTGGTCCACAATGAGATTCCCTAGATCATCTTAGGATCCACTCACTGCATGTGGTTGCTGGGTTCTCTTTTGTTCTATGAAAGCTCCTTCCCCTTCTTGCTTTTTTTTTTTTTTAAACCTCCCAGGGTGACTCTCAGGTAAAGCCAGTGTTGATTGGTTCCACCACTTGGATGAAGATGGGGAGACTGGCCCAGGAGAAGAGAGTAACTGTCTCAGGTTATTCATTGCAGCAAATGAGCTCTCTTTTTAACCCCAGCTCTGCCTACATGTGGGGCCACCCAGAGCTTACCTTCCCAAAAAGAAGGACTCTTAGAGACTGAGCAGTTTTTAAGACTACCATGCAAACATTATGTATCTGCACTGTTTTATTCCAAAGAGAAGGTCCATGGATCACAAGGGTAGCCCCAACAGTTAAGATAGGGGAGCTATTTTAGATCCAGGAGCTGGCTGGCTGACCCTCATACAGTAGATGAAGAGACCTGCTACTGATGCTAAGGGCACTGGCTTCTGCCATCACAGGGATTCCAGAGGCTCCCCTAGTTGAGAGAAACCTCAGTCCAGTGGCTGCCCTAGAAGAGGCTCATTTCCCACCAGAAGAGTGAGCAGCTTCCCTGCAGGCCTCTCCATAATGGGGAAATAACTAGACCTGTTGAAGGAACTTCTCCACAATCATGTCTATCTCACATCTCTCCCACCAGGAATGTTCCAGGCTCTCAGTATGAAGAACAAGGAGTTTATTCATCTCAACATAGATGAGGTATGACTGAGCCAGACTTCCCACTCAGAAACCCCTCCAGGGCTAGGTAGAGGCCATACTTCACAAATGCTTGCTGAACACATGATCGCGTATGAGGGTACACATCTAGCCTCGGGGTAATAATAATAATAATATTGCTAATGGGCTCAGAGGTTAAAGCATCTGCCTGCAATGCGGGAGATCTGAATTCGATCCCTGGGTGGGGAAGATCCCCTGGAGAAAGAAATGGCAATCCACTCCAGTATTATTGCTTGGAGAATCCCATGGATGGAGGAGCCTGCTGGGCTACAGTCCACGGGGTCATAAAGAGTCAGACACAACTGAGCGACTTCACTTCATTCATTTAGTAGTTGATATAGTTTGACTGTATGGGTCACAATAAACTGTGGAAAATTCTGAAAGAGATGGGAATACCAGACCACCTGATCTGCCTCTTGAGAAATTTGTATGCAGGTCAGGAAGCAACAGTTAGAACTGGACATGGAACAACAGACTGGTTCCAAATAGGAAAAGGAGTTCATCAAGGCTGCATATTGTCACCCTGTTTATTTAACTTATATGCAGAGTACATAATGAGAAACGCTGGACTGGAAGAAGCACAAACTGGAATCAAGATTGCTGGGAGAAATATCAATAACCTGAGATATGCAGATGACACCACCCTTATGGCAGAAAGTGAAGAGGAACTAAAAAGCCTCTTGATGAAAGTGAAAGTGGAGAGTGAAAAAGTTGGCTTAAAGCTCAACATTCAGAAAACGAAGATCATGGCATCTGGTCCCATCACTTCATGGGAAATAGATGGGGAAACAGTGGAAACAGTGTCAGACTTTATTTTCTGGGGCCCCAAAATCACTGCAGATGGTGATTTCAGCCATGAAATTAAAAGACGCTTACTCCTTGGAAGGAAAGTTATGACCAACCTAGCTAGCATTGAAAAGCAGAGACATTACTTTGCCAACAAAGGTTCGTCTAGTCAAGGCTATGGTTTTTCCTGTGGTCATGTATGGATGTGAGAGTTGGACTGTGAAGAAAGCTGAGTGCCGAAGAATTTATGCTTTTGAACTGTGGTGTTGAAGAAGACTCTTGAGCATCCGTTGGACTGCAAGGAGATCCAACCAGTCCATTCTAAGGGAGATCAGCCCTGGGATTTCTTTGGAAGGAATGATGCTAAAGCTGAAACTCCAGTACTTTGGCCACCTCATGAGAAGAGTTGACTCATTGAAAGAGACTGCTGGGAGGGATTGGGGGCAGAAGGAGAACGGGACGACAGAGGATGAGATAGCTGGATGGCATCACCGACTCGATGGACATGAGTTTGAGTGAACTCTGGGAGTTGGTGATGGACAGGGAGGCCTGGCGTGCTGTGATTCATGGGGTCACAAAGAGTCAGACAAAACTGAGTGACTGAACTGAACTGAACTGAACTGATAGTCATATAATAGCTCTTTGAGGTAAAGACTAATAGCCATCCCCATTTTGTGGGGCTTCCCTGGTGGCTCAGACAGTAAAGAATCTGCCTAGCAAATGCAGGAGACACAGGTTTGATTCATAGGTCAAGAAGATCCCCTGGAGAAGGAAATGGCAGCCTACTCCAATATTCTTGCCTGAGAAGTTCCCATGGACAGAGGAGCCTGGCAGGCTACAGTCCATGGGGTCTTAAAAGAGACAACACAATTAGTGACTAAACAACAACAAATCCCTATTTTGCAGAGGTGAAAACTGAAGCATAGAGAGATTTAATCCCCAGAAGAGTGAGTGAACAAACCCTGCCCTTTTGTCCTTGTCCAGGCTCTTCAGCCTCCTGCCTTCTGCCTTCCAATGTCCACTACTTGCTCATGTCATCCTGGGGTCTTGTGATTCTTGGTGCATGTGTGTTTGTGTGTGTGTGTGTGTGTGTTTATGCATATGCACATATACCTCACAGACCCTGAAGAATACACAACTTTCACCAGTGCAGGGGCTGATGATAGCAAAAGTGATGGAGGGGAGAGAATGGGTCAGTTTTGAAGGCTTGGATGAGGGGGTCCCAGGAGTGGATAATGCAACTCCTCACCTCCCTGCCACCACCCAGAGTGTGAGCCAGGGACCAGCTGCATGGCCATCATCTAGAGAAGTTTGTTGGAAATGCAGAGTACCACATAATAATTGCAGTCAACAGTACCGTGTTATAAACTTCAAAGTTGCTAAAAGATTAGATCTTAATTGTCCTGAACTCAAAAAAGAAATGATGTGATGTGATAGAGGTGTTAGCTGATGTCAGAGTGGTGATCATCTTTCACTATATCAATGGATCAAATCAATGCATTTACATCTATGCTTATACAATGTCATATGTCAATTATATCTAAAAATAAATCAATAAAAACAAAAAAGAAATGCAGAGTACCCAGATCCACTGGGTCAGCTCTCATTTTATCAGGATACACAGAAATTCCTAAACCCACTGAAGTCTGAGAACACTGTTTAGACATCCTTCTGCCCAAAGATGGTGGCAGGGGAACTACAAGACACTTTCCTTCAATGGGATCATAATTTTTATTTCCCTTTTTTCCTTTTCTCTCCCTGTGCATCCTGTCAAGCTCTGCTTTCCTCTGGACCTAAGGGCAGAAAAGTCAAGCAAACAGCCTGTGTCTCCTTGCCCATCTCTGAGCTCTTTCTTCTCCCCACACTGAACACATTGGCTCACTTCCAAATTCAGTCATAACTTTGGATGTAGGTACCATTTTATTGACTATTCTTAGATAAAGAGGTTGATACTGGCCTGATACCATTAGGTGGGAGATGAAACTGTCAGTCTCTGTGTCTCAATTCCACCATCTGCAGAAAGAGATATAGGCCTTCATCTCAATCCAGAAGTTTGGTTTATAATAATATCATGAAACTTAGTAATTTATTATGCTGACTCATCACTAGTTTCCCAAGATTCCTGTATTTTATAATTTCACTGAGAAATAGAAACTGGACATTTTTCTTTTCTAGTACCCTCTTTCACCTTTAACATGTATAGCACAGTCAGTAAATATAACTCCTCTGATTGATAACGTATAAAACACCCCAAGGATGTCAAGGAAAGATGTACATACTCAAAACAGTCCATTATGAAAAAAAGACAGACCAATATACCCACCGTTACTTCTCATTTGCATCAAGGTTTTGCCTCCAATAAATACGAAGAGAGTGTGAGAACTGCCATGTATCCATAGTGCAAAGAGAGAGTGAGCAGATTTGGAATTTGGTAGCTCTTAGTTTCGGAGAAGGGGATGGCACCCCACTCCAGAACTCTTGCCTGGATAATCTCATGGGCAGAGGAGCCTGGTAGGCTGCAGTCCATGGGGGTGTGAAGAGCTGGAAACGACTGAGTGACTTCCCTTTCACTTTTCACTTTCATGCATTGTAGAAGGAAATGGCAACCCACTCCAGTGTTCTTGCCTGGAGAATCCCAGGGACGGGGGAGCCTGGTGGGTTGCTGTCTATGGGGTCGGACAGAGTCGGACATGACTGAAGCGACTTAGCAGCAGCTGCAGCTGCAGCTCTTAGTTTAGCCAGTCGAAGGCCCCAGAGTACCAGAAGCATGGATGGAAGCATTTCTTCAGGTTCTAGGTCACTTCTAGCCCAAGTGTCACAGGTATGATGGCTGGAATGAACTCTATATTCCTATTTCTTCCTCTTCAACAGGCCAAGTCATTTTGTTGTAAGCTCTTGCCCTTGCCCCATACTTACCACTCTCCAAGACAACAGGAAAGATCTTCCAGTCTTCCCCCTCTCCTCCTTTTAAATCTTCCATTTTCAATTCTGGCAGCAAGTTAGAATCATCTGAGATTTTACAACCTCAATGGCCTGATTACATCCCAGACCAATTAAATTCAAATCTCTGGGGGTGGGACCCCAAGCATTGATATTTTGCCAGGAGCTAGCATGGGAGATCCCACCCATGACAAAGGTCATGTGGAGAGGACCTGACAGGCAAAGGCGAATCAGGACCCGAGGGACCCCCTGGACCTGCTTGAGCACCTACCCCAAAACCAGAGTCTGTCTATCTTACTATTTTATGACTTTCACCAACTCCTCTGACATTAACAGGGCGGGCTATCCGTGACCACCTTTCTCTAAAAAAATAAACTTAAAGCTCTAGTTAATAAGTCTCCTGGGCATAATAGGTGTGTTCCAATTCAAATCCCTCAGATAGCTTTCTAACTTGCCTGACAGGCTTATCTGGACTCTTACAGCTATGCATGTGATTGTTTATAGCCTCCCAACCACGAGGGGCACGGGAAGCTTAAGATATTCTAACAATGCAGAGCTTCTCAGGGAGTTAAAAATTATTAGAATAGAACTGGTAGAGGATTTCATTGTTGAGCTAATGCTTGCTGCCAAGTTTCCATATCCCTTACCCATTGTGTCCTTGTGAGTATATTAATTAATATAGTTAGTATATAGGAAAAATAAGTAGTAGCCTTGATGTTAACAACTTTAGACCCTCGAGGTAATAAATTCTTTCCTTGTTACACCCCACTGCACCTTTGCCCTATAGAAATGCAACTTTATCTAGTGTCTAGTGCTTTTGGGGAGTGGCGCCAAACTTTAGAAAGATCACCTTTGGAGAAAATAAGTTTTCTGGTTAACTAACCTTTATAAGAAGAAAAATGTTAGCAGGCCTCCTGGCCAGAAGATGATGTAATTCACCTAAAGCCTTTGTATATGTTAAGTTTGCAGAAAGAAAGCCTGGTCTTGATAAGGGTCAAGGACTGCTGACCTTGCATGACTCTGCACCCCCCTATTATCCTCTATGTACAACTGAGGGTATAAAAGCTCCTTTAAAAAATAAAGTTACGGGCCTTGCTCATCAGGCTTGGTCTCCCCGTGTCATTCTTTTTCCCTTTTCTCTCTTTTTCTCTCTCTGTTCTTCTTTCAGGATGACTACTTGGAGCACGGGGGCTCTTTGAGTCCACTTATCAGCCTGGGCTTCTAAGACTCAATCGGGAAGGCGCCTAGCGTCTTCAGGGGAAGGGCGCCCTGCGTCTTCACCCCACCGAGAGGGCACCGGTGGCCTCCGTGGACAAAGCAAGTCCCATGTCATGGACTTTATTGGCTTTCTGTGTAAACCAAGGTAGATCAAGCTTCTTTCTCTCTCCTTTTACTTTCCTTATCACCGACGCTGTCCTCCTGAGGGAATCCCTGGATCCTACTGGGACTGGACCCTGGCAGTATTTTAAAGATACTTCTGGTGAGTTGAGTATGCAACCAGGTTGAGAGCTACTGCTCTAAATGCCTCTTCTCCACCCCCGCCCCCAAAACAACTCTAGTCTTTCTGTTCCAGATCTGGCCTTATCTGAAGTTACTCAGCTAAGAGTAACTTCTAATTTCCTTCACCCAACCATTTCCCATAACCAAGACCTTGTCATGTGCCACACCCAGGAAGTAGGGCAGAGAGGAGAGGAAAAAATCCACCTACATAATAATTTTCCCCTAAGTCACCATGTCATGATGATAAAGCTGGTGGGAAGGAGGCAAATAGCCTCAGGAGAGAGGCCAAGAAAGAGGAAGTCCATCCACTTCTCCACCAGCTCACTTGAAAAATGCCCAGATGCTGAGTCTGCTTCACTTCCCTGCAGTCCCTCTCTGACAGAGGACACCTCTGTCCTAAACGTCCTCATCAAAAAAGGAAAATGCTTATTTTATACTGCCCTGCTCAAGGTGCCTCAAGGTGTCTCTTTGACAGGGAGAGAGCACATTTCTCTCTCTCTCTCTCTCACCATCCATACTTGACTTGAGTGTGCTCAGAAAGAGCTCAGGACCTCTGGGAAACATAAAAAGCTAAGAATTAGTTTTTAAAAAATGTTTCCTGTTGAGGCAAAAGTCCATGTTTGTAGCAAAATAATCAGAAGTCAGAGTTCCTGTGGAACAAACAAACTGGGGCTGATAAGGGAGTGGAAGGATGATGCTCTCTTTCTCTTTTTATTCCCAGTTCATCACATTGACAATGAACATTTGAGGCTATCCTGGCAGAAGTGCACTTTGTCCAGCTGAATCTTGCTTTGGGCCATAAACTTCAAAACGTCTTCAGGTGTACAGCCATCATGCCCAGAACTCTCTCCCCTTCCATTGTCCACTTTGATACTGCCACTCTACCACCCCCAATCCCCTGCCACCCTCTTGATCTTGGGCGAATGAAATGGACTTAGGATTCATTGATTTTGTGCTCTTTCTTTGTAAGATCACTTACCTGAGATGGTTGATGCTAGCACCTGTGCCTTACAAACAGGTTTAGGCATCACAAACAATTCCCCACCCCCAACTTTTCCTATCACATCTCATTACTAATTTTTCAAAGTGCAACTCAGTGCACAAATTCTGGCTTCCATGCAATTTCCATCATTGTACTCAAATGTCTTCTGTGTGACAATGCTTTTGTAAATGTATATGTGGCTTCAGATGGCAAGGAAAAGGTATGAGGTCATAATTAAGCATTTTCTACATCATAGACATGTTTCCTTGTTGGGAAAACATCAAGGAATTCTGGATGCTTAGTGATAAGAATAGAACAACATGAAGATTTCTAACCCCTCCAAGAGCTGATTACTAAGACAGCCTTTACCCAGACATTTTTTTGTGTCAAGAGCTTTTGGATCAAAAAAGCCAAATGTAATGCTATTTCTCAGGAAGTCCAGGTTCAGGTCAGATTTTATCTCATTCATCTCCCCCATTGTTAGGGAAATTAAATAAATAGTCTTGTTTAGACTTCAGAGACCAAGCAGAGCAGGCCTCTGACCTCGCTTTTAACCTGCCTGCTGTGAGCGCAAGACTTGCAGCACCTTAGAAAAGATGGGGGAGGAATCTTAAGATTGTTGAGCCCCCGAAGGGGGCCTGGCCAACCAAGTCCCAGGTTTAGCAACATTCCAAGTTTTGCAAGATAAACAAATAGCATTAACATGAAACCAGGCTTGCCATTTGGTCATAGATTGATATGACATCAGCTTGTCCTGGGATTATAAGCAGAAACTCCAAACTGCAATCTTTTAAGTCTCACCCATGAAGTGAGTGCACTGCCTGGGAACCTTTCCTAACTGGGACTCCAGATATTCTGTAACATGGGACTTTCCAATGCTGATTAAGTCTGGATGTTGGTCAAAACCCAATTTGGTGATGTATTCTCTGCTCTTTCTATTTCTCTTTTCTTTTAATGTTAATATACTGAAAGTAAGCTAATTCTCTAATAACTATTGGTATTATTTACTTATGTATAATGAGTGGCCTATTTGTTAACAAACCCTTTGAACCTGAGATGAAAGTGAAAACTTTCGGCGAAACACCCGTGATGAGGGAGAATAGAGTGAAGCCTTGTTCTAGCTCCCCTAACACTGAAACAGAAAAACCCTCTAAATTGGAATAATAGAAAGACCATGATAAGATACTTGCTCAATAAATGCTAGGTCTCATTTTCTTATTAATACACTTGTGGCAGATGAGGTATAATGGAGGAGTGTGTAGAGCGGAAACAAGGGAGAATGGTAGAGATGATGACCCCATTAGAACATAGCTTCATCAGAACTCTGTCCCTGGTTAAAGATGCAAAAGCAAGATGGTCTCTTCCCTCATTTTCAGCCCTTCCCTGAGTCACTAAGCAATGGATGGTTGATAAGAGTGTTATGTAATAAACGTATTTTCTAGTTTTCATACTTGAGATTTGTCATCTTGAAGCTTTGCTAACCCTGGAAGTTTCACCCCACCCAAGGATACTTAATTCTTAGGGAGAGTAAATAAGGCACACATGAGAGTGTGCCTTTCATATGCAAACCAACCATTGGAGAGCCTCTACTCCCACTATGTTCTTTATCAGGCCCTAGGCCACTATCCATCTGCCCTCATTGCCCCACTGCCAGATATAACAGGGACAGACTTTATGCCCTAGACCCTGTTGAATTTATTTAAGCTAGCCAATTCTCAGCCTGCTTACACTGCCTCACTTATTCCTTCACATAGAAACCACAACAAAAACTCTGGCCAATAATTTTCTTCACTCTGCCTCATGACTTGTCTTTGTGCTTCTCCATGGCTTATCACCATGCAGATGATCCTAACCATCTTCTTAGGATCTGTGAGTGTAACAAGTTATCTTATCAATGGCTCTGTATTCTGATCTGTTGGCCTCATACTATCTCACCCTCTGTCTCCCCCTTCTCCTCATACTCTCATTCTTTCCCAAGATAGGGTATTTTTCAATGAGTTGGCTGTTTGCATCAGATCACCAAAGTTTTGGATCTTCAGCATCAGTCCTTCAAATGAATATTCAAGACTAATTTCCTTTAGGATTGACTGGTTTGATTTCCTTGCTGTCCATGGGATTCTCAAGAGTCTTCTACAGCACCACAATTCAAAAGCATCAATTCTTTGGTGCTCTGCCTTCTTTATAGCCCAACTCTCACATCCATACATGACTACTGGAAAAACCATAGCTTTGACTTGTCAGCAAAGCGGTATCTCTGCTTTTTAATACACTGTCTAGTTTTGTCATAGCTTTTCTTCTTAAAAGAGCAAGCATCTTTTAATTTCATGGCTGCAGTCACTGTCTGCAGTGATTTTGGAGCCCAAGAAAATAAAATCTGTTACTTCTTCCATTTTTTCCTCATCTATTTGCCATGAAGTGATGGGACTGGATGCCATGATCTTAGTTTTATGAATGTTGAGTTTCAAGCCAGCTTTTTAATTTTTCTCTCTCACCCTCATCAAAAGGCTCTTTAGTTCCTCTTCCCTTTCTGCCATTAGGGTGGTGTCATCTGCATATCTGAGGTTATTGATATTTCTCCCACAATCATGATTCCAGCCTGTGCTTCACCCAGCCTAGCATTTTGCATGATGTACTCTTCATTTAAGTTAAATAAGCAGGGTGACAATATACAGACTTAATGTAATCCTTTCCCAATATTAAACTAGTCCATTGTTCCATGTCCAGTTCTAACTTGCTTCTTGACCTGGAAAAGGTTTCTCAGGAGGTAAGTAAGGTTGTGACAGGTGCGCTAAAGCGCAGGTGGCTGCGACGGGCACGCCAAAGCGCGGCCGAGAGGAGCCACCCTACGTCTGAGGTCAGGGGCAGAAGCTGGGAGGACCCCATGCCCTAAGGGTGGCGGCCAAGAGGAGTTACCCCACGTCTGAGGTCAGGGGCAGCAGCTGATAGTACCAGACTGTGATGCAGGAACGGCCAAGAGGAGCTACCCCACGTCCGAGGTCAGGGGTGGTGACGAGAAGAGTTACCCCATGTCTGAGGCCAGGGGCAGTGGCTGGGAGGAGATACCCAATGCCCCAAGCCTGTGGACGGGGGCGGTGGATGGGAGGAGCTACCCCACGCCCCCACGCCCGAGGTCAAGGGCGGCGGCCAGGAGGAGCAACCCCACGTCCAAGGAGCCATGATTGCGCGGGCGCAGGAGGGCCTAGAGGAACTATCCCACGTTTAAGGTCAGGAAGGGCGGCGGTGAGGAGATACCCCTCGTCCAAGGTAAGGAGAAATGGCTGGGGCAGCCGTGAAGAGACACCCCACGCCCAAGGTAAGAAAAACCCAAGTAAGATGGTAGGTATTGCAAGAGGGCATCAGAGGGCAAACACACTGAAACCTTACTCACAGAAAACTAGTCAATCTAATCACACTAGGACCACAGCCTTGTCTAACTCCATGAAACTAAGCCATGCCTGTGGGGCAACCCAAGACGGGCAGGTCATGGTGTAGAGATCTGACAGAATGTGGTCCACTGGAGAAGGGAATGGCAAACCACTTCAGTATTCTTGCCTTGAGAACCCCATGAACAGTATGAAAGGGCAAAATGGTAGGATACTGAAAGAGAAACTCCACAGGTCAGTAGGTGCCCAATATGCTACTGGAGATCAGTGGAGAAATAACTCCAGAAAGAATGAAGGGATGGAGCCAAAGCAAAAAGAATACCCAGCTGTGGATGTGACTGGTAATAGAAGCAAGGTCCGATGCTGTAAAGAGCAATATTGTATAGCAACCTGGAATGTCAGGTCCATGAATCAAGGCAAATTGGAAGTGGTCAAACAAGAGATGGCAAGAGTGAATGTCGACATTCTAGGAATCAGCGAATTAAAATGGACTGGAATGGGTGAATTTAACTCAGATGACCATTATACCTACGACTGCAGGCAGGAATCCCTCAGAAGAAATGGAGTGGCCATCATGGTCAACAAAAGATTCTGAAATGCAGTACTTGGATGCAATCTCAAAAACGACAGAATGGTCTCTGTTCGTTTCCAAGGCAAACTATTCAATATCACAGTAATCCAAGTCTATGCCCCAACCAGTAATGCTGAAGAAGCTGAAGTTGAATGGTTCTATGAAGACCTACAAGACCTTTTAGAATTAACACCCAAAAGAGATGTCCTTTTCATTATAGGGAACTGGAATGCAAAAGTAGGAAGTAAAGAAACACCTGGAGAAACAGGCAATTTTGGCCTTGGAATACAGAATGAAGCAGGGGAAAGACTAATAGAGTTTTGCCAAGAAAATGGACTGGTCATAACAAACACCCTCTTCCAACAACACAAGAGAAGACTCTATACATGGACATCACCAGATGGTCAACACTGAAATCAGACTGATTATATTCTTTGCAGCCAAAGATGGAGAAACTCTATACAGTCAGCAAAAACAAGACCAGGAGCTGACTGTGGCTCAGACCATGAACTCCTTATTGCCAAATTCCGACTTAAATTGAAGAAAGTAGGGAAAGCCACTAGACCATTCATGTGTGACCTAAATCAAATCCCTTATGATGAGAAATAGATTTAAGGGCCTAGATCTGATAGATAGAGTGCCTGATGAACTATGGAATGAGGTTTGTGACATTGTACAGGAGACAGGGATCAAGATCATCCCCATGGAAAAGAAATGCAAAAAAGAAAAATGGATGTCTGGGGAGGCCTTATAAATAGCTGTGTAAAGAAGACAAGCAAAAAGCAAAGGAGAAAAGGAAAGATATAAACATCTGAAGGCAGAGTTCCAAAGAATAGCAAGAAGAGATAAGAAAGCCTTCTTCAGTGATCAATGCAAATAAATAGAGGAAAACAACAGAATGGGAAAGACTAGGGATCTCTTCAAGAAAATCAGAGATACCAAAGGAACATTTCATGCAAAGATGGGCTCGATAAAGGACAGAAATGGTATGGACCTAACAGGAGCAGAAGACATTAAGAAGAGATGGCAAGAATACACAGAAGAACTGTACAAAAAAGATCTTCACGACACAGATAATCATGATGGTGTGATCACTCACCTAGAGCCAGACATCCTGGAATGTGAAGTCAGGTGGGCCTTAGAAAGCATCACTATGAACAAAGCTAGTGGAGGTGATGGAATTCCAGTGGAACTATTTCAAATCCTGAAAGATGATGCTGTGAAAGTGCTGCACTCAATATGCCAGCAAATTTGGAAAACTCAGCAGTGGCCACAGGACTGGAAAAAGTCAGTTTTCCTTCCAATCCCAAAGAAAGGCAATGCCAAAGAATGCTCAAACTACCGCACAATTGCACTCATCTCACACACTAGTAAAGTAATGCTCAAAATTCTCCAAGCCAGGCTTCAGCAATATGTGAACTGTGAACTTCCAGATGTTCAAGCTGGTTTTAGAAAAGGCAGAGGAAACAGAGATCAAATTGCCAACAATGCTGGATCATGGAAAAAGCAAGAGAGTTCCAGGAAAGCATCTATTTCTGCTTTATTGACTATGCCAAAGCCTTTCACTGTGTGGATCACAATAAACTGTGGAAAATTCTGAAAGAGATGGGAATACCAGACCACCTGATCTGCCTCTTGAGAAATTTGTATGCATGTCAGGAAGCAACAGTTAGAACTGGACATGGAACAACAGACTGGTTCCAAATAGGAAAAAGAGTTCGTCAAGGTTGTATATTGTCACCCTGTTTACTTAACTTATATGCAGAGTACTTCATTAGAAATGCTGGACTGGTAGAAACACAAGCTGAAATGAAGATTGCCGGGAAAAATATCAATAACCTCAGATAAGCAGATGACACCACCCTTATGGCAGAAAGTGAAGAGGAACTAAAAAGCCTCTTGATGAAAATGAAAGAGGAGAGTGAAAAAGTTGGCTTAAAGCTCGACTTTCAGAAAATGAAGATTATGGCATCCGGTCCCATCACTTCATGGGAAATAGATGGGGAAACAGTGGAAACAGTGTCAGACTTTATTTTTCTGGGCTCCAAAATCACTACAGATGGTGACTGCAGCCATGAAATTAAAAGACGCTTACTCCTTGGAAGGAAAGTTATGACCAAGCTAGATAGCATATTCAAAATCAGAGACATTACTTTGCCAACAAAGGTTCATCTAGTCAAGGCTATGGTTTTTCTAGTGGTCATGTATGGATGTGAGAGTTGGACTGTGAAGAAGGCTGAGCACCAAAGGATTGATGCTTTTGAACTGTGGTGTTGGAGAAGACTCTTGAGAGTCCCTTGGACTGCAAGGAGATCCAACCAGTCCATTCTGAAGGAGATCAGCCCTGGGATTTCTTTGGAAGGAATGATGCGAAAGCTGAAACTCCAGTACTTTGGCCACCTCATGCGAAGAGTTGACCCATTGGAAAAGACTCTGATGATGGGAGGGATTGGGGGCAGGAGGAGAAGGGGACGACAGAGGATGAGATTGCTGGATGGCATCACTGACTCAGTGTACGTGAATCTTAGTGAACTCTGGGAGTTGGTGATGGACAGGGAGACCTGCCGTGCTGCGACTCATGGGGTCTCAGAGTTGGACACGACTGAGCGACTGATCTGATCTGATCTGAAGTAAGGTTGTCTAGTACTCCTATCTCTTTAAGAATTTTCCACAGTTTGTTGTGATCCACACAGTCAAAGGCATTAGCATAGTCAATGAAGCAAAAATAGATGTTTTTCTGGAATTCTCTTGCTTCTTCTGTGATCCAATGGGTGTTGGCAATTTGCTCTCTGAATCCTCTGCCTTTCATAAGATTATATAAAGTAATAATTTCAACACTATATTGTTGGGTTGCTGCTGCTGCTAAGTCACTTCAGTCGTGTCCGACTCTGTGGGACCCCATAGACGGCAGCCCACCAGGCTCCACCGTCCCTGGGATTCTCCAGGCAAGAACAGTGGGGTGGGTTGCCATTTCCTTCTCCAATGCAGGAAAGTGAAAAATGAAAGTGAAGTCACTCAGTCGTGTCCTACCCTCAGCGACTCCATGGACTGCAGCCTACCAGGCTCCTCTGTCCATGGGATTTTCCAGACAAGAATACTGGAGTGAGGTGCCATTGCCTTCTGCGATTGTTGGGTTAGAAACATATAAACATATAATGAATACCTATAGGACCTTCCAGAGCTAACACCACACAAAAAAAGCAAAAGTCCTTTTCTTCATAGGAGATTGGAGTGCAAAAGCTGGAAATCAAGAGATACTTGGGGGAAAAAAGAGGTACCTGGAGTAACAGGCAAGTTTGGCCTTGGAGTGTAAAATGAAGCAGAGCAAAGGCTAATAGAGTTTTGCCAAGAGAACACACTGGTCATAGCAAACACCCTCTTCTAACAACATAAGAGATGACTCTACACATGAACATCACCAGATGGTCAGTACTGAAATCAAATTGACTATATTCTTTGCAACTGAAGATGGAGAAGCTCCAGTCAGTCAGCAAAAATAAGACCAGGAGTTGACTGTGTTCAGATCATCAGCTGTTTATTACAAAATTCAGACTTCAGTTGAGAAAATAGAGAAAACCACTAGGTCATTCAGGTATGACCTAAATCAAGTCCTTTATGAGTATATAGTGGAAGTAACAAATAGATTCAAGGGATTAGATCTGATAGGCCCAGTGCATGAAGAACTATGGATGGAGGTTTGTAACGTGGTACAGGAGCTGTGGTCAAAATTATCCCAAAGAAAAAGAAATGCAAGAAGGCAAAATGGTTTTCTGAGGAGGCCTTGCAAATAACTGAGATAGGAAGAGAAACAAGAGGCAAAGGAGAAAGGGAAAGATATACCCAACTGTGTGCAGAGTTCCGTAGAACAAGGAGAGATTAAAAAAAAACCCTTCTAAGTGAACAGTGTAAAGAAATGAAGGGAAAAAAAAATACGATGGAAAAGACTAGAGATCTCTTAAAAAATTAGAAATAAAAAGGGAACATTTCATGCAAGGATGGGCAGAATAAAGGACAGAAAATGGATGAACCTAACAGAAGCAGAAAAGATTAAGAAGAGTTGGAAAGAATACACAGAAGAATTGTACAAAAAAAAAAAAAAAAAAAAAGATCTTGGAGTGTGAAGTCAAGTGAGCTTTAGAAAGCATTGCTATAAATAAAGCTAGTGGAAGTGATGGAATTCCAGCTGAACTATTTCAAGTCCTAAAAGAGTTCAGTACTTAAGTGCTGCACTCAATATGTCAGCAAATTTGGAAAACTCAGTAGTGGCCACAGGACTGGAAAAGGTCAGTTTTCATCCTGATCCCAAAGAAGGGCAATACCAGAGAATGTTCAAACTACTGCACAATTGTGCTCATTTCACATGCTAGCAAGGTAATGCTCAAAATCCTTCAAGTTAGGCTCCAACAGCTTATGAACTGAGAACTTCCAGATGTACTGTACAAGCTGGATTTAGAAAGGGCAAAAGAATCAGAGATCAAATTGCCAACATTCATTGGATTATAGAAAAACCAAGAGAAGTCTAGAAAGACATCTGCTTCATTGACTAAGCTAAAGCCCTTGACTGTGTGGATCACAACAAACTGTGGAAAATACTTAAAGATATGGGAATACCAGATCACCTTACTGCCTCCTGAGAAACTTGTATGCAGGTCAAGAAGCAAGTTAGAACAGGACATGGAACAATGAATTGGTTTAATATTGGGAAAGGATTACATTAAGGCTGTATATTGTCACCCTGCTTATTTAACTTATATGCAGAGTACCTCATGCAACATGCTGGGCTGGATGAATCACAAGCTGGAATCATGATTGTGGAAGGAATATCAATAACCTCAGGTATGCAGATGACACGACCCTAATGGCAGAAAGTGACGAACTAAAGAAACTTTTGATAAAGGTGAAAGAGGAGAATGACCTAAAACTTAAATGGCTTTAAACTCAACATTCAAAAACCTAAGATCATGGCATCTGGTCCCATCACTTCAATGCAAATAGATGGGGTAACTGAGACTCATTTCTTAGGCAGGTTGATAAGAAGCCTAGTTGATAAGAATTCCAGATCCCAAGGAGAGAGGGGCCTGGAATTCTCAAGGAGGAAGAAAGGACAAACTTTTTTTTTCCCCCTGATACATTCCTTAGGATTATGTATCCTGCCTAAGGACAGTCTCTGGATTAAATCTTCTGGCTAATCCTGTTATCTTAAAATGTAAATTATGGGAGTAGGTCTGGTCTTTACTAGCCACTAGCTTCCCTAGTGGCTCAGAGGATAAAGCATCTGGCTGCAATGTAGGTAGACCTGGGTTCGAACCCTGTGTCAGGAAGATCCTCTGGAGAAGGAAATGGCAACCCATTCCAGTACCTTTGCTGGGAAAATCCCATGGACGGAGGAGCCCGGTAGGCTACAGTCCATGGGGTCACAAAGAGTCTGACACTGAGCGACTTCACTTTCCCTTTCTGGTCTTTACAGGGATTATATAACAATAATGTATCCTGCCTGAAGACAGCCTCTGAATTAAACCTTCTGGCTAATTCTGTTATCTTAAAATGTAAATTATGGGAGTAGGTTTGGTAAGGTCTTTACAACCTCCAGACATTCTTTGGATTCATTGGAGAGTATATTGCTCCATTGCTAACACTAGCAAGTGGGTACTCTCTCTACCCACTTCTGATGTCTATGTCAGAAGCTTTCTCTATCTCCTTTATACTTTACTAGAACTTTATTACATAAAAGCTCTGAGTGATCAAGCCTCGTCTCTGGCCCTGGATTGAATTCTTCTCCTCTGGAGGCCAAGAATCCCGGCGTCTTTGTGTGATTCAAACAATCTTTGATAACCATGACAGATTTTATTTTCTTGGGCTCCAAAATCACTACAGACAGTAACTGAAACCACAAAATTAAAAGACACTTGCTCCCTGGAAGAAAAGTTATGACCAACCTAGACCACGACCTTATTCTGCCAACAAAGATCCATATAGTCAAAGCTATGGTTTTTCTAGTAGTCACGTACAGATGTGAGAATTGGGCCATAAAGAATGCAGAGCACCACTAATGCTCAAAAGCAAAGAATTGATGCTTTTGAACTGTGGTGCTGGAGAAGACTCTTGAGAGTCACTTGGACAGCAAGGAAATCAAATCAGACAAGCCTAAAGGAAATCAACCCTAAATATTCATTGGAAGGATTGATGCTGAAGCTGACGCTCCTAAACTCTGACCACCTGATGTGAAGAACTGACTCATTGGAAAAGACCCTGATGCTGAGAAAGATTGAGGGCATGTGGAGAAGGGGGCGATAGAGAATGAGATGGTTTGATGGTATTGCTGACTCAATGGATATGAGTTTGAGCAAACTGTGGGAGATAGTGAAGGACAGGGAAGCATGGGGTCCCAAAGAGTCAGACATGGCTGAGCGACTGAATAACAACCATGATATTGATATAAAAAAGCTAGTGGGGGAGAAATGAAAAGATATTAAAACAATATTGCTATATTTTATGATAATTGTCAGTATTAACCCAAAGTAAATGGTATAATCGGAAAAGGCAATGGCAACCCACTCCAGTACTCTTGCCTGGAAAATCCCATGGACAGAGGAGCCTGGTAGGCTGCAGTCCATGGGGTCGTGAAGGGTCAGACATGACTGAGTGACTTCACTTTCACTTTTCACTTTCATGCATTGGAGAAGGAAATGGCAACCCACTCCAGTGTTCTTGCCTGGAGAATCCCAGGGATGCTGGTGCCTGGTGGGCTGCCATCTGTGGGGTCGCACAGAGTCAGATACGACTGAAGTGACTTAGCAACAGCAGCAGCAAATGGTATAATAGTGTGCATATTGTAATTTGTAGAGGCACCAATAAGAAAATAACTCAAAACTACAATAAAGCAACATAAGAATCAAAATGATACCTGAAAATATTGTTTGGTACAAAAGCAGTGAAGAGGGAACAATTTTTTTTTTTTTTTTTGATAGATAAGAAGTGAATTTATTTAGAGCCAAACACACTCCACAAAGTGTGGGTGATCTCAGAAGGCGAGAGGTCAGGGAACAGATTTTAAAAGTGAGACATAGAAAAAAATCGGCAGACCTAAGTCCAACCATGTCAATAATTATATTAAATATAAATAGACTGAACACTATAATCAAAGAGCAATTATTGTTAGACTGTGTAAAAAAGCAAGATTCAATGGATACTGTTTATAAGAGACACATTTCACACACACACACACAACCCACAAATAGGTTGGATGTAACTGATGTAAAGGATAAAATGATGGAAATGGTAGCAACATGAGAGTCAGATGGGACATTTTACTATCAGACAAAATAAACATTAAGAAACAATATTACTACAGACGAGGAGGGGCATGTCATGATGACAAAGGGTAAAAACATTTGAAAGACATAACAATTTAAAATGTAAAAATACCTACTGGCAAAGTCTTAAATTTTATGAAGCAAAAATAGATAGAATTGAAAAAAGAGATAAACAATTAGAAAATTATAGCTTGAGATTAAATACCCCACTTTCGGTAATTGATAGAATAATTAAACAGAAAAACCAGCAAAGATGTTCAAGAAGACTTGAACAGTACTCTCAATCAATTTGACATGTATATAACACTCTACTTTAAAATAACAAATATACAATTTTTCAAAAGCTTATAGAACATTCTCCAGTATATACCTTGTTTGAGGCCATAAAACTAATTTTGATATGTTTACAAGGGTTTAGATCACTTAAAACCACAAAAAATAGAAGTTGGGAATGAAGAAATTTGGAAAATACTCAATTTTTAGACGGAGAAGGCAATGGCACCCCACTCCACTACTCTTGCCTGGAAAATCCCATGGACAGAGGAGCCTGGTGGGCTGCCGTTCGTGGGGTCACTGGGAGTCGGACACGACTGAGCGACTTCACTTTCACTTTTCACTTTCATGCATTGGGGAAGGAAATGGCAACCCACTCCAGTGTTCTTGCCTGGAGAATCCCAGGGACAGGGGAGCCTGATGGGCTGCCGTCTATGGGGTCACACAGAGTCGGACACGACTGAAGCGACTTAGCAGCAGCAGCAGCAGCATTGCAGCAATTTTTAGAAATTAAACAACACGTTTTTAAATAACTTGAATCAAAGAAAAATCACAAAACTAGAAATATTTTGAGGTGAGTTTAACAAGAATGCAACATTTCAAAATTAATGGGATGGAACTAAAGTAGGATTTAGAAGAGTAAAAAGTTCTCAAATAATTTAAGCGTCTCTCTTAACAAACAAGTGAGAGAGAAAGAGAGGCAAATTAAACCCAAAGAAAAAAAATAAGAGAGGTCAGAGAAGAAATCAATGAACTAAAAACTGAAGAATAGATAAAATCAAGAAAATAAAATTTGGTTCTTAGAAAAGATCAATAACATTTACATAATTTTAGTTAAACTGAAAAAAAAAATACAGAAGATACAAATTTACAACATCAGGAACGTAAAAGAGACATGACTGCCAACCTTACATAAAATAATTATAGTGAGTATCATGAAGGACTTTATGTCACCAAATTAGACAGCTTGAATGAAATTAAAAATTCCTTAAAAAAAAGAAATTGTAAAAACTGACTTCAGTGGAAATGGAAAGTCCTGAATAGATTTGTAACAAGTAAAGAAATTCAGTCCATAGTTCATCAGGCACTCTATCTATCAGATCTAGGCCCTTAAATCTATTTCTCACTTCCACTGTATAATCATAAGGGACTTGATTTAGGTCGTACCTGAATGGTCTAGTGGTTTTCCCTACTTTCTTCAATTTAAGTCTGAATTTGGCAATAAGGAGCTTATGATCTGAGCCACAGTCAGCTCCCGGTCTTGTTTTGCTGACTGTATAGAGCTTCTCCATATTTGGCTGCAAATAATATGATCAATCTGATTTCAGTGTTGACCATCTCGTGACAGGGATCAAGACAATCCCCATGGGAAAGAAATGCAAAAAAGCAAAATGGCTGTCCGGGGAGGCCTCACAAATAACTGTGAAAAGAAGAGAAGTGAAAAGCAAAGGAGAAAAGGAAAGATATAAACATCTGAATGCAGAGTTCCAAAGAATAGCAAGAAGAGATAAGAAAGCCTTCCTCAGCAATCAATGCAAAGAAATAGAGGAAAACAACAGAATGGGAAAGACTAGAGATCTCTTCAAGAAAATTAGAGATACCAAGGAAACATTTCATGCAAAGATGGGCTCAATAAAGGACAGAAATGGTATGGACCTAACAGAAGCAGAAGATATTAAGAAGAGGTGGCAATAATACACAGAAGAACTGTATAAAAAAGATCTTCACATTCCAGATAATCACGGTGGTGTGATCACTCACCTAGAGCCAGACATCCTGGAATGTGAAGGCCAGTGGGCTTTAGAAAGCATCACTACGAACAAAGCTAGTGGAGGTGATGGAATTCCAGTGGAGCTATTTCAAATCCTGAAAGATGATGCTGTGAAAGTGCTTCATTCAATATGCCAGCAAATTTGGAAAACTCAGCAGTGGCCACAGGACTGGAAAATGTCAGTTTTCCTTCCAATCCCAAAGAAAGGCAATGCCAAAGAATGCTCAAACTACCGCACAATTGCACTCATCTCACACGCTAGTAAAGTAATGCTCAAAATTCTCCATGCCAGGCTTCAGCAATATGTGAACTGTGAACTTCCAGATGTTCAAGCTGGTTTTAGAAAAGGCAGCGGAACCAGAGATCAAATTGCCAACATCCGCTGGATCATGGAAAAAGCAAGAGAGTTACAGAAAAAATCTGCTTCTGCTTCATTGACTATGCCAAAGCCTTTGACTGTGTGGATCACAGTAAACTGTGGGAAATTCTGAAAGAGATGGGAATACCAGACCACCTGACCTGCCTCTTGAGAAACCTATATGCAGGTCAGGAAGCAACAGTTAGAACTGGACATGGAACAACAGACTGGTTCCAAATAGGAAAAGGAGTACGTCAAGGCTGTATATTGTCACCCTGCTTATTTAACTTATTTGGAGAGTACATCATAAGAAACGGTGGGCTGGAAGAAGCACAAGGTGGAATCAAGTTTGTCGGGAGAAATATCAATAACCTGAGATATGCAGATGACATCACCTTTATGGCAGAAAGTGAAGAGGAACTAAAAAGCCTCTTGATGAAAGTGAAAGAGGAGAGTGAAAAAGTTGGCTTAAAGCTCAACATTCAGAAAAATAAGATCATGCCTTCTGGTCCCATCACTTCATGGGAAATAGATGGGGAAACAGTGGAAACAGTGTCAGACTTTATTTTTTGGGGCTCCAAAATCACTACAGATGGTGACTGCAGCCATGAAATTAAAAGACGCTTACTCCTTGGAAGGAAAGTTATGACCAACCTAGATAGCATATTGAAAAGCAGAGACATTACTTTGCCAACAAAGGTCCATCTAGTTAAGGCTATGGTTTTCCCAGTGGTCATATATGGATGTGAGAGTTGGACTGTGAAGAAAGCTCAGTGCCGATGAATTGATGCTTTTGAACTGTGGTGTTGGAGAAGACTCTTGAGAGTCCCTTGGACTGCAAGGAGATAAAACCAGTCCATTCTGAAGGAGATCAGCCCTGGGATTTCTTTGGAAGGAATGATGCAAAAGCTGAAACTCCAGTACTTTGGCCACCTTATGCCAAGAGTTGACTCATTGGAAAAGACTCTGATGCTGGGAGGGATTGGGGGCAGGAGAAGAAGGGGACGACAGAGGATGAGATGACTGGATGGCATCAGTGACTCGATGGATGTGAGTCTGAATGAACTCCGGGAGTTGGTGATGGACAGGGAGGCCTGGCATGCTGCGATTCATGGGGTCCCAAAAGAGTTGGACACAACTAAGATACTGAACTGAACTGAACTTAACTGATAGCCCATAGACCTGAGGGTTGGGTTTCCTCACGTAAAAAGTATCAGGCAGGGATGCAACCTCACTCATCAGCAGATAATTGGATTAAAGCTTTATTGAGCAAGGCCCTATACCCCAGAGAAAGTTCCAGTTTTCCCCACCACCAGTCCCTCCCATCAGAAGGCTTACACAAGCCTCTTATCTTTCTCCATCAGAGGTAAGAGAGAAGAAACAAACAATGACAGTCCTACAGCAACTATAACAAAAACCACATTACAGAAAGTTAATCAGCATGAAAAAGCAGAAAGCTATGTCCCAGATGAAGGGACAAGATAAAACCCCAGAAAAACAACTAAATGAAGTGGAGATAGGCAATCTTCCAGAAAAATTCAGAATAATGATAGTGAAGATTAAGGATGTTGGAAAAAGAATGGAAGCAAAGATTGAAAAGAAGCAAGAAATATTTACCAACGACCTAGAAGAACTACATAACAAACACAGATGAATAATAACACTAGAAGAAAGCAATAGCAGAATAACTGATGTAGAAACACAGATAAATAACCTGAAGAACAGAATGGTGAAAATCACTGCTGCAGAACAGAATATAGAAAAAAGAAGGAAAAGAAATGAAGACATTGTAAGAGACCTCTGGGACAATATTAAGCACATGAACATTCACATTGTAGGGGTCCCAGAAGAAGAGAGCAAGAAAGGACCTGAGAAAATATTTAGAGATAACAGCTGAAATATTCCCTAAAATGGAAAGGAAATAGTCAACCAAGTCCAGAAAGCACTGAGAATCCCAGGCAGGATAAACCCAAGGGGGAACACACCAAGGCATAGAGTAATCAAACTGACAAAAATTAAGCAGAGATAAAATATTAAAAGCAACAGGGGAAAATGACAAATAACATACAAGGGAATTCCCATCAGCTATCACCTGATTTCTCAAGAGAAACTGTACAATCCAGAAGGGAATGGCATGATATATTTAAAGTGATGAATGGGAAGAACCTACAATCAAGAATACTCTACCTAGCAAGACTGTCCTTCAGATTTGATGGGAAAATCAAAAGCTTTCCAGAGAAGTAAAAGTTAAGAGAATTTAGCACCACCACACCAGCTTTACAACAAATGCTAAAGGAACTTTTCTAGGCTGGCAATGCAAGAGAAGGAAAATACCTACCTACAGAAATTAAGCCCCACCAAATTAAGGAAACAATAATACGATCATACATATCAATAATTACCTTAAATGTAAATGGATTAAATGCACCAACCGAAAGATATAGACTGGCTGAGCAGATGAAAACATTTGCATGTATGCACTTCCACTTACCACATCACTGTGCTTGACCCCCTCTCCACCCAAACTGTATGTAATTATCTTATATTGTTCGGTTAATCATGTTCCCATTATGGCTTACAACTGTAATTATTATTACTATTTTTGGTCTGGCTATTGATTATGAAAACTGATACACATCTTTCACTATCGTGATTATGTAACTATTAATATTGTATCATGATTGGTCAACAGAAAAGTAATAGAATTCTATATCACCAAAACTACCATTTAATAGAAAAACCTGTAATTACTTTTAGAATCCAGATGCATATCAGAATTATGTTGGAATTTTTTGAAAAATACAAATGCCCAGGTATTGCTTTTTTTTTTTTAAATTAACCAGAGATTCAGGTATGTTTTTTTTTTTTTTTTATGTTCTTTTATTTTTTAAATTTTATTTTATTTTTAAACTTTACATAATTGTATTAGTTTTGCCAAATATCAAAATGAATCCATCACAGGTATACATGTGCTCCCCATCCTGAACCCTCCTCCCTCCCCATACCATCCCTCTGGGTCGTCCCAGTGCACTAGCCCCAAGCATCCAGTATCGTGCATTGAACCTGGACTGGCATCTCGTTTCATACATGATATTTTACATGTTTCAATGCCATTCTCCCAAATCTTCCCACCCTCTCCCTCTCCCACAGAGTCCATAAGACTGTTCCATACATCAGTGTCACTTTTGCTGTCTCGTACACAGGGTTATTGTTATCATCTTTCTAAATTCCATATATATATGCGTTAGTATACTGTATTGGTGTTTTTCTTTCTGGCTTACTTCACTCTGTATAATAGGCTCCAGTTTCATCCACCTCATTAGAACTGATTCAAATGTATTCTTTTTAATGGCTGAGTAATACTCCATTGTGTATATGTACCACATCTTTCTTATCCATTCATCTGCTGATGGACATCTAGGTTGCTTCCATGTCCTGGCTATTATAAACAGTGCTGCAATGAACATTGGGTACACGTGTCTCTTTCCCTTCTGGTTTCCTCAGTGTGTATGCCCAGCAGTGGGATTGCTGGATCATAAGGCAGCTCTATTTCCAGTTTTTTAAGGAATCTCCACACTGTTCTCCATAGTGGCTGTACTAGTTTGCATTCCCACCAACAGTGTAAGAGGGTTCCCTTTCCTCCACACCCTCTCCAACATTTATTATTTGTAGACTTTTGGATCGCAGCCGTTCTGACTGGTGTGAAATGGTACCTCATAGTGGTCTTGATTTGCATTTCTCTGATAATGAGTGATGTTGAGCATCTTTTCATGTGTTTGTTAGCCATCTGTATGTCTTCTTTGGAGAAATGTCTATTTAGTTCTTTGGCCCATTTTTTGATTGGGTCATTTATTTTTCTGGAGTTGAGCTGGAGGAGTTGCTTATATATTTTTGAGATTAGTTGTTTGTCAGTTGCTTCATTTGCTATTATTTTCTCCCATTCTGAAGGCTGTCTTTTCACCTTGCTGATAGTTTCCTTTGATGTGCAGAAGCTTTTAAGGTTAATTAGGTCCCATTTGTTTATTTTTGCTTTTATTTCCGATATTCTGGGAGGTGGGTCATAGAGGATCCTGCTGTGATGTATGTCACAGAGTGTTTTGCCTATGTTCTCCTCTAGGAGTTTTATTTTATTTTATTTATTTATTTTTTTTTTGGGCAGTTTGAATCCCAGTTTGGAGTCCCAGGTACGGGGGCAAAGGAAGAGGATAGGGAGGAGCTGAAGATTTCATGCCCAAATCTATACCCTTAGGACATAAGTCTGGCATATTTCGCAGAGAGAAAAAGGGCAACACATATGCTACTTCTACCCATTTCCCTTGTTCCTTACAGAACCGGTCTAATTGTAGAACAGTATTATACTTAAGAGACCCTCCAACTGGCCACCGTTCGCCGTCCTCCAATGGATACTGTGGCCATGCAGTATCACATAGGAAGACCAGGTGTGTCTTCTTTAAGCCCTGGGGATCAAATCTATCCCAGTTTTTCAGGATACAGTTCAAAGGAGTGAGGCTGGAATTGTTAGCTCCCATCTGTAGAGAGAAAAAAAAGCGACCAGCGCCATTTTTCTACCGGAGGCGTCCTCCTGCTCTAGATGGGGGTGTAGACAGACGTTACACCAAAAGCTTTTCCTTCCTGGTCGGACTTAGTCTGTCCCTTACCGACGCAGGCGCCGTACTCGTCCCTCCCGGTTCTACCACCGAGATGGGGTGGGGATGTACCAGGGGTAGACTTGATAGCATCCCTACTTGACGTCCAGCTCTTCACCCTTACCTTGCTTGCCTCTGATGTCACCGGGGTGAATCAGAATAACCTTCAGAATGCCTCCCAAGCTAAGACCATTGTGGGAAACATTCGTCACCTGAGTGCCTGTGCACAACCCTGAGTATTTCCTGACCACAATAAGACCGACGCGAACATAAAACTGAGATGTTCTTTCCAAGCATCACCACACCAGTATAACAGCCTCCTCTGATCCACTAAGAGCCGGCATTACCAAAGGAAAAAAAAACCCATCGCAGTCCCAATCTGAGTAACCTTTAACCTCAGAGATGTTCTGGGAGCTAGAGCTCCATCTAGCTTCCGAACTTTCGATTCCTAGCGAGGCTAGACACTTTCTTGACTACGAATCCAAGTTTGGGACCTAAGCCACAGTACACAGTAACAGTATAGATCACAAGTCCCTTGAACGTCTATGATCCGATAGATTAGGTTAGTACTTCTAATTCCCAAGGAGTTATGAAATGGTCAAAGAGACCGAAAAGTTTGACCGAGAAAGGAGAGTTCGGTCCACACGCTTTGCTCATTTCTGGTCGGTTCCCGAAGGAGATATTGGGTGCCTCTTGGCATTGGCAGGTTGGTATAACGCCCCGACAGGTTTCTGCCATAAGCCCTATGAGATTACCGTGGAACCGCAGAGCAGAGCTCCTTACTTGTTTCACGCAGGGCATGCCATTCATTCACACAAGCACACGGTAGAGTTAGTAAAGCACAGCAGAAAACGTGTTCGCCAAGAGAACAAAGAACTAAAGCTCCAAGCATCCTTACCTTGTCCTGAAGGATCCCGGACGAGCCCCCAAGATGAAAGGTTGTTGTTGAATCACGCGAATACACCAGGATTCTTGGCCCCCGGAGGAGAAGAATTCAATCCGGGGCCAGAGACAAGGCTTGATCGCTCAGAGCTTTTGTGTAATAAAGTTTTATTAAAGTATAAAGGAGATAGAGAAAGCTTCTGACATAGGCATCAGAAGGGGGCAGAAAGAGTACCCCTCTAGGAGTTTTATAGTTTCTGGTCTTATGTTTAGATCTTTAACCCATTTTGAGTTTATTTTTGTGTATGGTGTTAGAAAGTGTTCTAGTTTCATTCTTTTACAAGTGGTTGACCAGTTTTCCCAGCACCACTTGTTAAAGAGATTGTCTTTAATCCATTGTATATCCTTGCCTCCTTTGTCAAAGACAAGGTGTCCATATGTGCGTGGATTTATCTCTGGGCTTTCTATTTTGTTCCATTGATCTATATTTCTGTCTTTGTGCCAGTACCATAGTGTCTTGATAACTGTGGCTTTGTAGTAGAGCCTGAAGTCAGGTAGGTTGATTCCTCCAGTTCCATTCTTCTTTCTCAAGATCGCTTTGGCTATTCGAGGTTTTTTGTATTTCCATACAAATTGTGAAATTATTTGTTCTAGCTCTGTGAAGAATACTGTTGGTAGCTTGATAGGGATTGCATTGAATCTATAGATTGCTTTGGGTAGTATACTCATTTTCACTATATTGATTCTTTCAATCCATGAACATGGTATATTTCTCCATCTATTAGTGTCCTCTTTGATTTCTTTCACCAGTGTTTTATAGTTTTCTATATATAGGTCTTTAGTTTCTTTAGGTAGATATATTCCTAAGTATTTTATTCTTTCCGTTGCAATGGTGAATGGAATTGTTTCCTTAATTTCTCTGTTTTCTCATTATTAGTGTATAGGAATGCAAGGGATTTCTGTGTGTTGATTTTATATCCTGCAACTTTACTATAGTCATTGATTAGTTCTAGTAATTTTCTGGTGGAGTCTTTAGGGTTTTCTATGTAGAGGATCATGTTATCTGCAAATAGTGAGAGTTTTACTTCTTCTTTTCCAATTTGGATTCCTTTTATTTCTTTTTCTGCTCTGATTGCTGTGGCCAAAACTTCCAAAACTATGTTGAATAGTAATGGTGAAAGTGGGCACCCTTGTCTTGTTCCTGACTTTAGAGGAAATGCTTTCAATTTTCACCATTGAGGATAATGTTTGCTGTGGGTTTGTCATATATAGCTTTTATTATGTTGAGGTATGTTCCTTCTATTCCTGCTTTCTGGAGAGTTTTTATCATAAATGGGTGTTGAATTTTGTCAAAGGCTTTCTCTGCATCTATTGAGATAATCATATGGTTTTTATTTTTCAATTTGTTAATGTGGTGTATTACATTGATTGATTTGCGGATATTGAAGAATCCTTGCATCCCTGGGATAAAGCCCACTTGGTCATGGTGTATGATCTTTTAATGTGTTGCTGGATTCTGGTTGCTAGAATTTTGTTAAGGATTTTTGCATCTATGTTCATCAGTGATATTGGCCTGTAGTTTTCTTTTTTTGTGGGATCTTTGTCAGGTTTTGGTATTAGGGTGATGGTGGCCTCATAGAATGAGTTTGGAAGTTTACCTTCCTCTGCAATTTTCTGGAAGAGTTTGAGCAGGATAGGTGTTAGCTCTTCTCTAAATTTTTGGTAGAATTCAGCTGTGAAGCCATCTGGACCTGGGCTTTTGTTTGCTGGAAGATTTTTGATTACAGTTTCAATTTCCGTGCTTGTGATGAGTCTGTTAAGATTTTCTATTTCTTCCTGGTCCAGTTTTGGAAAGTTGTACTTTTCTAAGAATTTGTCCATTTCTTCCACATTGTCCATTTATTGGCATATAATTGTTGATAGTAGTCTCTTATGATCCTTTGTATTTCTGTGTTGTCTGTTGTGATCTCTCCATTTTCATTTCTAATTTTATTGATTTGATTTTTCTCCTTTGTTTCTTGATGAGTCTGGCTAATGGTTTGTCAATTTTATTTATCCTTTCAAAGAACCAGCTTTTGGTTTTGTTGATTTTTGCTATGGTCTCTTTTGTTTCTTTTGCATTTATTTCTGCTCTAATTTTTAAGATTTCTTTCCTTCTACTAACCCTGGGGTTCTTCATTTCTTCTTTTTCTAGTTGCTTTAGGTGTAGAGTTAGGTTGTTTATTTGACTTTTTTCTTGAGGTGTGCCTGTATTGCTATGAACTTTCCCCTTAGGACTGCTTTTACCGTGTCCCACAGGTTTTGGGTTGTTGTGCTTTCATTTTCATTCGTTTCTATGCAAATTTTGATTTCTTTTTTGATTTCTTCTGTGATTTGTTGGTTATTCAGCAGCGTGTTGTTCAGCCTCCATATGTTGGCATTTTTAATAGTTTTTCTCCTGTAGTTGAGATCTAATCTTACTGCATTGTGGTCAGAAAAGATGCTTGGAATGATTTCTATTTTTTTGAATTTACCAAGGCTAGCTTTATGGCCCAGGATGTCATCTATCCTGGAGAAGGTTCCATGTGCACTTGAGAAAAAGGTAAAATTCATTGTTTTGGGATGAAATGTCCTATAGATATCAATTAGGTCTAACTGGTCTATTGTATCATTTAAAGTTTGTGTTTCCTTGTTAATTTTCTGTTTAGTTGATCTATCCATAGGTGTGAGTGGGGTATTAAAGTCTCCCACTATTATTGTGTTATTGTTAATTTCTCCTTTCATACTTGTTAGCATTTGTCTTACATATTGTGGCGCTCCCGTGTTGGGTGCATATATATTTATAATTGTTATATCTTCTTCTTGGATTGATCCTTTGATCATTATGTAGTGACCTTCTTTGTCTCTCTTCACAGCCTTTGTTTTAAAGTCTATTTTATCTGATATGAGTATTGCTACTCCTGCTTTCTTTTGGTCCCTATTTGAATGGAAAATATTTTTCCAGCCCTTCACTTTCAGTCTGTATGTGTCCCCTGTTTTGAGGTGGGTCTCTTGTAGACAACATATGTAGGGGTCTTGTTTTTGTATCCATTCAGCCAGTCTTTGTCTTTTGGTTGGGGCATTCAACCCATTTACGTTTAAGGTAATTACTGATAAGTATGATCCCGTTGCCATTTACTTTATTGTTTTGGGTTCGAACTTATACACCATTTTTGTGTTTCCTGTCTAGAGAATATCCTTTAGTATTTGTTGGAGAGCTGGTTTGGTGGTGCAGAATTCTCTCAGCTTTTGCTTGTCTGAAAACCTTTTGATTTCTCCTTCATACTTGAATGAGATCCTTGCTGGGTACAATAATCTGGGCTGTAGGTTATTTTCTTTCATCATTTTAAGTATGTCTTGCCATTCCCCCCTGGCTTGAAGAGTTTCTATTGAAAGATCAGCTGTTATCCTTATGGGAATTCCCTTGTGTGTTATTTGTTGTTTTTCCCTTGCTGCTTTTAATATTTGTTCTTTGTGTTTGATCTTTGTTAATTTGATTAATATGTGTCTTGGGGTGTTTGCCTTGGGTTTTATCCTGTTTGGGACTCTCTGGGTTTCTTGGACTTGGGTGATTATTTCCTTCCCCATTTTAGGGAAGTTTTCAACTATTATCTCCTCAAGTATTTTCTCATGGTCTTTCTTTTTGTCTTCTTCTTCTGGGACCCTATGATTCGAATGTTGTAGCGTTTAATATTGTCCTGGAGGTCTCTGAGATTGTCCTCATTTCTTTTAATTCGTTTTTTTCTTTTATCCTCTCTGATTCATTTATTTCTACCATTCTATCTTCTAATTCACTAATCCTATCTTCTGCCTCTGTTATTCTACTATTTGTTGCCTCCAGAGTGTTTTTAATTTCATTTATTGCATTATTCATTTTATATTGACTCTCTTTTATTTCTTCTAGGTCCTCGTTAAACCTTTCTTGCATCTTCTCAATCTTAGTCTCCAAGCTATTTATCTGTGATTCCATTTTGATTTCAAGATTTTGGATCAATTTCACTATCATTATTTGGAATTCTTTATCAGGTAGATTCCCTATCTCTTCCTCTTTTGTGTGGTTTGGTGGGCTTTTATCCTGTTCCTTTATCTGCTGGGTATTCCTCTGTCTCTTCATCTTGTTTAAATTGCTGAGTTTGGGGTGTCCTTTCTATATTCTGGCAGTTTATGGAATTCTCTTTATTGTGGCTTTTCCTCGCTGTGTGTGGGTTTGTACAGGTGGCTTGTCAGGGTTTCCTGGTTAGGGAAGCTTGTGTCGTTGTTCTGGTGGGTGTCCAGTAATGAGTTATGAGATATCTATGGTTTTGGGGTGACTTTGGGCAGCTTGTATCTTGAAGCTCAGGGCTGTGCTCCTTTGTTGCTGGAGAATTTGCTTGGTATGTCTTGCCCTGGAACTTGTTAGCCCTTGTGTGGTGCTTAGTTTCAGTGTCGGTTTGGAGGCGTTTGATGAGCTCCTGTCAATTAATGTTCCTTGGAGTCAGGAGTTCCCTGGAGTCAGGGTTTGGACTTAAGCCTCCTGCTTCCAGTTATCGGTCTAATTTTTACAGTAGTTTCAAAACTTCTCCTTCTACACAGCACCATTGATAAAACATCTACATTAAAGATGAAAAGTTTCTCTACTGTGAGGGTCACTCAGAGAGGTTCACAGCGTTACATGGAGAAGAGAAGTGGGAGGAGGGAGTTAGAGGTGACCCAATTGAGATGAGGTGGAATCAATAGTGGAGATAGTGGGGTAGCCAGTAGTCACTTCCTTATGTGCACTCCACAACTGGACCACTCAGAGATGTTCACGGAGTTATACAGAGAAGAGAAGAAGGAGGAAGGAGACAGAGGTGGCCAGAGGGATAAAAGGGGGGAATGAAAAGGAGGGAGACAGATCCAGCCAGTAATCAGTTCCCTAAGTGTTCTCCACCATCTGGAACACACATAAACTCAGAGTTGGGTAGAGTAGAGAGGGGTTAGGGAGGAGACACAGGCAACCTGGTGGAGAAAAAGGAGAGTCCAAAGGGAGAGAGAGCAGTCAAGCCAGTAATCTTGCTCCCTAGTGAAAAATGGGTCCTGAACATTGGGTTCTTAAAGGTACAAAATTGGTAACAAATACATAAAAGCAAAAATTAAGAATCTAGAGTAGAGTTTGGAATTTCAAAAATACGATGTTAAAGAAAAGAAGGAAAAGAAAGAGAAAAAACGAACAAAGAAAAACAAACAAGGTCACGAAAATTATAAAGAAAATACAGGTACAAAATTGATAACTAATACCAAAAAGCAAAAATTAAAAATCTAGAGTAGAGTTTGGAATTTCAAAAATACAATGTTAAAAAAAAGGAAGAAGAAACATAAAGAGAGAAAACAAACAAACAAAAACAATGTCGCAAAAATTATAAAGAAAATACAGGTACAAATTTTTATCAAATACCAAAAAGCATAAATTAAAAATCTAGAGTAGAGTTTGGAATTTCAGATATATAATGTTATATAAAGAAGAAGAGAATGAAACAGAAAAAAAAATCACAGAAATTATAAAAAAAAAAACTGTAGGTACAAAATTGATAACATATACCAAAAAGCTAATATTAAAAAACTAGAGTAGAGTGTGGAATTTCAAAAATACAATGTTAAAGAAAAGAAGAAAGAAGAAAAAAATAAGGTCAAAAAATTATAAAATATATATATATGAAGTTTGCTGAAGAAGAAAAAAAATAGGGTCTTTTTTTTTTCTGCAAAGTAATAGGTTATAAGTGAAAATTAAAGGAACAATAGAGGATTTAAAAATTTTTTTTAATTAAAAAGGAAAAAGAAAGAAAGAAAGAATGATCGTAAAAATAGTAAAAATATATCTAGGACTTTCTCTGGTTTTGTTGTATGGTGGGTTCAGTTCATTTTTGGCCAGTTCCTTGGTCCAACTTATATTTCTCAAGATCTATAGGCCCCTTCCTATGTAGTCCATAGTAACCACAGGGTTTAATCTACTGCCTGTAGCTTCCAAGGTGTTTCCCTCTGTTATAACTTCTTCTGTTTGCTGGTCTCTTCAGTGTCTGGCTTCCACCCTGACACAAAGGGGACGGTGGGGGAAACTTTTTTTTTTTTTTAGGCTCACTTGTTCAGTCGCGCTGTGGGGAGGGAGGGAGGGATGCTGCAAACAAATAACACTGGTGTGCGCTCGCAGTGCCTCAGCCACACTGGGTCTGCCCCCACTCACGGCGCGTGTAGCCTCCCTGCCCACACTGCTCGGGCTCTAGGTTGTTCCGCCGAGAACAATCCGAGGCCGGCCCTGGGCTGCATGTACCTCCCAGGTCCAAGCCGCTCAGGTTCAGGCACTCGGGTAGTCCTCAGAGGCACAGACTCTGTTGGGCCTGCATTTTGTGCTCTTCCCAGGTCCGAGCAGCTCAGGTGATGAGGTGTTTGGCGAACGCCAATGCTGCGACTTATCGCCTCCCCACCACTCAGTTATCTGGGTGTAAAACTGGCGCACCTTCTCAGGCAGATGTTGACCATCCAGACCCCCAAGAAGTTTTAGTTAGCAAAGAAGCCTGCTTACAGTTTTATAGATAATGTCTCTCTGCAGCTGCGATTGTCCCCTTCCAGCTCTGGCTGCCTGTTACCGGAGGGGGAAGGTCTGCAGCCGGCTATCTCTGTTCAGTCCTTTGTTCCGTGCGCGGGCCTGGCGGTGTCTTAGGTTGGGGCTGGCTTTTCGCGTGGTAGATATCCCACAGTCTGGTTTGCTAGCCCAAATTATTTCGCTCAGATAGCGCTCAGGGTATTCAGGCCAGATTCTTACTCTCAGCGATGCAGCCCGCGCAGCACCTCCCTGCCCAGCCCCCGCTTGCTAATGGCGTGTGCAGGCGTCTGCGCTGCTTCTCCGCTGGGGGAGTTACCGTAGGGCTCGCAATCCGCGAGTTTTAATTGTTTATTTTTTCTCCCTGTTATGTTGCCCTCTGTGCTTCCAAAGCTCGGCACAGATTCGGCAGTGAGAAGGTTTCCTGGTGTTTGGAAACTTCTCTCTTTTTAATACTCCCTTCCCGGGACGGAAGTCCGTCCCTCCCTCTTTTGTCTCTTTTTTTTTGTCTTTTATATTTTTTCCTACCTCCTTTCGAAGAGTTGGGTTGCTTTTCTGGGTGCCTGATGTCCTCTGCCGGCATTCAGAAGTTGTTTTGTGGAATTTACTTGATGTTTAAATGCTCTTTTGATGAATTTGTGGGGGAGAAAGTGTTCTCCCCGTCCTACTCCTCCGCCATCTTGGCTCCTCCTCTTCAGGTATGTTTCTGTTAGGAAGTTAGACATGAGCTGTGAGGGGAGGCGTGGCTGAAAGTGATGCAAGCCTGCCTGTAAACTCCACTCCAGACACATCCAGGAGAGCTCATATATACACTACAAAATAACCACAGAGATCTTCAGTTCTTGCACATGTGTTCTAGGCACACAGTGGATACAAAATAACCACAGGGGCTTACCCAAGTAACCTTAGGCAGTTAGGAGCCAATTAAGGGCTCATGAATATTCTATATCTAATTATAAAAGATGAAATTATGGGAAGATATAGTACAACTTGTTGTTATATAACTTACAATTGTCAACAGCCTTGGGCACATACCCATTTGCATTCCCTTTCATTGATTGGTGGTGGGTGCAAGCCCTACTTTGCACTGGGTGCAACCAAAAGGATACTGGAAGGGTAAAATGGGGAAGCTAAGAGGGATTGATAGAGAGGATGAGGAGGACTCCTTTGGGAGTTTTGAACTAATGAAAGATCTATCTGCTTGAACTGAAGTGAGCTGTAACTTGTCTGCTGTTCTACACCTTTTGGTCCATTGCTCCAAATTTTTGTTGGAAGACGGGAACCAAGGAAGAGAAACAAACCAACCTGACATTTCTAATGAGCAGCCATGTTTAAAAACAACCGGACCACATGAGGATCTATCACTTTCATTTAGTTTGTTCTACTTTTCTATTTCATATTCAAGGCTCTCATTTCACTTAGCCTATGCTTCCAATTTCTCTATCTCTTCTTCTTCTTTTTTTCAAACTCTTCCTCAAGCCTTTATCAAGCATGGTAGAAAAGCTCTTATATACATATATATAAATAATATGTATATACACATATTTTGGAAAACATGAATTTTTACCTAACTAAAAAAATTTGACATTTTGAATCCACTTGTTCGACTTAGTATACATAGAATATTAGATTTAAAAAAATAGATATGCAACAAGCAACAAAGGTTTACTGTATAGCACAGGGAGATATAGTCAATATCTTATAATAACCTATAATGGAAAATAATTTCAAAGCTAATATATGTGTATATGTATAACTGAATCACAAGAAAAAAAATTCTATGTTTTGAAATTTGGTAATTTTTCTAAATGTCCCATGGACATCTAATAACAATGTAGGATGTACAAAATTTTAAATGTATTTGTGTATGATATAAGATTAATGTAAGTTAATATAAATAGAAATCTATTATATTTAAATTTTTAAAGACTATTAGAGATGCTCCAATTCTTATTTTTCTGCATTTGATAAAATATTCTCAGAGAAATATTAATATGTCTCACTATGATTATATATTTTTTATTTTCTCATATGTCTCTTCTGATTTTTGCTTTATGTATATTTGTTTCTTTGTTGTTAAGTATCTAATGGTTTATGATGTCTATTTTCTTTGTGAATTGCACCTTTTATCATTAAAAATATTCATCTTTGTTTCATCTAAAAATTAAAAAAACACAGGCACACAAAGAAATGAAATCAACTATTATTCATTTCCCAATTACAAACAGTAAAGAATTTGAGAAATGTTCCACTTTTCTGAAGGATAACCTGAGCACCAAATTTACAGGTAACCAACCTAGAATTCAGGGCTTTGCTGGTGGCTTAGATGGTAAAGAATCTGTCGTAATATGGGAGACCCAGATTTGATTCCTGGGTCAGGAAAACTCCCTGGAGAAGAAAATGGCTAACCACTCCAGTAGTTTTGCCAGGAGAATGCCATGGACAGAGGAACCTGGTGGCTCATAGTCCATGGGGTCCAGTTCGCAAAGAGTCAGACACAACTGAGCAACTAACACTTTCACTTTCAACCTAGAATTCAGCTTTATTTCTTCTATCTGTCAGTGATTCTAAGAAAGTTTGGTGCTGGAAAACTCTCCTGGAGGAGATTCACCTTAAACAGCCACTACAGGAAGGTCATTGAGGAACTTTCTTGCCTAGCTGACTGATATAGGGCTTTAAGGTTGATAGCTTACAGTGAGCACTGTCAATTCATGGTCTCTGAAGGAGAAGAATTTGCTCCACGTCCAAAGATGCGGCCTCAGTCATGCAGAGCTTTGTGTAGCGGAGATGTTATTAAAGTGAAAGGATAGAGTAAAGCTTCCAACAAAAGGCACTGGAAGAGGGTAGAAGAGTATCCACCCTTACGAGTTTAAGTGGGGCATTATATACTTTTTCGGAGAAGGCAATAGCACCCCACTCCAGTACTTTTGCCTAGAAAATCCCATGGACAGAGAAGCCTGGTAGGCTGCAGTCCATGGGGTCGCTAGAGTTGGACACCACTGAGTGACTTCACTTTCACTTTTCACTTTCATGCATTGGAGAAGGAAATGGCAACCCACTCCAGTGTTCTTGCCTGGAGAATCCCAGGGATGGGGGAGCCTGGTGGGCTTCCGTCTATGGGGTCGCACAGAGTCGGACACGACTGAAGCAACTTAACAACAACAATATACTTTTTAGCAGACTGCTAAGCATAGATAAAAGAAGTACCTCAAGGCTGTGAAAATTTTACCAGGCTCCTCTCCCACAACATACATCTTGAGATAATATGGAAACAAGATTAACCAAGGGGAACAGTCTCTGGACAGGATGTCTCTGGATGGGATATATTGTATCCATATTATCAGGGGCATAGGTTTTGAAGAAAAACAGGTTTCCAAGTAAGATATATTGTTTTGTTGTGTAATCATTAGCTTTGGGTTTAAGAAAGTTGGTTTTAAGTGATATAGATTATTGCCATAGCAACTCCAAGCTTAAGAAAAAAAGTCTTACATGACTAAGGTGAAGGAATGTAAACAATGTTTGCCTCCTCCACCTCGAGGGCCCTGGACTCCTTATCAACCTGCATAAGTCAGCTCTCTCATTCCCTCCTTTTTCTTTTAGGAGAATTTTGTTGCCAGGGAAGGGGGCAAAGAAAGCGTTATTTAGCTGCTTCCTGCTGATGAGGGACGTTGACCCTAAGTTGTTGAAGCAACATATTCTCCTTACCCTCTTATTTAGTGTTTCTGATCCAGGAGCCCCAAGTAATAGCTGGAAGAGCTTGTAGAAACCATAGGGCATGAACAGTCATTTGTAACTTAAAAGCTTTCAGATGGTTAGAAGAAAAAAAAAAAAAAAACAACTTTGTTATACAGTTACAGATGCAAGGGGCAAACAGCAAAAACAAAATGATTAGCAAAATTAAAAGTCACATTCAGTTCAGTTCAGTCACTCAGTCATGCCCGACTCTTTGTGACCCCATGAATCGCAGCACGCCAGGCCTCCCTGTCCATCACCAACTCCCGGAGTTCACTCAGACTCACATCCATTGAGTCAGTGATGCCATCCAGCCATCTCATCCTCTGTCGTCCCCTTCTCCTTCTGCCCCCAATCCCTCCCAGCATCAGAGTCTTTTCCAATGAGTCAACTCTTCACATGAGGTGGCCAAAGTACTGGAGTTTCAGCTTTAGCATCATTCCTTCCAAAGAAATCCCAGGGCTGATCTCCTTCAGAATGGAATGGTTGGATCTCCTTGCAGTCCAAGGGACTCTCAAGAGTCTTCTCCAACACCACAGCTCAAAAGCATCAATTCTTCGGCGCTCAGCCTTCTTCACCATCCAACTCTCACATCCATACATGACCACAGGAAAAACCATAGCCTTGACTAGATGGACCTTTGTTGGCAAAGTAATGTCTCTGCTTTTGAATATGTTATCTAGGTTGGTCATAACTTTCCTTCCAAGGAGTAAGCGTCTTTTAATTTCATTGCTGAAGTCCCCATCTGCAGTGATTTTGGAGCCCAAAAAAATAATGTCTGACACTGTTTCCACTGTTTCCCCATCTATTTCTCATGAAGTGATGGGACCGGATGCCATGATCTTCATTTTCTGAATGTCGAGCTTTAAGCCAACTTTTTCACTCTCCACTTTCACTTTCATCAAGAGGCTTTTTAGTTCCTCTTCACTTTCTGCCATAAGGGTGGTGTCATCTGCATACCTGAGGTTATTGATATTTCTCCCGGCAATCTTGATTCCAGCTTGTGTTTCCTCCAGTCCAGTGTTTCTCATGATGTACTCTGCATATAAGTTAAATAAGCACATTATGTCCATAATTAAGGTACAAAGTATTGCACCAGTCCATTTTGGGACTGTCGGATGTCAACAGATTAAGAAGAGGCATTACATATGATTGTTGTAACGTAGTCACAGAGTAAAAGCAAAGAGACATAAATGATTTTTATTTAATCCTGGTCATGAATCAATCCCTGGCATTTTGACAGCTGTGGGAGAAGAAAGAATAACTTGGTATGGGCCTTCCCAGAGGGCCTCTAGAGATTGCCCTCCAGATCCCAAACTCTTTATCAGGACTTCTGTTCCTGACTTGAACAATGGCTTGTCTGACTCAGAGGCTGGATCAGGAGCCACTTTCCAGAGCTATTATAATGTCTGTTGAAAACTTGGCAGTTTAATGACATAGTCTATGACAATATCTGTGCATAAAAATGGCTTGCCATAGAGACGTTAAAAAGGAGGCAGTCCCTCTTTTCCAGGGACAAGTCTAACCCTCATCAGAGCTATGTGTAAAACTTTAAACAAATCGTCCTTTGTCTCTTGAGGTAGTTTACACAGTGGTTTTTTAATAGGATCATTAGATTTTTCAACTTTAAGGACTGGGGTCTCCAGGAACAGTGTATATAATATTTTATTCTCAGATCTTTTGACCTTCCTTAAGTTTCAATAGCCTTAAAGGCAGACCCATTGTCGTCCTGGAGGCTCTGAGGCAACCCAAACCTGGGAATTATTTCATGAATTAAAATATTTATGATTTCTTTAGCTTGCCAGTACAGCAAGGAAATCCTCAATCCATCCAGTAAAGGTATCTATCCAAACCTGTAAGCAAGAGAATCCATTAGCTTTTGGCAAGTGAGTAAAATCAATTTCACAATCCTCTCCTGGATATTTTCCACTTGGTTGTAACCCAGATTTTGCTAGTTTTTCACTTTTTTTTTTTTTTTCTTTTTGGTTTTTTTGCAAACCTCACATCTCTTAATAATGTTCTTTAAAGTTTTCATTATATTTTTACCTTCAAACAATCGAGAGGCCATCTGTTAAGTACTTTCAGGACCTAAATGAAAATTCTGGTATAAACCTTTGAGAATTTTCCATTGACAATTTTCAGGAATCACCAGTCATCCATCCTTGGACTGTAACCACCCTTTGTCAGTGATGTTTGCTCCTCTTTTTTCATACCTTTCTAATTCTCCCTCAGTATATTGTGGCTTTTCCTGTTCAGTACAACCTGTCCAAATTAGAGGCATTTGCAGAGAAGGGAGTTCATAAAAATTGCCACTTTCTGACTTTGGCGTTGGCCAATTGTTTTATCTCAGCCACTTAACTCTCATCTCTATTATGCCCTTTACAATGCACAGCAGCTACTTCTTTAGGAAAATATACTGCAATTAATAGTCTCTCAATCTCTTTAAAATGTTTAATTGGCTTTCCTGTCACTGCTTTATTTTTTATTATAAATTTATTTAATTAAATTGGAGGCTAATTACTTTACAATATTTTATTGGTTTTGCCATACATCAAAATGAATACGCCACGGGTATACACAGGTTCCCCATCCTGAACCACCCTCCCACCTCCCTCCCCGTACCATCCCTCTGGGTCATCCCAGTGCACCAGCCCCAAGCATCCTGTATCCTGCATTGAACCTGGACTGGTGATTTGTTTCATATATGATATTATACATGTTTCAGTGCAATTCTCCCAAATCATCCCACCATCTTCCTCTCCCACAGAGTCCAAAAGACTGTTCTATACATCTGTGTCTCTTTTGCTGTCTCGCATACATGGTTATCGTTACCATCTTTCTAAATTCCATATATATGCATTAATCACAGCAGGATCCTCTATGACCCACCTCCCAGAATATTGGAAATAAAAGCAAAAATAAACAAATGGGACCTAATTAAACTTAAAAGCTTCTGCACAACAAAGGAAACTATAAGCAAGGTGAAAAGACAGCCTTCAGAATGTGAGAAAATAATAGCAAATGAAGCAACTGATAAAGAACTAATCTCAAAAATATACAAACAACTCCTGCAGCTCAATTCCAGAAAAATAAACGACCCAATCAAAAAATGCCAAAGAACTAAATAGACATTTCTCCAAAGAAGACATACAGATGGCTGACAAACACATGAAAAGATGCTCAACATCACTCATTATCAGAGAAATGCAAATCAAAATCACTATGAGGTACCATTTCATGCCAGTCAGAATGGCTGTGATCCAAAAGTCTATAAGCAATAAATGCTGGAGAGGGTGTGGAGAAAATGGAACCCTCTTACACTGTTGGTGGGAATGCAAACTAGTACAGCCGCTATGGAGAACAGTGTGGAGATTCCTTAAAACACTGGAAATAGAACTGCCTTATGACCCAGCAATTCCACTGCTGGGCATACACACCAAGGAAACCAGAATTGAAAGAGATACGTGTACCCCATTGTTCATTGCAGCACTGTTTATAATAGTCAGGACATGGAAGCAACCTAGATGTCCATCAGCAGATGAATGGATAAGAAAGGTGTGGTACATATACACAATGGAGTATTACTCAGCCATTTAAAAGAATACATTTGAATCAGTTCTAATGAGGTGGATGAAACTGGAGCCTATTATACAGAGTGAAGTAAGCCAGAAAGAAAAACACCAATACACTATACTAACGTATGTCAGAGAGTGTTTTGCCTATGTTCTCCTCTAGGAGTTTTATAGTTTCTTGTCTTATGTTTAGATCTTTAATCCATTTGAGTTTCTTTTTGTATATGGTGTTAGAAAGTGTTCTGGTTTCATTCTTTTACAAGTGGTTGACCAATTTTCCCAGCACCACTTGTTAAAGAGATTGTCTTTTCTCCATTGTATATTCTTGCTTCCTTTGTCAAAGATAAGGTGTCCATAGGTGCGTGGATTTATCTCTGGGCTTTCTATTTTGTTCCATTGACCTATATTTCTGTCTTTGTGCCAGTACCATACTGTCTTGATGACTGTGGCTTTGTAGTAGAGCCTGAAATCAGGCAGGTTAATTTCTCCAGTTCCATTCTTCTTTCTCAAGATTGCTTTGGATATTCGAGGTTTTTTGTATTTCCATACAAATTGTGAAATTATTTGTTCCAGATTTGTGAAAAATACCATTGGTAACTTGATAGGGATTGCATTGAATCTGTAGATTGCTTTGGGTAGTGTACTCGTTTTCACTATATTGATTCTTCCAATCCATGAGCATGGTATATTTCTCCATCTATGAGTGTTCTCTTTGATTTCTTTCACCAGTGTTTTATAGTTTTTTCTATATATATATATATATATATATATATATATATATATATATATATAGGTCTTTAGTTTCTTTAGGTAGATATATTCCTAAGTATTTTATTCCAATGGTGAATGGAATTGTTTCCTTAATTTCTCTTTCTATTTTCTCATTATTAGTGTATAGGAATGCAAGGGATTTCTGTGTGTTGATTTTATATCCTGCAACTTTACTATAATGTTACTGCTTTAAATTGTCTTTCTTTCCATATTACAGCATGAGCATGTAATATCAAATAAGAATACTTAGAATCACTATTTATTTACATGCTGCCCTCTGCTTAACTCTAAAGCTTGGGTCAAAACAACCAGTTCAGCCAGTTGGGCACTTGTACCTGGGGGAAGGATTTAGCTTCCAAGACCTGTTCACCTGTAGCCACGGCATAACCTGCTTTCCAATTTCCATCCTAAACAAAAGAACTGCCATCTGTAAATGTATTCATGTCAGAATTTTCCAATGGTATGTCTATCAAATCCTCTCAAGCTGTATAATTTAAGGTTAGAAATTGGGAGCAATCAGATCAGGCATTTCATTTTCTTTCTTGGGAAGAAAAGTGGCAGGGTTTAAGTTTCCAGAGACTGTAAGTTTAGTTATTGGTCCTTCCAATAATAGTGACTGATATTTAAAAAGCTGACTGTCTGACATCCAAATGTCAACTTTGGAATTTAATATTCTACTTACATCATGGGAAGTCTATACTGTAAGATTTCACCCATTAGTGAATTTAAGAGCTTCAGCCACTAACAAGGCAACAGCAGCAATCCCTTAAATAATGTGGCCATCTTTGAATGACAGTATCTAATCCTTTGCTCAGATAAGCAACAGATTGCTGGTGAGGTCCTCAAGGCTGTTTCATAACTCCTAAGGCAATTCCTTTCGTTTTGGTAATGATAACTTATGGTGAACAGTGTTGGATTCATGATCTTCGAAGAAGATTTAGCTTTAAGACCAGGGACCAGGCTTGAATACTCAGAGCTTTTGTGTGGCAGAAGTTTTATTACAGTGAAAAAGGACAGAGAAAGCTTCTGAAACAGACATCGGAAGAGGGACAGAGTGCCTCCCGGTAGATGTTTCTCCTGGCAATCTTGATTCCAGCTTGTGCTTCATCCAGCGCAGTTTCTCATGATGTACTCTGCATATAAGTTAAATAAGCAGGGTGACAATATACAGCCTTGACATACTCCTTTTCCTATTTGCAACTAGTTGTGGCATCAGGCTCGTCTATTTTGGGGCTGGCTGCTCCTCTCTAAGTTGGTTTCCAGAGGCTCGTGTCTAGTTATGCGGGGGGGGGTTTCTCTACTTTTGATGTTCTGACTCCTCTCTAGTTTTGGCAGGGTACAACTTTCTTGTTATGGCAGTGGAATCCATGCTAATTGTGGTGTTCATGGGGTTCTCTAGTTGTGGTGGGGCATCTCTGTACTTGCAATGGTGGGCTCCTCTCTATTTGTCTCAGAGGCACATATCAATTTGCTGCAGGGGTTTAGTGCTCCTTTCTAGCTTTGATGTGTGGTATGCTATGCTATGCCAAGTCACTTCAGTTGTGTCCAACTCTGTGCAACCCCATAGACGGCAGCCCACCAGGCTCCCCCGTCCCTGGGATTCTTCAGGCAAGAACACTGGAGTGGGTTGCCATTTCCTTCTCCAATGCATGAAAGTGAAAAGTGAAAGTGAAGTCACTCAGTCGTGTCCGACTCTTAGCGACCCCATGGATTGCAGCCTAACAGGCTCCTCCGTCCATGGGATTTTTCCAAGCAAGAGTACTGGAGTGGGGTGCCATTGACTTCTCCGTGATGTGTGGTAGGCTACTATATAATTATGGCATGGGTCTCCACTGTAGTTACAGTGGGGTCAACTGACGTTTCTGTTTCAGCTCCTTTCTAGATCTTGTTTGCAAACGCCTCTCTAGTTGTGGCATGGGGACTTCTTTTCAGTTGTGGTAGTTGGGCTCCTCTCTAATTATGGTAGAGTGCTCTTCTCAAATTGTACTGGGGGTGGCTTCTCTCTGGTTGTGGTGTGAGGGGATAATTTTTCTAGTTGCAGTATGCAGGAGGCTACTGTCTAGTTGTGGCAGTGGGAGTCCTCTTTAGTTGTGGCATGGTGGGCTCCACTGTACTGATGGCAGGGGTCTTCTTTCTAATTGTGATGTATGGATATTCTCCTCTTTAATGGAGATGTTCTGGGAGGGCTTATGTCTAGTTGCAGAAGAGGTCAATCTCCTCTCTAGTTCCTGTGTTGCCCTCCTCTGTCGTTATCCATGTGGTAGTTCCACTCTAGTTGTGATGTGCAAGGGAACTTTTCTCTAATTGTGATGTGTGTGGAGGGCTAGTATCTACCTGTGGCAGGAGTGTCCAGTCTCATTTTGTGGGTGGTTCTCCACTCTAGTGGCAATGTGTGGCAGGTTGGGGGTGGCACCTCTCCAGTTTCAGTGGTGTGCTTCTCACTAGTTGTGCCTGAGGGTCAACTATCTAGTTATGACGTGTATTCGGCTCTCTAGTTTTGGTGGTTGGGCTTCTCTCTAGTTGTGATGCGCTGGGGTGGTCCTCCTTAGTTGTGCTGTGCTTGGGGGATTCCAGTCTAGGTGTGGAGTGGCAACTCCTGTCTTGTTGCATTATGCTGTTCAGTTCTTCCAGGTTCAATTTGCAGGCTCATTTCTATTTGTAGTTTGAGGGTTACTCTCTAGTAACCCTAGAGATGTAAAGCCTAGTGATGTAAAGCCTCCTCTCTAGGTGTCATGTGCAAGATTGCTCCTCTCTAGTTACAGGGTTTGGGGCTGCTTTTCTACATGTATTGTCTGGGTGGGCTCCTCTCTTGTTGTCGTGTGTGGGCTCCTCTCTAATTGTGGTGGGAGATTCCTCTTGATGTGTGTCAGGGGAGTTTGTGTTCCTCTCGAGTTGTGGTGGAGCCTCCATTCAAGCTGTGGTGGGGTGGTTTCTCTCTAGAAGCATTGTGCAGTGTTGCTTCTGTTTAGTTGCTATGTGTAGGTGGCTACACTACCTTTGGCATGGGACTCCTCTCTACTTGGTGTGGGGGCTTAACTCTTAGTTGTGTCGGGTGGGCTCCTCTCAATTTTTGATGTTCAGGCTCCTCTCGAGTTGTGTTAGGCGGGCTCTTCTCTAGTTGTGGTGTGTGGTTGGCACCTCTAGAGTTGCAGTGGATTTTTCCTTTCTGATTGTGCTGGAGGTTTCCTCTCTGGTAGCGATATGCACAGGCACTCTTTCCAGGTGTGATATGCACGAGCTGACTCTCTAATTTTGGCATGGCTGCTCCTCTTTAGTTGTGGTATGGGGGTCTCCTCTTCAGTTGTGGAAGGAGTGAAAGTGAAAGTGAAGTCGCTCAGTCGTTTCCGACTCTTTGTGACCCCATGGACTGTAGCCTGTCATGCTCCTCCATCCATGGGATTTTCCAGGCAAAAATACAGGAGTGGGTTGCCATTTCCTTCTCCAGGAGATCTTCCCAACCCAGGGATTGAACCCGGGTCTCCCGCATTGTAGGCAGACACTTTACTGTCTGAGCCACCAGGGAAGTCTCAAAGGAGGCTTCTATTTAATTGCGATGTGTGGTAATGCTCCTCTCAATTGTCAATGTTCAGGGGCCTGCTCTCTAGTTGCGGCATGGGGTCTGCTCTGTAACTGTGGCAAAGATGCACCTCTCTGATGATGGTAGCAGAATCTACTCAACTTGCAGGAGGGGTTCATTTCCATTTGCAGTGGAGGGGACCCTTTCTAGGTGCAATGTCCGGGATCATCTCTTATTTGTTGTGGGCGGACACTCTCCAGTTTTGCCGGGCGGGGTCCTCTCTTGTTGTGGCCATGCATTCCTTTTGAGTTGTGGCATAAGTCTCCTCTCAATTTCAGGAGGGGACTCGGGGCACCTATCTAGCTGTAGTGTTGCCACCTCTGGGGGTTCTCTGTGGGGAGGGTTTTCTCTCTACTTGGGGCATTGGGGGCTTCTCATTAGTTTTCAAAGGATTGCTCTGCTCTAGTTGTGAGGGCTTCCTCTCAAGTAACTTCAGGGGCCTTGTCTCTATTTGTGGCAGAGGGGCTCCTCTCTAGGTGCAATGTGCTGGAGGGCTCTGCTCTAGTTTTGGCAGGGGAATCCTCTCTAATTTTGGCGGGTCCCTCCTATGTCTTTGTCGCCTGGAACTCCTTCCTTGTGACAGTAGAGGGCTTCTGTTCAATTGCCGTGGGGGACTCGGCGTTCCTCTTGAGTTGTGACAGGTGACTTGGGGTTCCTTTAGAGTTGTGGAGGGGCCTCCTCTTGAGCTGCATGGGGAAGCTGCTCTCTAATAGCGGTTATCAGGCTGGCTCCTGTCTACTTGTTATATGCAGTAGGCTACTGTATAGTTACAGAATGTGGCTTCACTTTAGTTGCCATGGGGTTCAATGAAGTTTTTGTTTCAGTTTCTCAGTAGTTTTGGTTTGCAGACTCACTCTTCTGTAGTTGTGGTGGGGGGTGCTCTTTAGTTGTGGTATGGGGGTTCCTGTCTAGTAGTGGTAGAGTGCTCCTCTAGAATTGAGGTGAGGGTAACTTGTCTCTGCTTGCGATGTGAAGGGGCACTTTTTCCAGTTGTGATGTGAAACAGCATACTCTCTAGTTGAGACAGAGGGCACCCTCTTTAGTTGTGGCATGTTGTGCGCCTGTATACTCAAGGCAGAGGGCTTACATTTACTTGTGATGTGTGGGTGTGCTCCTCTCTAGTGCAATGTTCAGTGGGGCTAATTTCTCCTTATGGTGGGGTTCTCCCCTCTAGTTGTGGTGTAGGGATCCTCTCTTATTATGATGAAAGTGAGAGCACCTCTCTAGTTGTGGGGACCTTATCTCTAGTTGTGGTGTGCAGGCTCCTCTCTAGTTTTGGAAGGGTGCTCCTTTCTAGTTGTGGCAGGGGGCTCTAAGATATTTGTAGGGTGCTCCCAGCTCTCAATTTGTGACTCCTCTCTAGTTGTAGTGGGAAGCACTTTTTGATTTGCTGTAGGTGGCTCCTCTCAAGTTTTTGTGGGGGGCTCAACTGTAATTGTGGTGGAGCACTCCTCTCTACTGTGGCATAGTTCCTCCTTTCTAGTGTGATATGCTGGTGAGATCCTCTTAAGTCAGTGGGCTGCTCCTCTCTAAGTTTGGTGGTGGACTTCTCTAAAGCTGTAAAATGGTGGCTTGTTTCAGTTGCAGTGCACAGGCTCCTCTCTAGTGGTGGTGAGGGGCTCTTCTTTAGTTATGATGTCTAAGAGGACTTCTCTCTCACTGCTATGTGCAGGAGGGGTCCCCTCTCTAGTTGTGGTGTGGGCCTTGTCTGTATTTGCAGTGGATTGGCTTCTCTCTACGTGTGATACCCGGAGGGTTCCTCTCTAGTTGTTGACAGTGGCCTCTCTCGACTTGTGTCAGAGGGCTCCTCTAGAGTTGCTGCGGGGTACTCAGGCCTCCTCTTGAGTTGAGGTTGGGCTTCCTCTCATGTATGTCATGTCAGGGGCTCCATGGTGAGGGGTCTTCTCTACTTTTAGCCTTAGGGGTTTCTCACTAATTTTGGTGGGGTTGACCCTCTCTAGTTGTGATGGGTGGTTAACTCTCTAGTTGTGTTGAGGGAGCTCTTCTCTTTTTGCATTGGAAGTGGCTTTTCCGCAATGGGTCCGATGTCTATGTGGCTCTTCTCTACATGAGGAATGTAGGCTCCTCTGGAGTTGTGGCGGGGCGCTTATCTATTGTTATGGCAGCGGGCTCCTCTCTAAGTCGATTTCCAGGGGATCCTGTCTAGTTGTGGGGGGCTTCTCTCTAGTTGTGATGTGCAGGCTACGCTTGAGTTGTGGCAGACTGCAATTTTGTTGTTGTGTCAGGGTTTCCATGCTAGTTTCGATGTTCATGGGGCTCTCGATTTCTGGTGAGGGCATCTCTGTACTTGCAGTGATGGGCTCCTCTCTGTTTGTCTCAGGGGGCGCATATCAATTTGCTGTGGGGGCGCGCACTCCTCTAAAAAGAGGCAGGTTATCCTGTCAAAATGAAGCAGGGGGCTCCTTTCAAGTTTGGTGTGGAGATCCTCTCTCACTGTGGTTGGGGACTCCTCTCTACCTGTGGCTTGGGTTCTTTCTTCTAGTTGTGGTGTGCTGGTGAGCTCCTCATGAGTATCAGGGGGGCTTCTCTCTAATTGTGGTGGGGGATTATCTCTAGCTTTGTTGTGGCTGCTCTTTTCTAGTTGTGCTTTACTGGTGCTCTACTCTCTAGTTGTGGTGTGTGGGCTGCTTTCTAGTTATGGTGGGGGCCCTTTAGTTTCAATATCTGAGGGAAGTCCAGTCTCATTGTAATATGCAGGGGCCCCCTTTCTTGTTGTGGTAGGGGAACTCATCTCTATTTGCCGCAGAGTGATTCCTCTCTAGGTATGGTATTTGGGGGCATCATCTCCCATTGTGGCCAGTAGGAGAGTAGCAGTGGAGTCCTCCTCTTGACTTGTGGCCGTGGACTTGGGGATCATAAAGAGTTTCAGTGGTCCCTTCTCTTAGATTGTGATGGGAGTCTCTGCAGAGGAGGCGTCTCCTCTTCTTTTGGCACTAGGTGTTCCTCACAAATTTTAGCATGGTTGCTCCTCTCTACTTGTGAGGGCCTCCTCTCAACTTACTTCAAGGGGCTCATTTCTGTATGTGGCAGAGGGGCTCCTCTTTATGTGTGGTGTCTTGATGGACTCCTCTCTACTTGTGGCAGGGGACACCTCTCCAGTTATGGTAGGAGGTTACTCTGTCATTGTGGCCAGTGACTCTTCTTGTGTTGCAGCAAAGGACTATGTGGTTCCTTTTTAGCTGTGTTGGGCAGTGTTGTTCCTCAATCATTGTGGTATGTGGTGGACTCTTCTCCATATGTGGTGTTCAGGCTCTTCTCTCATTTTGACGTGTGGTCAACACACTAGTTATGGCCAGGGTCTCTCTATCTGTGCTGTGCTAGGGGTTTCTCTCTAGTTGTGGTGTGGTGACTCCTTCATGTTGTTGCAGTTGTTACTCTAATTGCTGTGGCCAAGGGGCAGCTCTCTAGCTGCGGTTTGGCTTTGTATCTAGTTTTATCTGGAAGCCTCCTCTCTAGTTGCAGTGGGGGTCAAGTCTCTAGTTTTTGTGGGGGTCTCCTCTCTATTTGGATTGGGCAGGGGTTTTCCTCAGTAGTTGGAAAGTGCACTGGGGCTCTTCTCCAGATGTGGTGTGTGGGCTCCTTCCTAGTTGTGGTGAGTTGCACTTCACTAATTGTACCATGTGTCCTCCTCTCTTGTAGTGATGTGTGCCTGGGCTCCTCTCTTGTGGTGACGTGGTGCTCCTCTGTAGTGTGCTGAGGTCTTATCTCGATTTGCTGTGAGAGCTCCTCCAGAGTTGAGGCAGGGGACTCAGAGCTCCTCTCGAATTCTGCTGGTTCCACCTATCGATTTGCAGCAGGTGGCTCTGGGTCCTTTCGAGTTACAGCGGGAAACTCGGGGTTCCTCTCGAGTTGCAGCAGTAGACTTGTGGCGTTTGTCAAGTTTCAGTGATGCCTCATCTCATGTTGCAGCGGGGTGGGGAGTCCTGTCTAATTTTGGCATTGTTGTCTCTTCACTAATTTTTTTTGTGTTCCTCTCTAATTTGGAGGGGCTTCTCTAAAGTTACTTAAGGGGATCATCTTTATTTGAAGCAGAGAGACTTCTTTATAGGTATAATGTCTTGGGGGCTCCTCTCTAGTTGCAGTGAGGGTATCCACTCCAGCTTTGGCAGAGGATCACCTCTGTCTTTGTTGTGGGAGCTACCCTAGTGATGCAGAAAAAGTCTCCTCTTGAATGGAGGTGGATTCTCAGTGTTCCTTTTGAGTTATGGTGGTGTCTTGGGAATCCTCTCAAGTTGCATCATGGGGCTTGGGGCTTGTCGAGAGTTGAGATGGGGAATTCAGAGTTCCTCTCGAATTGAAGCAGGGAATAGGTGTTCCTCTTGACTTGAAACAGGGAACTTGGTGCTCCAATCGAGTTGTGACTGGTAAGGTGGGATTCCTCTCGAATTGCAGTGGGAAACTCAAGGTTCCTTTCAAGATGCGGTGGGAACCTCGGGGTTTCTCTAGAGTTGTAACAGGGGACTTGGGGCTCCAGTAGAGTTGTGGGTGGACATACAGGCTTCCTTTTGAATTGTGGGGAATACTTGGGGATGCTCTTAAGTTGCAGCAGGGCAGTTGGGCTTCTTACCAAGTTGCAGCAGGTAATTCAGCATGCCTCTCGAGTTCTATTGAGAAACTCAGGGTTCCTTTTGAATTGCAGCATGGGTTTCATGGTTCCACTCGAGAAGTGGTGGGGAGCTTGGGTTCCTCTCTGATTGGGCGGGTACTCAAGGATCCTCTGGACTTGTGGTGGGGCATCCTTTCGAGTTGTCTTGGGGAGACTCATCTCTATCAGGGATGTACAGGGTGGCTCCTGTCTTGTTGCAATGTGCGGGTAGCTACTCATTAGTTTTGGCATGGTTTTTTTTCTCTACTTGTGGTTGGGGTCAACTCTGTAGTTGTGGTGGTTTTGATTCTATGTAGTTGTGGTGTGCAAGCTCCTTTCTACTTGTGGTGTGAGGTTCATCTCTATTAGCAGCAGAGGGGCTCTTCTCTGTGATGTCCAACAGGCTCCTATTGAGTTGCAAGGCTGTGTCCCCTCTGGTAGGGGTGTGGTTGGCTCCACAGGGGAGGTTCTCTACTTTTGGCGCTAGGGGCTCCTCATTAATATTAGTGGGATTGCTTCTCTCTAGTTTTGAGGGACTCCACTCGACTTACTTCAGGGAGCTCATCTCTATTTGTGGCAGAAGACTCAGCTCTAGTTGTTCCAGGGTAATACACTTCAGTTTTGGCTGGGGAGCCACTCTGTCATTTTTTCCAGTGGCCACTTTTCTTGTTACAGCCAAGCTGCTACTGCTGTTAAGTTGCTTCAGTCATTTCCGACTCTGTGCGACCCCATAGACGGCAGCCCACCAGGCTCCCCCATCCGTGGGATTCTCCAGGCAAGAACACTGGAGTGGGTTGCCATTTCCTTCTCCAATGCATGAAAGTGAAAAGTGAAAGTGAAATCGCTCAGTCGTGCCCGACTCTTAGCGACCCCATGGACTGCAGCCTACCAGGCTCCTCCATCCATGGGATTTTCCAGGCAAGAGTACTGGAGTGGGTTGCCATTGCCTTCTCCTGTGTTACAGCCAAGAGCTTCTGTCAAATTGCAGTAGTGCACTTGGGGTTCCTCTTGAGTTGCAACAGGTGACTCGGGCTTCCTTTAGAGTTTTGGTGGAGCCACCAGCTGAGCTTCAGTGGGGAAGAGCCTCTCTAGTAGCGATGTCCAGGCTGGCCCCTGTCTAGTTGCAATGTGCAGGAGGCTACTCTTTAGTTGCAGTATGGGGCTCCAGTCTAGTTTCAGTGGGGGTTCACTCTTTATTTGTGATGGGTTAGCTCCTCTCTAGTTGTTTGCACACCCCTTTCTAGTTGTGACAGGGTGGTGGGGCTGCTCTTTATTTGTGGTAGCTGGGCTCCTCTCTAGTTGTGGTAAAGTTCTCTTCTCAAAGAGTGATGGGGGTGGCTTCTCTCTGATTGTGATGTGAAAGGGCACTTTTTCTTGTTGTGATTTGCAGGAGGTTACTCTATAGTTGTGGCAGAAGGAGTCCTCTTTAGTTGCAGCATGGTGGGCTCCTATCTACTAGTGGAAGGGAGCTTCTGTCTAATTGTGATGTGTGGGTATGCTCCTCTCTAATGGCTATGTTCATGGGGGATTATCTATAATTGTGCATGGGTCTCCAGTCTAGTTTCGGTGTTGGCCTCCTCTTTTGTTATGATCCGTGTGGGAGTTCCAGTCTAGTTGTAATGTGCATGGGCACTTTTCTCTAAATGCGATGCATGGGTTGAGCTCCTACCTGTGCCAGGTGTGTCCACTCTAGCTGTGGCAGAGGTTCCCCCCTCTAGATATGATATACAGGATGGAGGGTTCTTCTCTAGTTGAGGCTGTTCACTAATTGTGCCTGAGGGTCAACTCTCTAGCTGTGGCGTTTTTTCAACTCTAGTTTTGGCGATTGGGCTTCTCTCAAATTGTGGTGTGCCGGGGTGCTCCTCCCTAGTTTTGCTGTTCCTGGGGAAATCTTCTCTAGTTGTGGAGTGGGAACAACTGTCTTGTTTCATGATGCTCTGTGGCTATTCTCTTGGTGCATTTTGTTGGCTCATCTCTATTTGTGGTTTGAGGGACTATTGTTTAGTTGTGGTAGGAACCTCCTCTCTAGATTTGGTGTATGAGATTGCTCCTCTCTAGGGCCACAGGGCGGGGCCTCCTTTCTTAATATGGTGTTCGGATGGAGTCCTCTCTTGTTGCAGTGTGTGAGCTCCTCTCTAGTTGCGGTGGGGGACTCCTCTCGAGTTGTGTTGGGGTACTTGGTGTTCTTTTGAGTTGAGGTAATGCCTCCACTTGAGTTGTGGTAAGGTTGCTCCTCTCTAGTAGCAATGTGCAGGGTGGTTTCTGTTTAGTTGCAATGTGTTGGTGGTTAAACTACCTGTGGCATGGGGCTCCTCTCTAGTTGGTGTGGGGGGTCAACTCTTAGTTGTGTTGGTGGGCTCCTCTCTAGTTGTGTTGTGCAGTATCCTCTCAAGTTGTGTTAGTGGGGCTCTTCTCTAGTTATGGTGTTTGGGGGGCACCTCTAGAGTTGGGGTTGAGTGTTTCTGTAAATGCAGAGAGTATTTACTCTCTGGTAGCAATGTGCACAGATACTCTTTTCAGGTGCAGAATGTACAAGCCTACTCTCTAATTTTGGCATGGACCCTCCTGTTTAGTTTTGGCATGGGAGCCTCCAATCTAGTTGTGGAAGGAGGCTTCATCTAACTCTGATGTGCAGGAATGCTCCTCTTAAGTGGCGATGTTCAGGGGGCTGCTCTCTAGTTGAGGTGTGATGTCTACTCTTTAGTTGTGCCGAGATTATTCCTCTCCAATGGTGGTAGGGGAATCTACTCGACTTGCAGGAGTGGGCTTATCTCTATTTGAGGTGGAGGGGACTCTCTCTAGGTGAGATGTCCGTGGTCTCCTCTCCAGTTGTGGTGGTGGGACACTCTCCCGTTTTGGCAGGTCAGTTCCTCTATCATTGTGGCCATAGGTTTCTCTTGAGTTTTGGCACAAGTCTTCCCTCAAGTTCAGGTGGGGACTCGGGGCTCCTCTCTAATTGCGATGGTGCCACCTCTGGGGCTTCCCGTTGGGGAGGGTGTTCTCTCTACTTGTAGCATTGGGAGATCCCCACTAGTTTTCACAGGGTTGTTCCGCTCTAGTGGTGAGAGGCTCACCTCAAGTTACTTCAAGGGCCTTGTCTCTATTTGTGGCAGAGGGGCTCCTCTCTAGATGCAATGTACTTGAGTGCTCCTCTCTAGTTTTGGCAGCAGAATCCTTTCAAGTTTCGGCAGGGGATTCCTCTGTTTGTCCCTGAGGCCTCCTTCTTTTTGATGATATAAGGCTCCTGTCAAGTTGTGGTAGGGGACTCAGGGTTCCTCTTGAGCTGGGGCAGGTGACTTAGGGTTACTTTAGAGTTGTGGTGGGGCCACCTCTTGAGCTGCATGGGGCAGCTCCTCTCAAGGAGTGATTAGCAGGCTGGCTCCTGTCTAGTTGTAATATGTGGTAGGCTACTATAGAGTTATGGCATGGGGCTCCACTCTAGTTGCAGTGGGGTCAACTGACGATTTTGTTTAAACTCCTTTCTATTTGCGGTTTGCAGATTTAACTCTGCTTGTGGTGGAGTCGGGGGAGCTTCCTCTTTATTTGTGCTATGGGGCTTCTTCTCCTCTTTTAGTAGAATACTCCTCTCAAATTGTGGTGGGGGTGGCTTCTCTTGGAAATATTCTTGAATTGCATCAGGGGGCTTGGGCTTCTTCTTGAGTTGCTTTGGGTAACTTGGGGATCATCTCGAGTCACAGCAGGGGACTGAGAGCTCCTCTTGAGTTGCAGCAGGAACTTAGTGTTCCTCTCAAGATTCAGCATGCGATTCAGTGTTCCACTCAAGCCATGGCAGGGAACTCGGGGTTCCTCTCAACTTGCAGTGGGGCCTCCTCTCAAGATATCTTGGGGCGACTTGTCTCTAGCAGGGATGTGTAGAGTGGCTCCTGTCTTGTTGCAATGTTGGGTGGCTACTCACTAGTTTTGACATGGGACTTCTCTATCCTTGTGGTCGAGTTCAATGCTGTAGTTGTGGTGGATTCAATTCTCTCTAGTGGTAGTGTGCAAGCTCCTCTTTACTTGCGGTGTGAGGTTCATATCTATTAGCAGCAGAGGGGTTCTCCTTTCTATGTATAATATTAAGCAGGGTCCTCTTGAGTTGTGGTGGAGGGCTCCTCTCGAGGTGCGGGGCTGTATCCACTTGGGTTGTGTTTGAGGTGGCTGCACGGTGAAGGTCCTCTCTACTTTTGGCACTAGGGGTTCCTCATAAATATTAGTGGGATTACTTGTAATTGTGAGGTACTCTGCTCGGCTTATTTCAGGGAGCTCATCTCTATTTGTGGCTGTAGGGTTCTCTCTAGGTGTGATATCCTGGGGGAATCCACTCTAGTGATGTCGGGGGAATGCACTTCAACTTTGGCTGGGGAGCCAATCTGTCATTTTTGCCAGTGGCCCATTTTAATGTTACAACCTAGGGCTCCTGTCAAATTGCAGCCGGGAACTCAGGGTGCCTCTTGAGCTGCAGCAGGTGACTCAGGGTTCCTTTAGAGTTGTGGTGGAGCCTCCTCTCGAGGTGCAATAGGGCAGATTTTCTCAAGTAGCAATGTGCTGCCTGGCCCCTGTCTAGCTGGAATGTGTGGGAGGCTCCGCTCTAGTTGTCATTTGAAGACACCTCTCTAGCTGTGGCAGGGGTATGCATCTGTAGTTGTGGTAGTTGGGCTCCTCTCTAGTTGTGGTAGTTTGCTCTTTTCAGATTGTGAGTGGGGTGACTCCTATCTGGTTGTGATGAGCAGGGGGTCTTTTTCTCTTTGTGATGTGCAAGAAGCTACTCTCTAGTGGCAGGGGTGGGGAACTCGGTGTTCCTCTTGAGTTGGGCTGGTACTCAGGGTTCCTCTCGACTGATGGTGGGGCCTCCTCTCGAATTGTCTTATGGAGACTCGTCTCTAGCAGGTTTGTGCAGAGTGGCTCCAATCTTGTTACAATGTCAGGTCATGGGACTACACTATCGTGTTTGGAGTCAAATCTGTTGTTGCGGTGGGTTCAATTCTCTCTAGTGAGGGGTACTAGCTCCTCCCTTCTTGTGGTGTGAGGTTTGTCTCTATGAGCAGCAGAGGGGATCATCTCTATGTGTGATGTACAGCAGGATCCTCTCAAGTTTGGTGGAAGGCTCCTCTCGAGATGTGGGGCTGTGTCCTCTCTGGTCGGGGTGTGGTTGGCGACATGGGGGAGGTTCTCTCTATCTTTGGTGCTAGGTGTTCTTCATTAATATTAGTAGGAATGTTTCTCTCTAGTTGTGAGGGACTCCATTCTACTTACTTCAGGGAGCTCCTCTGTATTTGTAGGAGAAGTACCTCTCTCTAAGTGTGATATCTTGGGGGGCACTACTCTAGTTGTGCCAGGGAATCCTGCTTGTTTTGGCTGGGGAGCCCCTTTGTCATTTTGTCCAGTGGCCCCTTTTCTGGTTACAGTCTAAGGCTCTTGTCAAATCGCGGCAGGGAACTCAGGGTCCCTCTTGAGTTGCAGCATGTGACTCGGGGTTCATTTAGAGTTGTGGTGGAACATGCTCTTGAGCTACAGTGGGGCAGATTCTCTCTAGTAGTGATGTGCAGGGTGTGACCTCTCTAGTGGAAATGTGCCGAGGCTGCTTTCTAGTTGTAGCCTGGGGCTCCAGTCTAATTGCAGTGAGGGTCTGCTCTATTTGCTATGGGTTGGCTAGTCTCTAGTTCTCATTTGCAGCCAGCTCTCTAGTTGTGGCAGGGGAATTCTTCTTTAATTGTGGTAGTTGGGCTCCTGTCTAGATGTAGTAGAGTGCTCTTCTAAAATTGGGAGGTGGGTGATTCCTCTATGGTTGTAATGAGAAGGGGTGATTTTTCTAGTTGTGAAGTGCAGGAAGCTTCTGTCTATTTGTGGGAGAGCCCGCCTCCTGCTTAGCTGTGGTATGAGGCTTCTTCTCTTGTTGTGGTAGCATGCTCCTCTCGAATTGTGGTGGGGTGGGCTGCTCTTGGGAATGCTCTGCAGTTGCATGGATGTCTTGGGGCTCGAGTCGAGTTGGGATGGGGAACTTGGGGTTCCTGTTGAGTCACTACAGGGGAATCGGGCCACATCTCAAGTTGAGGTGGGGAACTCGGGGTTCTTGTTGAGTTGAAGTGAGAATTTCGGGGTTTTTCTCCAGTTGTGACGGGGAACTTAGGGATCCTTTTGAGTTGAAACAGGTGAGTCAGTTCCCCTCTTGAGAGGCAAGGGGGAACTCGGGATTCCTCTCGAGTGGAAGCACGGGAAATGGGCCTCATCTCGAAATGAGGTGGGGAACATGATGTTCTTCTCAAGTTGTGATGGGAAGCTCAGGGTTCCTCTCGAGTTGTGATGGGTATCCTGGGGAACCTCTCAAGTTGCAAAAAGGGAGTCAAGCCTCCTTTCGAGTTGCAAGGGGGGACTCGGGATTTGTCTCAAGTCGCTGCAGGGGTATCGGGCCTCATTTTGGGTTGAGGTGGGATCTTGTTGTTTTTATCGACTTGTGGCAGGAAGCTTGGAGTTCCTCTCAAGTTTCAATGTGGGTCTCAGGGACCCTCTCGAGTTGCCTCAGGGAAGTCATGCCTCCTTTTGAGTTGTGAGGGGGAACTCGGTATTCTTGTGAGTCGCTGAAGGGGAATGGGGCCTCATCTTGAGTTGAGGCGGGAAACTCAGGGTTTCTGTCCAGTTGCGACAGGGATCTCAGGGTTCCTCTCGAGTTGCAACAGGGGAGTCAGGCCTCTTCTTGCGTTGTGGCATGGAACTCTGGTTTCCTCTCGAGTTGTAAAAGGTATGACAGGCCTTCTATTGAGTTGAGGCGGGGAACTTTGTTTTTTTCTTGGTTTGCAACAGGGAAGTAAGACCTCCTCTCATGTTGTGAGGGGAAACTTGGTGTTCCATCCTTATCGCTGCAGGGGAATCAGGCCTTATCTCTAGTTGAGGGAGACCTCTGTGTTCTTTTGACTTGTGGCGTGATACTTAGTTTTGATCAGGATCTCAGGATTCCTCCTAATGGCAATAGGGAAGTCAGGACTCCTCTCAAGTTGAGGTGGGGAACTCGTGTTTCCTCTTGAGTTGCAGCAGGAGAGTTGATCCTCCTCTCGAGTTGCAACAGAAATTTGGGGTTCTTCTCTAGTTGTTGCTGGAAACTCGGGGTGTTCTCTAGAGTTGCTGCTGGGGACTCAAAGTTCCTGTCCATGTGCAGTGGGAAATCAGTGTTCCCCTGGAGTTGCAACTCAGGATGCAGGATTCCACTGGAGTTGTTAGGGAACTTGGGGTTCTTCTAGAGCTTGGTTGGTACTCAGGGTTCCCTGCGACTTGTGGTGGGGCCTCCTGTCGAGTTCTCTTGGGGTGACTCATCTCAAGCAGTGATATGCAGGGTGGCTCCTGTCTTGTTGCAATGTTGAGTGTATACTCAGTTGTTTTGGAATAGGACTTTCCTATTATGGTTGCAGAGTACATCATGAGAAACGCTGGACTGGAAGAAACACAAGCTGGAATCAAGATTGCTGGGACAAATATCAATAACCTCAGGTATGCAGATAACACCACCCTTATGGCAGAAAGTGAAGAGGAACTAAAAAGCCTCTTGATGAAAGTGAAAGAGGAGCGTGAAAAAGTTGGCTTAAAGCTCAACATTCAGAAAACAAAGATCATGACATCCGGTTCCATCACTTCATGGGAAATAGATGGGGAAACAGTGGAAACAGTGTCAGACTTTATTTTTGGGGCTCCAAAGTCACTGCAGATGGTGACTGCAGCCATGGAATTAAAAGACGCTTACTCCTTGGAAGGAAAGTTATGACCAAGCTAGATAGCATATTCAAAAGCAGAGGCATTACTTTGCCAATAAAGGTCCGTCTAGTCAAGGCTATGGTTTTTCCTGTGGTCATGTATGGATGTGAGAGTTGGACTGTGAAGAAAGCTGAGCACCGAAGAATTGATGCTTTTGAACTGTGGTGTTGGAGAAGACTCCTGAGAGTCCCTTGGACTGCAAGGAGATCCAACCAGTCCATTCCGAAGGAGATCAGCCCTGGGATTTCTTTGGAAGGAATGATGCTAAAGCTGAAACTCCAGTACTTTGGCCACCTCATGCGAAGAGTTGATTCATTGGAAAAGACCCTAATGCTGGGAGGGATTGGGGGCAGGAGGAGAAGTGGACGACAGAGGATGAGATGGCTGGATGGCATCACTGACTCGATGGATGTTAGTCTGAGTGAACTCTGGGAGTTGGTGATGGACAGGGAGGCCTGGCGTGCTGCGATTCATGGGGTCGCAAACAGTCAGACACGACTGAGAGACTGATCTGATCTGATCTGATTATGGTTGTCGGGGTCAACTCTGAACTTGTGGTGGGTTCAATTCTTTCCAGTCTTGGTGTGCAAGCTCCTATCTACTTGTGGTATGAGGTTCGTCTGTGTTAGCAGCAGAGGGGCTCCTGTCTATGTGTGATGTCCAGAGGGCTCCTCTCAAGTTGTGTTGGAGGGTTCCTCTCGAGGTGCGGGGCTGTTTCCTCTCTGGTTGTGGTGTGGGTGCCTCCACAGAGGAGGTCCTTTCTACTTTTTGAGCTAGTGGTTCCTCATTAATATAAGTGGGATTGCTTCACTCTAGCTGTGAGGGCCTCCAATCAACTTTCTTTAGGGAGCTCGTATCCATTTGAGGCATAAAGTCTTCTCTCTATTTTTGATATCCTGGGGGATTCTACTCTAGTTGTGCTGGGGTAATCTGCCTCAGTTTTGGCCAGGGATGCCCTGTCATTTTGGCCAATGGCCCCTTTCCTTGATACAGCCTAAGGATCCTGTCAAATTGCAGTGTGTACCTTGGGGTGCCTCTTGAGTTGCAACAGTTGACTCGGAGTTCCTCTAGGGTTGTGTTGGAGTCTCCTTCTGAGCTGCCGTGGGGGCATATCCTCTGTAGTTGTGATGTTTAGGTTGGCCCCTCTCTAGTTGCAGAGCACGGGCAGCTGCAAGGGTGCACAGAGCATGGGCGGCTGCAATGACGCACAGAGTGCGGCTGAGGGGAACTACCCCAAGTCCGAGGTCAGGGGCAGAAGCCAGGAGGACCCCATGCCCGAAGGGTGGTGGCCGAGAGGAGCTACCTCATGTCCGAGGTCAGGGGCAGCAGCCGAGAGGAGCTACCCCACGTCCAAGGTCAGGGGCGGCAGTCAAGAGGAGCTATATGCGCCCGAGATCAGGGGTGGTGGCTGAGAGTGCCAGGCTGCGACAGCACAGGAGCAACCAAGAGGAGCTACCCCCGCCCGAGGCTGGGGCAGCGGCCAGGAGGAGCTGCCCCACGCCTGAGGAGAAGTGACTGCACGGGTGCCAGAGGGCCTAGAGGAGCTATTCCATGTTCAAGGTCGGGGGGGAGGGGGCGGCGGTGAGGTGATATGCCTCGTCCAAGGTAAGGAGCAGCGGCTGAGCTTTGTTGGAGCAGCCTTGAAGAGATAATGCACATCCAAGATAAGAGAAACTCAAGTAAGATGGTAGGTGTTGCAAAAAGGCATCAGAGGGCAGACACACTGAAACCATAATCAGAGAAAACTAGTCAATCTAATCACACTAGGACCACAGCTTTGTCTAAATCAATGAATCTAAGCCATGCGCTGTGGGGCCACCCAAGACGGGTGGGCATGGTAGAGAGGTCTGACACAATGTGGTCCACTGGAGAAAGGAATGGCAAACCACTTCAGTATTCTTGCCTTGAGAACCCCATGAACAGTATGAAAAGGCAAAATGATAGGATACTGAAAGAGGAACTCCACAGGTCAGTAGGTGCCCAATATGCTACTGGAGATCAGTGGAGAAATAACTCCAGAAAGAATGAAGGGATGGAGCCAAAGCAAAGACAATACCCAGTTGTAGATGTGACTGGTGATAGAAGAAAGGTCCAATGCTATAAAGAGCAATATTGCATAGGAACCTGGAATGTCAGGTCCATGAATCAAGGCAAATTGGAAGTGGTCAAACAGGAGATGCCAAGAGTGAATGTCAACATTCTAGGAATCAGTGAACTAAAATGGACTAGAATGGGTGAATTTAACTCAGACAACCGTTATATCTACTACTATGGACAGGAATCCCTTAGAAGAAATGGAGTAGCCATCATGGTCAACAAGAGTCCATAATGCAGTACTTGGATGCAATCTCAAAAATGACAGAATCATCTGTGTTCATTTCCAAGGCACACCATTCAATATCACAGTAATCCAAGTCTATGACTCAACCAGTAATGCTAAAGAAGCTGAAGTTGAATGGTTCTATGAAGACCTACAAGACCTTTTAGAATTAACACCCCAAAAAGATGTCCTTTTCATTATAGGGGACTGCAATGCAAAAGTAGGAAGTCAAGAAACACCTGGAGTAACAGGCAAATTTGGCCTTGGAATATGGAATGAAGCAAGGCAAAGGCTAATAGAGTTTTGCCAAGAGAATGCATTGGTCATAGCAAACACCCTCTTCCAACAACACAAGAGAAGACTCTACACATGGACCATCACCAGATGGTCAACACCAAAATCAGATTGATGATATTCTTTGCAGCCAAATATGGAGAAGCTTTATACACTCAACAAAAACAAGACCAGGAGCTGACTGTGGCTCAGATCATAAGCTCCTTATTGCCAAATTCAGACTTAAATTGAAGAAAGTAGGGAAAACCACTAGACCATTCAGTATGACCTAAATCAAATCCCTTTCGATTATACAGTGGAAGTGAGAAATAGATTTAAGGGTCTAGATATAGATAGAGTGCGTGATAAACTATGGACAGAGGTTCATGACACTGTACAGGAGACAGGGATCAAGACCATCCCCATGGAAAAGAAATGCAAAAAAGCAAAATGGCTGTCTGGGGAGGCCTCATAAATGGCTGAGAAAAGAAGAGAGGTGAAAAGCAAAGGAGAAAAGGAAAGATACAAGCATCTGAATGCAGTTTCAAAGAATAGCAAGAAGAGATAAGAAAGCCTTCCTCAGCGATCAGTGCAAAGAAATAGAGGAAAACAACAGAATGGGAAAGACTAGAGATCTCTTCAAGAAAATTAGAGATACCAAGGAAACATTTCATGCAAAGATGGGCTCAATAAAGGACAGAAATGGTATGGACCTAACAGAAGCAGAAGATATTAAGAAGAGATGGCAAGAATACACAAAAGAACTGTACAAAAAAGATCTTCAAGACCCAGATAATCATGATGGTGTGATCACTGACCTAGAGCCAGACATCCTGGAATGTGAAGTCAAGTGGGCCTTAGAAAGCATCACTATGAACAAAGCTAGTGGAGATGATGGAATTCCAGTGGAGCTATTTCAAATCCTGAAAGATGATGCTGTGAAAGTGCTGCACTCAATATGCCAGCAAATGTGGAAAACTCAGCCATGGCCACAGGACTGGAAAAGGTCAGTTTTCATTCCAATCCCAAAGAAAGGCAATGCCAAAGAATGCTCAAACTACCACACAATTGCATTCATCTCACACACTAGTAAAGTAATGCTGAAAATTCTCCAAGCCAGGCTTCAGCAATACATGAACTGTGAACTTCCAGATGTTCAAGCTGGTTTTAGAAAAGGTAGAGGAACCAGAGATCAAATTACCAACATCCGCTGGATCACTGAAAATGCAAGAGAGTTCCAGAAAAACATCTATTTCTGTTTTATTGACTATGTCAAAGCCTTTTACTGTGTGGATCACAATAAACTATGGAAAATTCTGAAAGAGATGGGAATACCAGAGCACCTGACCTGCCTCTTGAGAAACCTATATGCAGGTCAGAAAGCAACAATTAGAACTGGACATGGAACAACACATTAGTTCCAAATAGGAAAAGGAGTACATCAAGGCTGTATATTTTCACCCTGCTTATTTAACTTATATGCAGAGTACGTCATGAGAAACATTGGGCTGGAAGAAACACAAGCTGGAATCAAGATTGCCGGGACAAATATCAATAACCTCAGATATGCAGATAACACCACCCTTATGGCAGAAAGTGAAGAGGAACTAAAAAGCCTCTTGATGAAAGTGAAAGAGGAGCGTGAAAAAGTTGGCTTAAAGCTCAACATTCAGAAAACGAAGATCATGGCATCCGGTTCCATCACTTCATGGGAAATAGATGGGGAAACAGTGGAAACAGTGTCAGACTTTATTTTTCTGGGCTCCAAAATCACTACAGATGGTGACTGCAACCATGGAATTAAAAGACGCTTACTCCTTGGAAGGAAAGTTATGACCAAGCTAGATAGCATATTCAAAAGCAGAGACATTACTTTGCCAACAAAGGTCCGTCTAGTCAAGGCTATGGTTTTTCCTGTGGTCATGTATGGATGTGAGAGTTGGACTGTGAAGAAAGCTGAGTGCCAAAGAATTGATGCTTTTGAACTGTGGTGTTGGAGAAGACTCTTGAGAGTCCCTTGGACTGCAAGGAGATCCAACCATTCCATTCTGAAGGAGATCAGCCCTGGGATTTCTTTGGAAGGAATGATGCTAAAGCTGAAACTCCAGTACTTTGGCCACCTCACGGAAAGAGTTGATTCATTGGAACAGATTCTGATGCTGGGAGGGATTGGGGGCAGGAGGAGAAGGGGACAACAGAGGATGAGATGGCTGGATGGCATCACTGACTCGATGGACGTTAGTTGGAGTGAACTCCGGGAGTTGGTGATGGACAGGGAGGCCTGGCATGCTGCGATTCATGGGGTCGCAAACAGTCGGACACGACTGAGAGACTGATCTGATCTGATCTGAGGCTCCTCTTGGAGAAGGCAATGGAGCCCCACTCCAGTGCTCTTGCCTGGAAAATCCCATGGATGGAGGAGCCTGGTAGGCTGTGGTCCATGGGGTCGCTAAGAGTCGGACACGACTGTTTGACTTCACTTTCACTTTCATGCATTGGAGAAGGAAATGGCAACCCACTCCAGTGTTCTTTCCTGGAGAATCCCAGGGACGAAGGAGCCTGGTAGGCGGCAGTCCGTGGGGTCGCACAGAGTTGGACATGACTGAAGTGACTTAGCAGCAGCAGGCTCCTCTTGGCAATCCTCTGGAGTTGCATCAGGCAGCTTGTGGCTGGTCTCGAATTACATGTTACTCCCTGCTCCTCTCGAGTCGCTGCTGGTGATTCGGGCCTCATGTCGAGGTGAGGTGGGGAACTCGGTGTTTTTCTCAAGTTGTGCTGGGAAGCTAGGGGTTCCTCTTGAGTTGCAACAGAGGAGTCAAGCCTCCACTCGAGTTGCGAGGGGGCACTTAGGGTTCCTCTTGACTTTCAGCAGGGGAGTTGGGCCTCCTCTTGAGTTGCTTTGGAGAACTCAGCGTTCCTCTCAAGTTAAAAGAGGTGACTCAGAGTACCTCTTGTGTTGCAGCGGCAACTCATGTTCCTCTCAAGTTGCAGTGCCAGACTCAGGGTTTCATTTGATTCGTGGTGGAGAACTCGGGATTCCTCTTGACTTACAGTGGGGCCTCTTCTAGAGTTGTCTTTCAGCAACTCATCTCTAGTAAGGATGTGCAGTATGGTTCTTGTCTTGTTTCAATGTTGGATGGCAACTCACTAGTTTTGGCATGGGACTTCCCTATTGTTTTGGTTGGGGTAAGCTGTAGTTGTGGCGGGTTCAACTCTCCAGTGGTGGAGTGCAAGCTCCTCTCTACCTGTGGTGTTAGATTCGTCTCTGTTAGCAGCAGAATGGCTCCTCTCTACGTGTGATGTCCAGCGGGCTCCTCTAGAGTTGTGGTGGAGGGCTACTCTCAAGCAGGGCTTTGTCTGCTTTGGTGTGGTGTGGGTGACTCTATGGGGGCATGGAGTCCTCTCCACTTTTGGCGCTAGGGATTCCTCACTAACAGCAGTGGGATTGCTTCTCTCTTGTGAAGGACTCCACTCGACTTACTTCAGTGAGCTCTCTCTACTTGCGGCAGAAGGGCTTCTCTATGGTGTGATATCCTGGGGAGCTCCACTCCAGTTGTTCCATGGGGATCTGCTTCAGTTTTGGTTGGGGAACCCCTTGTCATTTTAGCCTGTGACCCCTTTTCTTGTTACAGTCTAGGGCTCTTGCAAATTGCAGTGGGAAACTCGGAGTGTTTCTTGAGTTGTAACAGGTGACTCGGGAATCTTTTAGAATTGTATTGGAGCCTCCTCTCGAGCTGCAGTGGGGCAGATCCTCTCTAGTAGCGATGTCGAAGCTGGCTCATATCTAATTGCAATTTGTGTGAGTCTTCTCTCTAGTTGCGGTATGGGGCTCCACTTTAATTAGAGTGAGTTTCCACTCTTAGTTGTGATGTGTCAGTTCCTCTCTAGTTGTCATATTCAGACTTCTCTCTTTGTAGCAAGGGGGCTCCTCTTTAGTTCTGGTAGTTGGGCTTCTCTCTAGTTGTGTTAGAGTGTTCTTCTCAAATTGTGGGAGGATTGAGTACTCTCTGGTTGTACTGAGAAGGGGCTCTTTCTCTATTTGTGATGTGCAGGAGGTTACTCTTTAGTTGTGCTAGAGGGGGCTTCCTCTTTAGTTGTGGCATTGGGCCTTCCTCTCTTGTTGCTGTAGAGAGCTCCTCTCAAATTGTGCCTGGGCAAGTTATTCTTGGGAATCCTCTGGAGTTGTTGTAAGAGGGCTTGTGGCTTGTCTTGAGTTGTGATGGGGAACTCAGGATTCCTCTCCAGTCGCTGCAGGGGAATCAGCCCTCATCTCTAGTTGAGGTGGGGACCTCGGGTTTCTTCTCTTCTTTGGCAGAAACTTGGGGTTCGTCTCAAGGTTCAGCAGGAATCTCAGGGTTCCTCTCGAGTTGCAACAGGGGAGTCAGGCCTCCTCTCAAGTTGTGGTGTGGAACTCGGGTTTCTTTTCAATTTGCAACATGGGAGTTGGGCTTCATCTCGAGTTGAGCTGGGGAACTCAGGTTTCATATGTATTTGCAGCAAGGGACTCAGAGCTCCTCTCGAGTTGCAGTGGGAGCTCAGTGTTTCTTTCGAGTTGCAGCACAGGATTCAGGGTTCCACTCGAGCCATGGCGGGGAACTTGGGGTTCCTCTTGATTTGTGGGAATACTCAATGTTCCTCTTAACTTGAGGTGGGGCCTCCTCCCGAGTTGTCTTGGGGCTTCTGTCTAGTTGTGAGGAATTCCATTCGACTTACTTCAGGGAGCTCATCTCTATTTGCAGCAGAAGGACTTCTCTCTAGGTGTGTTATCCCAGGGGACTCCACTCTAGTTATGCCGGTGGAATCCACTTCAGTTTGCCTGGGAGCCACTCCATCATTTTGGCCAGTGGCTCCTTTTCTTGTTACAGCCTAGGGCTCCTGTCAAATTGTAGCAGGGAACTCAGGGTGCCTCTTGAGTTGCAGCAGGTGCCTTGGGATTCCTCTAGAGTTGTAATGAAACCTCCTCTCGAGCTGCAATGGGTCAGATCCTCTCTAGTAGAGATATGTAGTTTGGACCCTGTCTATTGTAATGTGAGGGAGCCTCCTCTCTAGTTGTAATATGGCACTTCAGTCTAACTTCACTAAGGCTCCACTCTTTACTTGTGGTGGGTTGGCTCCTCTCTATTTGCCGTTTGCAGACTCTTCTGTAGTTCTGACAGAGGGGCTTCTCTTTAGTTGTGGTAGTTGTGATACTCTCTAGTTGTGGTAGCATGCTCTTTTCAAATTGTGACGGGGGTAACTCCTCTCTTTTTGTGATGAGAAAGGACGCTTTTTCTAGATCCGATGTGCAGGAGCCCACTCTGTAGTTGTCGCGGGGTGGGGGGTGGCTCCTCTTTAGTTGTGGTATGGGGCTTCTTCTCTTGTTGCATTAGAGAACTCATCTCAAATTGTGCTTGGGTAGGTTCTTCTTTGGAATCCTCTGGAGTTGCATCAGTGAACTTGGGGGTTGTCTCGAGTTGCGATGGGGAACCTGGTGTTCCTCTTGAGTTGCTGCTGGGAATGTGGCCTCATCTCGAGTTGTATTAGGAACTCAGTGTTCATCTCATGTTGCAAAGGGATCTCGGGGTTCATCCCGAGTTGCAAGAGGGGAGTCAGGCTTCCTCTTGAGTTGCAACAGGGAACTTTTGGTTCTACTAGAGTTGTGGGGGAAACTTGGGGTTTATCTTGAGTTGTGGGGGGAACTTGGGGTGCATCTTGAGTTGTGGGGGGAACTTGGGGTTCATCTTGAGTTGCGGCAGGAAACTCGGGGGTCCTCTTGAGTTGTAGCAGTGGACTCAGAGGTCCCCTCGAGTTGCAGGGGGAACTCAGTGTTCCTCTCGGGTTGCACTGCAGGACTCAGGGTTCCATTTGAGCTGTGGCAGGGAACTAGATGTGCCTCTTGAGTTGCAAAGGGGATTTCTGTGTTCTTCTCGAATTGCAACAGGGGAGTCAGGCATTCTCTTGAGCTGATGCGGGGAACACAGGTTTCCTCTCGAATTGTCACAGGGGAGTTGGGCCTCCTATCAAGTTGGAAGGGGGAATTTGGGGTTCCTCTCCAGTTGTGACAGGGAAGTTGTGCCTCCTCTCCAGTTTCAGCAGGGAACTCAGAGTTCCTCTTGAGTTACGGAAGGAAATTCAGGGTTCCTCTTGAGTTGAAGCAGGGTCTTAGAGTTTCTCTCAAGTAGAAGCTGAACTGAGTGTACCTCTCGAGTTGCAGTGCGTGTCTCAGGGATCCCCTCGAGCCGTGGCAGGGAATTTGGGGTTCCTATCAAGTTGGGGAGTACTCAATGTTTCTCTTGACTTGCCTTAGGGACTCCTCTTGAGTTCTCTTTGGGTTACTCATCACAATCAGGGATGTGCAGAATGGCTCCTGTCTTGTTTCAATGTCTGGTGGTTACTCACTAATTTTGGTATGAGATTTCTCTATCGTGTAATCGGAGTCAACTCTGTAGTTGTGGGTTCAATTTTCTCAAGTTGTGGTGAGCAAGCTCCTCTCTACTTGTTGTGTGAGATTTGTCTCTATTAGCTCTAGGTGTTTCTCTATATATATGATGTCCAGTGGGTTCCTCTCATGTTTAGGTGGAGGGCTCCTCTTGAGGTGTGGAGCTTTGTCCTCTCTGGTAAGTGTGTGTGTGTGTCTCCACAGGGGATATCCTTTCTAACTTTGGTGCTAGGGTTTTCTTACTATTAATGGGATTGCTTGCCTCTAGCTGTGAGGTACTCCACTCGGCATACTTCAGGGAGCTCGTCTCTATTTGTGGCAGAAAGGCTTCAATCCAGGTGTGATATCCTGGGGTACTCCACTGTAGTTGTGCTGGGGATATCTGCTTCAGTTTTGGCCAGAGCCCCTCCATCATTTTGGCCAGTGGACCATTTTCTGGTTACAGCCTAGGACTCCTGTCAAATTGCAGTGGGGAACTCAGGGTGCCTCTTGAGTTGCAGCAGGTGATTCAGGGTTCTTTTAGAGTTGAGGTGGAGCCTCCCTGTGAGCTGCAGTGGGCAGATCCTCTCCAGTAATGATATGCAGGCTTGCCCCTGTCTAGTTGCAACATGCAGGAGGCTACTTTCTAGTTGTGGCAGGAGGATCCACTCTAATTGCAGTGAGGGCCCACTGTTTATTTATGGCGGAGTTTATTCTCTGTAGTTGTCATTAGCAGACTCCTTTTTAGTTGTGAAAGGGGGGGCTCATCTTTACTTGTGGTAGTTGGTCTCCTCTCTAGTTGTGGTAGAGTGCTCTTCTCCAATTGTGAGGAAGGAGATTCCTCTCTGGCTGTGATGAGCAGGGGTGCTTTTTCTAGTTGTGATGTGCAAGAAGCTACTCTCTATTTGTGGCAGCGGGGAGCTCCTCTATAGTTGTGGTATGGGGCTTCTTCACGTGTTGTGGAAGAGTGCTACTCTCTAATTGTGGTGGGGTAGGCTCCTATTGGTAATCCTCTGGAATTACATCAAGGGCTTGGGACACATCTTGAGTTGCGATGGGGACCTCGGCATTCGTCTTGAGTCATTGCAGGGGAATCAGGCCTCCTCTAGATTTGCGGCACTGAACTCGGATTTCTTCTCAAGTTCCAGTGGGAAATTCGAGTTCCTCTTGAGTTGCCTCGAGGACCTTGGTGTTCCTTCAAGTTGCAAAGGAAGTCGGACCTTCTCTAGAGTTGCTACGGGAACTCAAGGTTCCTCTTGAGTTGCGATGGTGATCTCGTTTTTCCTCTCGAGTTGCAACAGGGGAGTTAGGCCGCCTCTCAAGTTCCTTTAGCGTTGTGGCAGGCAACTGGGGGTTCCTCTTGAGTTGCATCAGGGGTCTCAGGGTTTCACTCGAGCCAAGGCAGGGAACTCGAGGTTCCTTTTGACTTGCGGGGAGGGGGTGGGGCACGGGGAGGGTACACAGGGTTCCCCTTGACTTGCAGTGGGGCCTCCTCTCGAGTTTTCTTGGGTTGACTTATGTCTAGCAGGGATTTGCATGGTGGCTTCTGTCTTGTTGCAAGACAGAATGTTGCAACAACATGGCTATTGGATGTTGGATGGCTATTCACTAACTTTGGCATGGGATTTCTCTATCATTGTTGTCGGGGTCAACTCTGTAGTTGTGGTGGGTTCGTTACTCTCCAGTTGTGGTGTGCAAGCTCTTCTCCACTTGTGGTGTAAGGTTCATCTCTATTAGCAGCAGATGGGCTCCTCTTATGTGTGATATCCAGCTGGCTCCTCTTGAGTTGTGGTGGAGGGCTCCTCTTGAGGTGAAAGGCCGTGTCCTCTCTGGTTGCGGTGTGGGTGGCTCCAAGTGAGGGGTCCTCTCTTCGTTTTGGTGCTAGGGGTTCCTCACTAATAACAGTGGTATTGCTGCTATCTAGTTGTAAGGGACTCCACTCTACTTACTTCTGGGAGTTCGTCTCTATTTTTCTCGAAAGGGCTTCTCTCTAGGTGTGATATCCTGGGGGACACCACTCTAGTTGTGCCGGGGGAATCTGCTTCAGTTTTGGCTGGAGAGCTCCTCTGTCATTTTTGCCAATGGCCCCTTTCCTGGATACAGTCTAGGGCTCCTGTCAAATTGCAGCTGGGAACTAGGGGTGACACTTGAGAGGCAGCAGGTGACACTGGAGTCTCTTCTCAAGCTGCAGTGGGGCTGATCCTCTCTAATTGCAATGTGCATGTTGGACCCTGTCTAGTTTCAATGTGCAGAAGGCTACACTCTATTTTTGGTGTGGGGCTGCAGTCGCATTGCAGTGAGGGTCCACACTTTATTTGTGGTGGGTCAGCTCTTCTCTAGTCATTTGTAGATTCTGTTCCAGTTTTTCCAGGGAGGGAGCAGGGCTCCTCTTTACTTCTGTTAGGTGGGCTTCTCTCTAGTTGTGGTATAGTGATCTTCTCAAATTGTGAGGGGGGTGACTCCTCTATGGTTGTGATGAGAAGGGGCTCTTTTTCTATTTGTGATGTGCAGGAAGTTACTTTCTAGTTGTGGCATGGGGGCCTCCTATTTAGTTGTGTTGTGGGGCTTCCTCTCTCTTTGTGGTAGAGTGCTCCTCTCGAATTGTGGTGGGGTAGGCTCCTCTAGGGACTCCTCTGGAGTTGCATCAGGGGGCTTGTGTCTTGTCTTGAGGTGCAAAGAGTAACTCGGTGTACCTCTCGAGTCGATGTAGGGGAATCAGGCCTCATCTTGAGTTAAGGCGGGGATCTCAGGGTTCATCTCGAGTTGCAACAGGGGAGTCAGGTCTCCTCTCGAGTTGAGCGGTGGCGGCAGGGAGCTCAGCTTTCTTTCTTCTCATATTGTAACAGGGAAGTCAGGCCTCCTCTTGAGTTGAGGTGGGGAACTCAGGTTTCCTCTCTAGTTGCAACAGTGGATTCGGACCTCTACTCTAGTTTCAAGGAGGAACTCGAGAGGTTCCTCTGTAGTTGCAGCAGGGAACTCAGAGCTCCTTCGAGTGGCAGTGCATGATTTGGTTCCACTTGAGCCGTGGTGGGGAATTCAGGGTTACACTCGGGTTGGGGGGTACCCAGGGTTCCTCTCAACTTGTGGTGGGGCCTCCTCTCGAGTTGTCTTGGGTTGACTCGTCTCTACAAGTGATGTGCAGGGTGGCTCCTGTCTTATTGCAATGTCAGGTGGCTACCCACTAGTTTTGGCATGGAACTTCTCTATCGTTGTGTCGGGGTCAACTGTGTAATTGTGGTGGATTCGATTCTTTCTAGTTGTGGTGTGTAAGCTCCTCTCTACTTTTGGTGTGAACTTCCTCTCTATTAGCAGCAGAGGGGCTCCTCTCGATGTGATATCCAGTGGTCTCATCTTGAGTTGCGGTGGAGGTGTGGGGCTTTATCCTCTCTGGTTTGGGTGTGGGTGGCTCCATGGGCATGTCCTTCTCTGGTTTTGAGGGTTTCATCACTAATATTACTGGGATTGCTTCTCTCTAGTTGTGAGGGACTCTACTCAACTTACTTCAGGGAGCTCATCTCTATTTGTGGCAGAATGGCGTCTTTCTAGGTGCGATATCCTTAGGGACTCCACTCTAGTTGTTTTGGGGAAATCTAGTTTATTTTTGGCTGGGGAGCCGCTCTGTCATTTTGTCCAGGGGCCCCCTTTCTTGTTACAGCTTAGGGTTCCTGTCAAATTGCAGCGGGGACTTGGAGTGCCTCTGGAGTTGAAGCAGGTGACTTAGGTTTCCTTTAGAGTTCTGTTGGAGCCTCCTCTTGTGCTGCAGTGTGGCAGAACCTCTCTACTAGCAATGTGCAGGCTGGTACTTGTGAGGTTGCAATCTGCAGAAGGCTACTCTCTAGTAGCTGCATGGGGGTTCTGTTCTAATTGCAGTGAGGGTCCACTCTTTATTTGTGGTGGATTGTCTCCTCATTCCTTTTATTCCAGACTTCTCTCTAGTTGTGGCACAGGGACTCCTCTTTAATTGTGGTATCTGGGCTCCTCTCCAAATGTAGTAGGATGCTCTTCTCAAATTGTGAGGGTGGTGACTCCTCTCTGTTTATTATGACAATGGGTGCTTTTTCTATTTCCATTGTGCCAGAGGCTACTCTCTAGTTGTGGCGGCGGTGGGGGTGGGGGAATGTCTACTCTTTAGTTATGGTATGCAGCTTCCTCTCTTTTTGTGGTAGAGTGTGCCTCTCAAATTGTGATGGGGTTGGCCCGTCTTGTAAATCCTCTGGAGTTGCATCAGGGGGCTTGGGGCTCATCTCTAGTGCAGTGATGAACTCGGGGCTCCTCTTGAGTCGCTTCAGGTGAATTGGTCCTCAACTCGAGTTGAGGTGGGGAACTCAGGGTTCTCAAGTTGCAGCAGGAAACTGGGTTCCTGCCAAGTTGCAGTGGGGATCTCGGGGTTCCTCTCAAGTTGCAACAGGGGAGCCAAGCCCCATCTCGAGTTGAGGCAGGGAACTACGGCTTCCTCTTGAGTTAAAACTGGGGAGTGAGGGCTCCACTCGAGTTCTGTGGGGGAACTCGGTGTTCCTCTTGAGTTGCACCAGGGGAGTCAGGCCTCCTTTCGAGTTGCAGTGGGACAGGTCCTCTCTAGTAGTGATGTGCAGGCTTGCCCCTGTCTAGTTGCCATGTGCAGGAGGCTACTCTCTAGTTGCAGCATAGATCTCTACTCTAATTGCAGTGAGGGTCCACTCTATTTATGGACGGATGGCTCCTCTCTAGTTGTTGTTTGCAGACTACTTTCTAGTTGTGGCGGGGTAGGGGCGGGGCTCATCTTTAGTTGAGGTAGTTGGGCTCCTCTCTTGTTGCGGTACAGTGCTCTTCTCATATTGTGAGTGGGGTAACACCTCTCTGGTTGTGATGAGATGGGGTGCTTTTGCTATATTTGATATGAAGAAGGTTACTCTATAGTTGTGGCAACAGGGGTGGGCTACTATTATCTGTGGTATGGGGCTTCCTCTCTTGTGGCGGTAGAGTGCTCCTCTTGAATCGTGGTGGGGCAGGCTCCTCTTGGGAATCCTCTGGAGTTGTATCTGGGGCTTAGGGCTCATCTAGAGTTGCAACAGGGAACCCGGGGTTCCTCTTGCCTTGCAGCAGGGGACTCAGAGCTCCTCTCTAGTTGCAGTGGGAACTCAGTGTTCCTCTTGAGTGGCAGCACATGACTCAGGGTTCCAGTCGAGCCGTGGTGGGGAACTCGTGTTCCTTTAGAGTTGTGGGCATACTCAGGGTTTCTCTCAACTTGCAGTGGGGCATCCTCTTGAATTGTCTTGGGGCGATTTGTCTCTAAGAGAGATGTGCAGGTGGCTCCTGTCTTGTTGTGATAAGTGGCTATTCACTAATTTTAGAATGGGACTTCTCTATAATTGTCAGGATCAACTCTGTAGTTGTGGTGGGTTCAGATTTCTCTAGTGGTGGTGTGCAAGCTCCTGTCTACTTGTCATCACTATTAGCAGCAGAGGGGCACCTCTTGATGTGTGATGTCCAGCGGGCTCCTTTTTTTTAAATTTAATTTTATTTTTAAACTTTACAATATTGTATTAGTTTTGCCAAATATCGAAATGAATCTGCCACAGGTATATTCGCGTTCCCCATCCTGAACCCTCCACCCTCCTCCCTCCCCTACCCTCCCTCTGGGTTGTCCCAGTGCACCAGCCCCAAGCATCCAGTACCGTGCATCGAACCTAGACTGGCGACTCGTTTCACACATGATATTATACATGTTTCAATGCTATTCTCCCAAATTTCCCCACCCTCTCCCTCTTTTGAGTTGTGGTGGAGGGCTCCTCTTGAGGTTCGGAACTGCGTCCTTCCTGGTTGGGGTGCAGGTGGCTCCAGGAAGGATGTCCTCTATAATTTTGGTGCTAGGGGTCCCTCACTAATATTAGTGGGATTATGTCTCTCTAGTTGTTAGGGACTCCTCTTGAATTACTTCAGGGAGCTCATTTCTATTTGTGGCAGAAGGGCTTCTCTCTAGGTGGATATCTTGGGTGTCTCCACTCTACTTTTCCAGGGGAAATCCACTTCAGTTATGGCCAGCGAGAGCCTCCTTCCTTTTGTCCAGTGTCCTCTTTTTTTGTTACAGCCTAGGGCTCCTGTTAAATTGCAGCCGGGAACTCCTGGTGCCTCTTGAGTTGCACCAGCTGACTCGGGGTTCCTTTAGCGTTGTGGTGAAGCCTCCTCTTGAGCTGCAGTGGGCAGATCCTCTCCAGTAATGATGTGCAGGCTTGCCCCTGTCTAATTGCAATGTGCAGGGGGCTACTCTCTAATTTCAGCATGGGGCTCCACTCTGATTGCAAGGAGGGTCCACTCTTTATTTGTGGTGGCTCGTCTCCTCACTACTTGTTTTTTTCAGTCTCCTCTCTAGTTGTGGCACGGGGGCTCCTCTTTAGCTGTGGTAGTTGGCCTCCTGTCTAGTTGTGGTAGATGCTCTTCTCAAATTGTTAGCAGGGTGATTCCTCAGTGTTTGTGATGAGAAGTAGCACTTTTTCTAGTTGCAATGTGCAGAAAGCTACTTTCTAGTTGTGGAAGGGGGTGCCTCCTCTTTAGTTGTGGTATGGGCTTTCTCTCTTATTATGATAGATTGCTACTCTTGAATTGTGGCGAGGTTGGCTACTCTTGAGAATCCTCTGGAGTTCCCTGAGGCGGCTTGGGCCTTATCTCGAGTCCCAGGAGGGGAATCGGGCCTCATCTCCAGATGAGGTGGGGAATTCAGGGTTCTTCTCGAGTTGTGGTGGGAAACTTGGATTTCCTCTCGAGTTGTGATGGGGATCCCAGGATTCATCTCGAGTGGCCTCATCTACTAGTTGAGGTAAGTCAAGCCTCCTCTCTAGTTGAGGCGGGAAAATCGGTTTTCCTCTCGAGTTGCAATAGGGGAGTTGGGCCTCTTCTCTAGTTGCAGTGGTGAATTCGAGATTCCTCTCAAATTGCAGCACGGGAATTGGACCTCCTCCTGAGTTGTAGTGGGGAACTCAGGGCTCCTCTCGAGTTGTGGTGGGAGACAAGGGGTTCCTCTCGAGGTTCAGTGCAGTACTCAAGATTCCACTCTAGCTGAGGATGGGAACTTGGTGTTCTTCTCGAGTTTTGGGGGTACTCAAGTTTCCTCTCTACTTGCGGTGTGGCCTCCTCTCGAGTTGTCTTGGGCCAACTCGTCTCTAGCAGGGATATGAAGGGTGGCTTCTGTGAGTGGTGAAATTTGTCTCTGCTTGTGATGAGCAGGGGTGCTTTTTCTAGTTGTGATGTGCATGAGGCTAGTTTGGTTGTGGTGGGGGGGCTCCTCTTTAGTTGTGCTATGGGGCTTCCTCTCTTGTTGCAGTAGAGTGCTCCTCTTGAATTGTGGTGGGGTAGGCTCCTCTTGTAAAACGTATGGAGGTGTATCAGTGGGATCGGGGCTTTCCTTTAGTTGTGGTGGGGAACTCAGTGATCCTCTGGAGTTGCTGCAGGAGAATCAGGTCTCCTCTTGAGTTATAGCAGAGAACCTGGGTTACCTCTAAAGATGAAACAGGGGAGTTGGGCCTCCTCTTGAGTTACAGTAGGGAACCCAGGTTCCCTCTTGAGTTGCAACAGGGGAGTCTGGCATCATCTGTAGTTGAGGGGGGGAACTTGGTGTTTCTCTCGAGTTGTGTTGGGAAAATTGGGGTTCCTCTAGAGTTGTGATGCAGATCTCAGGGTTCCTTTCGAGTTGCAACAGGGGAATAGATCAGGCCTCCTCTCAAGTTCAGTCTGAGAACTCGGGTTTCCTCTCGAGTTGCAACATGGGAGTCAGGACTCTTCTTGAGTTGCAAGGGGAAACTCAGGCTCCTTTCAAGTTGCAGCAGGGGAGTTAGGCCTCCTCTCAAGTTGCAGCAGGGAACTCGGGATTCCTCTTGACTTGCAACAGGGGAGATAGGTCAGGCCTCCTTTCGAGTTGAGATGGGGATTTGGGTTTCCTCTTGAGTTGCAACGTGAGAGAAGGGAATCCTCTTGAATTTAGGAGGGGAAACCAGCATTCCTTTTGAGTTGCATCAGGGGACTCAGAGCTCCTCTTGAGTTGCAGCAGGAACTCAGTGTTTCTCTCAAGGTTTGGCATGAGACTTAGGGTTACTTTTGAGTCATGACAGTGAACTCAGGGTTCCTCTCGAGTTGGGGGGTACTCAGGGTTTCTCTCGACTGCAGTGGGTCCACCTGTTGAGTTGTCTTAGGGCGACTTATCTCTAGCAATGATATGCAGGGTGTCTCCTGTCTTGTTGCAATGTTGGGTGGCTGCTCACTACTTTTGACATGAGACTACACTAATGTTATGGCTGGGGCAAACTCTGTAGTAGCAGTGGTTTCAATTCTCTCTAGTGGTGGTGTGCAAACTCCTTTCTCCTTGTGGTGTGAGGTTCGTCTGTATTAGAAGAAGAGGGGATCCTCTTGGCATGCAATGTCCAGCGGGCTCCTTTCAAGTTGTGGTGGAAGGCTCCTCTCAAGGGGAGAGGCTGTATCTTCTCTGGTTGGGGTGTTCATGTCTCAGTAGGGGAGGTCCTCTCTGCTTTTGGTGTTATGGGTTCCTTACTTATATTCGTGGGATCACTGCTCTCTAGTTGTGAGGGTCTCCACTCGACCTCCTTAAGGGAGTTCATCTCCATCAGAGGCAGAAGGTCTTCTCTCTAGATGTGATATCCTGGGGGACACCTCTTGAGTTGTGCCTGGGGAATCCACTTCAGTTTTGGCCAGAGATCCCCTCCGTCATTTGTTCCAGTGACCCCTTTTCTTGTTACAGGCTAGGAATCCTGTGAAATTGCAGTGGGGAACTCGAGGTGCCTCTTGAGTTGCAGCATATGACTCGGGGTTCCTTTAAAGTTGTCCTGGAGACACCTCTTGAGCTACAGTGTGGCAGATCCTCTCTAGTAGCCATGTGAAAGCTGGTCCCTGTCTAAATGCAATGTGTGGGAGGCTACTCACTAGTTGCAGCATGGGCTCCACTCTCATTGCAGTGGGGGTCTGCTCTTTATTTGCTGTGGGTGAGCTTATCTCTAGTTGTCGTTTGCAGCCACCTCACTAGTTGTGGCAGGGCAACTCTTCTTTAACTGTGGCAGTTGGGTTTCTCTCTAGATGTGGTAGAGTGCTCTTCTCAAATCGGGAGGTGGGTGACTCCTCTATGGTTGTAATGAGACGGGGCAATTTTTCTAGTTTCAAAGTGCAGGAAGCTACTGGTTATTTGTGGCAGGGCGGGCCTCCTGCTAAGTTGTGGTATGAGGCTTCCTCTCTGTTTGCAGTAAATGGCTCCTCTGGAATTGTGGTGGGGTAGGCTCCTCTTGAGTATCCTCTGCAGTTGCATTAGGGTCTTGGGGCTTGTGTCGAGTTAGGACGGGAAACTCGGGGTTGCTCTAGAGTTACTGCAGGGTAACCAGGCCACATCTTGAATTGAGATGTGGGAACTCAGGGTTCTTCTCGAGCTGTGGTGGGAAACTCGGGGTTTCTATCCAGTTGTAGTGGTGAAATCAGGGTTCCTCTCGAATTGCAACAGGGGAGTCAGGCCTCATCTCACGTTGAGGCATGGAACTGTGGTTTCCTCTTGAGTTGTAAAAGCATTGCCAAGCTTCCTTTCGAGTTGAGGCGGGGAACTAGCTTTTTTTCTCGAGTTGCAACAGGTGAGTCGTTCATTCTATGTGTTTTGAGTGGAATTTTGGAGTTCCATTCAAGTCACTTCCAATTTGCCTTAATTCATAGACCTAACATTCCAGGTTCCAAGGCAATATTGCTCTTTACAGCATCAGACCTTGCTTCTATCACCAGTCACATCCACAACTGGGTATTGTTTTTGCTTTGGCTCCATCCCTTCATTCTTTCTGGAGTTATTTCTCCTCTGATCTCCAGGAGCATATTGGGCACCTACTGACCTGGGGAGTTCCTCTCTCAGTATCCTATCATTTTGCCTTTTCATACTGTTCATGGGGTTCTCAAGGCAAGAATACTTAAGTAGTTTGCCATTCCCTTCTCCAGTGAACCACATTCTGTCAGACTTCTCCACCTTGACCTGCCCGTCTTGGGTGGCCCCACATTGCATGGATTAGTTTCATTGAGTTAGACAAGGCTGTGTCCGTGTGATTAGACTTACTAGTTTTCTGTGATTATGGTTTGTGTGTCTGCCCTCTGATGCTTCTCACAATGCCCATCTCTTTCAGAATTTTCCACAGTTTATTGTGATCCACACAGTCAAAGGCTTTGGCATAGTCAATAAAGCAGAAATAGATGTTTTTCTGGAACTCTTTTCCTTTTCCATGATCCAGTGGATGTTGGCAATTTGATCTCTGGTTCCTCTGCCTTTTCTAAAATCAGCTTGAACATCTGGAAGTTCACAGTTCATGTACTGCTGAAGCCTGGCTTGGAGAATTTTGAGCATTACTTTACTAGCGTGTGAGATGAGTGCAATTGTGCGGTAGTTTGAGCATTCTTTGGCATTGCCTTTCTTTGTGATTGGAATGAAAACTGACCTTTTCCAATCCTGTGGCCACTGCTGAGGTTTCCAAATTTGCTGGCATATTGAGTGTAGCACATTCACAGCATTGACTGTGTGGATCACAATAAACTGTGGAAAATTCCGAAAGAGATGAGAATACCAGACCACCTGACCTGCCTTTTGAGAAACCTATATGCAGGTCAGGAAGCAAAAGTTAGAACTGGACATGGAACAACAGACTGGTTCTGAATAGGAAAAGGAGTACGTCACGGCTGTATATTGCCACCCTGCTTATTTAACTTTTATGCAGAGTACGTCATGAGAAATGCTGGGCTGGAGGAAGCACAAGCTGGAATCAAGATTTCGAGGAGAAATATCAGTAACCTTAGATATGCAGATGACACCATCCTTATGGCAGAACGTGAAGAGGAACTAAAAAGCCTCTTGATGACAGTGAAAAAGGAGAGTGAGAAAGTTGGCTTAAAGTTCAATATTCAGAAAACGAAGATCATGGCATTTGGTCCCATCACTTCATGGGAAACAGATGGGGAAACAGTGTCAGACTTTTTTTTTTGGGGGGGGTGGGGCTCAAAAATCACTGCAGATGGTGATTGCAGCCATGAAATTAAAAGACACTTACTCCTTGGAAGGAAAGTTATGACCAACCTAGATAACATATTCAAAGGCAGAGATATTACTTTGCCAACAAAGGTCCGTCTAGTCAAGGCTATGGTTTTTCCTGTGGTCATGTATGGATTTGAGAGTTGGACTGTGAAGAGGGCTGAGTGCCAAAGAATTGATGCTTTTGAACTGTGGTGTTGGAGAAGACTCTTGAGAGTCCCTTGGACTGCAAGGAGGCCCAGTCAGTCTATTCTGATCAGTCCTGGGTGTTCATTGGAAGGACTGATTATCATCAGTCCTTTATCAAGCTGAAACTCCAATACTTTGGCCACCTCATGTGAAGTGTTGACTCATTGGAAAAGACTGTGATGCTGGGAGGAATTGGGGGCAGGAGGAGAAGGGGACGACAGAGGATTAGATGGCTGGATGGCATCACCGACTCGATGGACATGAGTTTGAGTGAACTCCAGGGGTTGGTGATGGACAGGGAGGCCTGGCATGCTGCAATTCATGGGGTCACAAACAGTCGGACACTACTGAGCAACTGAACTGAACTGAACTGATTCAAGTCACTGCAGGGAATCAGGTCTTATGTCGAGTTGAGGTGGAACTCAGTGTTCTTGCAACTTGCAGCAGGAAACAGGGGGTTCCTCTCGAGTTTTGATGGCTATCTTCGGATTCCTCTCAAGTGGCAACAGGGGAGTCAGGACTCCTGTCGAGTTGAGGTGGGGAACTCGTGGCCCTTCTTAAGTTGCACCAGGGGAATTGGGCCTCCTCTCAAGATGCAACAGAAACTCGCGGTTCCTCTCAAGTTGCAATCAGGATCTTCGGGTTTCTCTCTAGGCGCAATAGGGATATCGGGATTCCTCTTGAGTAGGAATGGGGAGTCAGGCCTCTTCTCGCATTACAACATGGAAATCCGGTTACTTCTCGAGGTGTAAAAGGGGTGTCAGGCCTCCTATCGATTGAGGTGGGTCGGGGTTTCTTTCAAGTTGTGACGGGAACCTCAGGGTTTGCCTCGAGTTGTGATGGGGAACTAGGGAAACCTCTTGAGTCAAAGCAGGGCATTTGGGCCTCAAGATGAGGTGGGGGAACACGGGGTTCTTCTCCCATTGCGGCTGGAAACTCGGGGTTTCTCTTGAGTTGCAATGGGTTCTCCTGGAACCTTTTGACTTGCCAAAAGGGAGTGAAGTATCCTTTCAAGTAGCGAGGGGGAACTAGGGATTCCTCTCAAGTCGCTGCAGGGTTTATTGGGACTCCTCTCGTGTTGAGGAGGGAAACTCCGGACTCCACTCGAGTTGTGATGGGGATTTGTGTTTGAGTTGTGACAGGGAATCTCAGGGAACCTCTCAAGTTGCCTCAGAGGAGTAAGGCCTGCTTTCAAGTTGCCTGGGGGAACTTGGATTCCTCTGGAGTCGCTGCCAGGGAATCAGGCCTCATCTCAAGTTGAGGTGGGAAACACGGTGTTCCTCTCCAGTTGCCATGGGGATCTTGGTGTTCCATCTGAGTTGCTGCAGGGGAATCAGGCCTTATCTCGAGTTGAGGGGGAACTCGGTGTCCTTTTGACTTGCGATGGGAAACACGGGGTTCCTCTCGAGTTGCGATTGGGATCTGTGGATAGCTTTCGAGTGGCAACAGGGGAGTCAGGACTCCTCTCGAGTTGAGGTGGGGAAGTCATGTTTCCTCTCGAGTTGCAGCAGGGGAGTTGGGCCTCCTCTCAAGTTGTAGCAGAAACTCGGGGTTCCTCTCGAGTTGTGACAAGGATCTCAGGGAATCTCTCGAGTTGCCTCAGGGAGGTCAGGCCTCCTTTCGTGTTTTGGAGGGAACTCAAGATTTTTTTTGAGTCCTGTAGGTGAATCTGGCCTCATCTCGAGTTGAGGCAGTAACTCGGGGTTCTTCTCCAGTTGTGACGACCATCTCAGGGTTCCTCTCAAGTTGCAACAGGGATCTCAGGGAACCTCTTGAGTTGCCTGAGTGGAGTCAGACTTCCTTTTGAGTTGCAAGGGGAAACTTGGGGTTCCTCTCAAGTTGCGATGGAGATCTCGGGGGTTTTCTCGAGTTGCAATGGGGATCTCAGAGAACCTCTCGAGTTGCCTTAGGAGAGTCAGGCCTCTTTTCTGGTTGCCTGGAGGCACTTGGGATTCCTCTGGAGTCTCTGCCAGGGAATCGGGCCTGATCTCAAGTTGAGGTGGGAAACTCGGTGTTCCTCTCCAGTTGCCAAAGGGATCTTGGAGTCCCTGTGGAGTAGCAACAGGGGAGTCAGGACTCCTCTCACATTGAGTCATGGATCTCCGATTTACTTCTTTGTTGTAAAAGGGCTATCAGTCCTCATTTCCTGTTGAGGTACAGAATATGACTCGGGGTTCCTTTAGAGTTGTGGTGGAGAGCCCTCTTGAGTTTCAGTGGGGCAAATCCTCTTGTAACAAAGTGCAAGTGGTCCCTGTATAAGTGCAATGTGCAGTAGGCTTCTCTCTAGATGGGGCATGGGCTCCATTCTAATTTCAGTGGTGGTCTGCCCTTTATTTGCTGGGGTCGGCTCATCTCTAGTTGTCATTTGCAGTCATCTCTATCACAACCCAGATAATCACGATGGTGTGATCACTCACCTAGAGCCAGACATCCTGGAATGTGAAGTCAAGTGGGCCTTAGAAAGCATCACTACGAACAAAACTAGTGGAGGTGATGGAATTCCAGTTGAGCTATTCCAAATCCTGAAAGATGATGCTGTGAAAGTGCTGCACTCAATTTGCCAGCACATTTGGAAAACTCAGCAGTGGCCACAGGACTGGAAAAGGTCAGTTTTCATTCCAATCCCAAAGAAAGGCAATGCCACAGAATGCTCAAACTACCACACAATTGCACTCATCTCACACGCTAGTAAAGTAATGCTCAAAATTCTCCAAGCCAGGCTTTAGCAATATGTGAACCTGATGTTCAAGCTGGTTTTAGAAAAGGCAGAGGAACCAGAGATCAAATTGCCAACATCTGCTGGATCATGGAAAAAGGAAGAGAGTTCCAGAAAAACATCTATTTCTGCTTTATTGACTATGCCAAAGCCTTTCACTGTGTGGATCACAATAAACTGTGGAAAATTCTGAAAGAGATGGGAATACCAGACCACCTTATCTGCCTCTTGAGGAATTTGTATGCAGGTCAGGAAGCAACAGTTAGAACTGGACAAGGAACAACAGACTGGTTCAAAATAGGGAAAGGAGTACATCAAGGCTGTATATTGTCACCCTGCTTATTTAACTTATATGCAGAGTACATTATGAGAAATGCTGGACTGGAAGAAGCACAAGCTGGAATCAAGATTGCCAGGAGAAATATCAATAACCTTAGATATGCAGATGACACCACCCTATGGCAGAAAGTGAAGAGGAACTAAAACGCCTCTTGATGAAAGTGAAAGTGGAGAGTGAAAAAAGTTGGCTTAAAGCTCAACATTCAGAAAACGAAGATCATGGCATCTGGTCCCATCACGTCATGGGAAATAGATGGGGAAACAGTGTCAGACTTTTTTTTTTTTTCTTGGGGGGGGGGCCTCCAAAATAACTGCAGATGGTGATTGCAGCCATGAAATTAAAAGACACTTACTCCTTGGAAGGAAAGTTATGACCAACCTAGATAGCATATTCAAAAGCAGAGACATTACTTTGCCGACAAAGGTCCATCTAGTCAAGGCTATGGTTTTTCCTGTGGTCATGTATGGAAGTAACAGTTGGACTGTGAAGAGGGCTGAGTGCTGAAGAATTGATGGTTTTGAACTGTGATGTTGGAGAAGACTCTTGAGAGTCCCTTGGACTGCAAGGAGATCCAACCAGTCCATTCTAAAGGAGATCGGCCCTGGGATTTCTTTGGAAGGAATGATGCTGAAGCTGAAACTCCAGTACTTTGGCCACCTCATGCGAAGAGTTGACTCCTTGGAAAAGACTCTGATGCTGGGAGGGATTGGGGGCAGGAGGAGAAGGGGACGACAGAGGATGAGGTGGCAGGATGGCATTGCTGACTTGATGGACGTGAGTCTGGGTGAACTTCGGGAGTTGGTGATGGACAGGGAGGCCTGATGTGCTGCGATTCATGGGGTCACAAAGAGTCGGACACGACTGAGCGACTGAACTGAACTGAACTGAACTGAACTATAGTTGTGGCATGGGAACTCCTCTTTAATTGTGGTAGTTGGCTCCTCTCTAGATGAGGTAGAGACCTCTTCTCAAATTGGGAGGTGGGTGAACCCTCTACTATTGTAATGAGAAGGGGAAGTTTTTCTGGTTGTGAAATGCAGGAAGCTACTGTCTATTTGTGGTGGAAGTTGTTGGGGGGAGGGCTCCTGCTTAGTTGTGGCATGAGGCCTCATCTCTTGTCACAGTAGAGGGCTCTTCTCCAATTGCGGTGGGGCAGGTTCCTCTTGGGAAACCTCTACAGTTGCATCAGGGCCTTGGGGCCTGTGTCGAGTTGGGACAGAGAACTCAGGGTTGCTCTCCAGTCACTGCAGGGGAATCCGGCAAAAACTTGAATTGAGGTGGGGATCTCTGGGGTCTTCTCGAGTTGTGGCAGGAAACTCGGTGTTTCTGTCGAGTTGTGACTGGGAACTCAGTAATTCTCTCGAGTTGCAATTAGTGAGACAGGCCTCTTCTTGAGATTCGAGGGGGAAGTCAGGATTCCTCTCGAGTGGAAGCAGGGGAATCGGCCTTCATCTCGAGATGATGTAGAGAACATGGTGTTCTTCTCGAGTTGTGATGGGTATCTTGGGCAAGACCTTGGGTTGAAAAAGGGAGTCAAACCACCTTTTGAGTTGCGTGGGGGACTCGCGATTCATCACGAGTCACTGCAGGGGAATCGGGCCTCAATTTGGATTGGGGGGTGGGGGGTAAAACTCGGAGTTCCTCTTGAGTTGTGATGGCTATCTCAAGGTTCCTCTTAAGTTGTGATGGGGATCTCAAGGAACCTTGCGAGTTCTCTCAGGGGAGTCAGGCTTACTTTCGAGTTGCAAGGGGAAAGTCACGATTCCTCTCAAGTCACTGTAGGTGAATCGGGTGTCATCTTGAGCTGAGGCGGGAACCTCGGGGTTCCTCCCCAGTTGCGACAGGGATCTTGGGGTTCCTCTCAAGCTGCAACAGGGGAGTCAGGACTCTTCTCGCATTGAGGCATGGGACTCCGATTTCCTCTCGAGTTGTAAAAGGGGTGTCAGGCCTCCTGTCGAGTTGCAGAGTGGAACTCAGGATTTTTCTTGAGTTGCCACAGGGGAGTCAGACCTCTCTTCGTGTTATGAGGGGAAACTCGGTGTTCCATTCGAGCCACTGCAGGGGAGTCAGGCCTTACTTATCTCGAGTTGTGGGGTAACTAGTTGTCCTTTCACCTTGTGGCTGGAAGCTCGCGGTTCCTCTTGAGTTGAGATGAGGATCTGAGGATACCTCTCGAGTGGCAACAGGGAAGTCAGGACTCCTCTTGAGTTTAGGTGGGGGACCTGTGTTTCCTCTTGAATTGCAGCATGGGAGTCGAGACTTCTCTTGAGTTGCAGCAGAATCTCAGAGTTCTCTAGTTGTTCCTGGAAACACAGGGTTTACTGGAGAGTTGTCGAGGGGACTCAGAGCTCCTCTCCAGGTGCAGCGAGAAATCAGTGTTCCTCTGCTTTTGCAACACCCGATGCAGGATTCTATTGGAGTCATGGTGTGGATGTCAGGGTTCTTCTCAAGCTAGGTTGGTACTCAGGGTTTCTGGCGACTTGTGGTGGGGCCTCCTGTTGAGTTCTCTTGGGGCAACTGTTCTCTAGCAGGGATGTGCAGGGTGGCTCCTGTCTTGTTGCCGTGACAGGCGGCTGCTCAATAGTTTTGACAAGGAACTACTCTATCATTGTGGTCGCAGTCAACTCAGTAGTTGGGGGGGTTTCGAGTCTTTCTACTGGTGGTGTGCAAGCTTCTCTCTGCTTGTGGTGTGAAGTTCGTCTGTATTAGCAGAAGAGGGGATTCTCTCTGCGTGTGATGTCCAGTGGGCTCCTCTAAAGTTGTGGAGGGCTCCTCTTGAGGGGTGAGGCTGTGTCCTCTCTGGTTGGGGTGTGTGTGTCTCCATTGTGGAGGTCCTCTAGGCTTTTGGCAGTATGGGTTCATCACTCCTATTCATGGGATTGCTGCTCTCTAGTTGTGAGGGCTTCCACTCGACTTCCTTCAGGGAGCTTGTCTCCATTGGAGGCAGAAAGTCTTCTGTCTAGGTGTAATATCCTGGTGAATACTTCTCTAGTTGTGCCTGGGGAATCCACTTCAGCTTTGGACAGAGAGGCCCTTCATCATTTGGTGTGGTGGCCCCTTTCCTTGTTCCAGCCTAGGGATCCTGTAAAATTGCAGTGGGGAATTTGGAGTGCCTCTTGAGTTGCAGCATATTACTTTGGGTTCCTTTAGAGTTGTGGTTCAGACTCCTCTTGAGCTTCAGTGAAGCATATCCTCTCTTGTAGCTATCTTCAAGTGGTCACTGTCTAAGTTCAAGGTGCGAAGTCTACTCTAGATGCATCATTGTCTCCCCTATAATTGCAGTGGGAGTTCACTCTTTATTTACTGTGGATAGGCTCATCTCTACCCACAGCAAATTGTTGTGGTTTTCAGCCACCTCGCTGGTTGTGGCAGGGAAAATCCTCTTTAATTGTGGTAGTTGGGCTCCTCTCTAGATGTGATAGAGTGCTCTTCTCAAATTGGGAGGTGACTGACTCTTCTATGGTTGTAATGAGAAGCAGTGCTTTTTCTGGTAGTGAAGTACAGGAAGCTACTGTCTCTTTGTGGCAGGGTAGGCTTCTTGCTTAGTTGTGGTATGGTGCTACCTCTCTGGTTGAGGTCGAGGGCTCTTCTCAAATTGGGGTCTGGTAGGCTCCTCTTAGGAATCCTCAGCAGTTGCATCAGAGTCTTGGGGCTCATGTCGAGTTGGGACGAGGAACTCGGGGTTCCTGTCGAGTCACTGCAGGGGAATCAGGCCACATCTCGAATTGAGGCAGGGAACACAGATGGGGTTCTCCTCAAATTGTGGTGGGAAATTCGGGGTTTCTCTAGAGTTGCGATGTGCAATTCAGGGATTCTCTCGAGTTGTGATGAGTATCTTGGCGACCTCTAGAGTTTCAACAAGCGAGTCAGACCTCCTTTCATTTTGTGACTAGAAACTCGTGATTCCTCTAGAGTAGAAGCAGGGGAATTAGGCCTTATCTCGAGATGTGGTGGGGAACATGGAGTTCTTCTTGAATTAAGGCACGAAACTCAGGGTTTCTCTCAAATTGTGATGTGAATTTGGGGGAATCTATCATGTTGCAAAAAGGAAGTCAAACCTCATTTCAAGTTGTGATGGGGAACTCGGGATTGCTCTAGAGTCTCTGCAGGGGAGTTGGGCCTCATCTCAGGTTGAGGTGGGATCTTGTGGGTTTTCTCAAGTTGTGGTAGAAAATTCAGTATTCCTCTCAAGTTGCAAAGGGAACCTCAGGGAACCTCTCGAGTTGCCTCAGGGAAGTGAGGCCTCCTTTCCAGTTGCATGGGTGAACTCGGGATTCCTCTCGAGTTGCAATGGGGATCTTGGTGTTCCTCTCAAGTTGAGACAAGGATCTCAGGGAACCTCTCCATTTGCCTCAGGGGAGTCAGGTCTCCTTTGAGTTGAGAAGCAGCACTCGGGATTCTTCTCAAGTTGAAACAGGGGAATCAGGCCTCATCTCAGTTTGAGGAAGGATCTCATGGTTTTTCTTGAGTTGTGGCAGGAAGCTCGGGATTCCTCTCAAGTTGCAATGGGAATCTCAGGGAACCTTTCGAGTTGCCTCAGGGGAGTCAGTTGCAAGGGGGAACTCGGTGTTCCTCTCCAGTTGCGATAGGGATCTCGAGGCTCCTATAGAGCTTCAACAGGGGAGTCAGGCCTTGTCTCGTGTTGAGGCATGGAACTCCACTTTCCTCTCAAGTTGTAAAAGGGGTGTCAGGCCTCCTGTTGAGTTCAGGAGGGGAACTTGGGCTTTTTCAAGAGGTGCAACAGGAGAGTCAGACCTCCCTCTGTGTTGTGAGGGGAAACTTGGGGTTCCATTCGAGTCGCTGAATGGCAATCTGGCTGAATCTCTAGTTGAGGGGGAATTTGGTGTCCTTTTGACTTGCGGCAGGAACTGCAGGGTTCCTCTTGGGTTTCAATAGCTGAGACAGGCCTCCTCTTGAGGTGCGAGGGGAAAGCTGGGCTCGCTCTCTAGTTGAAGGAGAGACATCAGCCCTCATCTCCAGATGAGGTGGGGAACGTGGTGCACTTACAACTTGAGCAGGATCTTGGGGTTCCTTTCCAGTTGTGACAGGTATCTTGGGGAACCTCTGATGTTGCATAAAGGGAGTCAAGCTGCCTTTTGAGTTGCAAGGGAATATGCGGGACTGTTCTCGAGTCACTGCAGGGTAACCGGCCTCATCTCGCAGTAAGGGGGGAATCTCATGGTGTTCCTCGAATTGCAGTGGGAAGCTTGGTGTTCCTCTCGAGTTGAGACGGGGACCTCAGGGAACCTCTTGTGTTGCCTCAGGGAAGTCAAACCTCCTTTCAAGTTGTGAGGGGAACCTCAGGATTCCTTTTGAGTCACTGCAGGGGAATAGGGCCTCATCTCGAGTAGATGCAGGAAACTCAAGATTCCTCTCCAAGTGAGACAGGGATCTTGGGGTTCCTATCGAGTTTCAAAAGGGGAGTCAGGCCTCGTCTTGTGTTGAGGCATGGAACTCTGCTTTCTTCTCTAGTTGTAATAGGGGTGTCAGGCCTCCTGTCGAGTTGAGGTGTGGAACCAGGCTATTTCTAGAGGTGCAACAGGGGATTCAGACCTCCCTTCGTGTTGTGAGGGCAAACTCGAGATTTTTTTTCCACAAAATGAAATGTGAGGGATTCCATTTGAGTCGCTGCAGTGGAGTCAAGCCTTATCTCGAGTTGAAGGGGGCATTGGTGTCCTTTCCACCTCCAGCAGGAACCTTGGCATTCCTATCGAAGTGCAAATGGTGAGACAGGCCTCCTCCTGAGTCTGAGGGGAATGTCAGGATTCCTCTTGAGTTGAAGCTGGGGAATCGGCCTTCATCTCCAAATGAAGTGGGAAACATGGCGCTCTTCTTGAGTTGTGGCGGGAAACTCAAGTTTCCTCTCGAGTTGTGATAGGTACTTTGGAGTTGCATAAAGGAAGTCAAGCTTCCTTTTGAGTTGTGAGGGAACTTGGGATTGCTCTCAAGTCACTGCAGGGGAATCGGGCCTCATCTTGCATTGAGAGGGGAATCTCACTGTTTTTCTCGAGTTGCAGTGGGAAGATTTGGGTTCCTCTTAAGTTGTGACAGAGACCTCTGGGAACCTTTCATGTTGCCTCAGGGAATTCAGAACTCCTTTCAGTTTGCGAGGGGCACCTTGGGATTCCTCTCGAGTCGATGTAGGGGAATAGATCCTCATCTTGAGTTGAGCTGAGAAACTCAGGATTCCTCTCCAGTTTCAAAAGGGATTTAGGGGTTCCAATCAGTTTCAACAGGGGAGTCAGGCTTCATCTCATTTTGAGGCATGGAACTCCACTTTCCTCCCAAGTTGTAAAAGGGTTGTCAGACCTCTTGTCAAGTTCAGGCAGGGAACTTGTGCTTTTTCTAGACATGCAACAGGGGAGTCAGACCTCCCTTCATGTTGTGAGGGGATACTCAGGGTTCCATTCCAGTCAGTGCAAGGGAATCAGGCCTTATATCGAGTTGAGGAGGACCTCGGTGTCCTTACGGCCTGCAGCAGGAAACACGGGGTCCCTCTCGAGTTTCAATAGGTGAGACAGGTCTCTTGTTGAGTTGGGAGGGGAGCGTCAGGATTACTCTCTAGTCAAAGCAGGGGAATTGGCCCTCATATCTAGATTAGATGGGGAACACGGGTCTCGAGTTGTGGTGGTGAACTTGGGGTTCCTCTAGAGTTGCAATGGGTATCTCGGTGAACCTCTTGAGTTGCATAAAGGGAGTCAAGCCTCCTTTCAAGTTTCAAGAGGGAACTCAGAATTGCTCTTGAGGTGCTGCAGGGATAAAAGGGCCTCATTTCGGGTTGAGGAGGGAATCTCATGGTTTTTCTCGAGTTGAGGTGGGAAGCTTGGGGTTCTTTTTGAGTTGTGACGGGGACCTCAGGGAAGCTCTGTGTTGCCTAAGGGAAGTCAAGTACCTTTCGAGTTGTGAGGGGGAGCCCAGGATTGTGCTCTAGTCACTGCAGGAGAATTGGGCCTTGTCTCACATTTAGGGCGGAATCTATTGGTGTTTCTTGAGTTGTGGCGGGAAGCTTTGGTTTCCTTTTGACTTGCTACCGGGACCTCAGGGAACCTCTCATGTTGCCTCAGAGAAGTCAGACCTGCACTCAAGTTTCCAGGGGCACCTCGAGATTCCTTTCGTTGCGCTGCAGGGGAATAGGGCCTCATCTCGAGCTGAGGCTGGAATCTCAGGGTCCCTCTCCAGTAGTGACAGGGATCTCAGGGTACCTATTGATTTTCAACAGGGGCATCAGGACACGTTTCCTTTTGAGGCATGAAACTCTGCTTTCCTCTCAAGTTGTAAAAGGGGTGCCAGGCTTCCTGTAGAGTTCAGGCTGGGAACTTAGCCTTTTTATAGAGGTGCAACAGGGGATTCAGACCTCTGCATGTTGTGAGGGGATACTCGGGGTTCCATGCGAGTTGGTGCAGGGGAATTAGGCCTTATCCCGAGCTGAGGGGAAATTCGGTGTCCTTTCAACCTGTGCAGGAACCATGGGGTTCCTCTCAAGTTGAATCAAGGGAATCGGCCCTCATCTCGAGAAGAGGCAGGGAACACAGGGCCCTCATTGAATTGTGGCAGGAAATTTGGGGTTCCACTCGAGTGGCCATGGGTATCTCGGGGAACCTCTTCAGTTGCATAAACAGAGTCAAGCCTACATCTGAGGTTCGAGAGGGAACTCGGGATTACTCTCGAGGCACTGCAAGGGAAAAAGGGCCTCATCTTGCATCGAGGGGGGGAATTTCGTGGTTTTTCTCAAGAAGCATTGGAAAGCTTGGGGTTCCTCTTGAGTTGCGACGGGGACCTCAGGGAGCCTCTTGTGTTGCCTTAGGGAATTCAAGTCTCCTTTTGAATTGTGAGGGGTAGTGAGGGATTGCTCTCGAGTCGCTGCAGGGAAATAGGGCCTCATCTGTCATTGAGGGGAAATCTTGTGATGTTTCTCTAGTTTCGGGGGGAAGCTTTGGGTTCCTCTCGAGTTGTGACGAGGACCTCAGGAACCTCTCATGTTGCCTCAGGGAAGTCAGACCTCCTTTCAAGTTGTGAGGGGCAGCTTGGGATTCCTTTCAAGTTGCTGCAGGGAATAGGCCTCATTTCAAGTTGAGGCGGGAAACTCAGGATTCCTCTCCAGTTGTTACAGGGATCTCGGGGTTCCTATGGAATTTAAACACAGAAGTCAGGAATCTAGTGGTGTTTCTTGAGTTGCGGCTGGAAGATTTGGATTCCTCTTGACTTTCGAAGGGGACCTCAGAGAACCTCTCATGTTACCTAAGGGAAGTCAGGCCTCCATTCAAGTTGCAAGGGGTACCTCGGGATTCTTCTTGAGTCGGTGAAGGGAAATAGGACCTCTTCTCGAGATAAGGTGTAGAACACATGGCTCTTCTCAAATTTTAACGGGGTTCCTCTCTAGTTGTGACGTGAATCTGGGGGCACCTCTTAACTTGAATAAACGGAGTCAAGCCTCTTTTCGTGTTTTGAGAGGGAAGTCGTGATTGCTCTTGATGCGCTACAGGGGAAAAGGGCCTCATCTCGCTTTGAGGGGAGGATCTTGTGGTTTTGCTCAAGTTGTGGTGGGAAACATGGTGTTCCCCTCCACCTGTGACGGGGACTTCCAGGAACCTCTCATGTTTCCTCAGTGAAGTCAAGTCTCCTTTCATTTTGTGAGTGGGAGCTTGGGATTGCTTTTGAGTCACTGCTGGTGAATCGGGCCTCATCTCGCTTTGAGGGGGGAATATCAAGGTTTTTCTCGAGTTGCTGTGGGAAACTTTGGATTCCTCTCGAGTTGCGACGGGGACCTCAATGAACCACTTGTATTGTCTCAGGGAAATCAGGCCTCCTTTCAGGTTGTGAAGGGCACAATGGAATTCCTCTAGAGTCACTGCAGGGGAATAGGGTCTCATCTTTAGTTGAGGCAGGAAATTCAGGGTTCCTCTCCAGTTGCAATAGGGATCTCGTGGTTCCTATGGAGTTTCAACAGGGGAGTCAGGCCTCATCTTGTGTTGAGGCATGGAACTCCGCTTTCCTCTCAAGTTGTAAAATGGGTGTCAGGCCACCTGTTGACTTCAGGTGGGGAACTTGGGCCTTTACCAAAGGTGCAACAGGGGAGTCAGACCTCCCTTCGTGTTGTGATGGGATAGTCAGTGTTCCATACGTGTCACTGCAGGGGAATCAGGCCTCATCTCAAGTTGAGGGGGAACTTGGTGTCTTCTCAGGCTTTTTTTTTTTTTGAGTTCAGATGGGAAGATTCCTCATGAGTTGTGACGAGGATCTCAGGGAACCACTTGTGTTGCCTCAGGGAAGTCAGTCCTCCTTTTGAGTTGTGAGAGTCATCTTGGAATGCCTCTCCAGTTGTGATAATTACCTCGGAGTTCCTATCAAGTATCAAAAGGGGAGTCAGACCTTGTCTTGTGTTGAGGCATGAAACTCTGCTTTCCTTTGTAGTGGTAAAAGGGGTGACAGGCCACCTGTCAAGTTGAGGTGGGGAACTTGGGTTTTTTCTAGAGGTCAACAGGGAAGTCAGCCCTCTCCTTGTGTTGTGAGGGGAAACTTGAGGTTCCATTCGAGTCGCTGAAGGGCAATCTGGCCTTATATTGAGATGTGGATGAACTCGGTGTCCTTTCGAATTGTGGCAGGAAATTCGGGGTTCCTCTTGAGTTGTGATAGGTGAGACAGGCCTACTTTTGAGGTGTAAGGGGATTGTCGGGATTCCTCCCGAGTGGAAAAAGGGGAATCGGCCCTCATCTTGAGATGAGGAGGGGAACACGGTGCTCTTCTGGAGTTGTGATGGGAAGCCTGGGGTTCCTCTTGAGTTGCGACGGGGCTCTCAGGGAACTTCTCTTGTTGTCTCAGGGAAGTCAGGCCTCCTTTCGAGTTGCAAGGGGCTCCTTGGGATTTCTCTCGAGTCGCTGCAGGGTAATCAGCCCTCATTTCGTGATGAGTTGGGGAGCATGGGGCACTTCTATGTTGCACCAGGAAACTCGGGGTTCCTATCAAGTTGTGACGGGGACCTCAGGGAACATCGTGTATTTCCTCAGGGAAGTCAGGCCTTCTTTTGAGTTGCGAGGAGCACATCAGATTTCCTCTTGTGTCACAGCAGGGGAATAGGGCCTCATCGCGAGTTGAGGTGGGAAACTCAGCATACCTTTTCAGTTGGGACAGGGATCTTGGAGTTAATATCTAGTTTCATCAGGGGAGTTAGGCCTCATCTCATTTTAAGGCATGGAACTCTGCTTTCCTCTCAAGTTGTAAAAGGGGTGTCAGACCTCCTGTCGAGTTGAGGCAGGGAATTTGGGCTTTTTCTACAGGTATAACAGGGTAGTCAGATCTCCCTTCATGTTGTGAGGTGATACTCGGGGTTCCATTCGAGTTGGTGCAGGGGAATCAGGCCTTATCTCGAGTTGAGGGGGATCTCAGTGTCCTTTTGACTTGCAACAGGAGCTGTGGGGTACCTCTCGAGTTTCAATAAGTTAGACAGGCCTCCTCTTGAGGTGGGAGGGGAAAGTTGGGATTCCTCTTGAGTTGAAGCAGGGGAATCAGCCCTCATCTGGAGATGAGGTGGGGAATACGGGGCTCTTCTCACGTTGTGGTGGGAAACTCGGGGTTCCTCTTGAGTTGCAAAGGGTATCTCGGGGAACCTCTTGAGTTGCATAAAGGGAGTCAAGCCTCCTTTTGAGTTTTGAGAGGGAACTCAGAATTGCTCTCGAGGCACTGCAGCAGAAATGGACCTCATCTAGCGTTGATAGGTTAATCTCGTGGTTTTTCTTGAGTTGCAGTGGAAAGCTTGGGGTTTGCAGCCATGAAATTAAAAGACATTTACTCCTTGAAAGGAAAGTTATGACCAACCTAGATAGCATATTAAAGAGCAGAGACATTGCTTTGTTAACAAAGGTCTGTCTAGTCGAGTCTATGGTTTTTCCAGTAGTCATGTATGGATGTGAGATTTGGACTATAAGGAAAACTGAGGGCCGAAGAATTGATGCTTTTGAACTATGGTGTTGGAGAAGACTCTTGAGAGTTCCTTAGACTGCAAGGAGATCCAAGCAGTCCATCCTAAAGGAGATCAGTCATGGGTGTTCACTGCAAGGACTGATGTTGAAGCTGAAACTCCAATAACTTTGGCCACCTCACTTGAAGAGTAACTCATTGGAAAAGACCCTGATTCTGTGAAGGATTGGGGGCAGGAGGAGAAGGGGACAACAGAGAATGAGATGGCTGGATGGCATCACCGACTCAATGGACATGAGTTTGTATAGACTCTGGGAGTTGGTGATGGACAGGGAGGCCAACCGTACTGTGATTCATGGGGTTGAAAAGAGTTGGACAAAACTGAGTGACTGAACTGAACTTTCTCCAGTTGTGACAAGGATCTCAGGGAACCTCTTGTGTTGCCTCAGGGATGTCAGGCCTCCTCTCAAATTGTGAGGGGCACCTCGGAATTCCTCTTGAGTGTCTGCAGGGGAATGGGTCTTTATCTCCAATTGAGGCGGGAAACTCCAGTTTCCTCTCCAGTTTCGACAGCGATCTGGGGGTTCCTGTCGAGTTTCAACAGGGGAGTCAGGCCTCGTCTCATTTTGAGGCATTGAACTCCGCTTTTCTCTCAAGTTGTAAATGTAGGGTTAGACCTCCTGTTCAGTTGAGATGGGTAACTTGGACTTTTTATAGAGGTGCAACAGGGGAATCAGACCTCTCTTCGTGTTTGAGGGGATACTCAGGGTTCCATTTAAGTCAGAACAGGGGAATCAGACCTTATCTCGAGTTCAGGGGGAACCCGGTGTCCATTTGACTTGCGGCATGAACCATGGGGTTCCTGTCGAGTTTCAATAGGTGAGACATGCCTTCTCTTGAGGTGAGAGGGGAAAGTTTGGATTCCTTTTGAGTCAAAGCAGGGGAATCAGCCCTCATCTCGAGATGAGGTCGGGAACAAGGGGCTCTTCTCAAGTTGTGGTGGAAAACTCAGGGTTCCTCTGGAGTTTCCACAGGTATCTCTGGGAACCTCTTGAGTTGTATAAAGGGAGTCAAACCTCCTTTAAAGTTTCAAGGGGGAACGCGAGATTGCTCTCGAGGCACTGCAGGGGAAAAGGGCCTCATCTTGTGGTGAGGGGGGAATCTCGTGGTTTTCTCAATGTGCATCTGGAAGGTTGGGGCTCCTCTTGAGTTGCGACGGGGACCTCAGGGAGCCTCTCATGTTGCCTCAGGGAATTCAAGTCTCCTTTGGAGTTGTGAGGGGTAGCGAGGGATTGCTCTCAAGTCACTGCAGGGAAATTGGCCCTCATCAAGCACTGAGTGGGAAATATAGTGGTGTTTCGTAAGGTGTGGCAGGAAGATTTGGATTTCTCTCGATTTGTGAAGTGGACCTCAGGGAATCTCTCATGTTGCCTAAGGGAAGTGAGGCCTCCATTCAAGTTGTGAGGGGTACCTCGGGATTCCTCTCCAGTCACTGCAGGGGAATAGGGCCTCATTTACCATTGAGGGGGAATCTTGTGGTGTTTCTCTAGTTGCAGAGGGAAGTTTTGTGTTCCTCTTGAGTTGCGATGGGGACCTCAGGAACTTCAAATGTTGCCTCAGGGAAGTCAGGCCTCCTTTCAAGTTGCGAGAGGCACCTCGGGATTCCTCTAGAGTCGCTGCATGAAAATAGGCCCTCATCTAGAGTTGAAGTGGGAAACTCAGTGTTCCTCTAAGTTGTGACAAGGACCTCGGGGTTTCTATTGAGTTTCAACAGGGGAGTCAGGCCTCATTTTGAGTCAGTCTCCTTTTGAGTCATGGAACTCTACTTTGCTTTCGAGTTGTAAAACGGGTGTCAGGCCTCCTGTCGAGTTCAGGCGGGGAGCCTGGGCATTTTCTAGAGGTGCAACAGGGGAGTCAGACCTCCCTTCGTGTTGTGAGGGGATACTCAGGCTTCCATTCTAGTCAGTGCAGGGGAATCAGGCCTTATCTCGAGTTGAGGAGGAACTCAGTGTCCATTTGACTTGTGGAGGAAACACAGTGTTCCTCTCGAGTTTCAATAGGTGAGACAAGACTCCTCTTGAGGTGGAAGGGGAAAGTCGGGATTCCCCTCCAGTTGAAGCAGGGGAATCAGCCCTCATCTCGCGATGAGGTGGGGAACATGGAACTCTTCTCGAGTTGTGGCAGGATACTCAGGATTCCTCTTGAGTTGTGACGGGTATCTTGGGGAACCTCTTGAGTTGCATAAAAAGAGTCGAGCCCTCCTTCATGTTTCGAGAGTAAACACAGTATTGCTCTCAAGGCGCTGCAGTGGAAAAGGGCCTCATCCTGCATTGAGGGGGGAATCTCATGGTTTTCCTCGAGTTGCTGTGGGAAGCTTGGGGTTCCTCTCGACTTGCAATGAGGACCTCAAGGAACCTCTCGTGTTGCTTCAGAAAGTGAAGTCTCCTTTTGAGTTGTGAGGGGGAGCACGTGATTGGGCTCGAGTTACTGCAAGGGAATCAGGCCTCATCTTGCATTGAGGAGATAATCTCGAGTTTCTCGAGTTGTTGTGGGAAGTTTTGGGTTCCTCTCTACTTGCGACCGGGACCTCAGGGAACCTCTCATGTTGCCTTAGGGAAGTCAGACCTGCTTTCCAGTTGCGAGGGGCACCTCGGGATTCCTCTCGTGGTGTTGCAGGGAAATAGGGCGTCATCTAGAGCTAAGGAGGGAAACTCAGGGTTCCTTTCCAGGTGCGACAGGGATCTCAGGGTTCCTATCGATTTTCAACAGGGGCGTCAGGGCTCGTCTCCTTTTGAGGCATGGAACTCCACTTTCCTCTCGAGTTGTAAAAGGGGTGTCAGGCCTCCTGTCAAGTACAGGTGGGGAACTTGGCCTTTTTCTTGTGATCAACAGGGGAGTAAGACCTCCCTTCGTGTTGTGAGGTGATACTCGGGGTTCCATGCAAGTCGGTGCAGGGGAATTAGGCCTTATTTCAAGCTGAGGGGGAACTCAGTGTCCTTTTGACTTGTGGCAGGAACTACAGGGTTCCTCTTGTGTTGAATCAGTGGAATTGGCCCTCATCTCGAGATGAGGTGGGGAACACGGGGCCCTCATTGAATTGTGGTGGGAAACTCGGGGCTCTACTCAAGTGGAGACAGGTATCTCAGAAACCTCTTTAGTTGCATAAATGGAGTCAAGCCTCCTTCTGAGGTTCCAGAGGGAACTCAGGATTGCTCTCGAGGCCTTGCAGGGGGAAAAGGGCCTCATCTCGCATTGAGGGGGGAATCTCGTGATTTTTCTCAAAGTGCGATGGAGAGCTTGGTTTCCTCTCAACTCGTGACGGGTACCTCAGTGTTGCCTCAGGGAATTCAAGTCCTTTTGAGTTGCGAGGGGATAGCGACGGATTCCTCTCGAGTGACTGCAGGTGATTCCGGCCTCATCTTGCATTAAGCAGGAAATCTAGTTGTGTTTCTCGAGTTGTGGTGGGAAGATATGGATTCCTCTTGATCTGCAAAGGGGACCTCAGGGAATCTCTCATGTTGCCTCAGGGAAGTCAGACCTACATTCAAGTTGTGAGGGGTACTTTGGGATTCCTCTCGAGTCGCTGAAGGGGAATAGGGCCTCATCTTGAGATGAGGTGTGGAACATGTAGCTCTTCTTGAATTGTGACGGGAAACTCGTGGTTCCTCTCGAGTTGCAACATGTATCTCGGGGCACCTCCTAACTTGCATAAAGGGAGTAAAACCTCATTTTGAGTTTCAAGAGGGAACTTAGGATTGCACTCGATGTGCTGCAGGGGAAAAAGGCCTTATCTTGCTTTGAGAGGAGAATCTTGTGGTTTTTGTCGAGTTGCTGCGGGAAGCTTGCGGTTCCACTCGAGTTGTGATGGCAACCTCAGGGAACCTCTTGTGTTGCCTCAGGGAAGTCAAATCTCCTTTCGAGTTGTGGGGCAGAGTGTGGGGTTGCTCTTGAGTCACTTCAGGGGAATCAGGCCTCATCTCTCATTGAGGGGGGAATGTCGTGGTGTTTCTCCAGTTGTGGCAGGAAGCTTGGGTCCCTCTCGAAATTTGACAGGCACCTCTGGGAACCTCTTGTGTTGCCGCAGGGAAGTAACGCCTTCTTTCAAGTTGCAAGGGGCACCTTGGGATTCCTCTAGAATTGCTGCATGGGAATAGGGCCTCATCACGAATTGAGGCAGGAAACTCAGGTTTCCACTCTAGTTGTGACAGAGATCTCGGGGTTCCTTTAGAGTTTCAAGAGGGGAGTCAGGCCTCGTCTCATGTTGAGGCACGGAACTCCGCTTTCCTCTCGAGTTGTAAAAGGGGTGTCAGGTCTCCTGTCGAGTTCAGGCGGGGAACTTGGGCTTTTTTTAGAAGTGCAATAGGGAAGTCAGACCTCCTTTAGTACTGTAAGGGGATACTCGGGGTTCCATTCGAGTTGGTGCAGGGATTCAGGCCTTATCTTGAGTTGAGGGGGAACTCGGTATCCTTTTGACTTGTGGCAGGAACCACGGGGTCCCTTTCGAGTTTCAATAGGTGAGACAGGCCTCCTCTTGAGGTGAGAGGGGAAAGCCAGGATTCCTCTTGAGTCAAAGCGGGGGAATCGGCCCTCATCTCGAAATGACGAGGATAACACGTGGCTCTACTCTACTTGTGGCTGGAACTCGGGGTTTCTGTCGTGTTGCGATGGGTATTGTGGGGAAACTCTTGAGTTGCAAACAAAGAGTCAAGCTTCCTTTTGAGTTTCTAGAGGGACCTCGTGATTGCTCTCAAGGCACTACAGGGGAAAATGGCCTCATCTCCCATTGAGGGGGGAATCTCATGGTTTTTCTCGTGTTGTGGAGGGAATCTTTGTTTTCCTCTCGAGTTGCAACAGGGACCTCAGGTAACCTCTAATGTTGCCTCAGGGAAGTCAAGTCTTCTTTTGAGTTGTGAGGGGGAGTGAAGCATTGCTCTCAAGTCATTGCAGTGGAATTGGGCCTTATCTGGCATTGAGGGGGGAATCTTGTGTTTTTTATTGAGTTGCACTGGGCAGCTTTGGGGTCTCTCAAGTTGCAATGGGACCTCAGGGAACTTCTCATGTTGCCTCAGGGAAGTCAGGTCCTCTTTCAATTGCATGGGGCACCTCGGGATTCCTCTTGAGTTGCTGCATGGGAATAGGGCATCATCTCAGGTTGAGACTGAAATCGCAGGGTTCCTCTGCAGTTGAGACAAAGATCGCAGGTTTCCTATTAGTTTCAACAGGTGGCGTCAGGGCTTGTCTCCTGTTGAGGTATGGAACTCTGCTTTCTTCTTGAGGTGTAAAAGGGGAGTCAGGATTCCTGTTGAGTTCAGGCGGGCAACTTGTGCTTTTTCTAGAAGTGCAACAGGGGAGTCAGACCTCCTTTTGGTTTGTGAGGGGAGACTCGAGTTCCTTTGGAGTCGGTGCAGGGGAATCAGGCCTTATCTCACGTTGAGGGGGAATTCGTTGTCCTTTCAACTTGGGGCAAGAAATGCGGGGTTTCTCTCGAGTTTCAATAGGCGAGATGGGCCTCCACTTGAGGTGCGAGGGGAAAGTCGGGATTCCTCTCGAGTGGAAGCAGGGGAATTGGCTCTCATCTCGAGATGAAGTTGGGAACACAGGACCCTTCTTGAGATGTGGTGCAAAACTCGGGGTTCTTCTCAAGTTGTGACGGTTATCTCCAGGAACCTCTTGAGTTGCATAAAGGGAGTCAAGCCTCCTCTTGAGTTTTGAGAAGTAACTTGGGATTGCTCTTGAGGCAATGAAGGAGAAATGGGCCTCATATTGCGTTGAGTGGGGAATCTTGTGTTTTTTCTAGAGTTGTGGTGGGAAGCTTGGGGTTCCTCTCGAGTTGCGACAGGAACCTCTGGGAACCTCGCATATTGCCTCAAGAAAGTCGTCTCCTTTCAAGTTGAGAGGAGGAGCATGGGATTGCTCTCGAATCACTGCAGTGCAATGGGGCACCATTTCTCATTGAGGGGAGAATCTTGTGGTGTTTCTCAAGTTGCGCTTGGCAGCTTTGTGTTCCTCTCGAGTTGCAACGGAGACCTCAGGGAACCTCACATGTTTCTCCAGGAAGTCAGGTCTCCTTTAAAGTTGTGAGGGGCACCTCAGGATTCCTCTTGAGTCACTTCAGGGGAATAGGGCATCATCTCAGGTTGAGAAAGGAAACTCAGGGTACCTCTCCAGTTGCGACAGGGATCTTGGGGCTCCTATCAAGTTTCATCAGGGGAGTCAGGGCTCGTCTTGTGTTGATGCATGGAACTCTGCTTTCCTCTCGAGTTGTAAAAGCGGTGTCAGGCCTCCTGTCGAGTTCAGGTGGGGAACTTGTTTTTTGTTTTTCTAGAGGTTCAACAGGGGAGTAGACCTCCCTTACTGTTGTGAAGGGATACTCGGGATTCCATTTGAGTCCGTGCAGGGGAATCAGGCCTTATCTCGAGTTGAGTGGGAACTCGGTGTCATTTTGACTTGTGGCCAGAACCACAGGTTTCCTCTTGAGTTTCAATAGGTGAGACAGGCCTTCTCTTGAGGTGTGAAGGGAAAGTCAGGATTCCTCTCAAGTTGAAGCAGGGGAATCGGGCCTCATCTCACATTGAGGGGAGAATCTTGTGGTGTTTCTCGAGTTGTGGTGGAAAGCTTTGAGTTCCTCTTGAGTTGCGTTGGGGACCTCAGGGAACCACTCATGTTGCTTCAGGGAAGTCAGAGCTCTTTCAAGTTGTGAGGGGCACCTGAGATTCCTTTCAAGTCACTGCAGGGAAATAGGTCCTCATCTCCAGTTGAGGTGAGAAACTTGGGGTTCCTCTCCAGTTAGGATGGACATCTTGGGGTACCTCTTGAGATGCATAAAGGGAGTCAAGCATCCTTTCGAATTTCGAGAGGGAACTAGGTATGGCTCTCAAGGCACTTCAGCAAAAGGGCCTCATCTCACGTTGAGTGGGGAATCTCAAGGTTTTTCTCGAGTTGCAGCGGGAAGCTAAGGGTTCCTCTCACATTGTGATGGGGATCTCAGGGAACCTCTCGTATTGCCTCAGGGAAGTCAAGTCTCCTTTTGAGTTATGAAGGAGAGCGTGGGATTGCTCTCCAGTCACTGCAGGGCAATTGGGTCTCATCTCACATTGAGGGGGGAATCTTGTGGTGTTTCTCAAATTGCAGCGGGAAGTTTTGGGCTCCTCTCGAGTTGTGATGGGGACCTCAGGGAACCTCTATTGTTGCCTCGAGGAAGTCAGGCCTCCATTCATGTTGCGAGGGGCACCTCAGGATTCCTCTTGAATCGTTGTAGGGAAATAGGTCCTCATCTTGAACTGAGGTGAGAAACTCAGGGTTCCTCTAGGTTGTGATAGGGATCTCAGGGTTTCTATCGAGATTTAAGAGGGGAGTCTCACCTCATGTCGTGTTGAGGCATGGATCTCTGGTTTCCTCTCGTGTTGTAAAAGGGGTGTCAGGCCCCTGCCGAGTTCAGGCTGAGAACTCTGGCTTTTTCTGGAGGTGCAACATGAGAGTCCAACCTCTGTTTGTGTTGTGAGGGGATACTCGGTGTTCCAATTGAGTTGGTGCATGGGAATCAGGCCTTATCTCAAGTTGAGGGGGAACTTGGTGTCCTTTCCACTTGCTGCAGGAATCATGGGGTTCCTCTCGAGTTTCCATAGGTGAGACCGGCCTTCTCTTGTGGTGTGAGGGGAAAGTCGGGATTCCTCTGGAGTTAAAACAGGGGAATCGGCCCTATCTTGAGATAAGGTGGGGAACACAAGGCTCTTCTTGAGTTGCAGCGGAAAACTAGGGGGGTCCTCTCAAGTTGAGATGGGTGTTTCAGGGAATATCTTGAGTTGCATAAAGAGAGTCAAGCCTCCTTTCAAGTTTCGAGTGGGAACTCAGGAGTGCTCTTGAAGCGTTGCTGGGGACAAAGGCCTCATCTCACATTGAAGGGGGAATCTCGTGGTTTTTCTCAAGTTGCGGAGGGAAGATTAGGGTTCCTCTCGAGTTGCCAAGGGGAATCTCAGGTAACCTCTTGTGTTTACTCAGGGAAGTCAAGTCTCCTTTCGATTGTGGGGGAAGTGGTGGATTGCTCTTGAGTCACTGCAGGGAATCGGGCTTCATATCGCATTGAGGCGAGAATCTCGTGGTGTTTCCCAAGTTGTGGCAGGAAGCTTTGGGTTCTTCTCGAGTTGCAACGGGGACCTCAGGGAACCTCTCATTGTTGCCTCAGGGAAGTCAGACCTCCTTCCGAGTTGTGAGTGGCACTGCAGGATTCCTCTCAAGTTGCTGCAGGGTAACAGGTCCTCATCTCTAGTTGGGGCTGGTAACTCAGTGTTCCTCTCCAGTTGCCACAGAGATCTCGGGGTTCCTATCGAATTCAAGATGGGGGTCAGGCCTCATTTCTAGTTGAGGCATGGAACTCTACTTTCCTCTTGAGTTGTGACAGGGGTGTCAGGCCTCATATCGAGTTCAGATGGTGAACTGGGCTTTTTCTAGAGGTGCAACAGGGGAGTCAGACCTCCCTTCATGTCATGGTTCCATTCGAGTTGGTGCAGGGGAATCAGGCCTTATCTCGAGTTGAGGGGGTGTCCTTTCAGCTTGCAGCAGGAACCGTGGGGGTTCTTCTTGAGTTTCAATAGGCGAGACAGGCCTCCTCTTGAGGCCTGTAGTTGACCCCCATAAGGCTCTACTGTGACTTGATGACCATAGTAACAATTTGGATCTCTTAGAATCAATGTCATTTCACAACCACTGTTCAGTTCAGTTGTGTCCAACTCTTTGTGACCCCATGGACTGCAGCACATCAGGCTTCTCTGTCCACCAATAATTCCCAGAGCTTACTCAAACTCATGTCTATCAAGTCAGTGATGCTATCCGACCAACTCATCCTATGTTGTCCCCTTCTCCTGTCTTCACACTCTCCCAGCATCAGGGTCTTTTCCAGTGAGGCAGTTTTTCACACCAGATGACCAAAGTACTGGAGTTTCAGCTTCACCATCAGTCCTTCCAATGCATATTCAGGACTGATTTCCTTTAGTATTAACTGGTGAGATTTCCTTGTAGTCCAAGGGTTTTTCAAGAGTCTTCTCCAACACCACAGTTCAAAAGCATCAATTCTTTGGCGCTTAACTTTCTTTATAGTCCAACTCTCATATCCATACATGACTACAGGAAAAACCATAGCTTTGACAAGATGGATCTTAGTTGGCAAAATAATGTCTTTGCTTTTTTAGCATGCTGTTTAGGTTGGTCATAGATTTTATTCCAAGAAGCAAGCGTCTTTTAATTTCAAGGCTACAGTCACCATCTGCAGTGATTTTTGAGCCCCCAAAATAAAGTGTCCAGTAGTTTCAGAAAATTATAGTTATTTCCAATTTTCCCAAGTGAATTTACCTTGATAAAATCTTTGAGTCCCTCTTGGGAGGGTGGAATAAATGATACAAATAAAAATTCTGGCTATTGTTGCAAGCCCTTCTTTAGAAGAGCCAAACTCCCTTTCATTGAAAGGTTTCTTGGGCTGTAAACTGGCTCAATTCCAGGAAGTAATGAGGAGCCATGACTATTTTAATAATTTTAGTTCGATTTTGGTTGACTTAGGTCGATTTAGGTCGGTAGGTGCCCAATATGCTACTAGAGATCAGTGGAGAAATAACTCCAGAAAGAATGAAGAGATGGAGCCAAAGCAAAAACAACACTCAGTTATGGAAGTGGCTGGTGATGGAAGCCAGGTCCGATGCTGTAAAGAGCAATATTGCATGGGAATGTGAAATGTTAGGTCCATGAATCAAGGCACATTAGAAGTGGTCAAACAACAGATGGCAAGAGGGAACGTTGACATTTTAGGAATCATCAAACTAAAATGGGCTGGAATGGGTGAATTAACTGAGATGACCATTATATGTACTTCTGTGGGCAAGAATTCCTCAGAAGAAATGGAGTAGCCATTGTAGTCAACAAAAGAGTCCAAAATGCAGTACTTGGATGCAATTTCAAAAACGACAGAATGATCCCTCTTCATTGCCAAGGCAAACCATTCAATATCATGGTAATCCAAGTCTATGCCCTGATCAGTAATGCTGAAGAAGCTGAAGTTGAATGATTCTATGAAGACCTTTTAGAACTAACATCCAAAAAAGATGTCCTTTTCATTATATGGGACTAGAATGCAAATGTAGGAAGTCAAGAAACACCTGGAGTAACAGGCAAATTAGGTCTTGGAGTACAGAATGAAGCAGGACAAAGGCTAATAGTTTTGCCAAGATAACATACTGGTCATAGCAAACACCCTCTTCCAACAACACAAGAGAAGACTCTACACATGGACATTGCCAGATGGTCAACACCGAAATCAGATGATTATATTCTTTGCAGCCAAAGATGGTGAAGCTCTATACAGTCAGCAAAAATAAGACCAAGAGCTGACTGTGGCTCAGAACATGAACTCCTTATTGTGAAATTCAAACTTAAATTGAAGAAAGTAGGGAAAACCACTAGACCATTGAGATATGACTTAAATATGACCAAATCAAATCCCTTACAATTATACAGTGAACATGAGAAATAGATTTAAGGGACTAGATCTGATGGACAGAGTGCCTGATGAACTATGGACAAAGGTTCATGACATTGTACAGGAGCCAGAGATCAGGACCATCCCCAAGAAAAAGAAATGCAAAAAAAGCAAAATGGTTGTCTGAAGAGCTCTTAAAAATAGCTGTGAAAAGAAGAGAAGCCAAAAGCAAAGGAGAAAAGGAAAGATATACCCATTTGAATGCAGAGTTCCAAAGAATAGCAAGGAGACATATGAAAGCCTTCCTCAGTGATAAGTGCAAAGAAATAGAGAAAAACAGTAGAATGGGAAAGACTAGAAATCTCTTCAAGAAAATTAGAGATATCAATGGAACATTTCCTGCAAAGATGGGCACAATAAAAGACAGAAATCTTATGGACTTAACAGAAGAAGATGATATTAAGAAAAGATGGCCTGAATACACAGAAGAACTATACAAAAAAGATCTTCATCACCCAGATAATCACAGTGTGATCACCCAACTAGAGCCAGACATCCTGGAGTGCGAAGTCAAGTAGGCCTTAGGAAACATCAGTACGAACAAAGCTAGGGGAGGTGATGGAATTCCAGTTGAGCTATTTCAAATCCTAAAAGATGATGCTGTGAAAGTTCTTCACTCAATATGCAAACATGTATGGAAAACTCCTCAGTGGCCACAGGACTGGAAAAGGTCAGTTTTCATTCCAATCCCAGAGAAAGGCAATGCCAAAGAGTGCTCAAACTACTGCACAATTGTACTCATTTCACACGTAGTGAAGGAATGATAAAAATTCTCCAAGCCAGGCTTCAATAATACGTGAACTATGAACTTCCAGATATTCAAGCTGGTTTTATAAAAGCCAGAGGAACCAGAAATCAAAATGCCAACATCCAGTGGATCATTGAAAAAGCAACAGAGTTCCAGAAAAACATCTATTTCTGCTTTATTGACTATGCCAAAACCTTTGACTGTGTGGATCACAGCAAACTGGAATATTCTGAAAGAGATGGGTATACCATACCACATGACCTGCCTCTTGAGATATCTGTATGCAGGTCAGGAAGCAACAATTAGAACTGGACATGGAACAACAGACTGGTTCTGAATAGGAAAAGGAGTACGTCAAGGCTGTATATTGTCACCCTGCTTATTTAACTTCTATGCAGAGTACATCATGAGAGACGCTGGGCTGAAAGAAACACAAGCTGGAATGAAGATTGCCAGGAAGAATATCAATAACCTCAGATATGCAGATGACACCACCCTTATGGCAGAAACTGAAGAAGAATTAAATAGCCTCCTGATGAAGGTGAAATAGGAGAGTGAAAAAGTTGGCTTAAAGCTCAACATTCAGAAAGCTAAGATCATGGCATCTGATCCCATCACTTCATGGGAAATAGACGGGGAAACAGTGGCTGACTTAATATTTTTGGTTCCAAGATCACTGCAGATGGTGACTGCAGCCATGAAATTAAAAGAGACTTACACTTGGAAAAAAAATATGACCAACTTAGACAGCATATTCAAAAGCAGAGACATTACTTTGCCAAAAAAGGCCCATCTAGTCAAGGCTATGCTTTTTCCAGTAATGATGTATGAATGTGAGAGTTGGACCATAAAGAAAGCTGAGCGCTGAAGATTTGATGGTTTTGAACTGTGGTGTTGGAGAAGACTCTTGAGAGTCCCTTGGACTGCAAGAAGGTCCAACCAGTCCATCCTAAAGGAAATCAGTCCTGAATTTTCATTTGAAGGACTGATGCTGAAGCTGAAACTCCAATACTTTGGCTACCTGATGCAAAGAGCTGCCTCACTGGAAAAGATCCTGATGCTGGGAAAGTCTGAAGGTTGGAGGAAAAGGGCATGACAAAGGATGAGGTGGTTGGATGGCATCACTGACTTAATGAGTTTGAGTAAATCTGGGAGTTAGTGATGGTCAGGGAAGCCTGGCATGCTGCAGTCCATGGGGTAGCAAAGAGTCAGACATGACTGAGTGACTGCACTGAACTGATAATCCTGATAAATACTAATGATAAAAAGTATGGGCTTTGCAGGTGGCGCTAGTAGTAAAGAACCTGTCTGTCAATGCAGGGGACATGAGACACAGGGGACATGAGACAGAGGATCATTGGGAAGATCCTCTGGAGGAGGGTAGGGCAGCCCACTCTAGTATTTTTGCCTGGAGAATTCCATGGACAGAGGAGCCTGGTGGACTACACTCCATAGGTCGCAAACAATAGAATACGACTGAAGTGACTTAGCAAGCATGTGCACAGTCTCTGTATGTATGATGCGAAGAAATAAAATGTCGGTTTAGTGTCTATGCTGTGGATGAAAAAAAAAAAAAAGTAAAAGCAAAAAAATGTACCGTCTTAAACAGCATATAGTGACATCAGGGATTTGCTCCATCATCTGTGCTCTCAGAATTAAATGCTGGGTTTAGTTTCCTGGGTTTTGTTTGCTGCAAATGTATAGATGAAGCAGAGTTTCACATATTTCACAGTTTTAATCTGAAGTTAGTTGCCATTGGCTCCATGGAAAGTGAATTGGAATATGTGAGGTGTGGTTTTAATCTACATGAGTTGTTTTTGCTCCAGCTAGTCAGATCACTTATAATTATAATGGGAACCTATCCTTTTTGAATTATATGGAGGCAGAAAATGACAATATACACTTAATATGAAGATTACACGTGTATATATCTATGTGTGTGTATGCACATAAATCCAATACTTGCATATTGAAGTCTTAGGCCCTAGGAAATAAGAATGTAACTTCTTTGGAAATAGTCCTTGAGGAGGCAATTAACTGAAAGTGATGCCTTTAGGGCAGATCTTATCTAATATAATTGTTGACCATGTAAGAAGAGATTATGGAGAAGGGAATGGCAACCCACTCCAGTATTCTTGCATGGAGAATCCCGTGGGCAGAGGAGCTTGTTGGACTACAGTCCATGTGGTCACAAAGTATTGGACATAACTCAGAGACTAAGCAAGCAAGAAGAGATTAAGGCCCTGAAATTCATCGAAAAAAGATAGCTTGAAGACAGAGTGTAAAGGCTGCCATCTACAAATGAAGAAGAGAGGCATCAGAAAACAATCAACCCTGCTGTTACATTGATTTCGGATGTCTAGACTCCAGAATAGTGAAAAAATAAATTTCTTTTAAAAAATATTTATTGCAGTATAGTTGATTTACAATGTTGTTAGTTTCAGCTATACAGCAAAATGAATCTATTATACTTATACATATATCCACACTTTTTTTTTACATTATTTTCCCATATAGGCCATTACAGGGTGTTGAGTAGAGTTCCCTGTGCTATATAGTATGTCCTTATTAATTATATACTTTATGTAGTAGGATGTATATGTCAATCCCAATCTCCTCCTATTCCCTGGTAACCATAAGTTTGTTTTTTACATCTGCAACTCTGTTTTGTAGATAAGTTCATTTGGGCCCTTTCTGTAGATTCACTTTTAAGCAATATCATATTTACAAATAATAAATGCAGGAGAGAGTGTGGAAAAAGGGGAACACTGCTACACTGTTGGTAGGGATGTAAGTTGGTGCAGCTACTTAGAATGCAGTACAGAGATTCCTTAAAAAAATAACAACAGAGGTACCATATGATTCACCAATGCCATTATGGGCATATACATGGAGAAAGCCATATTTGAAGAGATACATGCACCCCAATGTTCATTGCATCAGTATTTACAATAGCCGGGACATGGAAGCAACCTCAATGCCCACCAATAGAGGAACGGAGAAAGAAGATGTGGGAAGTGTATACAATGGTATATTGTCGAGGTCCTTTAATGGACTGGAGCCTGGTGGTCTGGAGTCGACAATAAGAAAGTAAAAGAGAGAAAGAGGCTGATATTCCTTGGTTTATGCAGAAAGCCAATAAAGCTCTTGATACAGAGCTTGCACTACTGCACGCAGGCACCAGGCGCCCTCTCGTGGGGGTGAAGGTACAGTGCACTTTCTCAAGAGTGTCTTAGAAGCCCAGGCAAGAAAGTGAGCTCAGCGGGATTCTGCACTCCAAAGAATTAGCGAGAGAGAGAGAGAGAGAGAGAGAGAGAGAGAGAGAGAGAGACAGAGACAGAGACAGAGACAGAGAAGTAAAGAAAGACACAGGGACCCAAGCTCTGATGGAGCAAAGGTGTTTTATTCAACATAGTGTGTGTATATATACTGTCTTACAAGGTAACTATTTTCAGCAAAGATAAAAATCAAAAGTCCAGACTTTATCATAAGGCAATTCATATCAAAGAGAGAGGGTTGTAAATAATCACTTTTACCATATGGTTCATAAAAAGAAAGAGGGTTGTAAATAGTTACTTATCACCGTATGGAAAAACTAATGAAGGAAATGCATGCATTCTTCAGCCCCTGGAGCGGCTTGCCAACTCCTCTTAATTCCTGAATATTCAGGAATTAATAAGGAACAGAGGATTCATGACAGATCCAAAAGAGCACGCAGGAAGTCTCCTGTTAAATGCTTCCTGACAGTATATTACTCAGTCATAAAAAAGAATGGGATAATGCCATTTGCAGCAACATAGATAGACTCAGAGATTGTCATACTGAGTAATGTAAGTCAGACAAGGAAATTTCTACTTTTTCAGCAATCAGTCTATGGTATTTTGTTATATCAGCTCCAACAAACTAATACAGCAGGTATCTATATATGTATATATATATATGTGTGTGTGTGTGTGTGTATACATATGTACATGTTTATCTGTAGATACATATATGTATATGTATATATATAAAGTCTCCATATCGTGGTGGTGGTTTAGTTGCTAAGTCGTGTCCAACTCTTGTGACTCCATGGGCTGTAGCCCACCAAGCTCCTCTGTCCACAGGATTTTCTAGGCAAGAATACTGGAGTGGATTGCCATTTCCTTCTCCACGGGATCTTCCCGACCTAGGAATCAAAACTGGGTCTCCTGCATTGCAGGCAGATTCTCTACTAACTGAGCTATGAGGGAAGCTGATAATGAAATATATATTATACACCCATGTGATGTGGAGATAGATACACATAGATTCCACAGTTTTCTGCATGTGCAAACACTGCATATGTGGTGGTTTAACTATAATCTTTATTTTAAGTATCTAGGAATAATAGGTAGACACTAATAAACTAAAAGGAAATATTTTAATTAAGACTTTTAGATTTGAAAACAATAAACATCAGTCTGAATTTATTTCAATTTAATATTTACTGTGAAAAATACACTTTGTTGATAAACCAATTTTTCCCAAACTCCTTCTTCATCACCTCTTTGACATCTTTGTTCCTCAAACTATAGATGATGGTATTCAGCATGGGAATTATGATGGTGTAAAATATGGACATGATCATGTCATGATCCAAGGCATAGCTGGAACTGGGTCACACGTACATGAAGAGAATTGTACCATGAAAAATGGACACTCCTGTTAGGTGAGAGCCACATGTAGAAAATACTTTTCTTCTCCCTTCAGCAGAATGCATCCTCAGAATGGCCAACAGAATGAAACCATAGGAGATCAGAGCAATCAATATGGTGGATATCTCAATAGAGCCTGACAAATAGAAAACTAGAAGCTGGTTCATGTTTGTATCAGAGCAAGAAATAGCTAGGAGGGGAGGGATATTACAGAAGACATGTCTAATTTCATTGGATGCACAGAAAGATAGGGTAACAGTAGCCACTGTGTGTAAAGTAGCATGCAAGATACCAACAACATAGCAGGAAATTATAAGTGGCACATAGACTCTGGGTGACATTTTAACTAAATACAGGAGAGGGTTGTAGATGGCTACATAGTGATTATAGGCCATTGTGGCCAAGATGAAGCATTCTGTGGTCCCACAAGTAAGAAAGAGAAACATCTGTGTGGCATATACAAGAAAGGAAATGGTTTTATTCTTGTATAGGAAATTGATCATCATTTTGGGGATTATAATGGAAGAATAGCGGGCATCTAAGAATGATAATGCTGTCAGAAAATAGTACATGGGGTTGTGGAGCTAGGAATACATAATGACCAAGAAAACTAACCCCAAATTTCCTATCACTGTAAAAAGATAGATTGCTAGAAATAGTAAAAATAGAAATATTTGCACCTCAAAATGATCTGTAAAGCCCATCAGTATAAACATGGTGACCTCAATCCTATTTTTTATCTGATTCCTGTATAAATCTAAATCTGATGGTGATCCTGACATCTCAGTTTTAAGTTCCGAAAGCAATATGTGGCAAAAATAGAGTCCACCAATTACATCTTCATGTCTGTTTCTTAGAAATCCTTTTCAGTGAGGGAACAGTCCAATGATTAAAAGTTGAGTCCAAGTGGATGCATTACTCTGTAAAAATAAATTAATTGCTGTTGGTTAAATTTTCATGTTAAAAATACTGCCAGTTTACATGGTTTAACTTCCAATTTATTTTCTGTTAACTTTATGACTGCTCACTTTCATAGGATGTCATCTTAAAATTCCCCACAAAGACAAATGAATATAGGAGTTTTTAATCCCAATATTATTATAGTAGAAAATGCAAATCTGAGTGCTAATCCCAGATTTTCTACAGCATGCCTGAAATTTACAATTTGTAAAATATGAACAAATACATTTACATCAAAAGATAGTATTGAATTTATATGTTAAAAAACAATGTGAAAATTACTTAACTTTATCATGTCCCCAGGTTACTAGGAAATGAAATTATTATTATTATTGTGATATCACTTAGTCATGTCCAACTCTTTGCAACCCCATGGACTGCAGCCTGCCAGGCTCCTCTGTCTAGGTAAGAAGACTGGAGTGCATAGTAGCCATTCCTTCAGGGAACCCGACCCAGACCCAGTGGTTGAACCTGGATTTCCTGCATTGCAGGCAGCTTCTTTATAATCTGAGTCGCCAGGGAAGCCCAAGCAGACCCACTTGTATCAGAAGTGAGGTTTGAACCCACAAGGATATAAATCCATTGGACCTTAAGTTCAATACCTTAACCACTTGGGCATTACAGCACCTGAATTTTCTATAATTACTATAAGATACAGTCATCCCTAGGTGGGGGGCGGTATATAATGTGAATGTTGTCTAAAAGGTTGTAAATACAATTTAAATGCTTTTAAAATCGTTGTTGATGTGCTGAAAATTTGTTTACTTTTTGAACTGCAAATTATTATTTTCACAATACTTTGGATCTACAGTTGATTGAATCCAGGGAAGTAGAACCCTTGGATATAAACAGCACTGACTGTAAATATCTCCTGATTACATATAATGAAACTCTTTAGAAGAGGTATTGCTAGAAGAAGCACATGACTATGTAAACCATAATGTAGTGTTTTATTATGGCTCTATTTCCCTATGCTGTCAGACTGTTGCTTATTCAGTGGAGTATGAATAAAGCAAAGTGCATAACAAACAAGCAAAATGTTAAAAGGTCATCAGTATTCTGTACCTAAAGTCTCCAGCATTGAAAGTATTAGATATATCATTTACTGTATTTAGGACCAAGATTTCAGTATTGTGACTCTTGTTTTTCTTCAGTGTGCTATATAGATCAACATTTATTTAAAAGAGTGAAAAATTTGCTGTGGGTGGGACTGAGCTGAATTCAGTGACCTACCAATAGCTTACATTACTAACATGAAATGCACTATATCTTTGTTATAATGAGACAAGCATACATCAAATAGAGAATGAGCAAATCAGCTTAAAATCACTTTTATAAGGAAAACAGAGTCTCATGTCTTCATTTTCCCATGAAGTTCCTCCATTCACGTGAACATTTTTATTCAGTTCAGTTCAGTCGCTCAGTCATGTCCGACTCTTTGCGACCCCATGAATCGCAGCACGCCAGGCCTCCCTGTCCATCACCAACTCCCAGAGTTCACCCAGACTCACGTCCATCGGGTCAGTGATACCATCCAGCCATCTCATCCTCTGTCGTCCCCTTTTCCTCCTGTCCCCAATCCCTCCCAGCATCAGAGTCTTTTCCAATGAGTCAACTCTTCGCATGAGGTGGCCAAAGTACTGGAGTTTCAGCTTTAGCATCATTCCTTCCAAAGAAATCCCAGGGCTGATCTCCTTCAGAATGGACTGGTTGTATCTCCTTGCAGTCCAAGGGACTCTCAGGAGTCTTCTCCAACACCACAGTTCAAAGGCGTCAATTCTTCAGCACTCAGCCTTCTTCACAGTCCAACTCTCACATCCATACATGATCACAGGAAACACCATAGCCTTGACTAGATGAACAAAGTAATGTCTCTGCTTTTCAATATGCTATCTAGGTTGGTCATAACTTTCCTTCCAATGAGTAAGCGTCTTTTAATTTCATGGCTGCAGTCACCATTTGCAGTGATTTTGGAGCCTAAAAAATAAAGTCTGACACTGTTTCCACTGTTTCCCCATCTATTTCCCATGAAGTGATGGGACTCATCTCACACGCTAGTAAAGTAATGCTCAAAATTCTCCAAGCCAGGCTTCAGCAATATGTGAACCATGAACTTCCTGATGTTCAAGCTGGTTTTAGAAAAGGCAGAGGAATCAGAGATCAAATTGCCAACATCTGCTGGATCATGGAAAAAGCAAGAGCGTTCCAGAAAAACATCTATTTCTTCTTTATTGACTATGCCAAAGCCTTTGACTATGTGGATCACAATAAACTGTGGAAAATTCTGAAAGAGATGGGAATACCAGACCACCTGACCTGCCTCTTGAGAAACCTGTATGCTGATCAGGAAGCAACAGTTAGAACTGGACATGGAAAAACAGACTGTTTCCAGATAGGAAAAGGAGTATGTCAAGGCTGTATATTGTCACCCTGTTTATTTAACTTATATGCAGAGTAAATCATGAGAAACGCTGAGCTGGAGGAAGCACAAGCTGGAATCAAGATAGCCAGGAGAAATATCAGTAGCATCAGATATGCAGATGACACCACCCTTATGGCAGAAAGTGAAGAGGAATTCAAAAGCCTCTTGATGAGAGTGAAAGTGGAGAGTGAAAAAATTGGCTTTAATCTCAACATTCAGAAATTTTGCTTAATACACAGAATAAATAATTTTTCAATAATGGAGTTGCCAAATCAAAAAGGAAAATCTTAATTCTTAGATAAATATATATGGTATAAATATAACATATAATTAAATCAAATGTTTATCTTTTTATTAATTCAAAGAACTCACATATTACTCTTGAAAGAACATATACAATCTCAGAGTTAGCCCCTAATGTAATTTAGCAAAAGCAACTTAATCCTTCAAATGAGAGAATAAAATTGATCAAAATTTTGGTACATATTTTGTTTAATTACATGAACATGTTATGACAACAGAGTTCTTATTTATGAGATGCATTAAAATGTTTTATTAAAGTATTAATTATATGTGAAGGATGCATACATATTAAATATGACTATAATTTGTTTCAAATTTTTCTTAACTTGAAGGGGCAGTTATAAATAAATAGGAGTTAGGAAATCAAATTTTTGTCAAAGCATTGGATAATGAATGGACTCCAAACCAAAATCTAAGTAGCTCTTCTTTTAGTTAAGCTTATGTGTTACGTGACACTCAATATAAATTAAAATGTCATTCTCATGAAATTAAACTAACTGAATTCCAATATTTAACACTATCAACCATCTTCAAAATTCTCTTCTATTGCATTCTGATGTGGGGCATATCAATAAAATAATAGTATGTTTACTTAAATATCCTGATAATATTTTCCTTTACAACTTGCTCATACACTTTTATATCTCCGATCTATCTTTTTGGACTCCATTTCTTTTCTTAAAAAAATTATTCTTTAATTGAAGGATATTTGCTTTGCAGAATTTTGTTGTTTTCTGTCAAACTTCAACATGAATCAGCCATAGGAACAAAAGGTGGATTATGAATGAAGGTATATGCTATTCTTAGTCATGAGTCATTAGTGCAATTACCTATTTCAATGTAGAGAAATGAGGAATGATAGACAAAAAGTGTTTCCCAGGTGGTACCAGTGGTAAAGAATCCATCTGCCAATGCAGGAGATGTGGGTTTGATCCTTGGATCATGAAGAAACCCTGGGGAGGGGAATGGCAGTCCAACGCATTACTCTTGCCTGGAAAATTCCATGGACAGAGGAGCCTAGTGGATCAGTCCATGGAGTGGCAAGGAGTCAGACATGACTTAGTACACACAGACAAAAAGTATGGGGTCATTTACTTCATCCAGGGTGCTCTTCAAACAGGCGATTCTGTCCACTAATTAAGGAGATTAGAACTAATTGTTTTTGCATCTAGCTTGATTCCACTTTGAGAGAAAGAGTCTAGGAAGATGGGTCCCCCGTTTTGGACAAAGTATCATCATTCTGAAAAGCTAAATCAAATGAGTTCTTCAACTCACAAACAGGTGGAAAACACACAATAATAGACACTCATGATATGAATAATATTATAAACACTGAGTTGGAGAAAAACAAAGCTGTGTTAACAGCTACCACAAATCATAAGATGGCTACAAGAGGTTAGAAATGGTACATACAATATTCTGTGCAATCTACATAGCAACCTGCAACCAAATAAATGAGAATTCTCTTATAGATTAGACAATTGAAGAACAGCTAGACCTATGAACTGAGTAAGTTCACACACTGAATTGCTAGAGGCACCAAGGCTGAAATACAAATTTCTCTGTTGTCAGACCCCATGCTATTACCATCAACATATCGCAATCTAATTGTAACATGCCACAATTCTGGAATTTCTATGCCCTAGAAATACATTAACATTCTTTTTTTTTATTTTAATTTCTCCAAAGTGATTTCTTTTTTTTTTTAATTTAATTTTATTTTTAAACTTTAAAATATTGTATTAGTTTTGCCAAACATCGAAATGAATCCACCACAGGTATACATGTGTTTCCCATCCTGAACCCTCCTCCCTCCTCCCCCCTCCCCATACCCTCCCTCTGGGTCGTGCCAGTGCACCAGCCCCAAGCATCCAGTATCGTGCATCGAACCTGGACTGGCGACTCATTTCATACATGTTTCAATGCCATTCTCCCAAATCTCCCCACTCCCACAGAGTCCATAAGACTGATCTATACATGAGTGTCTCTTTTGCTGTCATGTGCTTGAATCTTTTTTTTTTTTTAGTCAAGCTTAAGTAGACTATGAAAATAAAATGAAAGAAAAATATTGCTGTAGCTTCTAGGTCAATCAGCTAACTAGTGAAATAAATTTAAAATTAATTTATATCCCTTCATGAGAAAAAATAATGATCTTCAAATGATGTATACTCAATGGCTGGTTAATAAATAATTTTCTTTCCATTTAATAATTTTCCTAAAGTTTAAGTATAACCATTTACTTATACCCTTATTCTGACTGCTTTCTTCCATCTAGGAAACTAAAACAATTTAGGGAGTCTTTCTTATTTCCCCTACTATGTTCTCATAAATTTCCTCACTCAATGCTTAATTCAATTCTGAATTAACTAGAAAAATTTATCTAAGAGTTAAATATTAAGGCATAGAATCTAGTATGAGGTTCAAGGTTATCGCTTCTAAAATATTTTGTAATCAATGAAAATCCTTTCATATTACCTGTGAAAATGAACTGTACACTCAGTCAAAATATGATATGAGTATTAAGCATTTGGACTCTTATACCAGATTCTCTGGCTCTTGAAATCTTTAGGGATATCTCAGGGACAAAAAACACTAATTCTCTTCTGGGATAGAAAAGTAACAAGATTTTTTTTTTCCCCTCTTCTTAGTGATGAAGAAAAATGCTTGATTCTAGAGCAATGAACAACAAAGTTAAAATGATTATATGAATGCACTCTGGCCTCTGGTGTAAAATGTTCTCTCAGCAGAAGAAAAATATGCACAGAATTGGAATGACATCTAATGATATAGAGGAACAAGCTCTGACGTTTAATAGCTATGTCATTGGGTTGATGATTTAATTACTCTGAAATCCAGTTTTCTCTACTTGGGAATATAACGTGCTACTACTCTGAAAATTTTGTAAATGTTTACATAATGAAATAATATGAAAGTACCTATTATAGACTTCATTATCATTAAATAAAGATTACTGTAGATATTTAAATTTTAAAGTGCTACACTACAAAGGGGTAAAGGGATAAAGAGATAAATTCACTGGCAGTTTATAGAGGAGATATATTAATAAATATATTATATATATATATATATATATATATATAATAAATATATATATATATTATTCATAATAAATGAATAAGATTATTGACAGAAGGGATTATAAAGTATATAAAAACAATATTTTATGAAGTAAAATCAACTTGAATATAATTAGGAACTTTTAAACAAAGAAGTAACTTTCATTTCTGTTTGTGACATACAGGGTTACAGCAAGCCATTGTTCCTACTGAAAACACTAGAGAAATTTGGATAAAGAATTACAAAACTCCTATTTTGAAGGAAACAGATAGCTATGGAAAAAAGTAAAAAGTCAATGACAACATCAAAATGAAGGCTTATTATGAGAGAGTCATTTCCTAGGCAGGTTGATAAGAAGTCTAGGGATCCCCAAGGAGAGAGGGGTCTGGAATTCTCAAGGAGGAAGAAAGGACAAACTTTTTTTGTCCCGCTACATTCCTTAGGATTATATAACAATAATGTATCCTGTTTGAAGACAGTCTCTGGAAAAAACCTTCTGGCTAATCCTGTTAAGGTGTAAATTATGGGAGTAAGTATAGTGAGGTCTTTACAACTTCCAGACATTCTTTTGACTCACTGTAATAACTAATTAGAGAGTATATAACACCATGGCTAACACTAGCAAGGGGGTACTCTTTCTACCCCTTTCTGATGCCTATGTCAAAAGCTTTCTCTATCTCCTTTATACCTTAATAAAACTTTATTACACAAAGCTCTGAGTGATCAAGCCTTGTCTCTGGCCCCAGATTGAATTCTTCTCCTCTGGAAGCCAAGAATCCCGGTCTATTTTCCGTGGTCCAGCAACAACCTTTCATCTTGGGGGCTTGTCTGGGATTCTTCAGGGCAAGGTAAGGATGCTTGGAGCTCTTGTTCTTTGTTGTCCTAGCGAACATGTTTTCTGCTGTACTTTACTAACTCTATGGTGTGCTTGTGTGAATGAATGAGATGCCCTCTACGAAGCAAGTGGGGAGCCCTGCTCTGTGGTTCCACAGCAACCTCATAGGGCTTATGGCAGAAACCTGTTGGGAGTTTATACCGACCTGCCAATGCCAAGAGGCACCCAATGTCTCCTTTGGGGACCGACCAGAAATGGGCAAAGCATGTGGACTGAACACTCCTTTCTCTGTCAAACTTTTTGGTCTCTTTAACCATTTCATAACTCCTCAGGAATTAGAAGTACTAACCCAATCTGTCAGATCATAGACTTTCAAGGGACTTGTGATCTATGCTGTTACTGTGTACTATGACTTAGGTCCCAGACTTGGATTGGTAGTCAGGAAGTGCCTAGCCTTGCTAGACATGGGAAGTTTGGAAGCTAGATGGAGCTCTAGCTCCAAGAGCATCTCTAAGGTTAAAGGCTACTCAGATTGGAACTACAATGGATTTTTTTTTTTCCTTTGGTAATGCTGGCTCTTAGTGGACCAGAGGAGACTATTATACTGGTGTGGTGACACTTAGGAGGCTCTTACACTGGTGTGGTGATGCTTGGAAGGAACATCTCAGTTTTATAGTAGTATATGTGTTGCCCTTTTTCTCTCTGCGAAATATGTCAGACTTATGTCCTAAGGGTATAGATTTGGGTGTGACACCTTCAGCTCCCTCCTGTCCCCCTACTTTGCTAGAGGAGATGGAGTGCAGGAGACAAAGAGATAAAGAAAAGCAGATTTCTCCAATCTATCCCTGGGATCATATGCACAAAGCAGCCAGAGAGACTGAGGAACAGCCACACAAGCTGTTGCCTCTTCATGAAGCACCCACTGGGAGAAATAATCAGTCTATGAGAGTTAATAAGCCCTTTTCTTATCAAGAAATACAAAAAATCGAGGAGGATCTGGGAGACTATTTAGAAGACCCAGAAAAATATATTTGAGCTTTTAAAGGTGTTACTCTGCTTTATGACCTTACTTGGAAGGATGCGATGTATATCTTGGGACAAATGCTGAGTCCTAACACAAAGACTCGAGTTTTGGGAAAAGCGGTTGTGTATGGAGATGAATGGTTTGGTAATGAATCAGAAGGGAAGAGAGAGGATGAGATAACTGCCCTCCCCACTGAGAATCAGGCAGCCCCAACTACAGAACTAGACTGGGACTATAACACAGCTAAAGGAAGATGGGATCATAGTCATTTTGTCAGATGTATTCTTGAAGGACTCAGGCAGGAGCGTGCTAAGCCTTTAAACTATGGCAAATTGGCAGACACAGAACAGGAGGAGAAGGAAGCTCCTGGTAAATTTCTAGATAGACTGAGAGAAGCCCTTCACAGCCCTTTAGATTGATCCTAAAATTGAAGAGGGAAAAGTGATCTTAAAGGATAGATTTCTCACTCAGTCAGCTCCAGATATCTGCTGTAAGCTATTAAAATGGGCGTATGGATCAAATCAGTCTTTAGATACTCTGTTACAACTGCTTCAGACAGTGTATTACGGTAGGGAATATGAGGAAAAGAAAGAAAGGCAGAAAAACACAAAGGAACAGGTGGAAGCCTTCACAATGGCTATGAAAAATATTCTTAAACAGCCTGAGAAAAATGCCCAGAGGGACCCAGGTGAAAAGGGTTAGGCTTGCTATTACTGTGGAAAGGAGGGACATCTCAAGCGGGATTGCCCTCAGGCATCTAAGCTGCCCCTGGCTCCATGTCAGGTCTGCAAAGGACCACACTGGACGAGAGACTGCCCCCAGAGGTGTAGGTTTCAAGGGTTGGACTCTCAAGACAATCTGGACTGAAGGTGTCTGGAGGTCCGCACACAAGCTCCCATTCTAATTACACCTGAGGAACCCCAGGTATTAATAACTGTGGGGGGCCAATCCATCGATTTCTTTGTAGATACTGGCGCAACTTACTCCATGCTTACTGAAGCCCCTGGTCAACTTTCTTCCCTATCCACTTCCATATCCGGACTGTCTGGAAGAGCCAAAATGTATTAGTTCAGTGTTTCTGTCAGTTGTGACTGGGATTTGGTGCTATTTTCACATGAGTTTCTGATTGTGCCAGAGTCTCCCTCACCCCTTTTGGGGAGGAATATACTGAGCAAGGTCCATGCCTCAGTTATCATGAATATGGAGCCTTCCCTTTCTCTCCCTTTAATTGAATAAAATGTAAATACTAGAGTATGGGCTGATGGAAAATCTGTGGGTCGAGCACAAAATGCTATTCCTGTAGCTGTCAAGCTCAAAGAACCACACTTATTTCCACATAAGAAGCAGTACCCACTGAAACCTGAGGTTAAGAAAGGGTTAAAACCCATAATTGAGACTTTAAAGGAGCAGGAGCTATTAATTCCCTGTAACATACTTTAGACACCAGAAGCGAAGAATCCACATATTAGAAAAGACCATGAAGCTGGGAAAGACTGAAGGCAGGAGGAGAAGGGGACCACAGAAGATGAGGTGGTTGGATGGCATCACTGACAATGGACATGAGTTTGAGCAGGCTCCAGGAATTGGTGATAGGCAGGAAAGCCTGGCGTGCTGCAGTCCATGGGGTTGCAAAGACTCGGACATGACTGAGAGACTGAACTGAAATAAATATAAAGCAGTCTAGTTCATACAGTTGCAAGTACTGGGGAATTAAAGGAACAACCATTTTTAAGAAAAATAAATGCTTTGAATAATGAAAAATAATAATAAAAAATGAAATAATGAATAATGAAATAATATAAATATAATGTATTATATATAATATAATAATATTGTATATAATAATATGCATAATAATATTATACTACATATAATATATTAAAATATAATATATTAGATATTATTATATAATATAATTAATATTATATAATATTATATATTATAACATAATTAAAATTATATATAATATAATATAATATATAAATAATATATAATATATTATAATATAACCTATATAATATATTATATATATTATATGTTCTATATAATATATAAAAAAGAATATATATTATGTATATGATTATACTATATGATACATAAATATGATAGGTGATAAAATATATATGATATGTGATATATATATGATATATGATATATATAAAATTATACATGATCATGATATATGATATATGATTATACACATAATATATGAATATATACAACATATATAATATATAATATTATATAATCATATATACTATATAATATATTCTAATTTATTATCAGTTATATATAATATTTATTATATACAATATATATTATAAAATTATACATATAATATACATAATATATATTATTTACATATAATATATATGTACATATAACATACATATACATTATAATATAATACATATTATACATATAATAATATATATTATTATCACATATATAGTATATTATATATACAATATTATATATTATGAATATAAGAATATATATTATATAAAGTTACATTACATGATATATAAAAATTACATATATTATATATTACATAGACTATATATTATATATTATTGTTATATTATATTATAATTATATTATATATTATATAATATATATGATATATATCATATATATTATATTGTAATATTATATATATTATTATATATAAAATACATAATTATAATATATATAATGATATATATATATAATATATATTATATACTATACTGCTGCTGCTGAAGCTAAGTCACTTTAGTCCTCTCCGACTCTGTGCGACCCCATAGATGGCAGCCCACCAGGTTCCCCAGTCCCTGGGATTCTCCAGGCAAGAACACTGGAGTGGGTTGCCACTTCCTTCTCCAATGCATGAAAGTGAAAAGTGAAAGTGAAGTCGCTCAGTCCTGTCCAACTCGTAGCGATCACATGGACTGCAGCCTACCAGGCTCCTCCATCCATGGGATTTTCCAGGCAAGAGTACTGGAGTGGGTTGCCATTGCCTTCTCCGATATACTACACATATATCATTATATATTATATAATGATATATTATAGTATCATAATGATTATACAATGATATAATTATATAATGATATATTACACAATCATATATTAATCATAGATATTATAATCATGCATTAACCATATATATTATATAATCATAATTATATAATACATATTATAATGTTTAATATAATTAATCATTATATTTTAATCATATATTAATCATATATATTATACAATAATATTATATAATTTATAAGTTATTCAATATACAATATGCACTATATTATACATATATAATAATATTATATATATAATATATATCATTATACATTATATATTATATAATGATATATTATAAATATATAATTATATGTAATTAAATCTTTAATATATATAATATATAAATCTATACTATATGTTAATGTTATATATAATATACATTATATATATATATATATTTTTTTCTCTAACTTGCTATGGTGTTTATTTATTTATTTTTTTTTAAATTTTTTTATTTTTAAACTTTACATAATTGTATTAGTTTTGCCAAATATCAAAATGAATCCATCACAGGTATACATGTGTTCCCCACCCTGAACCCTCCTCCCTCCCCATACCATCCCTCTGGGTCGTCCCAGTGCACTAGCCCCAAGCATCCAGTATGGTGCACTGAACCTGGACTGGCATCTCGTTTCATACATGATATTTTACATGTTTCAATGCCATTCTCCCAAATCCTCCCACCCTCTCCCTCTCGCACAGAGTCCAAAAGACTTTTCTATACATCAGTGTCCCTTTTGCTGTCTCATACACAGGCTTATTGTTACCATCTTTCTAAATTCCATATATATGCATTATTATACTGTATTGGTGTTTTTCCTTCTGGCTTACTTCACTCTGTATAATAGGCTCCAGTTTCATCCATCTCATTAGAACTGATTCAAATGTTTTCTTTTTAATGGCTGAGTAATATTCCATTGTGTATATGTACCATAGCTTTCTTATCCGTTCATCTGCTGATGGACATCTAGGTTGCTTCCATGTCCTGGCTATTATAAACAGTGCTGCAATGAACATTGGGGTACACGTGTCCCTTTCCCTTCTGGTGCAAATCAAAACCACTATGAGGTACCATTTCACGCCAGTCAGAATGGCTGCGATTCAAAAGTCTACAAATAATAAATGCTGGAGAGGGTGTGGAGAAAAGGGAACCCTCTTACACTGTTGGTGGGAATGCAAACTAGTACAGCCACTATGGATAACAGTGTGGAGATTCCTTAAAAAACTGGAAATAGAACTGCCTTATATATTATAACATATAATATATATATATTATATTAACATATAATATAAAATAATATATTATATAATATATATAATAAAGTAAATTATAATATAATATAATTAAATAATATAATATAATATAATATATAATTATATATGTATAATTATGTATATTATATAATATAGATGTAATATACTATATAGTATAGTATATTATATATATTATATATTATGTATTATATACTATTATATAGTATATATTATATTATATTAGATATATATTATTTGTACAATATATTATATATAAAAATATACATATATATATAATATATGCAATATATTTATAAAATATATATACATATATATAATATATATGATATAATATAATATTTCTGATATACACACATATATAATATATATTAAATATAATATATAGAATATATATAAAAATATAATATATACAATTATATATTCTATATATTATGTTTTACTATACTTATTATATATTATATATTTTATATTAAATATATATTAAATGCATATTAAGTATATATTTAACATTATATATTATATCAAATTTATATTATATATAAATATATTTTTTATTATATTTATATTTTTAAAATTATAAATATTATATATTATATATTGTTATATTATATATATTGTATATATTATCTACCTATAATATATTTTATATATATTATATGTATAAATATATATATGAGACATATATGATATATTTTATACATAATATTATGTATATAATATTATAATATGATATATATTATACATATTATATAATATATAATATGAAATATATAATATAATTATAACTTAATAATATAGTTATTAATATATGTAATTTATAAAATTAATATTTATAAAATGTTTAATATATATTATGTATATATAATGTAATATATATCATATTATATATAATATGTATAATATATATATTATACATTACAATATATATAATATTACTTATATTTCATGTATAATATAATATATAATAATATGTATCTTATAACATTAAAATAACATATTATAATATATTATTATAATATGTATAATTAAAAATGTTTATAAAAATTCATATTTATAATTTATAAAATTAATATTTTAAAATTCATATGTGTATTATAATATATTATAGTATAATACATTGTTTTTTATATATATTGTATAATATATAATATACAATATATGATTTATATGTATATTTAATATTATATATATAATATTATATATATAATATTTATAATATAGTAATAAATATATTAAATATAATGATTGTATATTATATATAATTATATATGTTATTTATATATAGATAGTATATATCTATATAATATATTTTATATATATATTATACATATATATTTATATATATTCTAATAATATAATTATATATATGCACTCAATATGACAGAAAATATGTATATAATATTTACATATATATATATATGGAAGTGTCCACCTTCCTGCAACAAATGGTGACTCTCGCAGAGACTCTTCTTCACAGAGAATGACATCCTGACCACTCCTGGTACTCAGGGGCCAGCTTGCCTGCCAATGGACCAGACCCAGTGACCACAATTGTGACACTTTTGTCCCTGATCTCTTCCTGACGTGGACAACTGGCCAGAGTGCCCTGATCGGCCCCTATAGTGGATTGGTCTATAGAGAAGAGAGCTGACCTAATCTCACCTTAAATTGATGGTAAAGCAGGTGAAATTACACTATATCAGGACGAGAAGATGACTACATCAGAGGTAGACAGCTTGCCCAAGTTGTTGGACCTGATTTGTATGATCATTTATGTTTTCTTGACTTTTTAGACCTCTACATATAAATCAAATGCTTTTCTATCATAGGCCTGATTCTATGTTAGTTTTAGAAATCAATTCAATTGTTGGGTTTGTGGCCAATTACCTGTGTCTAGTTCTGGGTTCCCTTGTTAAATTTCTCTACTACAAGACTAACTGGTTGGCCCTGAGAAAATTTACTTTTAAAAAAAATTATAGTCATATTCAGGTTACTGTGATATTACTAGATGGGATCCCCTCACTGGGCCAATTAATTATGCCTGCTCTGACTCTGACCATAAATTTGAGCTTTTTTCTATTACTCCAGCTCAATCAGAGCAACAAGAAAAGTTTCAGCAAAGGAGGAAAAAATCTCCCACAATTATGGGATGGATTTTTGTAGATAAAACCAAGCTATGGTAATTTAGGTTTGAAGTCTCGTCTGTGTTGGAAACAATTAGATCACACTAAGGGCAGACACACTGAAACCATACTCACAGAAAAATAGTCAATTTAATCACACTAGGACCACAGCCTTGTCTAACTCAATGAAACTAAGCCATGCCCGTAGGGCAACCCAGGACGGGTGGGTCATGGTGGAGAGATCTGACAGAATGTGGTCCACTGGAGAAGGGAATGGCAAACCACTTCAGTATTCTTGCCTTGAGAACCCCATGAACAGTATGAAAAGGCAAAATGATAGGATACTGAAAGAGGAACTCCCCAGGTCAATAGATGCCCAATATGCTACTGGAGATCAGTGGAGAAATAACTCCAGAAAGAGTGAAGGGATGGAGCCAAAGCAAAAACAATATCCAGCTGTGGATGTTACTGGTGATAGAAGCAAGGTCTGATGCTGTAAAGAGCAATATTTCATAGGAACCGGGAATGTCAGGTCCATGAATCAAGGCAAATAGGAAGTGGTCAAACAAAGAGATGGCAAGAGTGAATGTAGACATTCTAGGAATCAGCAAACTCAAATGGACTGGAATGGGTGAATTTAACTCAGATGAACATTATATCTACTACTGCGGACACAATCCCTCAGAGGAAACGGAGTAGCCATCATGGTCAACAAAAGAGTCCATAATGCAGTACTTGGATGCATTCTCAAAAAAGACAGAATGATCTCTGTTCATTTCCAAGGCAAACCATTCAATACCACAGTAATCCAAGTCTATACCCCAACCAGTAACACTGAAGAAGCTGAAGTTGAACGGTTCTATGAAGACCTACAAGACCTTTTAGAACTAACACCCAAAAAAGATGTCCTTTTCATTATAGGGGACTGCAATGCAAAAGTAGGAAGTCAAGAAACATCTGGAGTAACAGGCAAATTTGGCCTTGGAATACGGAATGAAGCAGGGCAAAGACTAGCAGAGTTTCGCCAAGAAAATGCACTGGTCCTAGCAAGCACCCTATTCCAACAACAAAGAGAAGACTCTACACATGGACATCACCAGATGGTCAACACCGAAATCAGACTGATTGTATTCTTTGCAGCCAAAGATGGAGAAGCTGTATACAGTCAGCAAAAACAAGACCAGGAGCTGACTGTGGCTCAGACCATGAACTCCTTATTGCCAAATTCAGACTTCAATTGAAGAAAGTAGGGAAAACCACTAGACCATTCAGGTATGACCTAAATCAAATCCCTTATGACTATACAGTGGAAGTGAGAAATAGATTTAAGGGACTAGATTTGATAGATAGAGTGCCTGATGAACTATGGAATGAGGTTTGTGACAATGTACAGGAGACAGGGATCAAGATCATCCCCATAGAAAAGAAATGCAAAAAAGCAAAATGGCTGTCTGGGGAGGCCTTACAAATAGCTGTGAAAAGAAGATAAGTGACAAGCAAAGGAGCAAAGGAAAGATATAAGCATCTGAATGCAGAGTTCCAAAGAATAGCAAGAAGAGATAAGAAAGCCTTCCTCAGCAATCAGTGCAAAGAAATAGAGGAAAACAATGGAATGGGAAAGACTAGAGATCTCTTCAAGAAAATTAGAGATACCAAGGGAACATTTCATGCAAAGATGGGCTCAATAAAGGACAGAAAAGGTATGGACCTAACAGAAGCAGAAGACATCAAAAAGAGGTGGAAAGAATACACAGAAGAACTGTACAAAAAAGATCTTCATGTCCCAGATAATCATGATGGTGTGATCACTGACCTAGAGCCAGACATCCTGGAATGTGAAGTCAAGTGGGCCTTGGAAAGCATCACTACGAACAAAGCTAGTGGAGGTGATGGAACTCCAGTTAAGCTATTTCAAATCCTGAAAGATGATGCTGTGAAACCACTATGAGGTACCATTTCACGCCAGTCAGAATGACTGCGATCCAAAAGTCTACAAGCAATAAATGCTGGAGAGGGTGTGGAGAAAAGGAAACCCTCTTACATTGTTGGTGGGAATGCAAACTAGTACAGCCACTATGGAGAACAGTGTGGAGATTCCTTAAAAAACTGGAAATAGAACTGCCTTATGATCCAGCAATCCCACTGCTGGGCATACATACTGAGGAAACCAGAATTGAAAGAGACACATGTACCTCAATGTTCATCGCAGCACTGTTTATAATAGCCAGGACATGGAAGCAACCTAGATGTCCATCAATAGATGAACGGATAAGAAAGCTGTGGTACATATACACAATGGAGTATTTCTCAGCCATTAAAAAAATATATTTGAATCAGTTCTAATGAGGTGGATGAAACTGGAGCCTATTATAAAGAGTGAAGTAAGCCAGAAGAAAAACAGCAATATTAACGCATATATATGGAATTTAGAAAGATGGTAACAATAACCCAGTATACGAGACAGCAAAAGAGACACAGATGTATAGAACAGTCTTTTGGACTCTGTGGGAGAGGGAGAGGGTGGGATGATTTGGGAGAATGGCATTGAAATACGTATAATATCATATATGGAACGAGTCGCCAGTCCAGGTTTGATGCACGATACTGGATGCTTGGGCCTGGTGCACTGGGACGACCCAGAGAGATGGTATGGGGAGGGAGGAGGGAGGAGGGTTCAGAATGGGGAACACAGGTATACCTGTGGCAGATTCATTTTGATATTTGGCAAAACCAATACAATATTGTAAAGTTTAAAAATGAAATAAAATTTAAAAAAGTAAAATAAAATTCTAAAAAAAAAAAAAAATTTTGAAGCCTTAAAAAGAAAAAAAAAAAAAGAAAGTGCCTCACTCAATATGCCAGCAAATTTGGAAAACTCAGCAGTGGCCACAGGACTGGAAAAGGTCAGTTTTCATTCCAATCCCAAAGAAAGGCAATGCCAAAGAATGCTCAAACTACCACACAATTACACTCATCTCACACACTAGTAAAGTAATGCTCAAAATTCTCCAAGCCAGGCTTCAGCAATATGTGAACTGTAAACCTCCTGATGTTCAAGCTGGTTTTAGAAAAGGCAGAGGAATCAGAGATCAAATTGCCAACATCTGCTGGATCATGGAAAAAGCAAGAGAGTTCCAGAGAAACATCTATTTCTGCTTTTTTGACTATGCCAAAGCCTTTGATTGTGTGGATCACAATAAATTGTGAGAAATTCTGAAAGAGATTGGAATACCAGACCACCTGACCTGCCTCTTGAGAACTCTGTATGCAGGTCAGGAAGCAACAGTTAGAACTGGACATGGAACAACAGACTGGTTCCAAATAGGAAAAGGAGTTCATCAAGGTTATATATTGTCACCCTGCTTATTTAACTTCTATGCAGAGTACATCATGAGAAACGCTGGACTGGAAGAAACACAAGCTGGAATCAAGATTGCCAGGAGAAATATCAGTAACCTCAGACATGCAGATGACTCTAGCCTTATGGCAGAAAGTGAAGAGGAACTAAAAGCCTCTTGATGAAAGTAAAAGAGGAGAGTGAAAAAGTTGGCTTAAAGCTCAACTTTCAGAAAACAAAGATCATGGCATCTGGTCCCATCACTTCATGAGAAATAGATGGGGAAACAATTTCAAAAGTGTCAGACTTTATTTTTTGGGGTTCCAAAATCACTGCAGACGGTGACTGCAGCCATGAAATTAAAAGACGCTTACTCCTTGGAAGAAAAGTTATGACCAACCTAGATAGCATATTGAAAAGCAGAGACATTACTTTGCCAACAAAGGTCTGGCTAGTCAAGGCTATGGTTTTTCCTGTGGTCATGTATGGATGTGAGAGTTGGACTCTGTAGAAGACTGAACTCCAAAGAATTGATGCTTTTGGACTGTGGTGTTGGAGAAGACTCTTGAGAGTCCCTTGGACTGCAAGGAGATCCAACCAGTCCATTCTGAAGGAGATCAGCCTTGGGATTTCTTTGGAAGGAATGATGTTAAAGCTGTAACTCCAGTACTTTGGCCACCTCATGCGAAGTGTTGACTCATTGGAAAAGACTCTGATGCTGGGAAAGATTGGGGGCAGGAGGAGAAGTGGACGACAGAGGATGAGATGGCTGGATGGCATCACTGACTCGATGGATGTGAGTCTGAGTGAACTCCGGGAGTTGGTGATGGACAAAGAGGCCTGGTGTGCTGATATTCATGGGGTCGCAAAGAGTCGGACACGGCTGAGAGACTGAACTAAACTGATATATTACATATTATATAATTAAAATGTATGTTATATATCATATATTATTATGTATATAATATATCATATATATAATATATTATCATATATTTTATATTATATATAATTTTATATATTAAATATTATATTATATATTCTAATATATATTATATATTATTATATTCAATATATATTTGTATATAATATATAAATATCAATATGTACATATAAAATATGTACATATATAATATATATAAATATAATATTATATGTTATAATATTATTATATAATTATATAATATTGTAATCTACATATATCATAATATCAAATATATTATAATTATTAAATATATAATTATATAATTTTAAGATTATAATTATTATATATATATATATATATATGAAGAGTTGACTCATTGAAAAAGACTGATGCTTGGAGGGATTGGGGTCAGGAGAAGAAGGGGACGTCAGTGATGAGATGGCTGGATGGCATCACTGACTGGATGGATGTGAGTTTGAGTGAACTCTGGGAGTTGGTGATGGACAGGTAGGCCTGGTGTACTGCGATTAATGTGGTCGCAAAGAGTCAGAGACGAATGAGTGACTGAACCAAACTGAACTGAACTGAAACTATACTTGCTCACCTATCTACTAGCTAAAATATACATATTATCTGGTTTTGATACTTTTGACAACTGTGTATTAGCCATATTTTAAATAAATTACACTTTTCAGTTTTAATTTTCATGTGCTGCATCTTAGATATATTATTAGCATGATAATTTTTAAATGAAAGTGACCCCTGACACATCATTAGGTATTTGAGAATAAATATACCAGGCAGAGTTTCAGAAATCATATCATCAGTGTAATTCCTTCAAGTTTGTCATTATTACTTAAACAACCAATAAGTCAAGAACACTGTCAAACATAAGCTGCATCCTTGTAAAAGATAAATGAAAGTTCCTGCTTTATAATGCCTGTTGGCTATGTTGCTTATTTTAGTAGATAAAGGCAGCCAGATTGGTGTCAAATATAGTATGCACACAAGAAGTAAGAGCTATCATTGAAGAATATGGAAGGAAAGGCATGCTTTATGCTTGAGAAAGTTCCAATGGAAGACTTTGGAAATTCCTTAAAAATATGTTACAGAATTTGGTGGTGCCTTACCACTGAGAAAGTGGGATGCAAATATTTCTACTTTAGAATTTTGCTTTTTTATTATAAGTAAAATGGGTAGATTTTGCTCTGAACACAAACAGATTCAAAATGATCACTTTTATTTCAAGTTAAACCTTAAAATGCAACTTATGCTTTTATATTTAGAATTTAGCATACATAGTCTCCATTAGACCACAGTTGTGTTGAGTCCAGGATATAAAATACTAGACATTAATAGAGAATAGAAATCTTATGTATTATTAATGATTCCTCTAAATCCCTTTAATTTATAGAATTACAAAACAAAAAGATAAATGTCTAATTGTACTATTTTCACATATGGAACCTCAAAAATATCTAGCAAATGTGAATCTCACTTCAATGATGGAATTTGTTCTTTTGGGATTTTCTGAAGTTCCCAACTCAAATATTTCTTTTTGTGATGTTTCTGTTTATCTCTGTGATAACTCTGGTGGGAAAGGGCATCATTATTCTCATAAGCAGAAACAGACCAGACTCTCCAGACTCCCATGTATTTTTCCTCAGTAATTTTTCCTTCTTGGAAATCTGTTATGTGTCTGCCACTCTTCCTAGAATGCTCATAAACCTCTGGACTCAGAAAAGACATATTTCTTTGCTTGTTTGTGCAACACAGATGAATTTTGTCCTTATATTTGGAAACATAGAGTGCCTGCTTCTTACAGTGATGACCTATGATCACTATGAGTCCATTTGTAGCCCCCTGCACTATCCTCTGGTCATGAACCACAAGGCCCATGTCCAGCTGGTGGCTGCCTGCTGAGTCACTAGAATTCCAATTCAGGTAGGGCAGACGTGCCAGATTTTCTCTCTGTCCTTTTGTAGGTCCAACCAAATCAATCATTACTTCTGTGACATCCCCCCAGTACTGAAGCTGGCCTGTGGGGACAATATTCTGAACGAGATGTTGGTCTTTACGGTTTCTGTGCTTTTTGTCATGGTCCCTTTTCTGCTGATTCTTGGCTCCTACAGTAGAATCACCTTCACCATCCTGAAGTTGCCATTGGCAACAGGAAGAGCAAAGGCTTTCTCCACCTGCTCATCTCATGTCATGGTTGTGACTTTATTACTTGGATCTGCAATCGTTACATATTTACGACCTAAATCCAGAAATTCTTCAGAACAGACAAATTTCTCTCATTTTTCTATAACACTATCACCCTGATGTTTAACACCCTGATATACACACTGAGAAACAAGGATGTCTTGACAGCCTTGAGAAAACTGCTACCTTAATTTAAAGCATTAGCTGCTTGATTTAAACTCATTTTCTGTTTTCCTATTTAATTTTGCCATTGTATAATCAGAAATAGGTTGCTCTTTCCACATGATTAATAGATATATTATATTCATTCATTCCTGGCCTTATTGTTTTATGCTGGATTTTTAAAATATCAGGATTATATTATGGTGTCTTGCTGATAAGAAACTATGTATTTAGGCGATATTATATTCAGTCCACAAATTTACTGGTGATTTGCAATTTTAAAAGAAAATATAGTATCACTTACTTACCTTTTCCCTTAAAACCATAGATATTTTTGTACTTTCCTGTTCATATAACTATCATGCACTTCCCCCACCCCCCGCCTTTTCATGATGTTTTTAGATAATACAGATGGCAAAAGTTTGGGGGACAGTTGTTAAATATCTATGTGTTTTTAACTTTAGACATTTTACCTTTCAATGACTTCAATTTGATCCTTCTGTAAAGATTAAATATAAAACTGCATAATGACCCTTAAATTTTTGTAGTGTGGCAATGAATTTTTACCCTTTGCTTCTTTCTGAATTCTTCTCTGTAGATATGTTTTATGTAGCCAAATCATGCTACTAGCATCTTGATAATTTGTTAACTTAATTTTTACTAATGCAAAAAATATGAATTCATGTTTGCTGTTCAGAGATATAAGATGTATGGAAATCAATCCTTTTCTGCCCATATAGTGTTAACCATTCTCTAAGATCTCTTGCTTTTTAAAAAAAAAAAAATTCTTTTGGTGATTATATAATTGAAATTAAAATAAAAATGCATTATTTTCCCAAGTCTTCCTGGTTGTAAAGGATTATACTTGATAAGACAGAATCACTATATTAAACTAAAAGAAATTACTATTAAAAAGATCTTGTATTTCTTCAAATGGAAAGAATTGAACTATGGACAGTACACTGGATCATTTTCAGTCAAACTGATTGGGAAGTGATGCAATCTGAGGAAGGTTTTTTTTTTTTTTTTTCTTTTTAAATCTGTCTTTCTCTTATTATATTATGTGTTTAAATTATTTTTCATAAGACCATAATTCATCTATCAGCTAGTTCTCTTCTTTGAGTAGGTATCATGTCATCAAAAAAGAGATCTAAAAGGCACACCAAAATTATAGCAATCATTTCAGAGGAGATAATATGCAGATGACAGTAACAGATGACATCTGTGGCTATTACAAATTACCCATTGAGAATACTAAAGGAAGTAAAATATAAAAGTTGGTTTTGTAGCCATTTTGAAGTCCTCTGTTTCAATATTCTGTTGCTGCACAACAAATTATACCCAAAATTTATGGTTTATAATAATATAATTTGATTGGATCACATGCATTGTCCAGTATTGTGGCAGGGATCAGCTGCATGGTTGTTCTCTTCCATATAGCATTGGCTATCATCACTAAAGAGAATTCATATGGTGACTGATTTTGTTTTCATATCTAAAAAAGCTTCACATAACTATATTGTGTAGTTACAGTGATGCATTACAGAGAAGAAAAACCCAGTTTTCACTTAAATTTCATATTCTAGAGGGACAAACTATTATTAGATAAATAATAAAGTAATTTAGCATAAAATTATAAGATAAATCATATAGTAAAGTGATCCACATTGAACTTGTGATATTAGAATGGTATTTAACTTAGTTTGGGAAATAAGAAGTTAAAGAATGCTTTCAGTAAAGGATGACACTAAAGTAATTTTTAAAAATATATATCTACAGTAGGACTAACAAACAAAATTAAATAAAAATATATTAAAACATGTCCTCCTGTAATTTGAACCAAGGAAAGGGATTTTTCTCTTAGTTTGTATTCAACATTTTAGTAGAGATTCTAGCCTATACAGTGGGGGAAAAAAGAGAGAGAGAGAGAATAAAATGCATATGTGAACATTGTAAAGTGTTAGTCACTCAATCATGTCTGACTCTTTGTGACTCTATTGACTGTATCCTGCAAGGCTCCTCTGTCCATGGAACTCTCCAGGCAAGAATACTGGAGAGGGTAGCCATTTCCTTCTCCAGGAGATCTTCCCAATGGGATCAAGCTTGATTCTCCCACATTGCAGGCAGATTCTTTACCATCTGAGCCACCAGGGTTTTATTAACCTATTTGTTGGAAGAGGTTATATATGAATATGTGGAAAATATTTAATAATCTATAATGAAGTTATTAGACATAATAAATGAATTCAACATGTGTAGTGGATACAGAATCAACAAACACAAATCATTTTCATATGTGTGTGCATGCTAAGTCGCTTCAGTCATGTCCAATTCTCTGTGACCCTATGGACTGTATAGCCTGCCTAGCTCCTCTGTCCATGGAATTCTACAGGCAAGAATACTGGAGAGGGTAGCCATTTCCTTCTCCAGGGGATCCTCCTGATCTAGGGGTGGAACCCACATCTGTTATGTCTCTTGCATTGGCAGGCAGGTTCTTTACCACTAGGACCACCTGGAAAGCCCTTATTTCCACATAGAAAAGCAAAAATAAGTAGACATTGAAAATACTATTTAAATAGGAACTAAGATATGAAAATTTTAAAAGTAATGGAAATGAAAACCTTGCAGGAAGTTTATTTAGTAAACTAGAAAATAATTTGAGAGAAATTTAAAATAAGGAAATAAATGGATTGCAATAACACTTTTATGTACTGGAAAACTCAATATTTAAAAGATGTCACTTTTCCCTAGTATAATTCAATTCAATGATACAGAAATTCCATGAAGTAAAGTAAAATTCCTTTGGTGTATGGGTGGGTGAGGTGATGTACAGGGGAGTGTGTGTGTGACTTAGGCTGATTCTAAATTGTGTATATAAAGACAAGCAATTATCACCAAGGCACTCCTGAAGAACAGTAAAATGAGAGGATTTACTTTACTGGATAGCATGCCTTACTATAATAGTGCAGAATTCAGGCAGTGATTGATAAAGACATCAGCGATATGTGGTAGAGAGCCCAAAACATATCTCCTTCAGGCACACACACTTAAAAAAAAAAAGATAAAACTAGAAGTAACCAGGAGGAAATACATACCATAACAATGGGAGAGATTTGTTTGATGCAGAATTCAATTTGGAAACTATTTAGGTCAGAAGAACAGATCACATCTTTAAAGAACTGGATAAAACATGTATCAAACTAGAATGATTTTCTAATAAAATTATCCCACAAAACAGAAAGTGAACTTTAAAAAAATTTTTTTTAATTTTATTTTTTATTACTTTACAATATTGTATTGGTTTTGCCCTATATCAACATGAATCCGCCACAGGTATACACGTGTTCCCCATCCTGAACCCTCCTCCTTCCTCCCCGTACCACCCCTCTGGGTCGTCCCAGTGCACCAGCCCCAAACATCCAGTATCGTGCATCGATCTTGGACTGGCGACTCATTTCATATATGATAGTATAGATGTTTTGATGCCATTCTCCCAAATCATCCCACCCTCTCCCTCTCCCACAGAGTCCAAAAGACTGTTCTATATATCTGTGTCTCTTTTGCTGTCTCGTATACCGGGTTATTGTTACCATCTTTCTAAATTCCATATATATGCATTAGTATATTGTATTAGTGTTTTTCTTTCTGGCTTACTTCACTCTGTATAATAGGCTCCAGTTTCATCCACCTCATTAGAACTGATTCAAATGTATTCTTTTTAATGGCTGAGTAATACTCCATTGTGTATATGTACCACAGCTTTCTTATCCATTCATCTGCTGATGGTCATCTAGGTTGCTTCCATGTCCTGGCTATTATAAACAGTGCTGCGATGAACGTTGGGGTACACGTGTCTCTTTCCCTTCTGGTTTCCTCAGTGTGTATGCCCAGCAGTGGGATTGCTGGATCATAAGGCAGGTCTATTCCCAGTTTTTTAAGGAATCTCCACACTGTTCTCCATAGTGGCTGTACTAGATTGCATTCCCACTAACAGTGTAAGAGGGTTCCCTTTTCTTCACACCCTCTCCAGCATTTATTGCTTGTAGATTTTTGGATCACAGCCATTCTGACTGGCATGAAATGGTACCTCATAGTGGTTTTGATTTGCATTTCTCTGATAATGAGTGATGTTGAGCATCTTTTCATGTGTTTGTTAGCCATCTGTATGTCTTCTTTGGAGAAATGTCTATTTAGTTCTTTGGCCCATTTTTTGGTTGGGTCATTTATTTTTCTGGAATTGAGCTGTAGGAGTTGCTTATATATTTTTGAGATTAGTTGTTTGTCCGTTGCTTCATTTGCTATTATTTTCTCCCATTCTGAAGGCTGTCTTTTGACCTTGCTTATAGTTTCCTTTGTTGTGCAGAAGCTTTTAAGTTTAATTAGGTCCCATTTGTTTATTTTTGCTTTTATTTCCAATATTCTGGGAGGTGGGCCATAGAGGATCCTGATGTGATATATGTCAGAGAGTGTTTTGCCTATGTTCTCCTCTAGGAGTTTTATAGTTTCTGGTCTTACGCTTAGATCTTTAATCCATTTTGAGTTTATTTTTGTGTATGGTGTTAGAAAGTGTTCTAGTTTCCTTCTTTTACAAGTGGTTGACCAGTTTTCCCAGAACCACTTGTTAAAGAGATTGTCTTTAATCCATTGTATATTCTTGCCTCCTTTGTCTAAGATAAGGTGTCCATAGGTGCATGGATTTATCTCTGGGCTTTCTATTTTGTTCCGTTGATCGATATTTCTGTCTTTGTGCCAGTACCATACTGTCTTGATGACTGTGGCTTTGTAGTAGAGCCTGAAGTCAGGTAGGTTGATTCCTCCAGTTCCATTCTTCTTTCTCAAGATTTCGTTGGCTATTCGAGGCTTTTTGTATCTCCATACAAATTGTGAAATTATTTGTTCTAGCTCTGTGAAGAATACCATTGGTAGCTTGATAGGGATTGCATTGAATCCATAAATTGCTTTGGGTAGTATACTCATTTTCACTATATTGATTCTTCCAATCCATGAACATGGTATATTTCTCCATCTATTAGTGTCCTCTTTGATTTCTTTCACCAGTGTTTTATAGTTTTCTATATATAGGTCTTTAGTTTCTTTAGGTAGGTATATTCCTAAGTATTTTATTCTTTTTGTTGCAATGCTGAATGGAACTGTTTCCTTAATTTCTCGTTCTATTTTCTCATTATTAGTGTATAGGAATGCAAGGGATTTCTGTGTGTTGATTTTATATCCTGAAAATTTACTATATTCATTGATTAGTTCTAGTAATTTTCTGGTGGAGTCTTTAGGGTTTTCATGTAGAGGATCATGTTATCTGCAAACAGTGAGAGCTTTACTTCTTCTTTTCCAATTTGGATTCCTTTTATTTCTTTTTCTGCTCTGATTGCTGTGGCCAAAACTTCCAAAACAATGTTGAATAGTAATGGTGAAAGTGGGCACCCTTGTCTTGTTCCTGACTTTAGGGGAAATGCTTACAATTTTTCACCATTGAAGATAATGTTTGCTGTGAGTTTGTCATATATAGCTTTTATTATGTTGAGGTATGTTCCTTCTATTCTTGCTTTCTGGAGATTTTTTTTTTTTTTTTTTATCATAAATGGATGTTGAATTTTGTCAAAGGCTTTCTCTGCATCTATTGAGATAATCATATGGTTTTTATTTTTCAGTTTGTTAATGTGATGTATTACATTGATTGATTTGTGGATACTGAAGAATCCTTGCATCCCTGGGATAAAGCCCACTTGGTCATGGTGTATGATCTTTTTAATGTGTTGTTGGATTCTGATTGCTAGAATTTTGTTAAGGATTTTTGCATCTATGTTCATCAGTGATATTGGCCTATAGTTTTCTTTTTTTGTGGGGTCTTTGTCAGGTTTTGGTATTAGGGTGATGGTGGCCTCATAGAATGAGTTTGGAAGTTTACCTTCCTCTGCAATTTTCTGGAAGAGTTTGAGTAGGATAGGTGTTAGCTCTTCTCTAAATTTTTGGTAGAATTCAGTTGTGAAGCCATCTGGACCTGGGCTTTTGTTTACTGGAAGATTTCTGATTACACTTTCAATTTCTGTGCTTGTGATGGGTCTGTTAAGATTTTCTATTTCTTCCTGGTTCAGTTTTGGAAAGTTGTACTTTTCTAAGAATTTGTCCATTTCTTACACGTTGTCCATTTTATTGGCATATAATGCTGATAGTAGTCTCTTATGATCCTTTGTATTTCTGTGTTGTCTGTTGTGATCTCTCCATTTTCATTTCTAATTTTATTGATTTGATTTTCTCCCTTTGTTTCTTGATGAGTGTGGCTAATGGTTGGTCAATTTTATTTATCCTTTCGAAGAACCAGCTTTTGGCTTTGTTGATTTTTGCTATGGTCTCTTTTGTTTCTTTTGCATTTATTTCTGCCCTAATTTTTAAGATTTCTTTCCTTCTACTAACCTTGGGGTTCATTTCTTCCTTCTCTAGTTGCTTTAGGTGTAGAGTTAGGTTATTTATTTGACTTTTTTCTTTTTTCTTGAGGTATGCCTGTATTGCTATGAACTTTCCCTGTAGGACTGCTTTTAAAGTGTCCCACAGGTTTTGGGTTGTTTTGTTTTCATTTTCATTTGTTTCTATGCAAATTTTGATTTCTTTTTTGATTTCTTCTGTGATGTGTTGGTTATTCAGCAGCGTGTTGTTCAGCCTCCATATGTTGGAATTTTTAATAGTTTTTCTCCTGTAATTGAGATCTAATCTTACTGCATTGTGGTCAGAAAAGATGCTTGGAATGATTTCAGGTGTTTTTTTGAATTTACCAAGGCTAGATTCATGGCCCAGGATGTGATCTATCCTGGAGAAGGTTCCATGTGCGCTTGAGAAAAAGGTGAAATTCATTGTTTTGGAATGAAATGTCCTATAGATATCAATTAGGTCTAACTGGTCTATTGTATCATTTAAATTTTGTGTTTTCCTTGTTAATTTTCTGTTTAGTTGATTTATCCATAGGTGTGAGTGGGGTATTAAAGTCTCCCACTATTATTGTGTTATTGTTAATTTCCCCTTTTTACTTGTTAGCATTTGTCTTACATATTGTGGTGCTCCTATATTGGGTGCATATATATGTATAATTGTTATATCTTCTTCTTGGATCGATCCTTTGATCATTATGTAGTGATCTTCTTCGTCTCTTTTCACAGCCTTTGTTTTAAAGTCTACTGTACCTGATATGAGTATTGCTACTCCTGCTTTCTTTTGGTCTCTATTTGCATGGAATATCTTTTACCAGCCCTTCACCAGAAAGTGAACTTTAAGAATAAAAACATTGACATAAAACTAAAGGGAAAAATTATATCATAAGCATATTTGCATGTGAGAATGTAAAAGGAAGTTCTTCAAGTAGAAGAAACTAATACAGATTAAAATAATTTGGATCAACACAAAGAATGAACAGATCACATAATGGAAAATAAGATGACCAATATTAACATTTTTAGTATTTTAAAATGTTAATCAAATAATAAATTGCAGTGGAAAACAAACAAAAAAAGGATCATGGTGTTTATAAATGTGGTGTGTGTGTGTGTATATATATATATATGAATAATACTCAGTCATAAGAAAGAAATAATGCCATTTACACTGGCAGGGATAGACCTAGAGATTGTTAAACTGAGTGAAGTGACAGAGAAATAAAAATATCATATCATATCACTTACATATGGGATCTATAAAATTGGTACAAATGAATCTCTTTACAAAGCAGAAATTCTTTGTCATTACCTTTCTTTGGGATTGGAATGAAAACAGACCTTTTCCAGTCCTGTGGCCACTGCTGGGTGCCGGGAGCCGGTGAGGCATTCCACTCATGACAAAGGTCATGAGGAAGGAGGCTCGGCATACGCAAAGGTGGGATCGAGCCTCAGGAGTCCCCCTGGATATTCTCGAGCATCTACCCCCCCAAAACCAGAGTCTGCCTACTTTACTGCTTTGTGCTCTCACCTCTGACTTTACTGGGGGCTGTCCCCCACCACCATCTTGCTCTCTCTGTCAAAGAGTTAACTTACAGCTCCAATTAATAAAAGTTCCTGGGCAATTAGGAGTGTTTAAATCCAAACCCCTCAGATGGCTCTCTAACTCGCCTGACAAGTTTACCCAGACTCCTACAGCTATGCATACGATTGTTTACAGTCTCCCAGCCTCAAGAGGCACGGGAAGCTTAATATATTCAAATAGCTTAGAGCCTCTCAGAGAGTTAGAAACTGTCAGAATAAAACTAGTAAAAGATTTCTTTGATGAGCCAATATTTGTTGCCAAGTTTTCACGTCCCCTGAATCATATCCTTGAATGTGTATTAATTAATATAGTTGGTATGTAGAAAAAATAAGTAGTGGCCTTGGTGTTAGTAACTTTAGACCCTTAAGGTCATAAATTCTTTCCTTTGTTGTAAACCCAATACACATCCGCCCTATAGGAATGCAATTTTATCTTCAGAAGATGGCGCCAAACTTTAAAATAATTACTCTTAGAGAAAATAAGTCTTTGTTGATAAGTCTTTGTCAAGAGTCATAAAATGTTAATAGGCCTTCTGGCCAGAAGATGATGTAAATCACCTAAACCATTTGTATACGATAAATTTGCAGGAAAGAAACCCTGGTTTTTGATAAGGATCAAAAACTGCTGACTTTGCATCCCCTATTATCCTCTATGTGTAACTTAGGGTATATAAGCCCTTGTTGAAAATAAAGCTACAGGCCTTGCTCACCAACGCTTGGTCTCCCTATGTCATTTTTTTCACATTCTGGCTGAAGTCTCCATCTGGAGCACGGATATCCTCTGCAACCATTTATTTGCCTGGGCTTCTAAGACCCACTCAAGAAGGTGTCTAAGGTGGGGCACCTTCCACTTCGAGAGGGCGCCTGTGGCCTCCGTGATCAGAGCTAACCTGGTGTCACGGGTTATATTGATTTTCCACGTAAACCAAGCTACTCAGCTTCTTTTCTCCACTGAATTTTCCTACTGAGCTATCCTCATTCTATTACTCTTATATCTCTAATTAACATATAAATAGTCGCCTAGGCCGTCTCTCCTTCAAATACCCTGCATCAGCTGGGGCTGGACCCCGGCAGGATTCCAGGATGTCTGGCTCTAGGTGAGTGTGAGTGATCACACCATCATGATTATCTGGATTGTGAAGATCTTTTTTGTATAGTGCTTCTGTGTATTCTTGCTACCTCTTCTTAATGTCTTCTGCTTCTGTTAGGTCCATACCATTTCTGTCCTTTACTGAGCCCATCTTTGCATGAAATGTTCCCTTGGTATCTCTAATTTTATTGAAGAGATCTCTAGTCTTTCCCATGCTATTATTTTCCTTTATTTCTTTGCATTGATCACTGAGGAAGGCTTTCTTATCTTTCCTTGCTATTCTTTGGAACTCTGCATTCAAATGGGTATATCTTCCCTTTTCTCCTTTGCTCTTTGCTTCTCGTCTTTTCAAAGCTATTTGTAAGGCCTCCTCAGACAGCCATTTTTTTTTTTTTTGGAATTTCTTTTTCTTGGGGATGGTCTTGATCCCTGGCTCCTGTACAATGTCACAAACCTCCACCCATAGATCATGAGGCACTCTGTCTATCAGATCTAGTCCTTATTATTTCTCACTTCCACTGTAGAGTCATAAGGGATTTTATTTAGGTCATATTTGAATGGTCTAGTGGTTTTCCCCACTTTCTTCAATTTAAGTCTGAATTTGGCAATAATGAGTTCATGATCTGAGCCACAGTTAGCTCCTGGTCTTGTTTTTGCTGAATGTATAGAGCTTCTCCATCTTTGGTTGCAAAGAATATAATCAATCTGATTTCAGTGTTGACCATGTGGTGATGTCCATGTGTAGAGTCTTCTCTTGTGTTGTTGGAAGAGGGTGTTTGCTATGACCCATGGGTTCTCTCGGCAGAACTCTGTTAGCCTTTGTCCTGTTTAATTCTGTAATCCAAGGTCAAATTTGCCTGTTACTCCAGGTGTTTCTTGACTTCCTACTTTTGCATTCCATTCCTCTATAATGAAAAGGACATCTTTTTGGGGTGTTAGTTCTAGAAGGTCTTGTAGGTCTTCATAGAACCATTCAACTTCAGCTTCTTCAGCATTACTGGTAGGGGCACAGACTTGGATTACCATGATATTGAATGATTTGCCTTGGAAACGGACAGATATCATTCTGTCATTTTTGAGATTGCATCCAAGTACTGCATTTTGGACTCTTTTGTTGACCATGATGGCTACTCCGTTTCTTCTAAGGGATTCCTGTCCACAGTAGTAGATATAATGGTCATCTGAGTTAAGTGCACCCATTCCAGTCCATCTTAGTTCACTGATTACTAGAATCTCAATGTTCACTCTTGCCATCTCCTGTTTGACCACTTCCAATTTGCCTTGATTCATGGACCTAACATTCCAGGTTCCTATGCAATATTGCTCTTTAAGCATCAGACCTTGCTTCTATTACCATTCCCATCCACAGCTGGGTGTTGTTTTTGCTTTAACTCCATCCCTTCATTCTTTCTGGAGTTGTTTCTCCACTGATTTCCAGTAGCATATTGGGCACCTACCGACCTGGGGAGTTCATCTTTCAGTGTCCTATCTTTTTGCCTTTTCACACTGTTCATGGGGTTCTCAAGGCAAGAATACTGAAATGGTTTGCCATTCCCTTCCCCATTGCACCACATTCTGTCAGACCTCTCCACCATGACCCGTCCATCTTGGGTGGCCCCACACCCCATGGCTTAGTTTCATTGAGTTAGACAAGGCTGTGGTTCATGTGATCAGATTGGCTAGGTGTCTGGGATTGTGGTTTCAGTTTGTCTGCCCTCTGATGCCCTCTCTCAGAGCCTACCATCTTACTTGGGTTTCTCTTACCTTGGACGTAGGGTATCTCTTCACAGCTGCTCCAGCAAAATGGAGCCACTGCTCTCCTTGGCCACTGCCCCTGACCATGGATGTGGAGTAGCTCTTCTCTGCTGCTCCTGCACCATCACAGCTGCTGCTCCTGCATTTGCAAAACTTACAAGTGGCCACAGGACTGGATAAGGTCTGTTTTCATTCCAATCCCAAAGAAAGGCAATGCCAAAGAATGCTCAAACTACCACACAATTGGACTCTCTCATAGGCTAGTAATGATCAAAATTCTCCAAACCAGGTTTGGCAATACGTGAACCGTGAACTTCCAGATGTTCAAGCTGGTTTTAGAAAAGGCAGAGGAACCAGAGATCAAATTGCCAACATCTGCTGGATCATCGAAAAAGCAAGAGTCCCAGAAAAACATCTATTTCTGCTTTATTGACTATGCCAAAGCCTTTGACTGTGTGCATCACAATAAACTTTGGAAAGTTCTGAAAGAGATTAAAATACCAGATCACCTGACCTGCCTCTTGAGAAACCTATATGCAGGTCAGGAAGCAACAGTTAGAACTGGATATGGAACAACAGACTGGTTCTGAATAGGAAAAGGAGTACATCAAGGCTGTATATTGTCACCCTGCTTATTTAACTTATATGCAGAATACATCATGAGAAACCCTGGGCTGGAAGAAGCACAAGCTGGAATCAAGATTGCTGGGAGAAATATCAATAACCTCAGATATGCAGATGACACCACCCTTATGGCAGAAAGTGAAGAAGAACTAAAGAGCCTCTTGATGAAAATGAAAGAGGAGAGTGAAAAAGTTGGCTTAAAGCTCAACATTCAGAAAACTAAGATCATGGCATCTGGTCCCATCACTTCATGGGAAATAGATGGAGAAACAGTGGCTGACTTTATTTTTCCTGGCTCCAAAATCGCTGCAGATGTTGATTGCAGCCATGAGATTAAAAGACACTTACTCCTTGGAAGGGAAGTTATGACCAACGTAGACAGCATACTAAAAAACAGAGACATTACTTTGCCAACAAACGTCCGTCTAGCCAAGGTTATGATTTTTCCAGTAGCCATGTGTCATGTATGGATGTGAGAGTTGGACTATAAAGAAGAGCACTGAAGAATTGATGCTTTTGAAGTGTGGTGTTGGAGAAGACTCTTGAGAGTCCCTTGGACTGCAAGGAAATCCAACCAGTCCATCCTAAAGGAGATCAGTCCTGGGTGTTCAGTGGAAGGACTGATTTTGAAGCTGAAACTCCAATCCTTTGGCCACTTGATGCGAAGAGCTAACTCATTGGAAAAGACCCTGATGCTGGGAAAGATTGAAGGCCGGAGGAGAAGGGGATGCCAGAGGATGAGATGGTTTGATGGTATCACCGACTCAATGGAAATGGGTTTGGGTAGACTCCGGGAGTTGGTGATGGACAGGGAGGCCTGGCATGCTCTGGTTCATGGGGTCATGATTAGATGGACATGACTGAGCGACTGAACTGGAATTTGAACAAAGCAGAAATAGAATCACACGTGTTGCAAACAAACTTAAAGTTACCAAGAGGGAAAGTTGGAAGAGGAGGGGTAAACTGAGAGATTGTATATTCAAAAATATACAAATTAACCTGTCTAAATTGATAGCTAGTAAGAACCTACTGTGTGGAGAAGGAAATGGCAACCCATTCCAGTATTCTTGCCCGGAAAATCCCATGGATGGAGGAGCCTGGTAGGCTACAGTCTATGGGTTCACAAAAAGTTGGACACAACTGAGCGACTTCACTAAGAACCTACTGTATAGCACAGGAACCCTACTCAATAGTATGCAATAATCTATATGGAAACAGAATCTTAAAGAGAGTCAAAGTATGTTTATGTATCCCTGATTCACTCTGCTGTATAGCAGAAGCTAAATAACATTGGAAATCAACTGTATTCCCATAAAAATTAATTTAAAAAGAGTTAAGTGTAAAGCAATAATACAAAACAAAAGATAAGATTGTACAAATAGGAGTATTTTCTCTTCAGGATCTCAGCATTTTGCATATTCAAGTATATATTTTATTTAATGATAGATTGTATTAGGCAGATATTTATTTTGCAAACTCTATAGTTACAGCTAAAAATTAATAAAGAGCATTGGATAAAAAAATTGGTTTAGTTGTCATTCAGTCATGTCTGACTCTTTGTAACTCCATGGACTGAAGCACGCCAGGCCTCCCTGTTCATCACCAACTCCCAGAGTTTACTGAAACTAATGTCCATTGAGTCGCTGATGCCATCCAACTAGCTCATCCTCTGTCGTCACCTTCTCCTCCCACCTTCAATCTTTCCCAGCCTCAGGATCTTTTCAAATGAATCAGTTCTTTGCATCAGGTGGCCAAAATATTAGAGTTTCAGCTTCAGCATCAGTCCTTGCAATGAATATTCAAGACTGATCTCCTTTAGGATGGATTAGTTGGATCGCCTTGCAGTCCAAGGGACTCTCAAGAACCTTCTTTAACATCACAGTTCAAAAACATCAGTTCTTCAGTGCTCAGCTTTCTTTATAGTCCAGCTCTCACACCCATACATGACTACTGGAAAAACCGTAGCTTTGACTAGAGGGAATCTTGTTGGCCAAGTAATGTCTGCTTTTTAATATGCTGTCTAAGTGATACATAAATACTAAAAGTATATTAAAATCACAAAAAAGAATAAGAAAAAACAATGAAAATATATATGTGTAAGAGAAAATATATGTATAAGAGAAAAAACACAAGCATCAAGGCAGTACATTTAAATTTAGTCATATTTATAAAACTGCTATTAAAATGTATAGCAATTCAATCAATGTACAGCATGGTGTTGATGTTTTTCAGTGGCTAAGTCTTGTCTGACTCTGCAATCCCATGAACTGTAGCATATCAGGTTTCCCTGTCCTTCACTATCTCCTGGAGTTTGTTCAAACTCATGTCCATTGAGTCAGTGATGCCATCTCATCCTCCATCGTCATTCCCGTCTCCTTTTGTCAATGAGCTGGCTCTTCTCATGAGGTGACCAAAGTACTGAAGCTTCAGTTTCAGCACCAATCCTCCCAGTGAATATTCAGGGTTGATTTCCTTTAGAATTAACCAGTTTGATTTCCTTCCTGTTCAATGGACCCTCAAAAGTCTTTTCCAACACCACAGTTTGAAAGCAATTCTTCAGCACTCAGCCTTCTTTATATTCTAACTGTCATATCTATACGTGACTACTGGAAAAATGATAGCTTTACTATACAGAGTTTGGTCAGCAAAGTGATGTCTCTGCTTCTTAGTACCCACTCTAGGTTTGTCATAGCTTTTCTTCCAGGAAACGAATGCCTTTTGATTCCATGGTTGCCTTTTGATTTCAGTTCAGTCACTCAGTCATGTCCGACTCTTTGTAACTCCATGGACTGAAGCACGCCAGACCTTCACACTGGGGTGTGAACTGATCCACACTGATATTGTTGCCAAAGGAAATAATATAGAGCATGTTGCTGCTGCTGCTGTTAAGTCACCTCAGTCATGTCTGACTCTGTGCGACCCCATAGACAGAAGCCCACTAGGCTCCCCCTTCCCTGGAATTCTCCAGGCAAGAACACTGGAGTGGGTTGCCATTTCCTTCTCCAATGGAGGAAAGTAAAAAGTGAAAGTGAAGTCCCTCAGTCATGTCCGACTGTTAGCAACCTCATGGACTGCAGCCTACCAGGCTCCTTCCGTCCATGGGATTTTCCAGGCAAGAGGGTACCATTGCCTTCTCCAAGAGCATGTTGACTATAGTTAAATAATTTTGCAAATTTGAAAGTTGCCAAAAGAAATTTTTTTTCTCTTTTTTTTATTGTATTGTATTTTTTTACTTTATAATATTGTATTGGTTTTGTGAAATTTTTAAATATTCACATCACAAGAAAAAAATGCATAATTTTGGGTGGGGATGGATATTAACATTAGACATTGTGATGATCATTTAAAATATATTTATGTTGTACATCAGAAGTTAATATAATGCTATGCCAAGTATATCTCAGCCAATCACTGAATTTTAAAGGTAGTGCTTTATGCTATGTAAATTATACCTCAGTTCAGTTCAGTTCAGACTTAAATTAAAGAATGTAGGGAAAACCACTAGACCATTGAGGTATGACCTAAATCAAATCCCTTATGATTATACAGTGGAAGTGAGAAATAGATTTAAAGGTCTAGATCTGATAGATACAGTGCCTGATGAACTATGGAATGAGGTTTGTGACATTGTACAGGAGACAGGGATCAAGACCATTCCCATAGAAAACAAATGGAAAAAAGCAAAATGGCTGTCTGGGGAGGCCTTACAAATAGCTGTGAAAAGAAGAGAAGTGAAAAGCAAAGGAGAAAAGGAAAGATATAAGCATCTGAATGCAGAGTTCCAAAGAATAGCAAGAAGAGATAAGAAAGCCTTCTTCAGTGATCAATGCAAAGAAATAGAGGAAAACAACAGAATGGGAAAGACTAGGGATCTCTTCAAGAAAATCCGAGATACCAAATGAATATTTCATTGCAAAGATGAGCTCAATTAAGGACAGAAATGATATGCACCTAAGAGAAGCAGAAGATATTAAGAAGAGATGGCAAGAATACACAGAAGAACTGTACAAAAAAGATCTTCACGACCCAGATAATCACGATGGTGTGATCACTGACCTAGAGCCAGACATCCTGGAATGTGAAGTAAAGTGGGCCTTAGAAAGCATCACTATGAATAAAGCTAGTGGAGGTGATGGAATTCCAGTGGAGCTATTCCAAATCCTGAAAGATGATGCTGTGAAAGTGCTGCCCTCAATATGCCAGCAAATGTGGAAAACTCAGCAGTGGCCACAGGACTGGAAAAGGTCAGTTTTCATTCCAATCCCAAAGAAAGGCAATGCCACAGATTGCTCAAACTACCACACAATTGCGCTCATCTCACACGCTAGTAAAGTAATGCTCAAAATTCTCCAAGCCAGGCTTCAGCAATATGTGAACCGCGAACTTCCACATGTTCAAGCTGGTTTTAGAAAAGGCAGAGGAACCGGAGATCAAACTGCCAACATCTGCTGGATCAAAGAAAAAGCAAGAGAGTTCCAGAAAAACATCTATTTCTGCTTTATTGACTATGCCAAAGCCTTTCACTGTGTGGATCACAATAAACTGTGGAAAATTCTGAAAGAGATGGGAATACCAGACCACTTGATCTGCCTCTTAAGAAACCTGTATGCAGGTCAGGAAGCAACAGTTAGAACTGGACATGGAACAACAGACTGGTTCCAAATAGGAAAAGGAGTACATCAAGGCTGTATATTGTCACCCTGTTTATTTAACTTATATGCAGAGTACATCAGCAGAAATGCTGGCCTGGAAGAAACACAAGCTGGAATCAAGATTGCCGGGAGAAATATCAATAACCTAGATATGCAGATGACACCAGTCTTATGGCAGAAAGTGAAGAGGAACTGAAAAGCCTCTTGATGAAAGTGAAAGAGGAGAGTGAAAAAGTTGGCTTAAAGCTCAACATTCAGAAAACGAAGATCATGGCATCTGGTCCCACCACTTCATGGGAAATAGATGGGGAAACAGTGGAAACAGTGTCAAGCTTTATTTTTCTGGGCTCCAAAATCACTGCAGATGGTGACTGCAGCCATGAAATTAAAAGATGCTTACTCCTTGGAAGGAAAGTTATGACCAACCTAGATAGCATATTCAAAAGCAGAGACATTACTTTTCCAACAAAGGTTCATCTACTCAAGGCTATGGTTTTTCCTGTGGTCATGTATGGATATGAGAGTTGGACTGTGAAGAAGGCTGAGCGCCAAAGAATTGATGCTTTTGAAGTGTGGTGTTGGAGAAGACTCTTGAGAGTCCCTAGGACTGCAAGGAGATCCAACCAGTCCATTCTGAAGGATATCAGCCCTGGGATTTCTTTGGAAGGAATGATGCTAAAGCTGAAACTCCAGTACTTTGGCCACCTCATGTGAAGAGTTGATTCATTGGAAAAGACCCTGATGCTGGGAGGGATTGGGGGCAGGATGAGAAGGGGACTACAGAGGATGAGATGGGTGGATGGCATCACTGACTCGATGGACGTGAATCTGAGTGAACTCCGGGAGTTGATGAGGGACAGGGAGGCCTGGCGTGCTGCGATTCATGGGGTCGCAAAGAGTCAGACACCACTGAGTGACTGAACTGAACTGATCAGATCAAATCTGTCGCTCAGTGGTGTCCTACTCTTTGTGACCCCATGAATCGCAGCACGGCAGGCCTCCCTGTCCATCACCAACTCCCAGAGTTTACCAAAACTCATGTCCATCGAGTCGGTGATGCCATCTCATCCTCTGTAGTCCCCTTCTCCTCCTGCCCCCAATCCTTCCCAGCATCAGGGTCTTTTCCAGTGAGTCAGCTCTTCGCATAAGGTGGCCAAAGTATTGGAGTTTCAGCTTCAACATCAGTCATTTCAGTGAACAACCAGGACTGATCTCTTTTAGGATGGACTGGTTGGATCTCCTTGCAGTCCTAGGGACTCTCAGGAGTCTTTTCCAACACCACAGTTCAAAAGCATCAATTCTTCGGTGCTCAGCTTTCTTCACAGTCCAAATCTCACATCCATACATGACCACTGGAAAAACCATAGCCTTGACTAGACAGACATTTGTTGACAAAGTAATGTCTCTGCTTTTTAATATGCTATCTAGGTTGGTCATAACTTTCCTTCCAAATAGTAAGTGCCTTTTAATTCCATGGCTACAGTCACCATCTGCAGTGATTTTGGAAATTATGCAACATTATTGCTAATTTAAGCATCAAAGATGAATGAAAATAATAATGATGTAGTGTTGTTAGGCTGAAATATATCTATAAAACAAATTAACATGTGTAAATATATACCATAAATACTTATTCCTTTATGTGTCATGCTAAGTCATCAGTCTAAAGGTATACGTGTTGCAGCATGCTATAACACCTTTTTTTTTTTTTTAGTGAGCAAAAGTGAGGACTGTGGCAGAGTCTGGCTTTATGCTCTTCAAATGCATCTGTGTTATTGGCATATAGTGAACATCATTCCCTAAACTTCTCAGAACTACATTGCACCAGGTGGTTACTTTCTACAATGACATATGGGTAGAAGTGATGTGTTTATTACATACAGAGGCTCTGAATAGTGTATTTGTTTCCTTACGTTCTGTGTGTCTGCCATCTCAGGTTTCTGCATTCTGAAGATCCAGTAGGAAACTACAAAGAATAAGTAGGAACAGTGGGACTCTTAGATGGAAACACCAGAGTTTCTTCATCACTGACTGCAAACTTGTGCTGTAATATGATTGCAAGATGTTTCTTTATTTTGTTACACTGGTATATTTGAGATATTGTCTCAGAGTGTAGATTAGTTTTCAGGTGATGATGATATTGAATTGAACAGAGAAACATTCAATTCAATATCCTAATGATAGATTTAAGGATTAGATCAGTTTACTCACATGGGTGATGGGTGACAGTCATTCAGTTTGTTCCATTCTGTAAGTAAAACTTAGCTGAAACAAATCATCAGTGCAATTCTCATTTGTAAATAAACATGATACTAAATGACATGGATACAACATCAATTCTAAAAAAGAGTACATAAGTCCAATTTATGAGGAACATGCTGTAATAAAGAGAAGCAAATTTAAAATATAAAAAAGAAATGCAATTTTAGAAACATGAATAGTGTTTCAAATTGTCAAAGAATCTCTAAACAGAAAGAAAAAATGTGCTTATGAGCAGAAGTGGATATTGGCCTTGTAACCTCATTCCTGATAATTTTACCTACATACCTGCCTGGAAGTAGTTGAAATAGAAAAAACATTTTGAAAGGATAAGTTTTTTTTTTTTTTTCTTTCCTGTCTTAAATAATTGTGTTTAAATGTTTATTTTTTAAAAATGTATTAATTGGAGGATAATTGCTTTACAATGTTGTTTTGGTTCTGCCATACAGCAAAGTATATCAGTCATAGATGTACATATATCCCCTCTGTCTTTAACCTCCCTTCCACACTCCACCCCCCTAAGGTTGTCACAGAGCACCAGGTTGAGCTCCCTGTTTTATATATTTAGGAACTTCCCACTAGCTATCTGCTTTACTTGTGGTGGTGTGTATGTCTCAATGTTAATCTTTCAGTTTGCCCCACCCTCTCCTTTCCTTGCTGTGTCCACAAGTCTGTTATCTATGTCTGTGTCTATATTCATGCCTTGCAAATAGGTTTATCAGTATCATTTTTCTCAAGCACGCACACACACACAGACATATATATATACACACACACACACACACATACATACATATATATTTATGCATGTGTATGTTAATATAGGATATCTGTCTTTCTTTTAAAACAGACTCTAGGCTATTTTAAATGTGCCTCTCATTTTGAATCTGCTAGATACCTATGCTGATGACCAACTAGATATCCTAACATGAATAAAACTACCTAGATTTTTGTCAGCAGATACAACGTGCTTTAATTTCCACAAAAGTTAATCTAGGAACAGTGTTCCACTTCTAAAAATGGATCTAATCCTCCCCACAGTGTATTGGAAAGAGCAACCATATCATGTTTGTGTATTAGTAAGTGACACACTTTTCTAAAGATGTGAAAGATGAGATCTTAATGAATTATGGGAATAAAATTAAGGAAGGCAAACTTACAGTAATTACTAATGGTCTGAAATGCAATAAGCTGAAAGTGTTAATTTTTTTCCAGAAAGTACTATTGATACTAGATAATTGTCATTTTTCCACTATTGATACTAGATAATTAAGTGTCATTTTTCCACCCCCACACGGGGGAACATTTATGCCAAGAAGGAGCTTCAGAGGACAAATCATCTATAGAAAAAGTATTCTTAAAACATAAACCCAGATGATCACTGAACAGAAACAGTCTACTATAAATTAAATTGATACTCAAGAGAAAATGTCCCCCAGGGTGAGCATGACTACTTCCTATATAAGAGCTGCTAATCTTTGAAGAATAATCCAGAAAGACAGTGACTTCCTGATTCAAAAGAATTGTAAAAATTTACAGGGTCAAAACATCTATATTCTCATAGATAACTTCATGTAAATCCATGAAGGTAAGATGTTAGATGGTTTTATTTAAAAGTAGTATAATATCATATAAGAAATGAATCGCCAGTCCAGGTTTGATACAGGATACAGGAAGCTTGGGGCTAGTGCACTGGGATGACCCAGAGGGATGGTATATGGAGGGAGGTGGGAGAGGGATTCAGGATTGGAAACACGTGTACACCTGTGGCAGATTCATGTTGATGTATGGCAAAACCAATACAATATTGTAAAGTAATTAGCCTCTAATTAAAATAAATAAATTTAAAAAAAAAAAATAAAAGTAGTTGTGAATTTGAGATTTAAAATAAAAAGGATAAAAGAGAAAAATATGAAATTCTGAGACCTTTGTCTGAAAATTTGTTAACAACTTAAATTAACCAATGTATTTATTAACTTTCTAGATGATAAAATAAAATTAGAAATAAGTGAAATAGCAATAATAATAATAGTATTTATAATAAAACTTTCACTTAAGATAATTTTGAAAACTAATTCTAGTGGAAATAGAGAAATATGAGAGAACATTTGTTGACTCAATTTTTTTTTATCAAAGAATCAATGCAAAAACGATAGTTTTTGGAGCTGGAAATGGGAACAGATATAGTAGATTTAATGAAATATGAAAACACAGAGAATAAACAATAAAGTGTTATGAAAATTGTCACACAATGTTGACTGCCTGATATCTGATTGCAAGATAACAGGCCTCTGTGTGTGTGTGTGTGTGTTAGTTCCACTCATATGCTTTTTCCATTTGCATTCCTAAAATAAATAATCATAGGGTTTAAATAAAGTTACATTTATTAGATAAAATTACAAGGGAATTGTATAGGAATTATCTTATTTGGTTGTAAGAGAAGTAGATGACAATGGATCAGAGAATCACATAGGTTAAGAACAGACTATATTAAAATATCATGAAAGTGAAAATCACTCAGTCATGTCTGACTCTTTGTGACTGCATGGACAGTCCATAGAATTCTCCAGGCCAGAATTCTAGAGGGGGTAGCCTTTTTTTCTCTAGGGGATGTTACCAACCCAGGGATCTGCCGGGAGCCAGCACGGGAGTTCCCATCCATGACAAAGGTCATGCGGAGAGGCCTGATATGCAAAGGAGAGTCAGGACTCGAGGGGCCCCCTGGATCTACTTGAACATCTACCCCAAAACCAAAATCTGTCTGTTTTACTAATTTACAACTTTCACCAACTCCTCTGACATTAACGGGGGGCTATCCCCGACCACCTTTCTCTGAAAAAAATCAACTTAGAGCTCTAGTTAATAAGCCTCCTGGGCATAAGAGTGTTTCAATCCAAACCCCTCAGATGGCTCTCTAACTTTCCTGACAGGTTTATAGAGACTCCTACAGCTACACATAAAATTGTTTACAGCCTCCCAACTGCGAGAGATATGGGAAGCTTAAGATATTCAAATAGTATACAGCCTCTCGAGGAGTTAAAAATTATTAAAATAAAACTGGTGGACGATTTCATTGTTGAGCCAATGCTGTTGCCAAGTTTCCACATCCCCTGTATTGTGTCCTTGAGAGTATATTAATTAATATAGTTGGTATATATATAAAAAAATAAGTAGTGGCCTTGGTGTTAACAACTTTAGACCCTTAAGGTAATAAATTCTTTCCTTGTTATGAGCCCACTGCACCTTTGCCCTTTAGAAATGCAACTTTATCTAACATTTTTGGAAGATGGCGCCAAACTTTAAAATAATTATTCTTAAAAAAAAAAAAAAATGTTTTCTGGTTAACTAACCTTTATCGGAACAAAGAGTCATAAAATGTTGATGGGCCTTCTGGCCAAAAGATGATGTAAATCACCTAAAACATTTGTATATGATAAGTTTGCAGAAGAAAAAGTCTGGTCTCGATAAAGATCAAAGACTGCTGACTTTACATGATTTTACACCCCTTATTATCCTCTATACACAACTTAAGGTATATAAGCTCCCTTTAAAAATAAAGCTACTGGCCTTGCTCATCAGGCTTGGTCTCTCTGTGTCATTCTTGCTTCCTTTTTTATCCTTTTCTTCTCTTTTCTTCCTTCAAGATGACTGATTTGGAGCGTGGGGACTCTGACACCACTTACTTGCCTGGACTTCTAAGACCCACTCGAAAAGGTGTCTAAGGTGGGGTACCTTCAGCTATTTGAGAGGGCGCCTGTGGCCTCCATGGTCAGAACAAGTTTGGTGTCATGAACTTTATTGGTTTCCCACATAAACCAGTCAGATCAAGCCTCTGTCTCTCCCCTTTACTGTCCTTTCGCCAACGCTGTCCTCCTGAAGATATCCCTAGATCCAACCGGGGCTGGACTCTGGTAGGGATCGAACCCAGGTCTCCCGTCTTGCAGGCAGATTCTTTAGCAGCTGAGTCACAAGGGAAACCCGAGAATACTGGAGTGGGTAGCCTATCCCTTCTCCATTGGATCTTTCTGACCCAGGAATCAAACCAGGGTCTCCTGCATTACAGGTGGATTCTTTACCAACTGAGCTATCAGGGAACTCTGAATATCATGAAGAATGGGTCTTCATTTTTGGAATGATTTAAAGGTTAATCAGTATTTGTAATGCAGTGTACAATGGGTATTAATAGGGAATGTTATTGGACCCCATGATGTAACTAATGCTTTCCATGTGTAGCATAACTGATGGGTGAAATACACAGTAGAGAACAATACTATTACATATATTTGTTCCCCCAGTAACAAAGAATGAGTTTAAGAAAGTCAGTTCTCATTGGAGTAGAAGTGGGAGGGCTTAAAATGTTTTAAATAACGATTAGGCAAAAGTTTTAAGTGAAAAGCTTTGAACTGAAAGGAAAAGGAATAAGTCAATAGACACAGAAAAAGAAATTGATGAACCCAAAGAAAAACAATAGCAAGCCTGTTTCATATATAATCTCACTTTTAAAAGGGGTGAAATACTTTAATACTATTCCTGTACAATAAGCTCTAAATAAAAATGCATACATCTTGTTGTTTCTGGTATCATTACTGCTACTGTCCAGTCACTTCCACCATGTCTGACTCTTTGTGATCCCATGGACCATAGCCCACCAGGCTCCTTGTCCATGGAATTCTCTAGGCAAGAATACTAGACTGGGTTGCCATCCCCTCCTCCAAGGGATCTTCCTTGCCCGTGGATCAAACCCACATCTCCTGTATCTCCTGCATTTCAGGCAAATTCTTTTACTGCTGAGACACCAGGGAAGCCCTCTGATATCACTACATCCAAGTATAAAAAAATGAAGATTTTATTTCTCTAATTGATTTTAACTGTACATCAGTTCATTGATGAGGTTTCAAATCTCATTTCTTAGAAACTGAGCAAGGCAAAGGCAGCAATACTTGTATGGAATATGTAAATAAATTCATGCATATAATTCAGTTAACAGAAGGGAAATGTTGCTCAAAAGCATTAATTAACTATCTTGGACTTACCATATCTACAGATGAAGTACAAATTAAGAACAGAAAAATCAAATATCACCACAATGATGAAATTTATCATCTTGTGGTTTTCTGATATTCCCAATTTCCAATGAATTCTTTTTGGGATATTTTAAGTTCTCTATCTGACCATCCTGATGTGCAATAGTGTCATTGTACTGATAACAAAAATTGACCCTACTCTCCAAACCCCCATGTGCCGGGAGCCAACATGGGAGTCCCCACCCATAACAAGGTTATGTGGGAGAGTTCTGGTGGGCAAGGAGAGCCAGAACTCGAGGGGTGCCCCTCTGGGCCTACCTGAGCATCTACCCCAAAACAAGAGTCTGTCTACTTTACTGCTTTATGCTCTCACCTACACCTCTGACTTTATGGGGGGCTGTCCCCCACCACCATCTCTCTCTCTGAAAAAGAGTTAACTTACAGCTCCAGTTAATAAAGTTCCTGGGCGTGACAAGAGTGTTTTAGTTCACAAACCCCTCAGATGGCTCTCTAACTTGCTTGACACGTTTACCCGGATTCCTACAGCTATGCATACGATTGTTTACAGTCTCCCAACTGCGAGAGGCATGGGGAGCTTAAGATATTCAAATAATATAGAGCCTCTTGGATAGTTAGAAATTGTCAGAATAGAACTAGTAGAAGATTTCATTGTGGAGTCAATACTTGCTGCCAAGTTTCCACATCCCCTGTATTGTATCCTTGGAAGTGTATTAATTGATATAGTTGGTATGTAGAAAATATAAGTAGTGGCCTTGGTGTTAACAACTTTAGACCCTTAAGGTAACAAATTCTTTCCTTTGTTGTAAACCCACTGCACCTCTGCCCTATAGGAATGCAACTTTATCTAACACCTTCAGAGGATGGCGCCAAACTTTAAAATAATTACTCTTAGAGAAAATAAGTCTTATGGTTGACAAACCTTTATCAGAGTCATAAAATGTTAACAGGCCTTCTGGCCAGAAGATGATGTAAATCACCTAAACCATTTGTATATGATAAATTTGCAGAAAAGAAACCCTGGTTTCGATAAAGATCAAAGACTGCTGATTTTGCATGATTTCACACCCCCTATTATCCTCTATGTGCAACTTAGGGTATAAAAGCCCCTGTTGAAAATAAAGCTACGGGCCTTGCTCACCAAAGCTTGGTCTCCCCTTGTCGTTCTTTCTTGTTTCCTTTTCCTCCTTTTCTTTTCTGTTCTTCCTTCATGCCAAAATAATTTGGAGCTTGGGGGTCCTCTGCGACCACTTATTTGCCTGGGCTGCTTTTTTTTTTTTAATTTTATTTTATTTTTAAACTTTACAATATTGTATTAGTTTTGCCAAATATCGAAATGAATCCGCCACAGGTATACCTGTGTTCCTCATCCTGAACCCTCCTCCCTCCTCCATCCCCCCTCCCCATACCCTCCCTCTGGGTCGTCCCAGTGCACCAGCCCCAAGCATCCAGTATCGTGTATCGAACCTGGACTGGCGACTCGTTTCATACATGATATTATACATGTTTCAGTGCTATTCCTCCAAATCTCCCCACCCTCTCCCTCTCCCACAGAGTCCATAAGACTGATCTATACATCAGTGTCTCTTTTGCTGTCTCGTACACAGGGTTATTGTTACCATTTTTCTAAATTCCATATATATGCGTTAGTATACTGTATTGGTGTTTTTCTTTCTGGCTTACTTCACTCTGTATAATAGGTTCCAGTTTCATCCATCCATTGCCTGGACTTCTAAGACCCACTCGAGAAGGTGCCTAAGGTGGGGCACCTTCCGCTATTCGAGAGGGCGCCTGCGGCCTTCATGGTCAGAGCAAGTTTGGTGTCATGAACTTTATTGATTTCTCATGTAAACCAGTTATTATTGAGCATCTAAAAAATCTCTCAGCCTTTGCTATTCTAATCGCCAATGCCATCATCCTGAGGGAATCCCTGGATCCAACTGGGGCTGGACCCTGGCACCCATGTACTTTTTCCTCAACCACTTTTCCATTTTAGAAATCTGTTATGTAACTGTCATTATCCCAAGAATGCTTGTGGACCTTCTGAACCAGAAGGGCACATTTTTTTCATTGCTTGTGCTACACATGTGTTAGGCCCTTCTGTTTGGAGGTTTAGAGTGTCTCCTCCTTGCTGTGATGGCCTATGACCACTACGTGGCCATTTGTAATCCTCTTCACTATGGTCTGATCATGAACCCCCAGGTCTGTGTCCAGCTGGTCACTGCCTCCTGGGTCAGTGGAGTTCCTGTTGTAATTGGGCAAACATGACAGGTTTTCTGTCTGCCCTTTTGTGGGTCTACCACAATTAATCATCTTTTCTGTGACCTCCCCCAGTATTCAAGCTTACTTGTAGGGACACATTTGTGAACAAGATAGCAGTCTATGTAGTTGCAGTGGTGTTCATCATAGTTCCATTTCTGTTGACTGTTGTCTCCTAATGGCAAAATCATCTCTAACATTATGAAATCATGATCCACCAGATGGAGGGCTAAAGCCTTCTCCTCTTGCTTGTCTCACCTCACAGTGGTGGTCTTATTCTATGGCACAGCCTCTACCATCTGATTACAGCCCAAACCAAATAAGTTTGAAGAAACTGGGAAGCTGATCTTTCTTTTCTACTCAGTTTTGATCCCAAAGTTGAATCCCATTATATATACTCTGAGGAACAAAGATATCACTGTAGCACTGAGAAAACTACTAAGTAAATTATCAACTTGATTTGAAGGCTTGAAATTACAGAAGCAATTTGTTTCTATGTTTCTCATGTAAATACATCAGAAAATATCATCTAGTATTATTTCTATGTTCCTATAAAATGATAGTTAATATCATCACTGCCATCTCACGTTATGTAAAAGGACCCTAGTTTCAAAGAGTTAAGGGTTTCTGGGTTATCAAAGCACACATTATCTCCATGGCAATGATCTATTCTGATGACCTAGCTTTCCTCTCACTAGGAAAGAGTGAGTTAAGAGATTTCCTGATCAATAAAATGACAGCTAACTGCAATATAACTAATGATCATGGTCATGCCCTGTAAGAAATTTGCTTGAAACTTCCCATTCCTTCAGGCATATTCACTGTCCTTTTCTGTTCTTAAGATTGGATTTAGATGATGAGAAAATAATAACTGCATCCAAGTTGGTGGGAGTAGGGAAATCTGAGTGTTTTCTAGCAATTTCCCCTTCTTTCTCTGTTTTGCAACTGTCCATATTCCTTTCAGAGTACAAACCCTAAAAGGATCTTTTGTCACCTCAATGCTGACTATTCTCTAGTGACACCACTTTCTCCAGCTTGTAGCTTCATGTTTTGCCTTTGTAGTGTCTCCTTAGTATTAGGAACATTAGGCTTTTAAACTATAAACTGCATTGGGTTGAATGTTGATCCCTCTAAATATATGTCAGGTTACAATCTGCAAACCTGAACTTATTAGGAAAATAAAAGCCTTTGCAGATATAATTCAGTTAAGGACTTTGAAATAAGATTATCTTAATTTAAGGGAAGGACACTATATCCTATGATAAGTGTTCTTAGTTCTTATAAGGGAGGTAGAGAGATTAAGTTAAAAATAGAGACGCAATGACACATAGAAGAATATCACGTGAAGATGGAGGAAGCAACCGGGAGTGACACAGCCATGAAGCAAAGCAGGTCAAGGATTACTGAAAGCTGAAAGAGGCAAGGAGTGACTATCCCTTTAGAGTCTGTGGAGGAAAACCCTGTCAACATTGTGATTTGGGACACTGGATTTTAAAGATGTGAGAAATTCAACTTCTGTTCCTTAAACCACTCAATTTGTGATAATTTGTTACAATACATCTAGGAAAGTAATACACTGTGTAAGCAGTCTTTTTATTATGGTGTTTTTATTCTAATCATCTGGAATAAATTCTGTATCTTTTGGGAACAGTGATTTTTTTTTTAAATATGTAGAATTTGTTTTTAACTTTAAAAACTATATCAATGAAGCCTCATAAAAATATTTGCACAAAAATCATGGTTAATTGTGTTTGTTCAAGGATGTTTATTAAAACCTTTTTTAATACTGCAAAAGACAACATTAGCAAAGCAAAGGTAAGCTGTTCTCATATGGAACATATTATTCATGGGCAACTGTTTACCATGTGATGCTGCACAGTCTCTCAAGACAATGTTTTAGAGCCATATCAGTGAGGAAATCCCAAGCTTTTAGACTTGTAAGTAAGTACATAAATGCATGTATAAAACATAACTATTTTTGTAAAACAAAGGGAGATAGCTTCCATATATTCATATATCATTTCACATGTGCATCTTTCTAGTTGGTGTATATATATGTCAGCAATATCTGGGTGTGTATTACAAGAGAGAATGGGCTTCTTTATAGTGACAGGAGTTCAGATAATGTCTGACTTATTTATTTATTTATACTTTTTTGCACTATGGATTTATTACAAAGAGAATAATATGCACATCACAAAAATAATAAATTTTATCCAGAAAATAAAAACTACATATGGAAGAAAATTACTGCATTTCTTCTTTTCTTATTGCCTCCCAACATTTTACAGCATATTTGGTAGCTAACAGAGAAATTTCAATGTCAGCCAAATAATATTTGATGTTTGAAAGAAATAGCATATGTTTTATGAATTAAACAGAGCCAGAATATATAATGTTTGGTCATGTCTTTAAAAAAGACTAAAAAGGCTTTAATAATAGTTACAAACAGAGATAAATTTAAGATTATGAAATGGATACATATTTACATAGACACTTTTACATATGTATAATATATATTTTATATAATATCAATATATATATTTCAATATTCACTGGAAGGACTGATGCTGAAGCTGAAGCTCCAATACTTTGGCCACCTGATGCAAACAGCCGACTCATTAGAAAAGACCCTGATGCTGGGAAAGATTGAGGGCAGAAGGAGAAGAGGGCATCAGAAGATGCGATGGTTGAATGGCATCATGGATGCAATGGACATGAACTTGGGCAAACTCCGGAAGATGGTGAGGGACATAGTGGCCTGGAGTGCTGCGGTCCATAGGGTTGTGAAGAGTCAGACATGACTGGAAGACTGAAAAGCAACAACAAATATATATTTATATATAGCTATACTATATAAAATAAATTACTATATAAAATAAAAATAAAAATTATTGATTTCACTCTTGTCACAGAGAGAACATCAAACACACACACACACACACACACACACACACACACACACAACCAAGAAGCACATCTCACTTCAGTGATAACACTGGTTCTTTTCTATTTTTCTGTATTCCCAATGTCTGCGTGTTTCTCTTTATAATATTTTCCTTTTTTATGTGATTATCCTGGTGAGAAGCAACAACAATACTCTTATAATCAGAGTTGACCAGGCTCTCAAATTTCCATGTATTTTTTTGTCAGTAACTTTTCCTTCCTGGAAAATTAGAATATTCATAAGCCTTCACAGTAAGAAAATATATATTTTTGGCCTGCACTACAAAGATATATTTTATTTGTATTCTTGGGAACACAGAATACTTGGTCTTGACAGTTATGACCCATGACTTCTATGTGGCCAACTGTAACTTCCTCAATTTCCTCTAGTTATAAACCAGGAGCTCTGTATTCAGCTGATGATGCTTGGCTCTTGGCTCAGTGGTGTTACAGTCAGGATAAGGCAAACATGCCAGATTTTCCCTCTGTCATTTTTTGGATATAACTACAAGCTGGCCTGTTGTTGAGGTCCTTTAATGGACTGGAACCTGGTGGTCTGGAGTTAATGATAAGCAAGTAAAATAGAGATAGAAAGAGGCTGATATTCCTTGGTTTATGCAGAAAGCCAATAAAGCCTTTGACACAAGGCTTGCACTGCTACACGTAGGCACGAGGCGCCCTCTCAAGGGGGTGAAAGCACAGTGCACCTTCACCAGAGGGTCTTAGAAGCCTGGACAAGAAAGTGAGCTCAGTGAGCCTCTGCACTCAAGAGAATTAGCCAGAGAGAGAGAGAGAGAGAAAGACAGACAGACAGACAGACAGACACAGGGACCCAAGTTCTGATGGAGCAAAGGTGTTTATTTCAACATAGTGTGGATATTTATACTGTCTTACAAGGTAACTATTTTCAGAAAAGATAAAAATCAAAAGTCCAGACTTACAAATTATCATAAGGCAATCCATATCAAAGAGAGAGGGTTGTAAATAATCACTTTTACCATATGGTTCATAAAAAGGAAGAGGGTCATAAATAGTTATTTTTCACCATATGGAAAAACTAATGAAGGAAATGCATGCATTCTTCAGCCCCCGGGAGTAGTTTGCTATTCCACTTAATTCCCGAATATTCAGGAATTAATAAGGGGCAGAGGATTCATGACAGATCCAAAACAGCACACAGGAAGCCTCCTGTTAAATGCTTCCTGACAATTCCCCCTATTTTATTATATTTGTAAAAAAGGTCCTGACAAATTGAGTTTGTTTAGTATTAACCAACCTTATAGAAAGGCAATGATAAACAACAAATATAATTACCAAGACAATCACCAAAGTTACAGTTCCAGACCTGATGCTGTGGGTAATATTTTGAAACCATCCTCGTGGGTGTAGCCCAGATAATTGAACAGCTAGTTGTTCCACTAAAGTTCCCAAATTAATGGAAAAGGGGAGACATTTAGAAAAAGTTTCTAAGATTTCCTTTTGCAGTAATTGTACATTCAGAGAGGGATTATCATGTATATTTTGTAAGTGAAATTTGATTTGTTCCCAGTTGTAGGCACTATGATTGAAATGAACGGGAGTAACACAAAATTGAGTAGAATTCCAATCACATTTTAGTATCTCTTGATTGTGCAAATCTATTAATTGATCTCTGACCCATTTGATGGCTGTTTTTAGTTCCTGTATTTCCGCTTGAATATCCTCATCTACCTGAGCCTGAGTAGCCCACATATTATGAGCATCTTCAGTCCAATTTTTGGATAAAATTATGTGTTCAAATCAAGGTATGTAAAGCACCACCGGTGATGGCAGCAGTGGTGTAAATAGCTATTAACGCCAAAATTCCAAGAATCAGCCATCCAACAAATCATTTAGATCATTGGAGCAGTTTAGTAAGTTATCTAGAAGCAAGTCCAGCCATGAGACTTTCTTCCCAGGGTCGTTGGAGATTTACTGGTAACCACAAATTACGTCGAGATTGAAGAATCAAAAGGGAATCATTTCTTAAAGAGATAGAGGAGTTAAGACAAGTATATAGTTTGCAATTAATACAAGTTATAGAAAGTAAAGTCTTATTAAATTGTAAATTCCCTGTGGCTATAACAAAAGGAAGTGGGACACAGGCCTGTATAAAATATGACTGATTATAGCAAAAGAAGTAGTTACTATGACCACAACTGATCCCTGTGAAATGTTCAGTCCAAGTTCCAAGTTCTTCAGTGCTCGCAGCAAGTTTCCAAATGTCCCATTGCTCAGGCCCACTTTGTTTACCAAGGACGATCTTAGGACGAGGTGGGGCTAATCCACCATCAAGTCACCCAAGAAGTCCTTTGTCATGGTAATGTTCCATCGCAGTGTCAGTGACCTCCCACGTCACCTGAGTAGCATAGTCACACACAGAGCTATTAACATCTTCTGAGCAGTTAGATAACCACATACCATGGGGTCCCCAATTAACAATTGTATGATTAGCCACAAACATTAATTTTCCTGATTTGGCTTGACATTTGTCCCAATGAACAGGAGCATATGTAAAGTTCTTATAAGTGAACCCTTTGCATAATTATCTCTGTTCTTTCCCTAACTCTTTCCCTAAAGTCTCAGTAGTATAAACATGGTTCACAGACAAAGAAAGGGCAGTAAATAATCCAAGCAATGTCCAAAAATCCTTTTTGGGAGGCAGGGTGAAAGCCCAAGTTTGTCGGCTAACATTTATGCATAATTCTGCTGGGCCCATGCACAAAGGAAGGACTTCATAACCTAGAGAAATATTAATTAGTTTTCCTTCTTCTTCAGGGTGCGAGGGCCTTTTAATGCTCCAGGGAGAAGGCATATGTGTGGAGTCATTAGATGATACGATTGGTCCTCTCTCTGTCCATTCAACCACCTGTAGTAGAGGGGGGTTGGGTATGTAAGCCCAGTAAGTGTGATTAGTCAGAGCTTGAGCAGGAGAGGTACAAGCCAAGGGACAGAGCATTGTCAGGACTCCGAGGCATTCCCTGTTGTGAGACCAAATTAGTAAGTGTTTTTATTTGTCCCCAAGTGGGGAGATCATAAGGTTGATGTCGCCAAGGGCGGTGCTTCCTGGAGATCTTTAGAGCCGCCATGGCCCGTATTGGAATTTCTTCATCCTGGGATCCTTGTTATCCCATCTCCATTTTGAAGGCTGAGGGCCCCTTGGGTAGAATCTTCCGAAGAGGAAGCCATGTGAGTTTGTTGGATCCATCTGGGGAAATACAAGCATACCCCTTTCCCTGTAGGATTAGTTTCCCAGATTTCCATTGCTTCATTAACCTGTCTTGGTACCAAATGGGCAGAAGGAAGAGAAGTGTCCTTCAATTCCTCGAAATGTTTTTCTGCTCTCATTAAGATATCTCCCTGTGGTAAGTTAAAAAAATTTAAAACAAATAAAGCTGTATTAACATAGTTATAGGTTTAGAAAATATCTTATGTGGAATCTAGTAAAGTCTGCTTTAGATAAGGAAGACAGTAGTGTTCCTGTGTATTCCCCCTTTTCTAATTTTTTATTTACAACTTTAGTGTGTGCTGTGCTCATTTGACTATGTCTTGTGTCTGTGGATTATAAGGAATACCTCTAATATGTTTAATAGAAAAAGATTGTAAATTTAAACTGTCTAGAAATATAGGCGGGGCCATTTTCTGTTTTTATAGAACTAGGAGTTTCCATTACAGCGAAACAAGCTAATAAGTGAGTTATAACGTGTTGTGTAGCCTCACTGCGAAGAGGTGTGGCCCAAATAAAAGAAGAGTTAGTGTTGATACAGATATGTAAGAAAGAAAATAAAGTTCAGGGTAATGAGTTACATTCATTTGCCGTAGTTCATTAGGTTGCAAATCGCGAGGATTAATATCTTGTGTGATGGGTCAAAGGTGTAGATGGGTCTGTAAGTAGAGCAATTACTAATAATTTTTTTTTTTTTTTTTTTAGCCTGGAGGTATGGGATTTTCCATAGCTGGTGTAGGGAGCCAGCACTGTTATACAATAGAGCATGCTGTTCCTCTGGAGTAGCAAAAGAAACCAGTTTATCAGCCTGCTCATTACCAAAAGTCATGGGGCCAGGAAGACAAGAATGTGCTCGAATATGTGTAATATAAATGGGTGAATTGTGGTTTCTAACAACAGATTGTAGTATGAAAAAGAGTTGTTGAATAATAAGTTGATTGGAGTTTATGGTGGAGGTTTTTATATTTTTTAACACAAAAACTGAATATATAGAGTCAGAGACTATATTAATGGCGTAAGGATGTAGGCAAATGACTTGAATAAGAGCATATAATTTACTTTGTTGAGCAGAATGAAATTTAGTATAAAAGACTTTATATTCCTTAAGAGACCAGAATGAAGCTTTGGCATTTTTAGTCCCATCTATATAAAAAACCTCGGTTTGTGGTATAGGCTGTGAGCTGATAATGTGAGAAATAATAAATTCAGTATTTTTGAAGAAATTCTACATCCTTCTTGTACCAAGAAGGATAATAAAATTAAATTTTTCCAAAATATTTCAGAAAAGCTATTTGGAAATGTAGAAGTTTGTAATGTGTTCTCAAATTGAGATTTATTGATAGACATTACAATATGAGGATCAGAATTTATGAGGATCAGAACCAATTAGAGTTTTAGTCCTATTTCTTCCATTAATAATGATTAGAGCAATTAAATCAAAGTAGGGTGTAAGTGACTTTATTCCTCTAAAATGGGCATATATCCATTCTACTGGGTGTTCTTGTAGGGAAAGAATTCCTGTGGGAGAATGAAGAGAGGGGAGTACAAATAATTCTAGAGGTAAATCTAATTTGATGCGAGTAAGAAATTGTTTTTGTAATTTATTTTGCACTAAAAAGAGTTCCTCTCATGCCTCTTGAGAAAGTGAACAAGGGCTATTTAAATCAGGATCTCCTTTTAAAGTATTAAATAGGTTATTCAGTTGATAATTATCAGTGCTGGGCTTCCCTGGTGGCTCAGATGGTAAAGCTTCTGCCTGAAATGCAGGAGACCTGGGTTCGATTCCTGGGTCAGGAAGATACCCTGGAGAAGGAAATGGCAATCCACTCCAGCACTCTTGCCTGGAAAATCCCATTGATGGAGGAGCCTGATAGCCTACAGTCCATGAGGTCGCAAAGAGTCTGATATGACTGAGCGACTTCACTTCAAAGAAGGTCTAATACAATTTATATCACCTAAGAGCTTTTGAAAATCATTTGAAGTTGATAATTTATCAGTACGGATCTGAGTTGGGGAGTAATATGTTGTCTATTACAACAAACCCCAAGTAATGGTAAGGTGTAGAGGTTTGAATTTTTTTAGGGTCAATGATTAATCCAGAGTTTTTAAGCATAGTTGAGCTACATCAAACATGTGTTGAGTTTCTAAGATAGATGGAGCCAGCAACAATATATCATCCATATAGTGAATAACAAGAAAGTTAGGAAATTGCTTTCTCAGAGGCTTAAGGTCTTTGGCTACGTAGTACTGACACATGGTGGGAGAATTCATCATCCCTTGTGTCAAGTACAGTCCATTGGTACCATTTATGAGGTCCAATATGATTAGGATAAGGGAGAAAGAAAGCAAATCTCTCTCAGTCTAAAAGATGTAAAGATATATTTTAAAAGAAATCTTGTAAATCAATAATAATAATATGTAAATTTTGAGGAATAGTGGTAAGGGATGGGATTTTTGGTTGTAATGCACCCATAAGTTTCATAGATGCATTAACTTTTCTAAGGTCTGTTAGGAGATGCCATTTGTTAGATTTCTTTTTATAACAAAAATAGGAGAGTTCCAAGGAGAACAAGATTCCTCAATATGCTTTAATTCTAGTTGTGTATCTATAAGTTCCTTAGCCACCTGTAATTTTTCGTGAGCGGCCACTGCTCTGTCCAAATAGTCTTGTCATTCTTCCAAGTTATTTTAATAATTGTATTGTTTGTTAAATGAGCAGTGGCTCCTAGGAAAAATGTGGAATGTATATCTGAGTTTGTCATTGCATTAGTAAATCCCTTTCTATAAGTAAATCCCACCCCTATAAGGGGTGAATCTATCACATAAGGTTTTAATGTTGCAGGTTGGCCTTTGGGTCCCACAAATGGATAAATCTGAGTACTCTGATAAACCTCTTGTACTTTGGTTTGAGAAATCCCTGCAATTTGGCAACAAATTTTTTGTACAGGCCAGGGTTTGGGCCATAAATGTTTGGAAATAATAGTAATATCAGACCCAGTGTCGAGGAGACCAGAAAATCTTTTACCACTAATTTTGATATTTATAGTCAGTCGAGCAAATTCAGATAATAATGATGTCCAAAAGGACTGTTGTTGATCTATACTGCCAAATCCACCTGTCTGTACATCATTAGAGGAGTTAATAGGAATGTAAGGTAAAACAAGTAATTGAGCAATTTTATCCCCTTTTTTGAACTGTCATAAAATCTGAGATGACATCATAATTTGAATTTCTCCTTTATAATCTGAATCAATTACTCCAGGGTGAACAGTTATTCCTTTAGAAGTCAAACTACATTGGCCATGTAAAAGACTGAAGGTTTGTGGGGGCAGGGGTCCAAAAAGTCAGGTAGGTATTCTAGAGGGGACTGCCTGAGGGTAAAGGAGAAAGTCATTTAGGGCTGGTGTATCAATGGCAGCACTGCTGGATGTTGAGGGTTTGAGGGAAAAGATGGAATTTGCCCCTGGCTTTTGTTGAAGGGGACCTGGGGGATCCCCTGCTTGGAGTTTCCCAGAATAGGTTTTCCTTCAATGTAAAATTTAGATTTACAGTCTTTGGCCCATTGCATTCCTCTATGGCACTGAGGGTAGATTTTTGGAGGTTTTTTGTTAGCTTTCTTAGGACAGTCCCTTTTAAATGGTTCTTATCTTCACATGTAAAGCATCCTTCATTTCCCTTTATTAAGGCAGCAACCATTATTTCTGCTAGCATTGCATCTTTTGAGTTTCTCATCCTAGATTGCAACAAGCCTTCAAATAATCAATAATAGTCCGTCTCATGAATTAGAGCTATAGCTTTTTGACATTCCTGATTTGCATTTTCATAAGCAAGTAATTTCTCTAGTTGCATTTGGCTTCTTCTCCAATTACAGTACAGGGAATAGCAGTTTCTAACTGCAAGGAGATCCAACCAGTCCTTTCTGAAGGAGATCAGCCCTGGGATTTCTTTGGAAGGAATGATGCTAAAGCTGAAACTCCAGTACTTTGTCCACCTCATGCAAAGAGCTGACTCATTGGAAAAGATTCTGATGCTGGGAGGGATTGGAGGCAGGAGGAGAAGGGGACGACAGAGGATGAGATGGCTGGATGGCATTACTGACTCGATGGACGTGAGTCTGGGTGAACTCTGGGAGTTGGTGATGGACAGGGAGGCCTGGCGTGCTGTGATTCATGGGGTCGCAAAGAGTCGGACACGACTGAATGACTGAACTGAACTGAATCTAGCTAAAAAATCAGCATACGTTTCATTAGGTCCCTGAACTTTAAATAAGTGATGAAGTAAAGTAGAAAAGTGACACAGCTTTCCAGCCATTTTACTCGTCTTAGTACTTACTGGCTTCAGTAGGCCTTTGGGGTCACTGTGTCTGAATCTGCCACGTGTACCAGGCCCCTGTTCTGGGCACCACTTGTTGAGGTCCTTTACTGGACCAGAACCTGGTGGTCCAGAGTCGACGATAAGAAAGTAAAAGAGAGAAAGAGGCTGATATTCCTTGGTTTATGCAGAAAGCCAATAAAGCCTTTGACACGAGTCTTGCACTGCTGCGTATAGGCACCAGGTTCCCTCTCGAGGTGGTGAAGGCACAGTGCTCCTTTACCAGACAGTCTTAGAAGCCCGGGCAAGAAAGTGAGCTCAGTGAGCCTCTGCACTCCAGAGAATTAGCCTGAGAGAGAGAGAAAAAAAGAAACAAAGACACAGGGATCCACATTCTGATGGAGCAAAGGCATTTATTTCAACATAGTGTGGATATTTATACTGTCTTACAAGATAACTATTTTCAGCAAAGATAAAAATCAAAGGTCCAGACTTTTGATAAGGCAACCCCTCATCAATCCTCTTTTATCAAAGAGAAAGGGTTGTAGATAATCACTTTTACCATACGGTTCATAAAAAGGAAGAGGGTTGTAAATAGTTACTTATCACCATATGAAAAACTAATGAAGGAAATGCATGCATTCTTCAGCCCCCAGGAGTAGTTTGCTACTCCACTTAATTCCTGAATATTCAGGAATTAATAAGGGATAGAGGATTCATGACAGATCCAAAACAGCACACAGGAAGCCTCCTGTTAAATGCCTCCTGACAGCCTGTCACAATGTTTTTCTGAATGAGATGTCAGTCTCTGTAATTGTATCATTGGTGTATCATTTGTCATGATCCCTTTTCAGGTGACACTTGGCTCCTGCAGTAAAATCACTTCTCCATCCTATGTTGCCATCAGCAACAGAATGAGCCTAAGTTTTCTCCACCTGCTCACCTCACACCATGCATGTGCACCAAGTTGCTTCTGTTGTGTTCGACTCTCTGCAACCCTATGGACCATGGCCCACCAGGCTCCTGTGTCCATGGGACTCTCCAGGCAAGAACACTGGAATGGGCTGCTGTGCCCTTCTCCAGGGGATCTTCCCTACACAGGGATTGAGCCTATGTCTGTCTCCTGCATTGGCAGGTAGGTTCTTTACCATTAGCACCACCTGGGAAGCCCCATAGTTGAGCCTTTATTTTGTGGACCTAGAACCATTACATATTTATGACATGATTCCAAAAATTTTACAGGAAAGATTTTTTTCTCCTTTCTGTACTGTGTTACCCTGACATTTAATCCCATGATATATACTCTGAGGAATAAGGATGTCATGACAGCCTTGAAAAAATGACTGCCTTAATGTTTAACATCTTATCCACTGCTTTGAGCTAGTGATCTTTTCCCCCACTTAGTTCTTCTCTTGTATTAATCAAGGACTATTTGAAATTTTGCTTCCTGTATTACTATAAATTGATTATCCTCATGAACTTGCCATTTTCTGCTTGACTTTCTGATATCAGGATTGTCTCCCTAGTGTTTGTATTTATAAGAAATTAATGTTTTTGCTGATCTCATATTTAATGGACTAGTCTTTGTCAGCAAAAATTCACTGCTTATTTGATTCGTTGTTGTTGTTCAGTTTGGTAAGTCATGTCCAACTCTCTGTGTCTTCATGGACCATAGCACACCAGGCTCCTCAGTCTTCCACTATGTCTCAGAATTTGCTCAGATTCAGAGTCCACTGAATCAGTGACACTATTACTATCCATCCATCTCATCCTATGCTGTCTCCTCCTTCTTGCCTTCATCTTTACAAACATCAGGGTCTTTTACATTGAGTTGGCTCTCTGCATTAGGTGGCCAAAGTACTAAAACAATATAGTATATTTTATCTATCAATTGGCCTCCCAGTATTTTTATCCAAAATTCATAATGTATATTCTATTTTGTCTCCCTCTGTATTGTTATAACTTACTTAAAAACGAAAGATTTCAGCTAGCAAAGATTACTGCATATGGAAAGCTTTAGAGAATACTTGTTGAATGACTATAGAACATGGGCACACTTGAATAAGCAAAAGTTCATACTGCAGAAGATATAGAAAAGATGGGCTTTTAATAAATTATATTAATTTAATTATATATAGTGGTGCAAAAAAAGAGAGCTTGACCCTCACTTCACAAAATTTATTTTAAAATGTAATCTCAGATAATTTGTAAACTTAAGTAAAATGCATAACAATGAGTCTTTTTCAAGATAATGTTTATTAACTTTATGACTTTGGTGCAAGAAAAGTGTTTTTGATAAAATTATTAGTCATAATGTTTACATTAATCTGTTGCACTTCCTGGACTAAGAAATACTGCTATTCAGAGTGAAAATTTTCAATATAAAATGTTTAAATACACTATAGTTAAAGGAGTGCTCTAAATCAAAAGCATCAAAAATTCAGGAGAAAAAATGACAATAGACTTAAAGATGCATTTCACAAGACAGAATAATCTAAATACTCAGAAAAAAGAAGAAAATAACTCATTAGCAACCAGTAAAGGCAAATTAAAACCAGATTAAAACCAAATGAAATCTATGACACATTCATTACAAGGATAAAATAAACAAGACTAACCCTATCACATATGTAAAGAGTAATGAAAGTATCACATATATAGAGTAATGAAAGCTCTCACCTGATGCTGGTGTATGAATTATACAGCATATCAGCACACAGCCTGCCTTCATCAAGAAAATCTTACCCTTAACCATGTACCAGAAAATATGCATGTGTGTCAAGGGAACGCATCTGAGAATGCTCATTTCACATAATTCATATTGTCAAATCTTTATCAAACTAGAATTGACTGTAATTGTGATAATTACACACAAAGGAAAACCAAAGAGTTATATAAATAAATAAAATGCAATTACATACAGCATGGATTAAGCATATTTTTAAGCAAACCAAATCATAATCATACTGTACATATCTTCTTTGTTAAGGTAAAAAGCAGTGTTTAGAACACCATTTATCATATGTATGTACATAATTCCCTCTATTTCTTAAATTTTATTTAATGAGCATATTCTATCATGGAAAAAAGCATAATACTCTTTCTTACTTTTGGCTATGCTTTTATTTTTTTTCTGAAACTAATTTAGAAAAATAAATTACCTTTTATTATAAAAAAGTAGTAATCAAGCAACAAAAATATGATTCAAGACTGGTGATACTACAGAATTGCTTTGAAAAATAAATCAACATCTTTATAAAAGGACATACTTAAAGCCAAGTTTAATTTTCCAACATCTAAAACAATTAAAAACAAATAACTTTCACTTGTGGTTAAGAGGCGCTGGGTCACAATAAGCCAGTCTACTTTCAAGCACTAGAAATTTTTCAGAAATTATTTTAAAGATATCATATAACTGTGGGAGAAAAAAGAATACATGACAATATCAAAATCAAGGCTCATTAAGTCATAAAATATTCACACTTTTTCAATCACAAATTTGTTGCAATATCATGCTACTGCATATCTTAGTATGTGTGCATGCTTACTGATCAATTCAAAGAGTGAGCACAATTGTGATTTTGGTCAATTGTATATTCCTCTCCACACATACACAATGCATAGGAAAATGTCTTAGAATTTTTACACTGTATCATTGTTCAGATTACAATTTACTTATTATTACTATTATTTTTACAAATGAAGCTGTTGTCTGTATGTTGAAGGAATAATTTTCTTTTTCTTTTTTTTTAACTTCATATAATTGTATTAGTTTTGCCAAATATCAAAATGAATCCGCCACAGGTATACATGTGCTCCCCATCCTGAACCCTCCTCCCACCTCCCTCCCCATACCATCCCTCTGGGTCGTCCCAGTGCACTAGCCCCAAGCATCCAGTATCATGCATTGAACCTGGACTGGCATCTCATTTCATACATGATATTTTACATGTTTCAATGCCATTCTCCCAAATCTTCCCACCCTCTCCCTCTCCCACAGAGTCCATAAGACTGTTCCATACATCAGTGTCTCTTTTGCTGTCTCGTACACAGGGTTATTGTTATCATCTTTCTAAATTCCATATATAGGCGTTAGTATACTGTATTGGTGTTTTTCTTTCTGGCTTACTTCACTCTGTATAATAGGCTCCAGTTTCATCCACCTCATTAGAACTGATTCAAATGAATTCTTTTTAATGGCTGAGTAATACTCCATTGTGTATATGTACCACACCTTTCTTATCCATTCATCTGCTGATGGACATCTAGGTTGCTTCCATGTCTTGGCTATTATAAACAGTGCTGCGATGAACATTGAGGTACACATGTCTCTTTCCCTTCTGTTTCCTCAGTGTGTATACCCAGCAGTGGGATCGCTGGATCATAAGGCAGTTCTATTTCCAATTTTTTAAGGAATCTCCACACTGTTCTCCATAGTGGCTGTACTAGTTTGCATTCCCACCAAAAGTGTAAGAGGGTTCCCTTTTCTCCACACCCTCTCCAACATTTATTATTTGTAGACTTTTGGATCGCAGCCATTCTGACTGGTGTGAAATGGTACCTCATAGTGGTCTTGATTTGCATTTCTCTGATAATGAGTGATGTTGAGCATCTTTTCATGTGTTTGTTAGCCATCTGTATGTCTTCTTTGGAGAAATGTCTATTTACTTCTTTGGCCCATTTTTTGATTGGGTCATTTATTTTTCTGGAGTTGAGCTGTAGGAGTTGCTTGTATATTTTTGAGATTAGTCGTTTGTCAATTGCTTCATTTGTTATTATTTTCTCCCATTCTGAAGGCTGTCTTTTCACCCTGCTGATAGTTTCCATTGATGTGCACAAGCTTTTAAGGTTAATTAGGTCCCATTTGCTTATTTTTGCTTTTATTTCCGATATTCTGGGAGGTGGGTCATAGAGGATCCTGCTGTGATGTATGTCAGAGAGTGTTTTGCCTATGTTCTCCTCTAGGAGTTTTATAGTTTCTGGTCTTACATTTAGATCTTTAATCCATTTTGAGTTTATTTTTGTGTATGGTGTTAGAAAGTGTTCTAGTTTCATTCTTTTACAAGTGGTTGACCAGTTTTCCCAGCACCACTTGTTAAAGAGATTGTCTTTAATCCATTGCATATTCTTGCCTCCGTTGTCAAAGATAAGGTGTCCATATGTGCGTGGATTTATCTCTGGGCTTTCTATTTTGTTCCATTGATCTATATTTCTGTCTTTGTGCCAGTACCATACTGTCTTGATAACTGTGGCTTTGTAGTAGAGTCTGAAGTCAGGTAGGTTGATTTCTCCAGTTCCATTCTTCTTTCTCAAGATCGATTTGGCTATTCGAGGATTTTTGTATTTCCATACAAATTGTGAAATTATTTGTTCTAGCTCTGTGAAGAATACCGTTGGTAGCTTGATAGGGATTGCATTGAATCTATAGATTGCTTTGGGTAGTATACTCATTTTCACTATATTGATTCTTCCAATCCATGAACATGGTATATTTCTCCATCTATTAGTGTCCTCTTTGATTTCTTTCACCAGTGTTTTATATTTTTTTCTATATATAGGTCTTTAGTTTCTTTAGGTAGATATATTCCTAAGTATTTTATTCTTTCCGTTGCAATGGTGAATGGAATTGTTTCCTTAATTTCTCTTTCTGTTTTCTCATTATTAGTGTATAGGAATGCAAGGGATTTCTGTGTGTTGATTTTATATCCTGCAACTTTACTATAGTCATTGATTAGTTCTAGTAATTTTCTGGTGGAGTCTTTAGGGTTTTCTATGTAGAGGATCATGTCATCTGCAAACAGTGAGAGCTTTACTTCTTCTTTTCCAATTTGGATTCCTTTTATTTCTTTTTCTGCTCTGATTGTTGTGGCCAAAACTTCCAAAACAATGTTGAATAGTAATGGTGAAAGTGGGCACCCTTGTCTTGTTCCTGACTTTAGAGGAAATGCTTTCAATTTTTCACCATTGAGGATAATGTTTGCTGTGAGTTTGTCATATATAGCTTTTATTATGTTGAGGTATATTCCTTCTATTCCTGCTTTCTGGAGAGTTTTTATCATAAATGGGTGTTGAATTTTGTCAAAGGCTTTCTCTGCATCTATTGAGATAATCATATGGTTTTTATTTTTCAATTTGTTAATGTGGTGTATTACATTGATTGATTTGTGGATATTGAAGAATCCTTGCATCCCTGGGATAAAGCCCACTTGGTCATGGTGTATGATCTTTTTAATGTGTTGTCGGATTCTGATTGCTAGAATTTTGTTAAGGATTTTTGCATCTATGTTCATCAGTGATATTGGCCTGTAGTTTTCTTTTTTTGTGGGATCTTTGTCAAGTTTTGGTATTAGGGTGATGGTGGCTTCATAGAATGAGTTTGGAAGTTTACCTTCCTCTGCAATTTTCTGGAAGAGTTTGAGCAGGATAGGTGTTAGCTCTTCTCTAAATTTTTGGTAGAATTCAGCTGTGAAGCCATCTGGACCTGGGCTTTTGTTTGCTGGAAGATTTTTGATTACAGTTTCAATTTCCGTGCTTGTGATGGGTCTGTTAAGGTTTTGTATTTCTTCCTGGTCGAGTTTTGGAAAGTTGTACTTTTCTAAGAATTTGTCCATTTCTTCCACGTTGTCCATTTTATTGGCATATAATTGTTGATAGTAATCTCTCATGATCCTTTGTATTTCTGTGTTGTCTGTTGTGATCTCTCCATTTTCATTTCTAATTTCATTGATTTGATTTTTCTCCCTTTGTTTCTTGATGAGTCTGGCTAATGGTTTGTCAATTTTATTTATCCTTTCAAAGAACCAGCTTTTGGTTTTGTTGATTTTTGCTATGGTCTCTTTTGTTTCTTTTGCATTTATTTCTGCTCTAATTTTTAAGATTTCTTTCCTTCTACTAACTCTGGGGTTCTTCATTTCTTCCTTTGCTAGTTGCTTTAAGTGTAGAGTTAGGTTATTTATTTGACTTTATTGCTATGAACTTTCCTCTTAGGACTGCTTTTACCGTGTCCCACAGGTTTTGGGTTGTTGTGTTTTCATTTTCATTCGTTTCTATGCAAATTTTGATTTCTTTTTTGATTTCTTCTGTGATTTGTTGGTTATTCAGCAGCGTGTTGTTCAGCCTCCATATGTTGGAATTTTTAATAGTTTTTCTCCTGTAATTGAGATCTAATCTTACTGCATTGTGGTCAGAAAAGATGCTTGGAATGATTTCTATTTTTTTGAATTTACCAAGGCTAGCTTTATGGCCCAGGATGTGATCTATCCTGGAGAAGGTTCCATGTGCGCTTGAGAAAAAGGTGAAATTCATTGTTTTGGGATGAAATATCCTATAGATATCAATTAGGTCTAACTGGTCTATTGTATCATTTAAAGTTTGTGTTTCCTTGTTAATTTTCTGTTTGGTTGATCTATCCATAGGTGTGAGTGGGGTATTAAAGTATCCCACTATTATTGTGTTATTGTTAATTTATCCTTTCATACTTGTTAGCATTTGTCTTACATACTGTGGTCCTCCCGTGTTGGGTGCATATATATGTATAATTGTTATATCTTCTTCTTGGATTGATCCTTTGATCATTATGTAGTGACCTTCTTTGTCTCTTTTCACAGCCTTTGTTTTAAAGTCTATTTTATCTGATATGAGTATTGCTACTCCTGCTTTCTTTTGGTCCCTATTTGAATGGAAAATCTTTTTCCAGCCCTTCACTTTCAGTCTGTATGTGTCCCCTGTTTTGAGGTGGGTTTCTTGTAGACAACATATGTAGGGGTCTTGTTTTTGTATCCTTTCAGCCAGTCTTTGTCTTTTGGTTGGGGCATTCAACCCATTTATGTTTAAGGTAATTACTGATAAGTATGATCCCTTTGCCATTTACTTTATTGTTTTGGGTTCGAACTTATACACCGTTTTTGTGTTTCCTGTCTAGAGAATATCTTTTAGTATTTGTTGGAGAGCTGGTTTGGTGGTGCAGAATTCTCTCAGTTTTGCTTGTCTGAAAAGCTTTTGATTTCTCCTTCATACTTGAATGAGATCCTTGCTGGGTACAATAATCTGGGCTGTAGGTTATTTTCTTTCATCATTTTAAGTATGTCTTGGCATTCCCTCCTGGCTTGAAGAGTTTCTATTGAAAGATCAGCTGTTATCCTTATGGGAATTCCCTTGTGTGTTATTTGTTGTTTTTCCCTTGCTGCTTTTAATATTTGTTCTTTGTGTTTGATCTTTGTTAATTTGATTAATATGTGTCTTGGGGTGTTTCGCTTTTGGGTTTATCCTGTTTGGGACTCTCTGGGTTTCTTGGACTTGGGTGATTATTTCCTTCCCATTTTAGGAAGTTTTCAACTATTATCTCCTCAAGTATTTTTCTCATGGTCTTTCTTTTTGTCTTCTTCTTCTGGTACCCCTATGATTCGAATGTTGTAGCGTTTAATATTGTCCTGGAGGTCTCTGAGATTGTCCTCATTTCTTTTAATTCGTTTTTCTTTTGTCCTCTCTGATTCATTTATTTCTACCATTCTATCTTCTAATTCACTAATCCTATCTTCTGCCTCTGTTATTCTACAATTTGCTGCCTCCAGGGTGTTTTTAATTTCATTTATTGCATTATTCATTGTATATTGACTCTTTTTTATTTATTCTAGGTCCTTGTTAAACCTTTCTTGCATCTTCTCAATCCTTGTCTCCAGGCTATTTATCTGTGATTCCATTTTAATTTCAAGATTTTGGATCAATTTCACTATCATTATTTGGAATTCTTTATCAGGTAGATTCCCTATCTCTTCCTCTTTTGTTTGGTTTGGTGGGCATTCATCCTGTTCCTTTATCTGCTGGATATTCCTCTGTCTCTTCATCTTGTTTAAATTGCTGATTTTGGGGTGTCCTTTCTATATTCTGGCAGTTTGTGGAGTTCTCTTTATTGTGGCTTTTCCTCGCTGTGTGTGGGTTTGTACAGGTGGCTTGTCAAGGTTTCCTGGTTAGGGAAGCTTATGTCGGTGTTCTGGTGGGTGGAGCTGTATTTCTTCTCTCTGGAGTGCAATGAAATGTCAGTAATGAGTTATGAGATGTCTATGGTTTTGGGGTGACTTTGGGCAGCTTGTATCTGCCCACACAAGCTCAGGACTGTGCTCCTTTGTTGCTGGAGAATTTGCTTGGTATGTCTTGCCCTGGAACTTGTTGGCCCTTGTGTGGTGCTTGGTTTCAGTGTCAGTATGGAGGCGTTTGATGAGCTCCTGTCAATTAATGTTCCTTGGAGTCAGGAGTTCCCTGGAGTCAGGATTTGGACTTAAGCCTCCTGCTTCCAGTTATTGGTCTTATTTTTACAGTAGTTTCAAAACTTCTCCTTCTATACAGCACCATTGATAAAACATCTACGTTAAAGATGAAAAGTTTCTCTACTGTGAGGGTCACTCAGAGAGGTTCACAGCATTACATGGAGAAGAGAAGAGGGAGGAGGGAGTTAGAGGTGACCCAAATGAGATGAGGTGGAATCAGTAGTGGAGAGAGTGGGGTAGCCAGTAGTCACTTCCTTATGTGCACTCCACAACTGGACCGCTCAGAGATGTTCACGGAGTTATACAGAGAAGAGAAGAAAGAGGAAGGAGACAGAGGTGGCCAGAGGGATAAAAGGGGGAAATGAAAAGGAGGGAGACAGATCCAGCCAGTAATCAGTTCCCTAAGTGTTCTCCACCATCTGAAACACACATAAACTCACAGAGTTGGGTAGAGTAGAGAGGGGTTAGGGAGGGGACACAGGCGACCTGGTGGAGAAAAAGGAGAGTCCAAAGGTAGAGAGAGCAGTCAAGCCAGTAATCTTGCTCCCTAGTGAAAAATGGGTCCTGAAGATTGGGTTCTTAAAGGTACAAAATTGGTAACAAATACATAAAAGCAAAAATTAAAAATCTAGAGTAGAGTTTGGAATTTCAAAAATACAATGTTAAAGAAAAGAAGAAGGAAAAGAAAGAGAGAAAAAACGAACAAAGTAAAACAAACAAGGTCGCAAAAATTATAAAGAAAATACAGGTACAAAATTGATAACTAATACCAAAAAGCAAAAATTAAAAATCTAGAGTAGAGTTTGTAATTTCAAAAATACAATGTTAAAAAAAAAAGAAGAAGAAACATAAAGAGAGAAAACGAACAAACAAAAACAATGTCGCAAAAATTATAAAGAAAATACAGGTACAAATTTGATATCAAATACAAAAAAGCATAAATTAAAAATCTAGAGTAGAGTTTGGAATTTCAGATATACAGTGTTATATAAAAGAGGAAGAGAATGAAACAGAAAAAAAAAGTCACAGAAATTATAAAAAAAATAACTGTAGGTACAAAATTGATAACATATACCAAAAAGCTAAAATTAAAAACTAGAGTTTGGAATTTCAAAAAATACAATGTTAAAGAAAAGAAGAAAAAAAAAAAAACAAGGTCAAAAAATTATAAAATATATATATATGAAGTTTGCTGAAGAAGAAAAAAAAAAATAGGGTCTTTTTTTTTTTTTTGCAAAGTAATAGGTTATAAAAGTGAAAATTAAAGGAACAAGTGAGGACTTAAAAAATTTTTTTATTTAAAAAAAAAAAAAGAAAGAAAGAAAGAAAGAATGATCGTAAAAATAGTAAAAATATATCTAGGACTTTCTCTGGTTTTGTTGTATTGTGGGTTCAGTTCATTTTTGGCTAGTTCCTTGGTCCGACTTATGTTTCTCAAGATCTATAGGCCCCTTCCTATGTAGTCCGTAGTAACCACGGGGTTTTAATCTATTGCCCATAGCTTCCAAGGCGTTTCCCTCTGTTATAACTTCTTCTGTTTGCTGGTCTCTTCAGTGTCTGGCTTCCACCCTGACACAAAGGGGACGGTGGGGGAAACTTATTTTTTTTTTTTAGGCTCACTTGTTCAGTCGCGCTGTGGGCAGGGAGGGAGGGATGCTGCAAACAAATAACACTGGCATGCGCTCACAGTGCCTCAGCCATACTGGGTCTGCCCCCACTCACGGCATGTGTAGCCTCCCTGCCCACACTGCTCGGGCTCTAGGTGGTTCCTCCGAGAACAATCCGAGGCCGGCCCTGGGCTGCATGTACCTTCCAGGTCCAAGCCGCTCAGGTTCAGGCACTCGGGTAGTCCTCAGAGGCGCAGACTCAGTTGGGCCTGCATTTTGTGCCCTTCCCAGGTCCGAGCAGCTCAGGTGATGAGGTGTTTGGCGAACGCCAATGCTGCGACTTATCGCCTCCCCGCCACTAGGTTATCTGGGTGTAAAACTGGCGCACCTTCTCAGGCAGATGTTGATCATCCAGACCCCCAAGAAGTTTTAGTTAGCAAAGAAGCCTGCTTACAGTTTTATAGATAATATCTCTCTGGGGCTGCGATTGCCCCCTTCCGGCTCTGGCTGCCTATCACCAGAGGGGGAAAGTCTGCAGCCGGCTATCTCTGTTCAGTCCTTTGTTCTGTGCGCGGGCCTAGCGGTGTCTTAGGTTGGAGCTGGCTTTTCGTGTGGTAGATATCCCACAGTCTGGTTTGCTAGCCCAAATTATTTCGCTCAGATAGTGCTCAGGGTATTCAGGCCAGATTCTTACTCTAAGCGATGCAGCCGGCGCCGCGCCTCCCTGCCCAGCCCCCGCTTGCTAATGGCTTGTGCAGGCGTCTGCGCTGCTTCTCCGCTGGTGGAGTTACCGTAGGGCTCGCAATCTGCGAGTTTTAATTGTTTATTTTTTCTCCCTGTTACGTTGCCCTCTGTGCTTCCAAAGCTCGGCACAGATTCAGCAGTGAGAAGGTTTCCTGGTGTTTGGAAACTTCTCTCTTTTTAATACTCCCTTCCCGGGACAGAACTCCATCCCTCCCTCTTTTGTCTCTTTTTTTTTGTCTTTTATATTTTTTCCTACCTCCTTTCGAAGAGTTGGGTTGCTTTTCTGGGTGCCTGATGTCCTCTGCCGGCATTCAGAAGTTGTTTTGTGGAATTTACTTGATGTTTAAATGCTCTTTTGATGAATTTGTGGGGGAGAAAGTGTTCTCCCCGTCCTACTCCTCTGCCATCTTGGCTCCTCCTCCAGGAATAATTTTCTTCTGTGAATTGTTAATTAATCTGTTTTACCCATTTTTAAAATTTATATTTTAGACTTTTCCTCTGTATTAAAGAAGGAGCCAAGACCACTTTACCAGAAATCAGTTGTAACAATTTTTTTCCATTATAGTATTTATATTTGATACTTATGGGGCTTGCTACTTTTTAGCATCTAGAATCATTTATTTTTACACATTTTTTTTTGGTTGTGTATGTGTTTGTGTGTGTTTGTCCTGCATTCTAAATTTTAATTAGTTAAACTTTCCTTATTCCAGAATTATAAAACCCATTTCTTAGAATGCTGTCATCATTTCACTCTAAAATATACAAAATTGTGTATTATTTAGGGTTTATCCTGCTGTGGGATAGTTATCAAAAATACATATACTGTTTTTTCCCCTCTAAGGCTGTTCAGTTGTCTGAATAACAGTTATTTTAAATGTCCATGCTTTACCAATTTGGTAGGCTGTTTTCAGTCAATGACAAATTGTCATGTATATTTGAGCCTTTTCTGGAATTTCTATTCTATTCCATCAGAAGGCTTCTTTATTTATGCATGATACTGTGCTGCGCTGTGCTCAGTCGCTCAGTGGTTTCAGACTCTTTCACTCCATGGACAATAGCCTGCCAGGCTTTTCTGTCCCTGGGATTATCCAGGCAAGAATACTGGAGTGGATTGCCATTTTCCACTCCCAGGGATCTTCCTGACCCAGGACTCAAACCTGCGACCCTGGCCTCTCCTGCTTTGTTAGGCAGATTCTTTCCCACTGAGCCACCTTAGAAGCCCATACATAATACTGAACTCTGCAAATTATGAGGTCTTGTAACTCCTTTCCAGAATGAACTATTTCTTGAACGAGCCCCAGCAGGAGCTCAGGCCTGGCTGGCCTCTTCTCAGGGAACGTTTAACAGGAGGATTCCTGTGTGCTGTTTTCTGTCTGTCCTCTGTTTCTTATCAGTTCCTGGCAACAGGAATGAGTGGAATGGCATGCTGCTCCCAGGGACTGCTGCATCTCAGGTCATAAGATGAAACATGTGCATGGATTTCGTTCAGCAAACATTCTCCTTACAACAAAACTGCTTAGTCACGACCCTCTTTCTTGAGATATGGACTTTATGACCATTGTTAATTCCTTGTTCCCTTGATAACGGTTGCTGTACATTTGGTTTTCTGATTTTTATCATTGTTGAAAGAAATTCCTTGTACAACAGCCTGTATATACTCACAGAAAGATCATTAAAAGCACCCTTGCTCCACCAGAGGCTTGGATCCCCATGTCTTTCTTTCTTTCTTTCTCTCTCTCTCCCCCTCTCCCTCTGGCTAATTCTCTGGAGAGTGGAAACCTGCCGAGCTCTCTTTCTTGCCTGGGCTTTCAAGACCTCCTCAAGAGGATGCCCTGTGCCTTTGTGAGTGGTGGAAGCCCTGTTCTAAGGTTTTATTGGTTCTCTGCATAAACCAGGGAATATTAGCTTCTTTCTCTCTTTTACTTTCTTATCGTTGACTCCAGACCACCAGGTTCCGGTCCATTAAAGGATTGCAACAAGTGGCGCCCAGAACAGGGACCTGGTATATGTGGCATTTCGGACGGAGCAACTCAGGACCTATTGAGGTCGGGACCTACTGAGGTCGGGACCCATTGAGGTCGGTAAGTACTAAGACATTGGTCAAACGGCTGGAAAGCCCCATCATTTCTCTACTTTACTTCACCATTTGTTTAAAGTTCAGGGACTTTTGGTTTCCTGCCAATGAGTAGAGGCTTGCCTTCAAACAGTAGTGAAGCACAATCTCTGGTTCACTGGTGAAGGCAGTTGTGATTTAGAAATTTGACACCAGGTCAAAGAAAATGTTGAATGAGCCACCAGGCAGGGAAAGAATATTCCAATTGATTTCTGGCCACTATGGGGTCTCATTAAAGCTGTAATTCTGCCATTTCAAGGTAATCCTAGCCCTCACAATATTTGACAACAGACAAAACACTTGTTACATGAATATGAATTAGATGATGAAACTTTACAAAAGGCCCAATTAGAACAACATAAAATATTTCAGAATTTTCCTACAAGCAATACCCTGGCTGCTCCAAAAGCTCCTCCTCTGTCAGCAAGCACAAATCCAAAAGATTCTGCTTTGCTGGAACCTAATGATTCTGACAATGACTCTCCTGAGACAATTTTTGACACCAAAACTGGCAATACTTTTCTGGATAATAATGATGAGTCCTTAGCACAAACTCATATTTGCAAAAAATCGGCACTTACTCACTCTCAGCGACAGAGGCTCTCTGAATTGCTGGCTTTGCAATCACAAGTCTCTGAAGCTGATGGGTTTTCTGCCTTTCCAGTTTTAAGAAATCCTGACACTCAAGGGCACATAATACCTCAATATGAAGGTATTAACTTTTTTCACATTCAACAAATGAAAAAGCCTGTAACTATGTATGGCCCACATTCGCCTTTTACTAAATGATGTGGCATCTTCTATTGAAAACTTTATTACCTATGATTGGCGAATTTTAGTAAAGGCTCTCCTTAAACTAGGAGAATATCTTCAATGGACACTATGGTTTCATGACATAACCAGAGATTATGCTAACAAGAATGCTTCAGCTGGTGCTCCCCAAAACAAAATTACTTTTGAAATGTTAACTGGCACCGGACAATTTGATGCCATAGTAGCTGAAATACAATGCCCTCCCTTGTTGCATGAACAATTAAAAACAGTGGCCCTTGAAGCTTGGAATCAAATTACTCCTTAAGGAGAGCCTACAGGTAGCTACACAAAAATATTACAAGTACCTAATGAAAATTATGTACTTGTAATATCTTAGTGTAGAACACCTGATCTTCCTCTTGAGAAATTTTTATGCAGGTCAGGAAGCAACAGTTAGAACTGGACATGGAACAACAGACTGGTTCCAAATAGGAAAAGGAGTTCATCAAGGCTGTATATTGTCACCCTGCTTATTTAACTTATATGCAGAGTACATCATTAGAAATGCTGGACTGGAAGAAACACAAGCTGGAACCAAGACTGCCGGGAGAAATATCAATAACCTCAGATATGCAGATGACACCACCCTTATGGCAGAAAGTGAAGAGGAACTAAAAAGCCTCTTGATGAAAGTGAAAGTGGAAAGTGAAAAAGTTGGCTTAAAGCTCAACATTCAGAAAACGAAGATCATGGCATCTGGTCCCACCACTTCATGGGAAATAGATGGGGAAACAGTGGAAACAGTGTCAGACTTTATTTTTCTGGGCTCCAAAATCACTGCAGATGGTGACTGCAGCCATGAAATTAAAAGACGCTTAATCCCTGGAAGGAAAGTTATGACTAACCTAGATAACATATTCAAAAGCAGAGACATTACTTTGCCAACAAAGGTTCGTCTAGTCAAGGCTATGGTTTTTCCTGTGGTCATTTATGGATATTAGAGTTGGACTGTGAAGAAGGCTGAGCACCAAAGAATTGATGCTTTTGAACTGTGGTGTTGGAGAAGACTCTTGAGAGTCCCTTGGACTGCAAGGAGATCCAACCAGTCCATTCTGAAGATCAGCCCTGGGATTTCTTTGGAGGGAATGATGCTGAAGCTGAAACGCCAGTACTTTGGCCACCTCATGTGAAGAGTTGAGTCATTGGAAAAGACTCTGATGCTGGGAGGTATTGAGGGCAGGAGGATAAGGGGACGACAGAGGATGAGATGGCTGGATGGCATCACTGACTTGATGGACGTGAGTCTGAGTAAACTCCGGGAGTTGGTGATGGACAGGGAGGGCTGGCGTGCTGCGATTCATGGGGTTGCAAAGAGTCGGACACGACTGAGCAACTGATCTGACCTGAATGAAAATTATGCTGATTTTTTAGCTAGATTAGAAACTGCTATTTCCCATACTGTAATCAGAAAAGAAGCCAAAAATCAGCTAGAGAAATTACTTGCTAATGAGAATGCAAATCAGGAATGTAAAAAAGCTATCACTGATTCGTGAGTCTGGGACTATTATTGATTATTAGAAGGCTTGTTGCAATCTAGGATCAGAAACTCAAAAGATGCAAATGCTAGCTGAAACAATGGCTGCTGCCTTTAGAAAGAGAAATGAAGGATGTTTTACATGTGGAGATTAGAACCATTTAAAAAGGGATTGCTCTAAGAAGGCTAACAAAAAACCTCCAAAAATCTGCCCTTGGTGCCATAGAGGAATGCATTGGGCCAAATACTGTTAATCTAAATTTGACATTGAAGCGAAACCTATTCTGCAAAACTCCAAGCAAGAGACCCCTCCAGGTCCCCTTCAACAAAAACCAGGGGCAAATTCCATCTTTTCCCTCAAACCCTCAACATCCAGCAGTGCTGCCATCAATATACCAGCCCTAAATGACTTTTTTTCTATACCCTCAAACAGTCCCTTCTAGAATACCTACCAGACTTTTTGGACCCCTGTCCCCACAAACCTGTCTTTGTCCCCACAAACCCCCTGTCTTTTACTTGGCTGATCTAGTTTGACTTCTAAAGGAATTACTATTCACCCTGGAGTAATTGATTCAAGTTATAAAGGAGAGATTCAAATTATGATGTCATCTCAGATTCTATGGCAATTCAAAAAGGGGGACAAAGTTTCTCAGTTACTTCTTTTACCTTACATTTCTATTAACTCCTCTCATAATGTATGGACAGGCGGATTTGGCAGTACAGATCAAAAAAATCCTTATGGACATCATGGGTATCTGAATATGCCCGACCAAACATAAATATCAAAATTAATGGTAAAAGATTTTCTGGCCTCTTTGACATCGGATCTGATACTATTATTATTTCTAAACACGAGTGGCCTGAATCCTGGCCTATACAAAAAATCTCTTGCCAAATTGCAGGAATTTCTCAAACCAAAGTATAAGAAGTTTATCAAAGTGTTCAGATCTACACATTTGAGGGACTAGAAGGCCAATCTGCAACATTAAGACCTTATGTGATAGATGCACCCCTTAATCTAATAGGAAGGGACTTATTTATGCAATGGCAAACTCAGATATACATTCCACATTTTTCCTAGGGCCACTGTTCATTTAACAAACAAAGCGATTATTAAAATAACTTGGAAGAATGACAAGCCTATTTGGACAGAGCAGTGGCCCCTTATGAAAGAAAAATTACAGGTGGCTAAAGAACTTATAGATACACAATTAGAACTGAAACATATTGAGGAATCTTGTTCTCCTTGGAACTCTCCTATTTTTGTTATAAAAAAGAAATCTAACGAATGGCATCTCTTAACAGACCTTAGAAAAGTTAATGCATCTATGAAACCTATGGGTGCATTACAACCAAAAATCCCATCCCCTACCAGTATTGCTCAAAATTGGTACATCATTACTATTGATTTACAAGATTGCTTTTTCAATATACCCCTCACCCTTTAGACCAAGAGAGATTCGCTTTCTCTCTCCCTTATGCTAATCATATTGGGCCTCATAAACGATACCAATGGACTGTGCTGCCTCAAGGAATGATGAATTCTCCCACCATGTGTCAATACTACATGGCTAAGGCCCTTGAGCCTGTGAGAAAACCATTTCCTGACTTTCTTGTTATTTATTATATGGATGATATTTTGTTTTCGGCTTCATCTGTTTTAGAAGCTCAATACATGTTTGATATAGCTCAACAATGCTTAGAAAACTCTTGGTTATGCATTGCCCCTGAAACAATTCAAACCTCTACACCTTACTGTTGCTTAGGATTTGTTGTTAATAGACAATGTATTACTCCCCAACTAACTTTAAATGAGTTGCAAAAACTCTTAGGTGATATCAATTGGATTAGACCGTCATTAGGCATTGCTTGGAATATGGAATGAAGCAGGGCAAAGACTAATAGAGTTTTGCCAAGAAAATGCACTGATCATAACAAACACCCTCTTCCAACAACACAAGAGAAGACTCTACACACGGACATCACCAGATGGTCAACACCGAAATCAGACTGATTATATTCTTTGCAGCCAAAGATGGAGAAGCTCTATACAGTCAGCAAAAACAAGACCAGGAGCTGACTGTGGCTCAGACCATGAACTCCTTATTGCCAAATTCAGACTTCAATTGAAGAAAGTAGGGAAGACCACTAGACCATTCAGGTATGACCTAAATCAAATCCCTTATGATTATACAGTGGGAGTGAGAAATAGATTTAAGGGCCTAGATCTGATAGATAGAGTGCCTGATGAACTATGGACTGAGGTTCGTGACATTGTACATGAGACAGGGATCAAGACCATTCCCATGGAAAAGAAATGCAAAAAAGCAAAATGGCTGTCTGGGGAGGCCTTACAAATAGCTGTGAAAAGAAGAGAAGCGAAAAGCAAAGGAGCAAAGGAAAGATATAAGCATCTGAATGCAGAGTTCCAAAGAATAGCAAGAAGAGATAAGAAAGCCTTCTTCAGTGATCAATGCAAAGAAATAGAGGAAAACAACAGAATGGGAAAGACTGGAGATCTCTTCAAGAAAATTAGAGAGATACCAAGGGAACATTTCATGCAAAGATGGGCTCGATAAAGGACAGAAATGGTATGGACCTAACAGAAGCAGAAGATATTAAGAAGAGGTGGCAAGAATGCACAGAAGAACTGTACAAAAAAGATCTTCATGACTCAGATAATTACGACGGTGTGATCACTAACCTAGAGCTAAACATGCTGGAATGTGAAGTCAAGTGGGCCTTAGAAAGCATCAGTACGAACAAAGCTAGTGGAGGTGATGGAATTCCAGTGGAGCTATTCCAAATCCTGAAAGATGATGCTGTGAAAGTGCTGCCCTCAATATGCCAGCAAATGTGGAAAACTCAGCAGTGGCCACAGGACTGGAAAAGGTCAGTTTTCATTCCAATCCCAAAGAAAGGCAATGCCAAAGAATGCTCAAACTACTGCACAATTGCACTCATCTCACAGGCTAGTAAAGTAATGCTCAAAATTCTCCAAGCCAGGCTTCAGCAATATGTGAACCATGAACTTCCTGATGTTCAAGCTGGTGTTAGAAAAGGCAGAGGAACCAGAGATCAAATTGTCAACATCTGCTGGATCATGGAAAAAGCAAGAGAGTTCCAGAAAAACATCTATTTCTGCTTTATTGATTATGCCAAAGCCTTTGACTGTGTGGATCACAATAAACTGGAAAATTCTGAAAGAGATGGTAATGCCAGACCACCTGACCTGCCTCTTGAGAAATCTGTATGCAGGTCAGGAAGCAACAGTTAGAACTGGGCATGAAACAACAGACTGGTTCCAAATAGGAAAAGGAGTACGTCAAGGTTGTATATTGTCACCCTGCTTATTTAACTTATATGCAGAGTACATCATGAGAAACGCTGGACTGGAAGAAGCACAAACTGGAATCAAGATTTCTGGGAGAATAATCAATAACCTCAGATATGCAGATGACACCACCCTTATGGCAGAAAGTGAAGAGGAACTCAAAAGCCTCTTGATGAAAGTGAAAGAGGAGAGTGAAAAATTTGGCTTAAATCTCATCATTCAGAAAATTAAGATCATGGCATCCGGTCCCATCACTTCATGGGAAATAGATGGGGAAATAGTGTCAGACTTTATTTTTTGGGCTCCAAAATCACTGCAGATGGTGATTGCAGCCATGAAATTAAAAGACGCTTACTCCTTGGAAGAAAAGTTATGATCAACCTAGATAGCATATTGAAAAGCAGAGACATTACTTTGCCAACAAAGGTCCGTCTAGTCAAGGCTATGGTTTTTCCAGTGGTCATGTATGGATGTGAGAGTTGGACTGTGAAGAAGGCTGAGCGGTGAAGAATTGATGCTTTTGAACTGTGGTATTGGGTCTGGAACTGTAACCTGGTAATTGCTTTGACAATTATATTTGTTGTTTACCATTTCCTTTATGCAAGAAATGTTAAAACTAAACAAACTCAAATGGTCAGGATCCTTTTACAAATGTAATAAATAAAAGGGGGCAATTGTCAGAGAACATTTAACAGGAGGATTCCTGTGTGCTGTTTTCTGTCTGTCCTAAATCCTCTGTTCCTTATCAGTTCCTGGCAATAGGAACGAGTGGAATGGTATGCTGCTCCTAGGACTGAGGTCATAGGATGAAACACATGCATGGATTTCCTTCAGTAAACATTTTCCTTATGACAAAACTGCTTCGTCATGACCCTCTTTCTTGAGATATGGATTGTCTTCTGACCTTATGACCTTTGCTAATTCCTGTTCCCTTGATAACAGTTGCTGTATGTTTGGTTTTCTGATCTTTATCACTGTCAAAGAAATTCCTTGTACAACGACATATATATACTCACAGAAATATCATTAAAAGCACCTTTGCTCCACCAGAGGCTTGGGTCCCCATGTCTTTCTTTCCGTCTTTCTCTCCCTCCCTCTGGCTAATTCTCTGGAGAGTGGAAACCCATTGAGCGCACTTTCTTGCCTGGGCTTTCAAGACGTCCTTGAGAGGATGCCCTGTGCCTTTGTGAGCGGTGCAAGCCCTGTTCTAGGGTTTTATTGGTTCTCTGCATAAACCAGGGAATATTAGCTTCTTTCTCTCTTTCACTTTCTTATCGTCGACTCTGGATCACTGGGTTCTGGTCCATTAAAGGACCACAACAGCCTCTCACTCCCTTTCTGTCCTTAATCACATGCAGTACCCATGAAAAACCTGTCTCACCACCCACTACTTATGGGCCTTCCATGATCTTTGCCATAAGGCTCCTGATACTTTTTAATTAACTTTCCAAATCACTCCCACTGTCATATTACAACATGTGCTCTCTCTTTTGTAAATATTTTCTCTTCATAATCATAAACCTTAAGAAATCACTATTTACTAAATGATAGGAAACAATATCCAATTTTTTGGGTCATGAGAAACCATGGCTCTAAGCTAAGGTTTTTAAACAATTTTTATGTTGGAGAAATTTCTCCACATTTGAAACGTATAACTTACAAACTTTTTCCTTAGCATCTTTTGCATGATTTCAGCTGGATTTATTGCAGAGTCTCATTTTATTGCAACTAGAGTCTGAAAGTATTCACACCTTTAATACGTAAAATAAATTTGGGGAAAATTAGTGGTAGGCTGAAAAGAGAGGAAAAATTTCCTCCTACTATGATTAACCTTGGGTTAAATTTTTAAATTTTAATGTATGTTTAATATATTCATCAGCTAAACCTCAGATTTCTGAAGAAATCAATGACACAGTAATTTTGCACATAAAAATATTTGCCATCAGAATGTGTATTATAACTATTACACAGATCTGTCCTCTATCTAGGAATCAAGGAACATATCATACAGAGGCTCTGTATAATGCATTCATAATAGTTAAAGTAAGAATTAGATGCGTGTTTGTTTTGGATTGACCCAAATAATACTGTGTAAGTGTGCATGCTCAGTCATGTCCAACTCTGTAGCCTACCAGGCTCCTCTGTCCGTGGAATTCTCCTGACAAGGATTCTGGAGTGGGTTGCCATTTCCTACTCCAGGTGAATTTCCTGATACAGGGATCAAACCTGTGTCTCTTGCATCTCCTGCATTGGCAGGCCAATTCTTTACCAACTTTACCACCAAGGGAGCCCACAAATAATATTACTTAGCATGCTGTTCACATCTAAGAAATACAATGAACTGTCTGCTCTTCCCTGGAGAGGCTGAAGAAAAACGTTTTCTGAGTAGAGTGAGAGCTATCTGGGAAAATTAAAAAGAATAAAACAAGTCAGAAAATTCATAAAGTGATGATTTTAATTGGAAATTTAAATGTGCCAGGTGGCAGAGATCCCTTGGGTAGAGATACCTACTTTCAAAGAGCACTTTATGTTTAGAAAGAACAGAATATTTAAAGGCGAGTTGAATAACTTTGATGAAACAAATAATTTCACTTACAGAAACTTAAGTATTTTGACCTTCTTTAGTGAGAAAATTCAGCAACATCTCAAATAAGAAAGGTAAATATGAAATAAATTATAGTAAGGTTTAATTCTTATTTTAAATTTAAAATCAATAATTTATGCATGTTTTAATGTGTAAATTATATATTTTAGCATGGTAGAAAATGTTTTGGTTCATTAAAAGAACTTCTATATATTCCTTATTCTATTAAATAAAATTTGCAATTAAATAATAATAATAATAAATAATGGTACTAAGTCACTTTGAAATGTCAAAAAATGTAATAATTAAAGTCTAGGTATAGATAATATTAAAGAAAACTTCATTTGAGTCAACACATTGTAAAAAAATGTTATATGCTAAGCTAAGTTGCTTCAGTCGTGTCTGACTCTGTGCGACCCCAGAGACGGCAGCCCACCAGGCTCCCCCATCCCTGGGATTTTCCAGGCAAGAACACTGGAGTGGGTTGCCATTTCCTTCTCCAATGCATGAAAGTGAAAAGTGAAAGTGAAGTCGCTCAGTCGTGTCCAACTCCTCGCGACCCCATGGACTGCAGCCTACCAGGCTACTCTGTCCATGGGATTTTCCATGCAAGAGTACTGGAGTCGGGTGTCATTGCCTTCTCCGAAAAAAATATTATATATGTTTATTCAATTTGATATTATAATAAGAGATTTAAAATGACATAACACATAAAATAAAGTTACAACCATTGGGGAATTTAAAGAACAATTATTTTGAAGAAAGAAACATATAGAATTCAGGATTTATAAAATAATAAAGGTAGCTTTAAGTCCAACATTGTTTTTAAATTATTTTCAAGGATTACATTGCTAATTTTTGTCAGACATAAAAATATACTTGAAATATACTTTGTTATGTGGGCAGGAATCCCTCAGAAGAAATGGAGTAGCCATCATGGTCAACAAAAGAGTCCGAAATGCAGTACTTGGATGCAATCTCAAAAACGACAGAATGATCTCTGTTCATTTCCAAGGCCAACCATTTAATATCACAGTAATCCAAGTCTATGCCCCCAACCAGTAACGCTGAAGAAGCTGAAGTTTAATGGCTCTATGAAGATCTACAAGACCTTTTAGAACTAACACCAAAAAAAAGATGTCCTTTTCATTATAGGGGACTGGTATGCAAAAATAGGAAATCAAGAAACTCCTGGAGTAACAGGCAAATTTGGCCTTGGAATATGGAATGAAGCAGGGCAAAGACTAATAGAGTTTTGCCAAGAAAATGCACTGATCATAACAAACACCCTCTTCCAACAACACAAGAGAAGACTCTACACATGGACATCACCAGATGGTCAACAATCAAATCAGACTGATTATATTCTTTGCAGCCAAAGATGGAGAAGCTCTATACAGTCAGCAAAAACAAGACCAGGAGCTGACTGTGGCTCAGACCATGAACTCCTTATTGCCAAATTCAGACTTCAATTGAAGAAAGTAGGGAAAACCACTAGACCATTCAGGTATGACCTAAATCAAATCCCTTATGATTATACAGTGGAAGTGAGAAATAGATTTAAGGGCCTAGATCTGATAGATAGAGTGCCTGATGAACTATGGACTGAGGTTCGTGACATTGTACATGAGACAGGGATCAAGACCATCCCCATGGAAAAGAAATGCAAAAAAGCAAAATGGCTGTCTGGGGAGGCCTTACAAATAGCTGTGAAAAGAAGAGAAGCGAAAAGCAAAGGAGCAAAGGAAAGATATAAGCATCTGAATGCAGAGTTCCAAAGAATAGCAAGAAGAGATAAGAAAGCCTTCTTCAGTGATCAATGCAAAGAAATAGAGGAAAACAACAGAATGGGAAAGACTGGAGATCTCTTCAAGAAAATTAGAGAGATACCAAGAGAACATTTCATGCAAGGATGGGCTCGATAAAGGACAGAAATTGTATGGACCTAACAGAAGCAGAAGATATTAAGAAGAGGTGGCAAGAATGCACAGAAGAACCGTACAAAAAAATCTTCATGACCCAGATAATTACGATGGTGTGATCACTGACCTAGAGCCAGACATGCTGGAATGTGAAGTCAAGTGGGCCTTAGAAAGCATCACTACGAACAAAGCTAGTGGAGGTGATGGAATTCCAGTGGAGCTATTCCAAATCCTGAAAGATGATGCTGTGAAAGTGCTGCCTCAATATGCCAGCAAATGTGGAAAACTCAGCAGTGGCCACAGGACTGGAAAAGGTCAGTTTTCATTCCAATCCCAAAGAAAGGCAATGCCAAAGAATGCTCAAACTACCACACAATTGCACTCATCTCACAGGCTAGTAAAGTAATGCTCAAAATTCTCAAGCCAGGCTTCAGCAATATGTGAACCATGAACTTCCTGATGTTCAAGCTGGTGTTAGAAAAGGCAGAGGAACCAGAGATCAAATTGTCAACATCTGCTGGATCATGGAAAAAGCAAGAGAGTTCCAGAAAAACATCTATTTCTGCTTTATTGATTATGCCAAAGCCTTTGACTGTGTGGATCACAATAAACTGGAAAATTCTGAAAGAGATGGTAATGCCAGACCACCTGACCTGCCTCTTGAGAAATCTGTATGCAGGTCAGGAAGCAACAGTTAGAACTGGGCATGAAACAACAGACTGGTTCCAAATAGGAAAAGGAGTACGTCAAGGTTGTATATTGTCACCCTGCTTATTTAACTTATATGCAGAGTACATCATGAGAAACGCTGGACTGGAAGAAGCACAAACTGGAATCAAGATTTCTGGGAGAATAATCAATAACCTCAGATATGCAGATGACACCACCCTTATGGCAGAAAGTGAAGAGGAACTCAAAAGCCTCTTGATGAAAGTGAAAGAGGAGAGTGAAAAAATTTGGCTTAAATCTCATCATTCAGAAAATTAAGATCATGGCATCCGGTCCCATCACTTCATGGGAAATAGATGGGGAAATAGTGTCAGACTTTATTTTTTGGGCTCCAAAATCACTGCAGATGGTGATTGCAGCCATGAAATTAAAAGACGCTTACTCCTTGGAAGAAAAGTTATGATCAACCTAGATAGCATATTGAAAAGCAGAGACATTACTTTGCCAACAAAGGTCCGTCTAGTCAAGGCTATGGTTTTTCCAGTGGTCATGTATGGATGTGAGAGTTGGACTGTGAAGAAGGCTGAGCGGTGAAGAATTGATGCTTTTGAACTGTGGTATTGGGTCTGGAACTGTAACCTGGTAATTGCTTTGACAATTATATTTGTTGTTTACCATTTCCTTTATGCAAGAAATGTTAAAACTAAACAAACTCAAATGGTCAGGATCCTTTTTACAAATGTAATAAATAAATAAGGGGCAATTGTCAGAGAACATTTAACAGGAGGATTCCTGTGTGCTGTTTTCTGTCTGTCCTAAATCCTCTGTTCCTTATCAGTTCCTGGCAATAGGAACGAGTGGAATGGTATGCTGCTCCTAGGACTGAGGTCATAGGATGAAACACATGCATGGATTTCCTTCAGTAAACATTTTCCTTATGACAAAACTGCTTCGTCATGACCCTCTTTCTTGAGATATGGATTGTCTTCTGACCTTATGACCTTTGCTAATTCCTGTTCCCTTGATAACAGTTGCTGTATGTTTGGTTTTCTGATCTTTATCACTGTCAAAGAAATTCCTTGTACAACGACATATATATACTCACAGAAATATCATTAAAAGCACCTTTGCTCCACCAGAGGCTTGGGTCCCCATGTCTTTCTTTCCGTCTTTCTCTCCCTCCCTCTGGCTAATTCTCTGGAGAGTGGAAACCCATTGAGCGCACTTTCTTGCCTGGGCTTTCAAGACGTCCTTGAGAGGATGCCCTGTGCCTTTGTGAGCGGTGCAAGCCCTGTTCTAGGGTTTTATTGGTTCTCTGCATAAACCAGGAATATTAGCTTCTTTCTCTCTTTCACTTTCTTATCGTCGACTCTGGATCACTGGGTTCTGGTCCATTAAAGGACCACAACAGCCTCTCACTCCCTTTCTGTCCTTAATCACATGCAGTACCCATGAAAAACCTGTCTCACCACCCACTACTTATGGGCCTTCCATGATCTTTGCCATAAGGCTCCTGATACTTTTTAATTAACTTTCCAAATCACTCCCACTGTCATATTACAACATGTGCTCTCTCTTTTGTAAATATTTTCTCTTCATAATCATAAACCTTAAGAAATCACTATTTACTAAATGATAGGAAACAATATCAATTTTTTGGGTCATGAGAAACCATGGCTCTAAGCTAAGGTTTTTAAACAATTTTTATGTTGGAGAAATTTCTCCACATTTGAAACGTATAACTTACAAACTTTTTCCTTAGCATCTTTTGCATGATTTCAGCTGGATTTATTGCAGAGTCTCATTTTATTGCAACTAGAGTCTGAAAGTATTCACACCTTTAATACGTAAAATAAATTTGGGGAAAATTAGTGGTAGGCTGAAAAGAGAGGAAAAATTTCCTCCTACTATGATTAACCTTGGGTTAAATTTTTAAATTTTAATGTATGTTTAATATATTCATCAGCTAAACCTCAGATTTCTGAAGAAATCAATGACACAGTAATTTTGCACATAAAAATATTTGCCATCAGAATGTGTATTATAACTATTACACAGATCTGTCCTCTATCTAGGAATCAAGGAACATATCATACAGAGGCTCTGTATAATGCATTCATAATAGTTAAAGTAAGAATTAGATGCGTGTTTGTTTTGGATTGACCCAAATAATACTGTGTAAGTGTGCATGCTCAGTCATGTCCAACTCTGTAGCCTACCAGGCTCCTCTGTCCGTGGAATTCTCTGACAAGGATTCTGGAGTGGGTTGCCATTTCCTACCCAGGTGAATTTCCTGATACAGGGATCAAACCTGTGTCTCTTGCATCTCCTGCATTGGCAGGCCAATTCTTTACCAACTTTACCACCAAGGGAGCCCACAAATAATATTACTTAGCATGCTGTTCACATCTAAGAAATACAATGAACTGTCTGCTCTTCCCTGGAGAGGCTGAAGAAAAACGTTTTCTGAGTAGAGTGAGAGCTATCTGGGAAAATTAAAAGAATAAAACAAGTCAGAAAATTCATAAAGTGATGATTTTAATTGAAATTTAAATGTGCCAGGTGGCAGAGATCCCTTGGGTAGAGATACCTACTTTCAAAGAGCACTTTATGTTTAGAAAGAACAGAATATTTAAAGGCGAGTTGAATAACTTTGATGAAACAAATAATTTCACTTACAGAAACTTAAGTATTTTGACCTTCTTTAGTGAGAAAATTCAGCAACATCTCAAATAAGAAAGGTAAATATGAAATAAATTATAGTAAGGTTTAATTCTTATTTTAAATTTAAAATCAATAATTTATGCATGTTTTAATGTGTAAATTATATATTTTAGCATGGTAGAAAATGTTTTGGTTCATTAAAAGAACTTCTATATATTCCTTATTCTATTAAATAAAATTTGCAATTAAATAATAATAATAATAAATAATGGTACTAAGTCACTTTGAAATGTCAAAAAATGTAATAATTAAAGTCTAGGTATAGATAATATTAAAGAAAACTTCATTTGAGTCAACACATTGTAAAAAATGTTATATGCTAAGCTAAGTTGCTTCAGTCGTGTCTGACTCTGTGCGACCCCAGAGACGGCAGCCCACCAGGCTCCCCATCCCTGGGATTTTCCAGGCAAGAACACTGGAGTGGGTTGCCATTTCCTTCTCCAATGCATGAAAGTGAAAAGTGAAAGTGAAGTCGCTCAGTCGTGTCCAACTCCTCGCGACCCCATGGACTGCAGCCTACCAGGCTACTCTGTCCATGGGATTTTCCATGCAAGAGTACTGAGTCGGGTGTCATTGCCTTCTCCAAAAAAAAAATATTATATATGTTTATTCAATTTGATATTATAATAAGAGATTTAAAATGACATAACACATAAAATAAAGTTACAACCATTGGGAATTTAAAGAACAATTATTTTGAAGAAAGAAACATATAGAATTCAGGATTTATAAAATAATAAAGGTAGCTTTAAGTCCAACATTGTTTTTAAATTATTTTCAAGGATTACATTGCTAATTTTTGTCAGACATAAAAATATACTTGAAATATACTTTGTTATGTGGGCAGGAATCCCTCAGAAGAAATGGAGTAGCCATCATGGTCAACAAAAGAGTCCGAAATGCAGTACTTGGATGCAATCTCAAAAACGACAGAATGATCTCTGTTCATTTCCAAGGCCAACCATTTAATATCACAGTAATCCAAGTCTATGCCCCAACCAGTAACGCTGAAGAAGCTGAAGTTTAATGGCTCTATGAAGATCTACAAGACCTTTTAGAACTAACACCCAAAAAAAGATGTCCTTTTCATTATAGGGGACTGGTATGCAAAAATAGGAAATCAAGAAACTCCTGGAGTAACAGGCAAATTTGGCCTTGGAATATGGAATGAAGCAGGGCAAAGACTAATAGAGTTTTGCCAAGAAAATGCACTGATCATAACAAACACCCTCTTCCAACAACACAAGAGAAGACTCTACACATGGACATCACCAGATGGTCAACACCGAAATCAGACTGATTATATTCTTTGCAGCCAAAGATGGAGAAGCTCTATACAGTCAGCAAAAACAAGACCAGGAGCTGACTGTGGCTCAGACCATGAACTCCTTATTGCCAAATTCAGACTTCAATTGAAGAAAGTAGGGAAAACCACTAGACCATTCAGGTATGACCTAAATCAAATCCCTTATGATTATACAGTGGAAGTGAGAAATAGATTTAAGGGCCTAGATCTGATAGATAGAGTGCCTGATGAACTATGGACTGAGGTTCGTGACATTGTACATGAGACAGGGATCAAGACCATCCCCATGGAAAAGAAATGCAAAAAAGGCAAAATGGCTGTCTGGGGAGGCCTTACAAATAGCTGTGAAAAGAAGAGAAGCGAAAAGCAAAGGAGCAAAGGAAAGATATAAGCATCTGAATGCAGAGTTCCAAAGAATAGCAAGAAGAGATAAGAAAGCCTTCTTCAGTGATCAATGCAAAGAAATAGAGGAAAACAACAGAATGGGAAAGACTGGAGATCTCTTCAAGAAAATTAGAGAGATACCAAGAGAACATTTCATGCAAGGATGGGCTCGATAAAGGACAGAAATGGTATGGACCTAACAGAAGCAGAAGATATTAAGAAGAGGTGGCAAGAATGCACAGAAGAACCGTACAAAAAAATCTTCATGACCCAGATAATTACGATGGTGTGATCACTGACCTAGAGCCAGACATGCTGGAATGTGAAGTCAAGTGGGCCTTAGAAAGCATCACTACGAACAAAGCTAGTGGAGGTGATGGAATCCCAGTAGAGCTATTCCAAATCCTGAAAGATGATGCTGTGAAAGTGCTGCCCTCAATATGCCAGCAAATGTGGAAAACTCAGCAGTGGCCACAGGACTGGAAAAGGTCAGTTTTCATTCCAATCCCAAAGAAAGGCAATGCTAAAGAATGCTCAAACTACTGCACAATTGCACTCATCTCACATGCTAGTAAAGTAATGCTCAAAAGTCTCCAAGCCAGGCTTCAGCAATATGTGAACCGTGAACTTCCTGATGTTCAAGCTGGTGTTAGAAAAGGCAGAAGAACCAGAGATCAAATTGTCAACATCTGCTGGATCATAGAAAAAGCAAGAGAGTTCCAGAAAAACATCTATTTCTGCTTCATTGACTATGCCAAAGCCTTTGACTGTGTGGATCACAATAAACTGGAAAATTCTGAAAGAGATGGGAATACCAGACCACCTAATCTACCTCTTGAGAAATTTGTATGCAGGTCAGGAAGCAACAGTTAGAACTGGACATGGAACAACAGACTGGTTCCAAATAGGAAAAGGAGTACGTCAAGGCTATATATTGTCACCCTGCTTATTTAACTTATATGTAGAGTACATCATGAGAAACGCTGGACTGGAAGAAGCACAAGCTGGAATCAAGATTGCTGGGAGAAATATCAATAACCTCAGATATGCAGATGACACCACCCTTATGGCAGAAAGTGAAGAGGAACTCAGAAGCCTCTTGATGAAAGTGAAAGAGGAGAGTGAAAAAGTTGGCTTAAATCTCAACATTCAGAAAACGAAGATCATGGCATCCAGTGCCATCACTTTATGGGAAATAGATGGGGAAACAGTGGAAACAGTGTCAGACTTTATTTTCTTGGGCTCCAAAATCACTGCAGCTGGTGACTGCAGCCATGAAATTAAAAGACGCTTACTCCTTGGAAGGAAAATTATGACCAACTTAGATAGCATATTCTAAAACAGAGACATTACTTTGCCAACAAAGGTCCGTCTAGTCAAGGCTATGTTTTTTCCTGCGGTCATGTATGGATGTAAGAGTTGGACTGTGAAGAAGGCTGAGTGCCGAAGAATTGATGCTTTTGAACTGTAGTGTTGGAGAAGACTCTTGAGAGTTCCTTGGACTGCAAGGAGATCCAATCATTCCATTCTGAAGGAGATCAGCCCTGGGATTTCTTTGGAAGGAATGATGCTAAAGCTGAAACTCCAGTACTTTGGCCACCTCATGTGAAGAGCTGACTCATTGGAAAAGTCTCTGGTGCTGGGAGGGATTGGGGGCAGGAGGAGAAGGGGACGACAGAGGATGAGATGGCTGGATGGCATCACTGACTCGATGGACGTGAGTCTGATTGAACTCCGGGAGTTGGTGATGGACAGGGAGACCTGGCATGCTCTGATTCATGGCGTCGTAAAGAGTAGGACACAACTGAGCGACTGAACTGAACTGAGACTCTCGAAAAATTCAAACATGTCGTACAAGATTTGATCACCAAAATGTCATATCTGTACAATTAAAGACTATGTTTTATTTAGCACTGGGAATAATTTTTTTCAAGTAATAAGTGAAATTGCTCATACTAAATGTTTGTATTCATAAAATGATAAAGATTAAAATTCTATTCTTTTGTATATTAATCTTTTCTCCCTTTTCAGACTGACAATTTTAAAAGTGTCTGTTTCTTTTCTCAATTTCAGGATCAAATAATGAACACTATATTAAGTAAACAAGCATTTTCTAGGTTCTTCATTGTTCCTAAGTAGGAAAATAGTCTCAGTCCTTATATCCCAGATCATGTAATATTGGTGGGAAAATAAAAGGTAAATGAAATAAATTAGCCAAATTGCAACACTGTGTGCTACAAAGTTGTGTGTGTTCTCCCATTAGTTCTACAGAGTAGAAATGATAATATTATTGAAATTATTAGCATAAAATTCTTGGAGAATTCACATCTAAGAGTCTGGGATTTTTATAACACTCTGATGATTGTTTTAGGATGGGGAACACATGTATACCTGTGGCGGATTCATTTTGATATTTGCAAAACTAATACAATTATGTAAAGTTTTAAAATAAAATAAAATAAAAAAAAAAAAAAAAATCTTATTTCATTCCCTCATTAACCATGTGATACAAAGTCAAGGTAAATTACAGAGCAGTTTTTCATAGTGGTAAAACAGAGACTGAAATTTAGAATAAAATTTAGTTTTTAATGACAAAAATAATAGCTAGCTTTTAAATAGACTTTCTATGAATGCCAAAACATCTTTAATTTGCTTTACATGTATTAAATGAATTAATTCATATAGCAATCCTAACTGTTAGCACAACTATTAGTCAGTTTTACAGCCAAGTGATCTATGTCACAGGGAGATTAAGCAGTTTGCACTGTCACACAGCTGGCAAGTGAAGCCGTGATTCGATTGCAAGCTATCTTGTCAGGATTGTATTTTTTATCCGTGACACTATTTTTAGACTATGCTTGCATGGAAAAACTTGAAACATGAAGGATGGGGAAATGAAGCAGGGCTGCGAGTCATGTTGAGTCAAGTGATGCCTGGAGTGTAATATTTAAGAAGGCAGTCACTTTAACAATGGTGCAATGTAGAGTCAGCCCTGAAACTGAGTGCATGCTTTTAGATTCTGTACTAGAGGGGTTTCATTCCTTATTTAGGTAGGACCATATTCTACTCCTGGCTCTGATGAAAGGGAAAAAATGGAAAAATGTAATCATCAACAAGTAACTCAATAACTCTACCAAAAACAAATTTTTAAGGAAGTGTGTTACAACCCTGGCAACTAAAGATTTAAGAACATTATACCATATTAATAATTAAAATTATAGGGCCATAACTTAAAATATTATTAAAAGTGATTTTATCAATAATATCATATTTAATTATCTCAAATAAGAAAGTAAACAGAAAATTTAAACAATTAATATAATAGATGATAAATAACAGAGTTAGGATTCAAACTTAAGTATGACTTAAAAAATAGGAACTGATTTGCAATTACAGAACCAATGTGCAAATGATCAATGTATCCCATCATTGCTAAATCTCAGTGTCCTAGCTCAATAAAAGTGAGTTTAGAAACTGTAATCGAATTATTATTATTATTTTCTGAGGAACAAGAAAGACTTAGAGATGCACACAGAACACAGGGTAAAGCATAATAGGAAGTATCTTACACAGCTAGTGAACACATTCTAGGTGACCCCTGTTTTCCCAGAGTGATCCTCTTAATTACTTCTATCTGTATCTATTCCCACAAAACTTTTCTAGAATAAAACCCTCTGATAGCCCCCACATAGTATCTTACTGAAATATATGTATTTTATCCCCCTATGTACAATAAAAAAAAATATTCTCTCATATTTTTTCGTAAACTGCCTAACAATGTGAATTGTATATAAGAACATGTATGATCAAGATCAAGTGATGGGAGGGAAATGAAAAGTTGAAATATGTAGTTGAAAATATATAAGGAAGATAATTTATGTTATATTAATTGTTCTACTGAAGTATATAAAGAAAAGTTATAGAGAAATACAATAAAATTGCCAAAAAATGTTAAATATTAAGGGAATTCCCTAGAAGTCCAATGATTAGGACTCTGTACTTTCACTGCCATGAGCCTGAGGTTCACTCTCTGGTTGGGGTACTAAGATCCCACAAGCCATGAGACACGGCCACATAATAATGTAAGTATTTAAAACTGAGATCACATAGCAACAGTGTGAGTCTATCTTCAATGATTATCAACTTGTCCAATGCCTGTGCTGATCAGGGAGTTTGGGGCTTCTCTGGTGGCTCAGCTGATAAAGAATCCACCTGCAATGCAGGAGACCCAAGTTTGACCCCTGGGTGGGGAAGATCCCCTGGAGAAGGGAATGGCAACCCACTCCAGTATTCTTGCCTAGGAAATCCCATGGAGAGTGAAGCCTGGCAGGCTACAGTCCATGAGATCAGAGAGTCAGACACAACTGAACAACTAACACTTTAACATTTTTGACTTTGGACTGTATTCAAAAAGAATGCCCTAAAAGATATTTCAAAGGAGAGTGTATGGTAATAACACATGGATTATAAACTGAGAAAGGAGAAATGCATAAATAATAAAATTCTTAAATTAGAAACAACTGCACTTTTTGATGACTGTAGCTTTGTAGTATAATATGAAGTCAAGGAGTGTGATTCCTACAGCTTAATTTTTCTTTCATAAGATTGCTTTGGCATTTGGGCTTTTTGTTAGAACACTCTCTGACATAAATTGTAGCAATATCTTTTTGGATCTGTCTCCTAGAGTAATGGAAATAAAAAATGAACAAATGGGACCTAATTAAACTCAAAAGCTTTTTTTTTTTTTTTTCACAGCAAAGGAAACTGTAAACAAAAGATAACCCATAAATTGGAAGAAAATATTTGCAAACAATGTGACTGACAAGGAATTAACCTCTGAAACAGCTCATATAAAAAAGACAACCCAATCAAAAAATGGGCAGAAGGCCTAAATAGACATTTCTCCAAAGAGGGTATACAGATGGCCAAAGGCACATGAAAATATACTTATCATCTCTATATCAGAGAAATTCAAATCAAAACTATGATGATATGTCACCTCAGACTGGTCAGAATGGCCATCATCAAAAAGTCCACAAACAGTAAATGCTGCACAGGGTGTGAAGAAAAGGAGACCTTCTTACACTGTTGTTAGGAATGTAAATTGGTACAGCCACTATGGAGGTTCAATTAAAAAAAAAAAAAAAAAAAAACTAAAAATAGAGCTACCATATTGCCGGGGACCAGCCCCGGCTGATCCAGGGTACTCGAAGGAGAGACGGCGTCGGCGAGGGTCAGGATACAATAGCTTCAATTAGATATTAATTAAAGATATAAAGAGTAATAGAATAAGGATAGCTCAGTAGGAAAATTCAGTGGAGAAAAGAGGCTGAGTAGCTTGGTTTACGCGGGGGACCAATAAAACTTCAAGACAAGAAGCTTGCACCACTTACGTAGGCCGCAGGCGTCCTTCCGTACTCCCGAAGGAGAGGAGACACTGAGGCCTCCCCGGTCGGATCTTAGAAGCCCAGGCATAATTAGTAAGCATGGTGGGTTCCGCGCTCCAGATGGAGACTCAACCAGAGTGAGAGAGAGAGCGACATGGGGAGACCAGTATTTCGAGAAACTGATCCCAATTCTTTATTTTCCATGGTCTACTTTTATACACTAAGATGTTATACAAAAGTCACGTGGGGACAGCAGTCCTGACTTTTATTAAAGTCAGGTGCTTCACACAAATGTATACAGAGGTCTTAGGGGTGTTACATCATCTTCTGGCCAGGGGGGGCCTGCTGACAATTTACGACCCTCTCCTTGTGACAGCGGTCAGTCAATCAGGACACTTATTTCTCCAGGGCTGATTATTCTCAAAACAGACGCCACCCAAATAAAGTTACATTCCTACAGGGGGAGGGTGTAGTGGGTTTTAGTTAAGGAAAGAATTTACTTAGCCTAAGGTCTAACGTGATTAATATCAAAGGTTAATACTTATTTCTTCTATATATTCATTAATGTGTGTAAGGGCGGGGGATGTGGAGACTTAGCAACAAACATTGGCTCAACAAATGAAAAACCCTTCACCAATACAATTTCTAATTAGCCCATTATACTTATACTAATAGTTTTCTAACTTTTCTAAGGAACCTGTTTTTAGAAGGTTTAAAGCATCTCGTGCCTCTCACGGTTGGGAGGCTGTGAGCAATCACATGTGGCCAGACGAGCCTGTCAGGCAGGCTAGAGAACCCTCAGAGGAGTTTGTAGGTTAAAACAGTCTTATCACGCCCAGGAATTATTATTAACTGGAGCTCTAGGTTAACTCCTTCTCCGAAAGAGGTCGTGGGGGACAGCCCCCTGTAAAGTCAGAGGTGTAGGTAAGAGCACAAAGTAGTAAAGTAGGCAGGCTCTGGTTATGGGGGTAGATGCTCGAGGATTTCCAGGGGGACTCCTGAGGCTCGATCCCGCCTTTGCGTATGTCGAGCCTCCTTCCTCATGACCTTTGCCATGGGCGGAGTACCTCACTCTGGCTCCTAACACCATATGATTCAGTAACCCCACTGCTGGGCAAATATCTGGAGAAAAACATGCTCTAAAAGTATACATGCACCCCAATATTCATTGCAGCACTATTTACAATAGCCAAAACATAGAAGCAATCTTAATGTCCATTGACAGAGAAATGGAAACAAAAGATGAGGTACATATATACAATGAAATATTACTCAGCCATTAAAAAGAATTAAATAATGTCATTTGCAGCAACGTGGATAGACCTGGACATTATCATACTAACTGATGTCATACAGAGAAAGACAAATATTATATGACATCACTTATATGCCAAATAAAAAAAATAAGGTACAAATGAACTTATTTATGAAACAAAAACATGCTCAGAGAACAAACTATAGTTATCAGGTGGGAGAGGTTGGGGGGATAGATTGGGAGATAGAGATTGACATGAATACATGGCTCTATTTGAAATATATAACCAATAAGGACCTTCTGTATAGCATTAGAACTCTGCTCGGTATTCTGCAATAACCTAAATGGGGAAAGAACTTAAGAAAAGAATAGATGCATGTGTATGTATAATTGAATCACTTTGCTGTACATGTGAAACTAATATAACATTGTTAATCAACTATACTCAAATATAATACAAAAATTTTTTTAATAAAAATAATTTTATGATTAAAAAAAGAAACAATTGCATTGATCATGGAAATCAATCTGGATATCCTCATACAATTTATAAAACAGGCACTGATGCCTGATGGTAAAAATAAAAAGCAGATAATACATTTCCACTTTTTCACAGATGCAACACCAAGAAAAAGCACCAGAAGGTAATCTCGGTAAACTGATGGAGTTTGTTCTCCTGGACTTTGCTGATGTTCCTCATCTCCAGAGGTTTTTATTTGGACTGTTCTTACTCATCTATATAATTATCTTGATGGGCAATGGCATCACATTTCTGATGACAAAACTAGACCTGGTCTCCAGACCCCCATGTTTTTTTTTTTCCTTGGCAATTTTTCCCTTTTGGAAATCTGCTATGTGTCTGTTACACTCCCCAGAATGGTGACGAGTCTTTGGACACAAAGAATGACTTCTTTAGTTGCTTGTGCCACACAAATGTGCTTCATCCTTATACTTGGGGCCACAGAGTGATTCCTTCTGGCTGTGATGGCCTATGATCACTACGTGGCCATTTGTAACCCTCTGCACTATCTTCTAGTCATGAACTACAATGTGTGTATCCAGCTAATGGCTGGCTCCTGAATCAGTGGAATCCCAATCCAAATAGGCCAGACATCCCAGATTTTCTCTCTGCCCTTTTGTGGTTCTAACCTCATCAACCACTTCTTCTGTGACATCCCTCCCATACTCAAGCTGGCCTATGGGGACACTTTTCTGAATGGAATGTTGGTCTTCACAGTTGCTGCGCTGTTTGTTTTGGTTCCATTTCTGTTGATACTTGTCTCCTACGGCAAAATCATCTCCACAATCCTTACATTGACATCAGCCACAAGTTGGGGCAAAGCTTTTTCCACCTGCTCCGCTCATCATATGGTTGTGGCATTGTTCTTTGCATCAGCCATTGTCACATATTAAAGACCCAAGACCCAGGGCTCAGCAGGAACTGACAAAGTGCTTTCCCTCTTCTACACAACTGTGACACCTGTGTTTAACCCCATGATATACAGTCTAAGGAACAAGGATGTCATGATGGCACTGAGGTAATGGCCATGCAAATACCTTAGTTCATTGAAAAAATAAGTTGTATTTCAGAAGTTGATTTCTTATCCATTCATCTGCTGATGGGCATCTAGGTTGCTTCCATGTCCTGGCTATTATAAACAGTGCTGCGATGAACATTGGGGTACACGTGTCTCTTTCCCTTCTGGTTTCCTCAGTGTGTATGCCCAGCAGTGGTACATATACACAATGGAGTATTACTCAGCCATTAAAAAGAATACATTTGAATCAGTTCGAATGAGATGGATGAAACTGGAACCTATTATACAGAGTGAAGTAAGCCAGAAAGAAAAACACCAATACAGTATACTAACGCATATATATGGAATTTAGAAAGATGGTAACAATAACCCTGTGTATGAGACAGCAAAAGAGACACTGATGTATAGATCAGTCTTATGGACTCTGTGGGAGAGGGAGAGGGTGGGGAGATTTGGGAGAATAGCATTGAAACATGTATAATATCATGTATGAAACGAGTCGCCAGTCCAGGTTCAATGCACGATTCTGGATGCTTGGGGCTGGTGCACTGGGACGACCCAGAGGGAGGGTATGGGGAGGGAGGAGGGAGGAGGGTTCAGGATGGGGAACACAGGTATACCTGTGGTGGATTCATTTTGATATTTGGCAAAACTAATACAATATTGTAAAGTTTAAAAATAAAATAAAATAAAAAAAGTTGATTTCTTATGTATTTATTATAAATTTTCAATATTTATCTTAAACTCAATTTATCTGTCTATAAAGTGGTAGTTATTACCAAAGCAAAAATTACTTATAACACTGAGAAACCTTTCTGTATCCAGTTATACAGTTGTGTATGGGTCAACAAATAGCAAATCATTCACTTGGGAATTCTATAACCTTATTGTGAAATGTTATCTTTTAGTAAGAACTTTAGACAAGAATTGCTATAATAGGCCCAGTTGTAATACAGACTCACTTATATCATTTATTTGAAAGCATATTATTCAGTTCCATAGAGTTGTCACAGAAATTTGTAAAACCAGGTTAGTATTGGACATTAATTACAATGTTATGTATAGTTTGGCCTAGCAATTATTCTACAGAGAAATAATTTCTTAGAGTGAAAAGTACCTCTCATTGGGAATGTAGTTTAATAAATGATGTTGTACAATGATATTAGTAATTATTAGATATCATTTATGTGTATATCAGATTAAATCCATAATATGATTTATTGAGTTGATAAAACAAAAGATATTATTTAAATCTTTATATATAATAAGATGAGTTTGGAAAAAGTGATGGGAATATTCATAAGTCATGACTTTTTAATATATTTTCCTAGAGATGATAGTGGTGATAGGAAAGCTAGGGGAAAAGGGAAAGGATTTAAATTTTTGTAAAAGTAAGTATCTGCTATAAAAGCACAAGTAATGTACATCTTAAACCTTACATACATACACATATTAGAATGGTCAATACAAAAATAATCATCGTTATTAATTATGGAAATCACAGAGTAAATCATTCTATTTTCCCCCTTGTTTTATTGAAATTGTGCAGTTTATTACAATAAGCTTGTGCTATTCAGGTAATCAAAATAACAAACAATAAATCTGTATTCATTCTGGACAAGGAAAATAACAATTATTAGTTGTGTGTGCTATTTCTGTAGTTATATAATTTCAAAATTCCATGTATGTATAATAATCCTTCATATAGACAGGCAACAGATAATTGCAGAAATATGACCTGTCACCAGTACTCAGAGTTAGAAAATATGATGAAGCTTGAACAGTTGCTTTTAAAGTTTATTCCCATAAAAATATATGTCAGTTTTGTTCACATTTATATGGAGCTAGCTATTTCCACATGGATAGGGAGGTGCAGTACCACTTTCTCCTTGGGAGAAAACAACCAGATGACATGTGCCCAATTCTGATAATAAAGTGAAGAAGGAAAAACCAACTCTTATTGAGAACCAAGTAAACAATAAATCACCAAGATTCTCAGATAATACAGCCATCATAACCTACTAAAATCTAATGGAAATGACTGAATACAGGGGAGGTTAAAAAAAAGAGAACAACAAAATTCCAGGAAAATTTCTAGGCAGAAGTTGGATAAATCCTGAAACTATTATATGTTGAAAAGTTTGAGACAGAAATTAAGAAATCCTCTCTTTTTTCCCTCCTTCCTGTCTAATTAAAAAAACAAATTTTAGAGAGAAGAGATAACTAACGGGGGGAGGGGGGAGACAACACTTAAAAATATTGATATATCAAACTGGTATGACTGGATCTCTCTCCTTTTACAGAGAAGGGCAAATAAGAGTGATATCTTGGAGCATTATGGCTTTTTTGGTAGGTACTGAAGTTCCACAAGCTAAAAATGTCAGTGGGCACCTTCATAAATTATTTTATCTTTGGCTTGGCAACTAACAAACCATATCTAAACTAGTTACCACATTCAGTAGTAATAGCTTGCCAAAAATCTGTATCTGTAACACGTGTTTTTAAAACACAATGAATGTGTGCAAATACTACCAATGCTTTGTAAATTATAAGTATCTGTGTTAGCAAGATAATCTTTTATTACTACTTTGCATTGTACTATTTCCAGCAAAAATCACTTATAATTCTGAAAAATTAAGCACACACAATTTTATTATTTAGAAACATGAAAACAGATATTCATTTACTTAGGTATACATGCTTGTCCGTGTGTTGTACTTTAGGAGAATATTGCTTTTGTGGACTGAATTCAACTGACAATGAAGGATGGGAAGGTCAATAATATGTGCAAAACCTTTCCAAGATTAATAGCCTGATTTGGGGAAAGTGAAAAGTGAATATGTCTTCACTGTGCATCTGGGTTGTATTAATAGCTATGGATTCTTTGCTGGAAAAGAATATTCAGGGAATAATGATAGACACCTTCTCTTTCTTTCCTTCTTTTAAAGGTATCTGCATATTTATATTTATATAAGTATCATATGTATAATTGTTTTTTGGAATAGTGTTTTGCTATATGTAACCTTTATATCAATAAACTATTTCTTTAGCTGTGACGTGAAAGCATGTAAGCTTATTTCACTATCATATAATTAGTACAGAAAACATGTATGGAAATAGAATAATAGAATTGAAATATAAAGAGAAGGTGAACATATGGTCTAAGGGAAGAGTTGGAAAAAATATAAATTATGAAACAAACTTTTAGAGAGATGATGTTGAAATTTCAAAAAGGAAGATGATTGAGCTTTGCCATAATAAGCTTTATATACAAAAGATATACATATTCATATATGTACACTTATATTTTGTGTTTAAAGCATTTAGATAGATGATAGATACATAGATAAAAAGAGTTGGTGTATGTGCATGCAATAACACAGATGTGAACTTTTCTAGGTGGATTCATTGAAGTAATTATATTTAGAATGATTAAGGTTGTCATACATGGCCTTCCCCAGTGGCTCAACAGTAAAGAATCTGCCTGAAGTGCAGGAGCTGCAGGAGACATGGGTTTGATCCTTGGATTGGGCAGATACCTTGGAGAAGGGCATGGCAACCCATTTCAGTATTCTTGCCAGGATAATCCCATGGATAGAGGAGCCTGGCTGGCTACAGTCCATAGGGCGGCACAATCAGACACAACTGAAGTGACTTAGCATGCACACACAAGGTTGTCACATATATAAGTATATTGTTGTTGCTATTCAGTCGCTCAGTTGTGTCCAACTCTTTGTGAGCTCATGGACTGCAGCATGCCAGGCTTCCCTGTTCTTCATCATCTACCAGAGCTTGTTCAAATTCATGTCCATAGAATTGGTGATGCCATCCAACCACCTCATCCTCTGTTTTCCCCTTCTCCTCCTGCCCTCAGTCTTTCCCAGCATCAGGGTCTTTTCTAATGAGTCTGCTCTTCGCATCAGGTGGCCAATTTATTGGAGCTTTAGCTTCTGCATCAGTCCCTCCAATGAATATTCAGGATTGATTTTCTTTAGGATTGACTGGTTTGATCTTGCAGTCCAAAGTACTCTCAAGAGTTTTCTCCAACACCACAGTTTAAAAGCATCAATTCTTTGGCACTCAGCCTTCCTTATAAAATGTGTCTTTGAGGGTCATTGTTCTGTGATAGCCAACATACTTGACAAAACATAGAATAAATTAATAACTGCCTCATATATTGGATTTCCATACTGCAAGTATGTGTAAACACTAGAAAACCACTGAATATCTTAGATCAAATAAGATCTAAGAGAAAGAACCTTGAGATAATCTCTGTCCTTTTCTTTCAAGTGAGGTCTCATTTAGAATTGTAAGTAAAATCAAATGACTAACAAAAACTTATCTACTCTCTTTCAGTGTGATAAAGAATGATAGATGACAATGAAAAACATATTAGGGGTTGTGAGCTAAGATGGCAGAGGAGTAGGATGGGGAGAACACTTTCTCCCCCACAAATTCATCAAAAGAACATTTAAACGCTGAGTAAATTCCACAAAACAACTTCTGAATGCCGGCAGAGGACATCAGGCACCCAGAAAAGCAACCCAAGTCTTCGAAAGGCGGTAGGAAAAAATATAAAAGACAAAAAAAGAGACAAAAGAGGGAGGGACAAAGTTCCATCCCGGGAAGGGAGTCTTAAAAAGAGAGAAGTTTCCAAACACCGGGAAACCTTCTCACTGCCAAATCTGTGCTGAGCCTTGGAAGCACAGAGGGCAACGTAACAGGGAGGAAAAATAAATAAACAATTAAAACGCGCAGATTGTGAGCCCTACGGTAACTCCTCCAGCGGAGAAGCAGCGCAGATGCCTGCACATGCCACTAGCAAGCGGGGGCTGGGCAGGGAGGTGCACTGTGGGCTGCATCGCTTAGAGTAAGGATATGGCCTGAATACCCTGAGTGCTATCTGAGCGAAATAATTTGGGCTAGCAAACCAGACTGTGGGATATCTACCACGCAAAAAGCCAGCCTAAGACACCACCAGGCTCACACAGGGAACAAAGGACTGAACAGAGACAGCCGGCTGCAGACCATCCCCCTCCAGTGACAGGCAGCCAGAGCCAGAAGGGGGCAATCACAGCACCAGAGAGACATTATCTACAAAACTGTAAGCAGGCTTCTTTGCTAACTAAAACTTCTTGGGGTTCTGGACAGTCAAAATCCTCCTGAGAAGGTGTGCTGGTTGTACACCTAGATAACCGAGCGGCAGGGAGGTGATAAGTCGCAGCAATCACACTCGCCAAACACCTCATCACCTGAGCTGCTCGGACCTGGGAAGGGCACAAAACGCAGGTCCAACCGAGCCTGCGCCTCTGAGGACTACCGGAGTGCCTGAACCTGAGCGGCTTGGACCTTGGAAGTGAAAGCAGCCCAGGGCCAGCCACGGATGGTTCCCGGCAGAGCAACCTAGAGCCTGAGCAGTGTGGGCAGGGAGGCTACATGCACCGTGAGCCGGGGCAGACTCAGTGTGGCTGAGGCACTGCGAGCACATGCTAGTGTTATTTGTTTGCAGTGTCCCTCCCTCCCCACAGCGTGACTGAACAAAGTCAGCCTAAACAAAAAAAGTGTCCACCACCATCCCCTTTATGTCAGGGCGGAAACCAGACACTGAAGAGACCAGCAAACAGTAGAAGCTATAACAGAGGGAACCGCCTTGGAAGCTACAGGCAATAGATTAAAACCCTGGGTTAGTACCGACTACATAGGAAGAGGCCTATAGATCTTGAGAAATATAAATCGGACCAAGGAACTAGCCGAAAATGAACTGACCCCACAATACCCACAACAAAACCAGAGAAAGTCCTAGATATATTTTTACTATTTTTACGATCATACTTTCTTTCTTTTTTTTAATTAAAAAAATTTTTAAGCCCTCTATTATTACTTTAATTTTCACTTTTATAACCTACTATTACTTTGCAAAAAAAAAAAAAAAAGACCCTATTTTTTAAAAACAAACTTCATATATATATTTTTTATAATTTTGTGACCTTTTTTTGTTGTTGTTATTCTTATTTTCTTTAACATTGTATTTTTGAAATTCCAATCTCTACTCTAGATTTTTAATTTTAGCTTTTTGGTATTTGTTATCAATTTTGTACCTATTTTTTTAAAATAATTTTTGTGACTTTTTTTTTCTCTCTCTTTCTCTTCTTTTATATAACATTGTATATCTGAAATTCCAAACTCTACTCTAGATTTTTAATTTATGCTTTTTGGTATTTGTTATCAATTTTGTACCTGTATTTTCTTTATAATTTTTGCGACTTTGTTTGCTTTTGTTTGTTTTTTCTCTCTCTTTCTTTTCCTTCTTCTTTTCTTTAACATTGTATTTTTGAAATTCCAAACTCTACTCTAGATTTTTAATTTTTGCTTTTATATATTTGTTACCAAATTTGTACCTTTAAGAACCCAATCTTCAGTACCCAGTTTTCACTAGGGAGCGAGATTACTGGCTTGACTGCTCTCTATCCCTTTGGACTCTCCTTTTTCTCCACCAGATCGCCTGTGTCTCCTCCCTAACCCCTCTCTACTCTACCCAACTCTGTGAATTTCTGTGTGTTCCAGACGGTGGAGAACACTTAGGGAACTGATTACTGGCTGGATCTGTCTCCCTCCTTTTCATTCCCCCCTTTTATCCTCCTGGCCACCTCTGTCTCCTTCCTCCTTCTTCTCTTCTCTGTATAACTCCGTGAACATCTCTGAGCGGTCCAGTTGTGGATTGCACATAAGGAAGTGGTTACTGGTTAGCCCACTCTCTCCTCTATTGATTCCACTTCATCTCATTCGGGTCACCTCTAACTTCCTACTCCCTCTTCTCTTCTCCATGTAATGCTGTGAACCTCTCTGGGTAAACCTCATGGTGGAGAAACTTTTCATCTTTAATGTAGCTGTTTTATCAATGGTGCTATATAGAAGAAGTTTTGAAACTACTGTAAAAATAAGACCGAGAACTGGAAGCAGGAGGCATAAGTACAAACCCTGACTCCAGGGAACTCCTGACTCCAGGTAAGAGTAATTGACAGGAGCTCATCAAATGCCTCCATACCTACACTGAAACCAAGCACCACACAAGGGCCAACAAGTTCCAGGGCAAGACATAACAAGCAAATTCTCCAGCAACACAGGAACACAGCCCTGAGCTCCAAGATACAGGCTGCCCAAAGTCACCCCAAAACCATAGACATCTCATAACTCATTACTGGACACTTCATTGCACTCCAGAGAGAAGAAGTACAGCTCCACCCACCAGAACACCGACACAAGCTTCCCTAACCAAAAAACCTTGACAAGCCACCTGTAAAAACCCACACACAGCAAGGAAATGCCACAATAAAGAGAACTCCACAAACTGCCAGAATATAGAAAGGACACCCCAAACTCAGCAATATAAACAAGATGAAGAGACAGAGGAATACCCAGCAGATAAAGGAACAGGATAAATGCCCACTAAACCAAACAAAAGAGGAAGAGATAGGGAATCTACCTGATAAAGAATTCCGAATAATGATAGTGAAATTGATCCAAAATCTTGAAATCAAAATGGAATCACAGATAAATAGCCTGGAGACAAGGATTGAGAAGATGCAAGAAAGGTTTAACAAGGACCTAGAATAAATAAAAAAGAGTCAATATACAATGAATAATGCAATAAATGAAATAAAAACACTTGGAGGCAACAAATAGTAGAATAACAGAGGCAGAAGATAGGATTAGTGAATTAGAAGATAGAATGGTAGAAATAAATGAATCAGAGATGAAAAAAGAAAAACGAATTAAAAGAAATGAGGACAATCTCAGAGACCTCCAGGACAATATTAAAAGCTACAACATTTGAATCATAGGGGTACCAGAAGAAGAAGACAAAAAGAAAGACCATGAGAAAATACTTGAGGAAATAAGAGTTGAAAACTTCCCTAAAATGGGGAAGGAAATAATTACTCAAGTCCAAGAAACCCAGAGAGTCCCAAACAGGATAAACCCAAGGCGAAACACCCCAAGACACATATTAATCAAATTAACAAAGATCAAACACAAAGAACAAATATTAAAAGCAGCAAGGGAAAAACAACAAATAACACACAAGGGAATTCCCATAAGGATAACAGTTGATCTTTCAATAGAAACTCTTCAAGCCAGGAGGGAATGGCAAGACATACTTTAAGTGATGAAAGAAAATAACCTACAGCCCAGATTATTGTACCCAGAAAGGATCTCATTCAAATATGAAGGAGAAACCAAAAGCTTTTCAGACAAGCAAAAGCTGAGAGAATTCAGCACCACCAAACCAGCTCTCCAACAAATATTAGAGGATATTCTTTAGACAGGAAACACAAAAACGGTGTATAAATTCGAACCCAAAACAATAAAGTAAATGGCAATGGGATCATACTTATCAATAATTACCTTAGACGTAAATGGGTTGAATGCCCCAACCAAAAGACAAAGACTGGCTGAATGGATAAAAAACAAAACCCCTACATATGCTGTCTACAAGAGACCCACCTCAAAACAGGGGACACATAGAGACTGAAAGTGAAGGGCTGGAAAAAGATTTTCCATGCAAATAGGGACCAAAAAAAAAAAAAAAAAAGCAGGAGTAGCAATACTCATATCAGATAAAATACTTTAAAGCAAAGGCTGTGAAAAGAAACAAAGACGGTCACTACATAATGATCAAAGGATCAATCCAAGAAGAAGATATAACAGTTATAAATATATATGCACCCAACACGGGAGCCCCACAATATGCAAGACAAATGCTAACAAGTATGAAAGGAGAAATTAACAATAACACAATAATAGTGGGAGACTTTAATACCCCACTCACAACTACATCATCTAAACAGAAAATTAACAAGGAAACACAAACTTTAAATGATACAATAGACCAGTTAGACCTAATTGATACCTATAGGACATTTCATCCCAAAACAATGAATTTCACCTTTTTCTCAAGCACACATGGAACCTTCTCCAGGATAGGTCACATCCTGGGCCATAAAACTAGCCTTGGTAAATTCAAAAAAATAGAAATCATTCCAAGCATCTTTTCTGACCACAATGCAGTAAGATTAGATCTCAATTACAGGAGAAAAACTATTAAAAATTCCAACATATGGAGGCTGAACAACACGCTGCTGAATAACCAACAAATCACAGAAGAAATCAAAAAAGAAATCAAAATTTGCATAGAAACTAATGAAAATGAAAACACAACAACCCAAAACCTGTGGGACACTTTAAAAGCAGTCCTAAGGGGAAAGTTCATAGCAATACAGGCATACCTCAAGAAAAAAGAAAAAAGTCAAATAAATAACCTAACTCTACACTTAAAGCAACTAGCAAAGGAAGAAATGAAGAACCCCAGGGTTAGTAGAAGGAAAGAAATCTTAAAAATTAGGGCAGAAATAAATGCAAAAGAAACAAAAGAGACCATAGCAAAAATCAACAAAACCAAAAGCTGGTTCTTAGAAAGGATAAATAAAATTGACAAACCTTTAGCCAGACTCATCAAGAAACAAAGGGAGAAAAATCAAATCAATAAAATTAGAAATGAAAATGGAGAGATCACAACAGACAACACAGAAATACAAAGGATCATGAGAGATTACTATCAAAAATTATATGCCAATAAAACGGACAACTTGGGAGAAATGGACAAATTCTTAGAAAAATACAACTTCCCAAAACTGGACCAGGAAGAAATAGAAAATCTTAACAGACCCATCACAAGCACGGAAATTGAAACTGTAATCAAAAATCTTCCAGCAAACAAAAGCCCAGGTCCAGACGGCTTCACAGCTGAATTCTACCAAAAATTTAGAGAAGAGCTAACACCTATCCTACTCAAGCTCTTCCAGAAAATTGCAGAGGAAGGTAAACTTCCAAACTCATTCTATGAGGCCACCATCACCCTAATACCAAAACCTGACAAAGATGCCACAAAAAAGAAAACTACAGGCCAATATCGCTGATGAACATAGATGCAAAAATCCTTAACAAAATTCTAGCAATCAGAATCCAACAACACATTAAAAAGATCATATACCATGTCCAAGTGGGCTTTATCCCAGGGATGCAAGGATTCTTCAATATCCACAAATCAATCAATGTAATACACCACATTAACAAATTGAAAAATAAAAACCATATGATTATCTCAATAGATGCAGAGAAAGCCTTTGACAAAATTCAACATCCATTTATGATAAAAAAAAAAACTCTCCAGAAAGCAGGAATAGAAGGAACATACCTCAACATAATAAAAGCTATATATGACAAACCCACAGCAAACATTATCCTCAATGGTGAAAAATTGAAAGCATTTCCTCTAAAGTCAGGAACAAGACAAGGGTGCCCACTTTCACCATTACTATTCAACATAGTTTTGGAAGTTTTGGCCACAGCAATCAGAGCAGAAAAAGAAATAAAAGGAATCCAAACTGGAAAAGAAGAAGTAAAACTCTCACTGTTTGTAGATGACATGATCTTCTACATAGAAAACCCTAAAGACTCCACTAGAAAATTACTAGAACTAATCAATGAATATAGTAAATTTTCAGGATATAAAATCAACACACAGAAATCCCTTGCATTCCTATACACTAATAATGAGAAAATAGAAAGAGAAATTAAGGAAACAATTCCATTCACCATTGCAACGGAAAGAATAATATACTTAGGAATATATCTACCTAAAGAAACTAAAGACTTATGTATAGAAAACTGTAAAACACTGGTGAAAGAAATCAAAGAGGACACTAATAGATGGAGAAATATATTATGTTCATGGATTGGAAGAATCAATATAGTGAAAATGAGTATACTACCCAAAGCAATTTATAGATTCAATGCAATCCCTATCAAGCTACCAACGGTATTCTTTATAGAGCTAGAACAAATAATTTCACAATTTGTATGGAAATACAAAAAACCTTGAATAGCCAAAGCTATCTTGAGAAAGAAGAATGGAACTGGAGGAATCAACCTACCTGACTTCAGGCTCTACTACAAAGCCACAGTCATCAAGACAGTATGGTACTGGCACAAAGACAGAAATATAGATCAATGGAACAAAATAGAAAGCCCAGAGATAAATCCACGCACATATGGACACCTTATCTTTGACAAAGGAGGCAAGAATATACAATGGATTAAAGACAATCTCTTTAACAAGTGGTGCTGGGAAAACTGGTCAACCACTTGTAAAAGAATGAAACTAGAGCACTTTCTAACACCATACACAGAAATAAACTCAAAATGGATTAAAGATCTAAGCATAAGACCAGAAACTATAAAACTCCTAGAGGAGAATATAGGCAAAACACTCTCCGACATACATCACACCAGGAGCCTCTATGACCCACCTCCCAGAATATTGGAAATAAAAGCAAAAATATACAAATGGGGCCTAATTAAACTTTAAAAGCTTCTGCACAACAAAGGAAACTATAAACAAGGTGAAAAGACAGCCTTCAGTATGGGAGAAAATAATAGCAAATGAAGCAACTGACAAACAACTAATCTCAAAAATATACAAGCAACTCCTACAGCTCAGTTCCAGAAAAATAAATGACCCAATCAAAAAATGGGCCAAAGAACTAAAGAGACACTTCTCCAAAGAAGACATACAGATGGCTAACAAACACATGAAAAGATGCTCAACATCACTCATTATCAGAGAAATGCAAATCAAAACCACTATGAGGTACCATTTCATGCCAGTCAGAATGGCTGTGATCCAAAAATCTACAAGCAATAAATGCTGGAGAGGGTGTGAAGAAAAGGGAACCCTCTTACACTGTTAGTGGGAATGCAATCTAGTACAGCCACTATGGAGAACAGTGTGGAGATTCCTTAAAAAACTGGGAATAGACCTGCCTTATGATCCAGCAATCCCACTGCTGGGCATACACACTGAGGAAACCAGAAGGGAAAGAGACACGTGTACCCCAACGTTCATCGCAGCACTGTTTATAATAGCCAGGACATGGAAGCAACCTAGATGCCCATCAGCAGATGAATGGATAAGAAAGCTGTGGTACATATACACAATGGAGTATTACTCAGCCATTAAAAAGAATACATTTGAATCAGTTCAAATGAGGTGGATCAAACTGGAGCCTATTATACAGAGTGAAGTAAGCCAGAAAGAAAAACACCAATACAGTATACTAACGCATATATATGGAATTTAGAAAGATGGTAACAATAACCCTGTATATGAGACAGTGAAAGAGACACTGATGTATAAAACAGTCTTTTGGACTCTGTGGGAGAGGGAGAGGGTGGGATAATTTGGGAGAATGGCATTCAAATACATATAATATCATATATGGAACGAGTCACCAGTCAAGGTTTGATGCACGATACTGGATGCTTGGGGCTGGTGGACTGGGACGACCCAGAGGGATGGTATGGGGAGGGAGGAGGGAGGAGAGTTCAGGATGGGGAACACATGTATACCTGTGGCGGATTCATTTCGATATTTGGCAAAACCAATACAATATTGTGAAGTTTAAAAATAAAATAAAAATTTAAAAAAAAACATATTAGGAAAAAATAGTTAATGAATTAAAGAATGTTTCTGGAATCTTGAAAATCAATTGATGAGAATCAAGAAAGGAAAGGAGATATAAAAATATGTGTTCTATGGAAATTCAGTGCAAAATTAAATGTTCCATGTCAGCAAATAGTGGCAGGTGCTGTAAGCCAAGGTTAAGATCAGGTATTTATTCATGCATGCATATTGTGAGACACCAAGGCAGAATGAACTCTGCCTGAAGGTTTAAGAAGACAGGGAAGTGTGAACATTGTTGTAAGAGAAAGTGTATTAATAATATTGTTAAAAATAATTTCAATATTTAAATGAGTAGCCTTCATTCTATAGAAAATTAGATGTTGGCATATGCTTCCTTCTCCAAGATTTTTAAAATTTCCAAAAAGACTCCTTGAATCCAAGATATTGTGTTCATTGCTTTGACATAATTAATGATAGTAGGCATTATTGCTATTTTATAGACAGAGAAATTGATACAAAAAGAAGTTGAGATACTTGAGAATGCACAGATTATAATAAATGAAAAACAAAAATCAGTTATCTTAATTATAGGACTGATACTGTTTCATTTCATTACAATTTGCTTATCTAAGAGTTAAGGGAAAGAGTTATTATTGTTGTTCAGTCTCAAAGTCATGTCCAACTGTTTGTGACCCTGTGGACTGTAGTATGCCAGGCTCCTCTGTCCTCCACTGTCTCCCAGAGTTTGCTTAAGTTCATGCCCATTGAGTCCATGATGCTAATTATCTCATTCTCTGCCACTTCCTTTTACTTTTGCCTTCAATCTTTCCCAGCATCAGGGTCTTTTCCAATGAGTTGGTTCTTTGCATCAGGTGGCCAGTATTGGAGCTTCAAATTTAGCATCAGAACTTCCAATGACTATTCAGAGCTGATTTCCTTTAGGACTGACTGGTTTGACCTCCTTGCATCCAAGAGACTTCTTTAGCATCACAGTTTGAAAGGGAAAGAATAGCACTCCCATAATTATTATATCTTCACTTTATCACCATCAGTAATGTATTTAATTTTTGACACATACAAAAAATAGATGAAGTAGGTTAAGATATTTACACTCATGTGTGCCATATGTGTGTACTCATTCAGTCATGTTGGACTCCTGCTAACCCATGGACTATATAGCCCACAAGGCTCCTCTGTTGATGGAATTTTTCATGAAAGAATATTGCAGTGAGTTGCCATTTGCTTCTCCAGGGAATCTTCCCGACCCAGGAATCGAACCTGCATCTGCTGCATTGGCAGGCAAATTCTATACCAATGCAACACCTAGGAATCCCCACAAGCCCTAGAAAAATAAAAATCCAAATTTATAAATCAAATGTTATAATTAAACTGTTAACTCTTTTAAAGAGAAATTAATCTGAAGGAACAAAGTCTACAAAAGAAATTAAACCTATAAAGTGACATTATCATTAGATAAATAAATGATATTGCCTACAAGTATTAGTAATAATTTTTAGTTATAGAGACTGAATATCCCTTGAGTTACACATTCAAAAGAGAGAAGCAGGTGTATAGTCAAGTGTTGACAAATTCTCTCTTTTTTCTTTTCTGTTAGGATACTTATGATGGGTTAATTCTTGATTTTATCTATATCCTCTGGTTAATTTCATATACATTACTGAAAGATCAACTGGTTATATTTATACTAATTTAAATACAGCTTATAGGCAGGCAGTGTTAGGCATTTTTATGTATATATTACTATTTGTGGTATTAAGTAATTGTGTGTGAATCTTTGCTTGGAAAGTGAAAGTCGCTTAGTGGTGTTGGATTCTTTGCAACCCCATAGACTATACAGTCCATGGAATTCTCCAGGCCAGAATACTGGAATGGGTTGCCTTTCCCTTCTTCAGGGGATGTTCTCAACACAGGGATCGAACCCAGGTCTCCTGCATTGCAGGCAGATTCTTTATCAGCTGAGCCATAAGGGAAGCCCAAGAATACTGGAGTGGGTAGCCTATCTCTTCTCCAGGGTATCTTCCTGACCCTGGAATCGAACTGGGGTCTCCTGAATTGCAGGCAGATACTTTAAGCCTGCATTTTCATCTAAATTACTAATCTGTTCCTTGATACTAAGTGTAAAAAAAGAATCCATACATATATTTTTTTCATTGCAACTTTGTTAATTCAAGTAAGCTCTAGCAAAGATTCTAAGTAGGAAATGCATTTTTGAAGTTGGTATGAAGTACAGTAATGAAAGCAGTATGACAGTGCTGTGTCAGATATTTGATATTCAATTTTTATCACTCTTGGAAGAAGTGGGAAGAAAAGACCCAGATATTCAGCTCCCTCTGGTTACACATGGAACACTTTTCTTAATTTATACTGAGAAAGTGGATGCAATGAAAGATTTTCATTCTATTTTTAAATTACTGTTCACAAACATATGACTTATAATTTAGTCTCGTGTTCATTCCTCATCACGTATCTAACAAAAAATCTCCCATTAGAAATGACTGTGTTACAAATACAAATGGCGGTACCAGTATATTTGTAAATAGTTTACCAGTTATCAAAGCAAAGTATTTTTTTTTTTCCTACACATTTTAAGCAAAATTCTAGTGGTTTACTTATCTGAAAGTGTTAGAGTTGGGTAAATTTAAAATGGCTATGAAAAAGCGGATTTGTCTTAAAGAATAAAACACGATTAATTTTCTTATTTAAAATGTAGTCAAATTGACTTCAGGCAGAAAGCCCAAAATATGTAATAAGTGTAAATGACAACATAATAATTGGGAATAATTAAACTATCAGTAAACATGGGAAGAGTGAAATTAAATCATGTTTCTGTGAGCCCTCTGAGACAAACATTGAAAAGTGACCTTTCACATCTTCACAGTGTTTTCTTTTTTTTTTTAATTTTATTTTATTTTTAAACTTTACATAATTGTATTAGTTTTGCCAAATATCAAAATGAATCTGCCGCAGGTATACATGTGTTCCCCATCCTGAACCGTCCTCCCTCCTCCCTCCCCATACCATCCCTCTGGGTCGTCCCAGTGCACTAGCCCCAAGCATCCAGTATCGTGCATGGAACCTGGACTGGCAACTCGTTTCTTACATGATATTTTACATGTTTCAATGTCATTCTCCCAAACCTTCCCACCCTCTCCCTCTCCCACAGAGTCCATAAGACTGTTCTATACATCAGTGTCTCTTTTGCTGTCTCGTACACCGGGTTATTGTTACCATCTTTCTAAATTCCATATATATGCGTTAGTATACTGTATTTATGTTTTTCCTTCTGGCTTACTTCACTCTGTATAATAGGCTCCAGTTTGATCCACCTCATTTGAACTGATTCAAATGTATTCTTTTTAATGGCTGAGTAATACTCCATTGTGTATATGTACCACAGCTTTCTTATCCATTCATCTGCTGATGGGCATCTAGGTTGCTTCCATGTCCTGGCTATTATAAACAGTGCTGCGATGAACGTTGGGGTACACGTGTCTCTTTCCCTTCTGGTTTCCTCAGTGTGTATGCCCAGCAGTGGGATTGCTGGATCATAAGGCAGTTCTATTTCCAGTTTTTTAAGGAATCTCCACACTGTTCTCCATAGTGGCTGTACTAGTTTGCATTCCCACCAACAGTGTAAGAGGGTTCCCTTTTCTCTACACCCTCTCCAGTATTTATTATTTGTAGACTTTTGGATCACAGTGTTTTCTTAAGTAATAGTTTTTTCAAAGCTGAAATCATATCCTTATTCCTAAGACTGTATATCAAGGGGTTAAACGTTGGCATCACAGAGGTGTAGGAAACAGAGCATTTTGTAGGTTCCTGGGGAATGATTTGATTTGGGGCATAAATAGGTAATACTCACAGAGTGAAAGAATAAAAGTACAGTGGTGAGATGGGAAGAGCAGGTCGAGAAGGTTTTGGACCGTCCTGTGGCTGAGTGCAGCTTTCAGATAGGAGAAATGATTTTGACATCAGAGCCAAGTATCAGGAAGAACAGAATCGTGGCAAACAGCACAGCAACCACATAGACACATATTTCATTAAGCGCAGTGTCCCCACAGGCCAGGGTGATCAACAGGGAATGTCACAGAAATGGTTGATCTGGTGTGAAGCACAGAAGGGCAGTGAGGACACCTGGCATGTCTGTGTTGTCAAGACTGGAATTTCACCCTCCCAGGCGCCAACAGTCAAGTGGACGCCCGTCCTGTGGGTCATGAGCAGAGGGCGGCTCAGAGGCTGCACATGGACACACGGGGTCACAGGCCTAACTGTCAGGAGGCGCGCCCCCCGGGCTCCCAGAACAAGGAAGAAGCACGTTTGATGGCGCAGCTCAGCAAAGAAACGCTTCTTCTGTCTTGGGTCCAAAGTTTCACTAGAATCCTAGGGAGAGTGACAGATACGTAACAGATTTCCAGTGATGGGAAATTTGCAAGGAAAAAAATACATTGGTGTCTGGAGCACAGGGTCTACACTCGTGATTATTATGATAAGACCATTTCCTGTTAAGATGAATATGTAGATGAGAAAGAAAATTCCAAAATAGAATTCCCTGGAGGTTTGGAAGATGCAAAAATCCCAGGAGAACAAATGTCATGACTGAAGAGAAATTGGTTTCTGCTGTTTGGTCTCCTGGAAGCATCTGCAATATATATATATATATATATATATATATATATATATATATATATATATATATAATCGATGTAAAGTCCTCTATCTCTGAGTTGCAGTTTGCCAAGTGATAAAATGTGTACACTGCACTTTCAAAGCTAATTTGAATCCTAGAAAGGCATCTAAATTTGATATTAAGCCATAGTTTAAAGAAGTTCATTCTTTCACAAAAAATAATCCATCAGAAAAGAGTAATATCAGGAATTAGGTCTGCTGATAGATGGCTGTGTTTTCCTGTTACTGATAATGAAATAATTGAAGCTTCATTTTGTTATTCAGCTTTGTGGGAGAAATATATAGCAAGAAATCTGACAATTTTACTAAGAATGACCTTTCCATCAATTCTCCTTTCTCATGTTATTTGTTTTAAATTAATTGCATTTATTTATATTTTGATTTAAGCTATCCAAATATTTTTGAGTCATCCTGCAACTATAATTAAAAAATAAGCCAAAAAAAGTGATTTGGGGGATGATCTTTGTGATTTTTTATGGTTATATTAGTTGGTATAGTCAGTTTATTTCAATTGAAAGTCATAAAGAACTCAGCCATAGAGGTTTTTATCAAATCTCAAACACTGATTTTTGCATTTGAGTGGTAATTCCTGCAATCAATACCCATGCTTTCAATAAATTTGAACTTAAAGATGCTATATAAATTGATTAAGATCAAAGAAAATAAAGGGCATTATTAAGACTGAATTTTAGGCATGTACGACTCAAAATCCAAGTTACTTTTACTGCAAAATACTTTTACTGAAAATAATTTCAGGGGAACATAGAATGTGTCATTTATATATACTTGTCCTTCCTGGGAACTAACATATGCAAATAACCCATTATAAGTATCTGATTTACAAATGGATAACAATATCCAGTGATCACTCACCTAGAACCAGACATCCTAGAATGTGAAGTCCAGTGGGCCTTAGAAAGCATCACTACGAACAAAGCTAGTGGAGGTGATGGAATTCCAGTGGAGCTGTTTCAAATCCTGAAAGATGATGCAGTGAAAGTGCTGCACTCAATATGCCAGCAAGTTTGGAAAACTCAGCAGTGGCCACAGGACTGGAAAAGGTCAGTTTTCATTCCAACCCCAAAGAGAGGCAATGCCAAAGAATGCCCAAACTACCGCACAATTACACTCTCTCACATGCTAGTAAAGTAATGCTCAAAATTCTCCAAGCCAGGCTTCAGCAATACATGAACTATGAACTTCCAGATGTTCAAGCTGGTTTTAGAAAAGGCAGATGAACCAGAGATCAAATTGCCAACATCCGCTGGATCATAGAAAAAGCAAGAGAGTTCCAGAAAAACATCTATTTCTGCTTTATTGACTATGCCAAAGCCTTTGACTGTGTGGATCACAATAAACTGTGGAAAATTCTGAAAGAGATGGGAATACCAGAGCACCTGACCTGCCTCTTGAGAAACCTGTATGCAGGTCAGGAAGCAACAGATAGAACTGGACATGGAACAACAGACTGGTTCCAAATATGAAAAGGAGTACGTCAAGGCTGTATATTGTCATCCTGCTTATTTAACTTATAGGCAGAGTGCATCATGAGAAATGCTGGGCTGGAAGAAGCACAAGCTGGAATCAAGATTGCCGGGAGAAATATCAATAACCTCAGATATGCAGATGACACCACCCTTATGGCAGAAAGTGAAGAGGAACTAAAAAGCCTCTTGACGAAAGTGAGAGAGGAGAGTGAATAATTGGTTTAAAGCTCAACATTCAGAAAACTAAGATCATGGCGTCTAGTCCCATCACTTCATGGGAAATAGATAGGGAAATGGAAATAATGTCAGACTTTATCTTTTTGGGCTCCAAAATCACAGCAGATGTTGATTGCACCCATGAAATTAAAAGACACTTACTCCTTGGAAGGAAAGTTATGACCAGCCTAGATAGCATATTGAAAAGCAGAGACATTACTTTTCCAACCAAGGTCCGTCTAGTCAAGGCTATGGTTTTTCCAGTGGTCATATATGGATGTGAGAGTTGTACTATGAAGAAAGCTGAGTGCTGAAGAATTGATGCTTTTGAACTGTGGTGTTGGAGAAGACTCTTGAGAGTCCCTTGAACTGCAAGGAGATCCAACCAGTCCATCCTAAAGAAAATCAGTCCTGGGTGTTCTTTGGAAGGACTGATATTAAAGCTGAAACTCCAATACTTTGGCCACCTCATGCGAAGAGTTGACTAATTGGAAAAGACTCTGATGCTGGGAGGGATTGGGGGCAGGAGGAGAAGGCGACGTTAGAGGATGAGATGGCTGGATGGCATCACTGACTCGATGGACATGAGTTTTCATAAACTCTGGGAGTTGGTGATGGACAGGGACGCCTCGCATGCTGAGATTCATGGGGTCGCAAAGAGTCACACACAACTGAGTGACTGAACTGAACTGAACAATATCCACTATTAATTAGGTTACTATATCCTCCATAAATGATTGGTATGGGATGCACTATTCTCATTATTGTGTTTTATTTTCACCTCTCTCTCTCTCTGCACATTGAAGTCTTATCTTAATTCTTCTCCAATACTGTAACAATATCCTTCCGTATTTTTCTTTAGTGTTTTGGGAAAAACAAATCAGAGAAAATTAAAGATAACAATCAAAAAACAAATTGGAAAATAGCAATCTACAACTGAGGACTAATTTGCTTGACTAAGATTTGAGACAAGTTCTTAATAAGATGCAATGATAAGTAATTTTTGAAATTTCCACACATATTGTGAATATTAAATAGAAATTGCATGATAAAACATTTTGAAATGTAGAGAACTTATTAAGCAATTTCTATCCAGTTTTTAATTCCCTCCTTAAATATTATAGTAGCATAAAATATTTCCTTCATATAAAAGTACTGAGGACTTTCTCATGAATTTGGAATGTTTTCCAGGTGGTTTCAGGGATATTATTCATGCATGGCTTTATTATAATACTGAAAAATATTAATGCATTCATCTATGACAGTGAAAGATGTATGTACTCATCACACATTGTGTTGGACTCATATTATTTCTGTTTTATTAATCTAAAATCTAAAATCTAATCTAAAATCTAAAGCTACAAAGAAAAAGTGTACAAACCAAACAGTTGATGACTATAAATTCCATTCTAAGTCTACTATTTATTTCAGGCTTTGATTAACAGTTTCTATTTGTGTTAAATGATTTTATATTTACTTTCCAAAACAGTGTAATTGAAATTACAGTGTTCTGCAATACAGAGGGGATTCCTACATGGTGCTAGTGGTAAACAATTGTCCTGCCAGTGCAGGAGATGCATGAGTTGCAGGTTCGATCCCTAGGTCTGGAAGATTGCCTGGAGGAAGAGATAGCAACCCTCTCCAGCATTCTTGCCTGGAAAATTCCATGGACAGAGGAGCCTGATGGGCTACCAAAGAGTCAGACACAATTGAGCACACATTCACACACGCAATACAGAGATGATGGTATTATCCACCACATCTACTATAAGGCTCTCCACATTTTATTTTTTCAAATGATACTTAAGCAATAAAATGAGTATGAGCTGAGTGAAATTCAAGCAATATAAAGAGAGAAAAGGAAAAAGAGGACAAGAGAAAGAGAGGGGGAGAGAGGGGAAAGGAGGAAAGAAAGAGGGAAGAAGGGAGGGAAGGAGAGAGGGAGGGAAAGAAAGAAGAGAGGGAGAGAAAGATGGAAAAGCCACAACCTATGAATTATTCTGAGTATTTTCATAACAAAATATTCACCTTAGTGAATCCCTGGTGGCTCAGCAATAAAGACTCCACCTGTAATGCAGGAGACATGGGTCTAATTTCTGGGTCAGGAAGATCCCCTTGAGAAGGAAATGGCAACCCGCTCCAGTATTGCCTGGGAAATCTCTTGGATTGAGGAGCCTGGTGGGCTGCAGTCCATGGGGATCACAAGAGTCAGACAGGACAGTGACTAAACCATCACCAGTGTTTTCAATCTACACCTAATACTGGAGATGAGATTGGTATTGTGATTTGATTTTATACTTATACCCCTTCACTGTACATAGAGAAAGGCAGTGTCACATCACTACTCTAAAATTAATTCTACTCAAACTTTTCTTTTGTAGAAGTCCTTCCAAGTGAATAGTAAACAGGCTTTTTTAATTGAGACTTTTTGTTTGTTTGTTTTTCCTTTAGGTTGGCTTCTTTTCTTAGGGATGCAGGCCAATTTCTCTTTTACTTAGCTAATGACCTCAGGACTCTAACTCCCTCTGGATGAGGACAAATACAGTTATATTTGTAGTCTGATTTTGTAGTATTTGTTTAATCAGAAAAGCATAACATCAATGATTTTTTTTAATGCCCTAAAATGTTAGATTCCTTTTCAAGAAGACTTTCCTGTTGGCTCAGATGGTAAAGAGTCTACCTGCAGTGCAGGAGACCTGGGTTTGACCCCTGGGTCACATAGATCCCCTTGAGAATGGAATAGCTACTGACAACTCCAATATTCTTGTGGGAAAATTCCATGGACAGAGGAGCCTGGAGGGCTACAGTCCATGAGAACAAGGAGTTGGACACAACTGAGCAACTAATACTTTTCAGAATAGTGTTTCTTCAAAAATAATACTGTATTTCATTGAGGGTAGTATGCAAACACTTTTAAAACATTTTAAAAGAAACCAATTACTGCCTTCTTAAGTAAGTTTTTCTACGTTTAAAATTTTCTTTAAAACTGCCTCAACTATTTTAATAACTTTTGTTACATTAAAACTAACAATACATTTCAAAATTATTTTAGTCATTTATCTCACTAATTTTCTAACAGAATAATGAAGATGTTGCCTGAAATATAGTCTAACTTGTTAAATTTAATATATTATCTTAATAGCCTGTAAATATTTGGGCTTTATAAACTTTGATATTTAAGGTGTGATTAGTTAAGAAAATCAATCTAAAATGTAAACACACTTTTGATGTAAGAGTTCACGCTTACCTTCCTGGATTGGAATCAAGTTACTTCTTTCTTTGATACACAGTATTTTAAATGTTGTTCTATTGATATTAAACCTTAAACAATTTGAATGTTAGGTGTTGCAAATGTCTTTCTAAATTATTTTTTCCCTCCAAAGCAAATAGTGCTCTTTAACTAGAAATAGATTTCTTTTGGCCTTGGGAATTAGTTCTCTCCTGTATCAATGTATAATCGAACCAACTCATTTATACTAGCCATTCAAATATTTTGGAAAGCAACCAAAAATGCCCCTGGCCATAGCACTCCTTTTCAGTGATGTCTTACTCTATTCTGTAGTGCTTTAAATAACAAGGCAACTGACTTCGGGATTCTTGCCTGGAGAATCTCATGGACAGAGGAACCCGGCGGCCTACAGTCCATTGGGTCACAAAGAGTCGGATATGACTGAAGCTACTTGGTACGCAAGCACATAAATATCCTAGGAGAATTAAGACATCTAATGTTGATGAAGGAGTAGGTACTAGACCAATGGAATCTAAGACATTTAAAAATTTTCCCAACACAAATCTGACTAACTGATTTTTGACAAAGGTTCAAAATCATTCAATATATTTAAGAAAAAAACATATTGTCTTAAAAAAGTTATTAAAGCATTGCACATGCAAATCCAAAGAAACAAACAACAACAAAAACCCCTGAACTTCTATATAAACCATAAAACCTTCTTTAAAAATTAACTCAAAATTGATCGAATGAGGGAGAGAAATGGTGATGCCATCCAACCATCTCATCCTCTGTTGCTCCCTTTCCCTCTTGCCCTCAGTCTTTTGCAAACATGCACACATATACACATACAAACACACAGAGATGTTTTTCCAGAAACTGGATGTATGATTTCCGGGGCTGTGTGTGCACGTCTGTGTGCTCAGTTGCTTCAGTCGTGTCTGATTCTTTGTGATCCTCAGGCTGCCCCAATTGGTTTGCTGTAGTTTCTCATTAAACTTAACAATTGAATATTTAAAAATTAATATATATTAACAGATAAAGATATAGATTAGATATCTAGATACAGGTATAGATATAAATATCATGTGGCTTCCCAGGTGGTGCTAGTGGTAAAGAATCCATCTGAAAATACAGGAGACCTAAAAGATACAGGTTCAATCCCTGGGTTGGAAAGATACCCTGATAGTTTGTGAGTTTTGAGGAATCAGTCCATTTCATCTTATTGGCAATTTTATAGACACAGAGTTATTAAAAGCATCTTTATTAACCCTTTAATAATATCTATATATTTCAATGTGCCAACTCTCATTCTTTGTGTTTAATACATTTGATATGTCTTTTTTCATTGTCTATTTTTTAAAAATCGTATTTACTTTATAAAGTTTACAAAGTATCAGCTTTTTACTTGATTGACTTTATCTATCTTTTTTTTTAGTTTTGGTGATTTCTAGTCTTTTTGGTTTTTCTTCCTTTTGTTTGATTTGGATTTATTTCACTATGACTTTTAGAATTTATTGTGGTGAAAATTTAATTTATTGACTTAAGATGTTATTTTAATGTTCTAAGTGTTCAGTACTATAATATTTTATTTAAGTACTGCTTTGGCTGCATCTCTTAGATTGTGATATGTTACATTTGTATTAAGTAAAAATGTAGATCAATAAGAGGAAGACCTCCAGATACTTGAAAAGCTACATAACATATAACACTTCAATAGTGATAGCTTTCAATGCATGGACATTATATTTCTAAAATGTATTGTTCTAACTCTCTTTTCACTGTTCTTTTTTTTGGAAGATACATTCCTGGTTTATTATCTCCATATTCAAAAAGAATTTCAAAGTAACAAAATAATTCTATCCACCATAGAATCCACAATAGGGTTGGGCTCTGGGGACCAAATTCATTGTTCATAGGGTGGGCAGAACCCTCTGCCTCTAAACAATTTTTTGAGCTAGTTTAACTTTCAGCTCTGAGTCCTGGTCACAGTCTTGAAATCACAGAAGGTTAGAGACTGGAATTACTCAGCCAGAGGGATGAGTTTCTGGTTCAGACATGAGGAGAGGGTTTCTTGGAAGTGATCAATGAAGTCTGCAGCAGAAACAGAAGACAAGGGCAGAGGGCATGGAGGCCGAACCAGAGGGGCCTGGCATTGGGCAGTGAGTGAGGAGCCCTCTCACCATTTCCTTGTTTTCACCCATGTGTCTCCACTCCATAGAACAGGGGCTGCGTTCAGTCAGTAATCCTCAAGTAAGAATGTTCTTATTGTAGTTTCTCATAGAATTTAAAGACAGGGCACAGTAAGACCCTTGATTCGATCCAGGAGAGATCCCATGATGCCAGGAGCTACAAGTTTTGACTACTGAGGTGGTCTGGCCAATGGTCCCAGCTCCTGGAAGTCACAGTCAGGTTGGGACAGCCTAGGGATGGATCTGTATGATGACACTGAATTGGGGCCTGCAGACTCCACACTGCTCAGGCCATGAATCGTACCCCTTGACACTGTGGTCAAACAACACAAAGTGGACGCCCTTCTTGATGCTGGTGAATGCATGCATGATCCGAAAGGAGAAACTGCCTGTCCGTGGCCGGATGGAAAAACGTTTATGGAAGAAATAATGCGAGATGGCATAGTTGGCATCTAGAAGCTTGAAGACTACCTGATACATCTGATCACTGCCTTGTTGTTCTGTCCAGCAGTGACAGACAGAAATCCAAATCTTTCCACTATCCAGGAGTTCCCGACACAGACCCTCCTCCTCCATGTCCGAAATTTCTCCCTTGTACCAACACCTGTAGGCAAGACTGTAGCTCGTCTCCCCAGAAGTCTTCAGTCTGACACCCAAGTCTTCCTCTTCCTCCGAGCCATTGCTACCGTTCAGCATCATACAGTTCCAGAGGTCTTTGCTCGGGGTGTTCGCGGTGAGCTTGCGTCCTATGGGTCTGAGCTCGCAGAAGCGGCCCAGGATGCAGGGCCTGGGGTTGTCAGCAGGGGGCAGGCAGATGAGGATGACAGGCCACAGGTCGGGGTGTTTCCAGGGCAGGATGCTCCGCCATAGGTCCCAGCCGTCCACCAGGTCTCGCCAGTGCTGGCACACCGGGCGGCAGTGCCAGAGCAGCGTGCTTGGAGGCAGGTAGCTCAGCACCTTCCGGAGCATCTCGATGGGCAGTTGGTTCAGGCTCGGAGCCTCCTGTGGTTCGCGGTGCGGAGCTGGGATGCGGGAGAGCAGGCCCCAGGAGGTTGAGACACCCATGGTCTCCTCACCAGGCCCCGCAGCTGCTGCCGCCTGCATCTCAGCCAGTGCTCCTCACCAGTGGGCCTTAACCTTGCCTCAGCTCTTCGTTATTCTTTATACAAGTATATTTATTCCTGCTTACATGTGTGCATGGTTAGTCTGCGACACTTTGGACTGTAGCCCACCAGGCTCCTGCTTTCAGCATGCACACCTGAAAAGGAATAAGTGTGTGCTCCTCTTCCCCTCACTCCCCTCTCTGTAGTCTAGGAGACAGTGAGGTCTACCGGTTAGTGTGAATGTAGAGTTGGAAAATTCATGTTGAACATGACCTGATTGTTCCAAGTCTTCAAGATTTCTTACTTTTGAATTTTATATTCTTTTAAGAAATTATTCATTTACATTTTTTAGAACATTTTTATTTTTACTTTATACCATCAGTAATATGTAATCATAAATTTTTGATTTTACAATGCTTCCATTACATAATAATCACAAAATACAGGAAACGAGGTAGAAAATTTTAAGGAATAATATGGACAGATATAATTTTGGTTGTTGTACCAAATTCCACCAGTGGCAGACAGAAAGGTTTAGAAAAATTAAGAAGTGACATGGGGAATAAGCTGATCCCAAGGGTAAATAGTATTTTCTATTTTAAGAGCACTGTTTTTTATAACAAGGAATTATTATAGTTAATATATTAGTTAATATATAGTTATATATTATATTATACATATTATATTATTATATATATTAAGTAATAACATTATTATTTTATTATATCAGATATATTATATTTATTATGCATTATATAATAATAAATATTATTACATACTATATAATATTACATAAATAATAAAATATATAATATATGACATATTATTAAATATTATATAATATATTATTATATTATATACATTATATACTATTAACTAGAGACTGGTTCCAAATAGGAAAAGGAGTATGTCAAGGCTGTATATTGTCACCCTGCTTATTTAACTTATATGAAGAGTACATCATGAGAAATGCTGGGCTGGAAGAAGCACAAGCTGGAATCAAGATTTCCGGGAGAAATATCAATAACCTCAGATATGCAGATGACACCACCCTTATGGCAGAAAGTGAAGAGGAACTAAAAAGCTTGATGAAAGTGAAAGAGGAGAGTGAAAAAGTTGGCTTAAAGCTCAACATTCAGAAAACGAAGATCATGGCATCTGGTCCCATCACTTCATGGGAAATAGATAGGGAAATGGAAATAATGTCAGACTTTATCTTTTTGGGCTCCAAAATCACTGCAGATGGTGACTGAAGCCATGAAATTAAAAGACGCTTACTCCTTGGAAGGAAAGTTATGACCAACCTAGACAGCATATTGAAAAGCAGAGACATTACTTTGCCAACAAAGGTCCGTCTAGTCAAGGCTATGGTTTTTCCAGGGGTCATGTATGGATGTGAGAGTTGGACTGTGAAGAAAGCTGAGCGCTGAAGAAGTGATGCTTTTGAACTGTGGTGTTGGAGAAGACTCTTGAGAGTACCTTGGATTGCAAGGAGATCCAACCAGTCCATTCTGAAGATCAGTCCTGGGAGTTCTTTGGAAGGACTGATGCTAAAGCTGAAACGCCAATACTTTGGCCACCTCAAGTGAAGAGTTGACTCATTGGAAAAGACTCTGATGCTGGGAGGGATTGGGGGCAGGAGGAGAAGGGGACGACAGAGGATGAGATGGCTGGATGGCATCACCGACTCGATGGATGTGAGTTTTGGTAAACTCTGGGAGGTGGTGATGGACAGGGAGGCGTGGTGTGCTGCAATTCATGGGGTCACAAAGAGTCGGACATGACTGAGCTACTGAACTGAATATATATTTATACATTAATTTATATAAAAATATTTATATATTATTTATATTTATATATTAAATATACCTCATATTTATATTTTATATATAGAGCAGCCACATTGAAAGCATACTCACAGTAAACTAGCCAATCTAATCCCCTTTGAATCACAGCCTTGTCTAACTCAATGAAACTAAGCCATGCCTGTGGGGCCACCCAAGACAGGCGGGTCATGGTGGAGAGATCTGACAGAGTGTGGTCCACTGGAGAAGGGAATGGCAAACCACTTCAGTATTCTTGCCTTGAGAACCCCATGAATAGTATGAAAAGACAAAATGATAGGATACTGAAAGAGGAACTCCCCAGGTCAGTAAGTGCCCCATATGCTACTGGAGATCAGTGGAGAAATAACTCCAGAAAGAATGAAGGGATGGAGCCAAAGCAAAAATAATACTCAGTTGTGGATATGACTGGTGACAGAAGCAAGGTCCGATTCTGTAAAGAGCAATATTGCATAGGAACCTGGAATGTCAGGTCCATGAATCAAGGCAAATTGGAAGTGGTCAAACAAGGGATGGCAAGAGTGAATGTCGACATTCTAGGAATCAGCGAACTAAAATGGACTGGAATGTGTTAATTTAACTCAGATGACCATTATATCTACTACTGCAGGCAGGAATCCCTCAGAAGAAATGGAGTAGCCATCATAATCAACAAAAGAGTTTGAAATGAAGTACTTGGATGCAATCTCAAAAATGACAGAATGAACTTTGTTCGTTTCCAAGGCAAACCATTCAATATCACAGTAATCCAAGTCTATGCCCCAACCAGTAATCCTGAAGAAGCTGAAGTTGAACGGTTCTATGAAGACCTACAAGACCTTTTAGAACTAACACCCAAAAAAGATATCCTTTTCATTATAGGGGACTGGAATTCAAAAGTAGGAAGTCAAGAAACATCTGGAGTAACAGGCAAATTTGGCTTTGGAATACAGAATGAAGCAGGGCAAAGTCTAATAGAGTTTTGCCAAGAAAATGCACTGGTCATAGCAAACACCCTCTTCCAACAGCACAAGAGAAGACTCTACACACGGACATCACCAGATGGTCAACACCGAAATCAGACTTATTGTATTCTTTGAAGCCAAAGATGGAGAAGCTGTATACAGTCAACAAAAACAAGACTGGGAGCTGACTGTGGCTCAGATCATGAACTCCTTATTGCCAAATTCAGACTTAAATTGAAGAAAGTAGGGAAAACCATTAGACCATTTAGGTATGGCCTAAATCAAACCCCTTATGATTATACAGTGGAAGTGAGAAATAGATTTAAGGGCCTAGATCTGATAGAATGCCTGATGAACTATGGAATGAGGTTAGTGACATTGTATAGGAGACAGGGATCAAGACCATCCCCATGGAAAATAAATGCACAGAAGCAAAATGGCTGTCTGAGCAGGCCTTGCAAATAGCTGTGAAAAGAAGAGAAGCGAAAAGCAAAGAAAAAAAGGAAAGATATAAGCATCTGAATGCAGAGTTCCAAAGAATAGCAAGAAGAGATAAGAAAGCCTTCCCCAGCAATCAATGCAAAGAAATAGAGGAAAACAACAGAATGGGAAAGACTAGGGATCTCTTAAAGAAAATTAGAGATACCAAGGGAACATTTCATGCAAACATGGGCTTGATAAAGGCCAGATATGGTATGGACCTAACAGAAGCAGAAGATATTAAGAAGAGGTGGCAAGAATACACAAAAGAACTGTACAAAAAACATCTTCACGACCAAGATAATCACGATGGTGTGATCACTGACCTAGAGCCAGACATCCTGGAATGTGAAATCAAATGGGCCTTAGGGAGCATCACTATGAACAAAGCTAGTGGAGGAGATGGAATTCCAGTTGAGCTATTTCAAATCCTGAAAGATGATGCTGTGAAAGTGCTGCACTCAATATGCCAGCAAATTTGGAAAACTCAGCAGTGGCCACAGGACTGGAAAGGTCAATTTTCGTCCCAATCCCAAAGAAAGGCAATGCCAAAGAATGCTCAAACTACCGCACAGTTGCACTCATCTCACAGGCTAGTAAAGTAATGCTCAAAATTCTCCAAGCCCGGATTCAGCAATACGTGAACTGTGAACTTCCAGATGTTCAAGCTGGTTTTAGAAAAGTCAGAGGAACCAGAGATCAAATTGCCAACATCCGCTGGATCATGGAAAAAGCAAGAGAGTTCCAGAAAAACATCTATTTCTGCTTTATTGACTATGCCAAAGCCTTTGACTGTGTGGATCACAATAAACTGTGGAAAATTCTCAAAGAGATGGGAATACCAGACCACCTGATCTGCCTCTTGAGAAACCTCTATGCAGGTCAGGAAGCAACAGTTAGAAGTGGACATGGAACAACAGACTGGTTCCAAATAGGAAAAGGCGTACGTCAAGGTTGTATATTGTCACCCTGCTTATTTAACTTCTATACAGAGTGCATCATGAGAAATGCTGGGCTGGAAGAAGCACTAGCTGGAATCAAGAATGCCGGGAGAAATATCAATAACCTCAGATATGCAGATGACACCACCCTTATGGCAGAAAGTGAAGAGGAACTAAAAAGCCTCTTGATGAAGGTTAAAGATGAGAGTGAAAATGTTGGCTTTAATCTCAACTTTCAGAAAACGAAGATCATGGCATCTAGTCCCATCCCTTCATGGGAAATAGATGGGGAAACAGTGTCAGACTTTATCTTTTTGGGCTCCAAAATCACTGCAGATGGTGACTGCAGCCATGAAATTAAAAGATGCTTACTCCTTGGAAGGAAAGTTATGACCAACCTAAATAGCATATTGAAAAGCAGAGACATTACTTTTCCAACAAAGGTTTGTCTAGTCAAGGCTATGGTTTTTCCTGTGGTCATGTATGGTTGGTGAGAGTTGGACTGTGAAGAAACCTCAGCGCCGAAGAATTGATGCTTTTGAACTGTGGTGTTGGAGAAGACTCTTGAGAGTCCCTTGGACAGCAAGGAGATCCAACCAGTCCATTCTGAAGGAGATCAGCCCCGGGATTTCTTTGAAAGGAATGATGCTAAAGCTGAAACTCCAGTACTTTGGCCACCTCATGCGAAGAGTTGACTCATTGGAAAAGACTCTGATGCTGGGAGGGATTGGGGGCAGGAGGAAGGTGACGACAGAGGATGAGATGGCTGGATGGCATCACTGACTCGATGAATGGGAGTGTGAATGAACTCTGGGAGTTGGTGATGGACAGAGAGACCTGGCAATTCATGGGGTCGCAAAGAGTCAGACACGACTGAGTGACTGAACTGAACTGAACTTATAAAGTTAATCATTGCATTTAGCTTCAGTTCAAACAGGTAAGCATGAATCATGTTTTCCAATAGCAAATTTAGCTTTACAAATATCTATCAGAAGAATTAAAAATAGAGCCTTTCTTTTTACTTCTAATTAATTTAGGAAACGCTGATTCAGATAATCTTTTTACTTTTCTGATTTTCATCATTATATTATCAAGTGAGAAATTACAGAGTACTTTGTAATATTCATGTGTGCACTCAGTCACTTCAGTCTTCTGACTCTTTGGGAACCTATGGACTGTAGTCCACCAAGCTCTTCTGCCTATCCAATTCTCCAGGGAAGAATACTGGAGTGGGTTGCCATGCCCTTCTCCAGGAAATCTTTCTGCCCCAGAGATCAAACCCACGTCTCTCATCTCTTACATTCCAGGCAGATTCTTTACCACTGAGCCACCAGGAAATGTCTGGTAATTTATTTGGCCAATATATCAAAGATTACAACCTAATTATCATTATCATCAGTCATCTTAAGTATTAAGATTTACTAAGTGATTAGTACATAGTAAACATATATTTAAGTAGTTTGCTTGTATTAAATCAGGATATATCACAAAAATATTTTAAATATTATTTCACTAAGTTGTAGGATAGTAAAAGGAGTTATTAAAATGTGTTCTCATCCAAAACCAAAGGAATCATTTTTTTTTGTTAAACTTAAATTCTATGGCAAACGAATGAGAAAATATTAAAGTAATATTGGCATGTTTTCCTTTTTATCCTAAAAGAAGCAGGCTTTTGCACTGCATTTACCAATTTTAGGTTTTCATTTTCAATTTGATTTCATAAATTTTCTCTAAATAATATTAAATGCATTGTGATATAGCTAATTTACATGATATCATAATCCCTACATCAAAGAAAATTGTCATTTCAATGGAAATACTGGAACAATAAGCGTGAATTATTTGAGCAAAAACAAAAGTGGCTCCATTTAGATGAATTACATAGTGATTTTCTCTTTGAGTTGTATAAAGAGAAGCATTGACAGTTTTCAGAAGTCAGAGAAAACAACAAATATGTCACAAGATTTGAGGAAATCTTTGAACCTGAGATTGAGTTTAGAATATAAGTACAGTTTGTATAGAATTTGAATAATTATAATATATATTACTTTAGAAATGATTTTATACTGACAATTGCATTTACTATTCATAAAAAGTTTCCTTTTGACCAATAAAAAGTTGAGACAAAAAATATTTTAATAAATGTGCATCACTCCATTATTGATATTAAGTTTTGCTTTCTTACTTTTTCTGGCTTTTCTTTGACATCTTAGTTTCAGTATACAGCCTTGACGAACTCCTTTTCCTATTTGGAACCAGTCTGTTGTTCCATGTCCAGTTCTAACTGTTGCTTCCTGACCTGCATATAAATTTCTCAAGAGGCAGATCAGGTGGTCTGGTATTCCCATCTCTTTGAGAATTTTCCACAGTTTATTGTGATCCACACAGTCAAAGGCTTTGGCATAGTCAATAAAGCAGAAATAGATGTTTTTCTGGAACTCTCTTGCTTTTTCTATGATCCAGCAGATATTGGCAATTTGATCTCTGGTTCCTCTGCCTTTTCTAAAACCAGCTTGAACATCAGGAAGTTCACGGTTCACATATTGCTGAAGCCTGGCTTGGAGAATTTTGAGCATTACTTTACTAGTGTGTGAGTTGAGTGTCCCTCACCAACTCCCAAAGCTTGCTCAAACTCATATCCATCGAGTTGGTGATGTCATCCAGCCATCTCATCCTCTATAGTCCCCTTCTCCTCCTGCCTTTAATCTTTCCCAGCATCAGAGTCCTTTCCAATGAGTCAGTTCTTTACATTAGGTGGCCAAACAATTGGAGCTTCACTTCAGCATCAGTCCTTCCAATGAATATTCAGGACTGATTTTCTTTAGGACTGATTGGTTGGTTCTCCTTGCTGTCCAAGGAACTCTCAAGAATCTTCTCCAACACCACATTTCAAAAGCATCAATTCTTTGGTGCTCAGCTTTCTTTTTGTCCAACTCTCATAACTATACATGACTATTGGAAAAACCATAGCTTGACTAGATGGACCTTTGTCGACAAAGTAATGTCTCTGCTTTTTAATATGGTGTCTAGGTTGGCCATAGCTTTTCTTCCAAGGAGCAAGTGTCTTTTAATTTCGTGACTGCAGTCACTGTCCACAGTGATATTGGAGCCCAAGAAAATAAAGTCTGTCACCATTTTCATTGTTTCCACATCTATTTGCCATGAAGTGTTGGGATAGGATGCCATGATCTTAGTTTTTTGAATGTTGAATTTTAAGCCAACTTTTTTTACCCTCCTCTTTCACTTTCATCAAGAGGCTCTTTAGTTCTTCTTCACTTTCTGCCATAAGGGTGGTGTTATCTGCATATCTGAGGTCATTGATAAAGAGCTTATAGATAATATCATACTTCAGGAATGGCATGTAGATTCAGACAGAAATTTTCCAATTGCCTGTCTCAGATATTTTTATTATTATCAGATAGATAGAAATATCTCTTTAAAGAGTGCCTTTTAATTAAGACTTTTCTGAATGTAAAAAGAAAATAGCACAAATAAATTATGTCCTTTCTTATAAATATGCTGTGAATGTCCAGAAGTGGTTCACATATATGTATCATTTTCTCCGTCATTTCTTCAAAACTTTAAACAAGAACACCAAAGAATGGAAAGAGAAAATTGCTCATCCTTAACTGAATTCATATTTAGGGGAATTACTGATAAGTCTGGGATTAAAGTGATCCTATTTATCATGTTTTTTGTTGTTTATCTCGTTAACATTCTGGCAAATCTTGGAATGATTATTTTAATTAGGATGGATCCCTAGATGCATATACCCTTGTACTTTTTCCTCAGTTACCTCTCTTTCTCTGACCTCTGCTATTCCACAGCCATTGGCTCCAAGATGCTGGTGGACCTATTTGCCAGTTCAATTCAGTTCAGTCACTCAGTCATGTCCAACTCTTTGTGACCCCATGGACCGCAGCACACCAGGCCTCCCTGTCCATTACCAACTCCCAAACGCATACCCATTGAGTCAGTGGTGCCATCCAACCATCTCATCCTCTGTCATCTCTTCTCTTCCTGCCTTCAATCTTTCCCAGCATCAGAGTCTTTTCCAATATATCAGTTCTTCACATCATGTGGCCAAAGTATTGGAGTTTCAGCTTCAGCATCAGTCCTTCCAATGAACATTCAGGCCTGATTTCCTTTAGGATGGATTGGTTGGATCTCCATGCAATCCAAGGGACTCTTAAGAATCTTTTTCCAACACCACAGTTAAAGGCATCAATGCTTTGGTGCTCAGCTTTATTTATAGCCCAAATCTCACATTCATACATGACTACTGAAAAAACCATAACCTTGACTAGATGGACTTTTGTTGGCAAAGTAATGTCTCTGCTTTTTAATATGCTGTCTAGGTTGGTGCAAGGAGCAAGTGTCTTTTAATTTCTTGGCTGCGGTCACCATCTGCAGTGATTTTGGAGCCCCCCGAAATAAAGTCAGCCACTGTTATCACTGTTTCTCTATCTATTTGCCATGAAGTGATGGGGTCAGACGTCATGATCTTAGTTTTCTGAATGTTGAGCTTTAAGCCAACTTTTTAACTCTCTTCTTTCACTTTCCTCAAGAGGCTCTTTAGTTCCTCACTTTCTGCCATAAGGGTGGTGTCATCTGCATATCTGAGGTTATTGATATTTCCCCCTATTTGCCAAGAACAAGTCAATCTCTTTCTATGGCTGTGCTCTGCAATTCTTGGCCTTCTGTATCTTTGCTGATTCTGAGTGTCTCCTGCTGGCTGTCATGGCCTATGACTGGCACAAGACCATCAGCAGCCCCTTGCTCTATGTGGTCAGCATGTCCAGCAGGGTGTGCTCCCTGTTCGTGGATGGGGTTTTCCTGGTGGGGATAACAGTTTCTCAGATACACACAGCATTAGCATTCTATTTATGCTTCTGTGGGTCAAATGTGATTAACCATTTTTTCTGTGATTTACCTCCTCTTTTTTTTTCTTTTTTCCCGGTCCTCCTCAGATACAGAGGTCAATGAGTTAGTGATATTCCCTGCTTTGGGTTCTACTGAACTGAGTACTATTTCAGGAGTCCTTGTTCTTATTTTTATATCGTCCTTTCAGTCTTGAAAATCCACTCTGCTGAAGGGAGAGTCAAAGCTTTTATCACCTGCACCTTCCACTTAACTGAAAGGTCAATTTTCCAGGGAACTATGCTTTTTATATATTTCAGGCCAAGTTCATCCTACTCTCTAGATGAAGACAAAATGACTTCTTTGTTTTACACTCTTGTGATTCCCCTCCTAAATCCTCTGATATTTAGCCTATGGAACAAAGATGTAAAAGAGGCCTTAGTAAAATTGAAAGCTAAACTATATTTTAAAATATTTGTATTATGCATATGTGCACACAACCACATGCATATAGCAATTGTGTAATTAAAATTATATGGCATGACACATGAGAAACAACTTTCTCAAGTTCCTAAGTGAATAATTATTTGTATTATACTCCACTGTTAAGACTGGAAGAGGAAATGGCGACCCACTCCAGTATTCTTGCCTGGAGAATCCCTATAGAGATAAGAGCCTGGTGGGCTACAATCCATGGGGTCACAAAGAGTCAGACATGACTGAGTGACCAAGTCAGCTTCACTGCTAAGAAATATTGTGGGTTTCCTCAGATATCATGCTTAGTATGTGGGCAGGGTTTATATACGGCACTTACCAATTTTGAAAAATCTTTTGACTTTTCTACTTATGCTAATTTTTGTCCATTTGTCATTCAAACATTTCCGTCTCACTAAAACATTATGCAATGTCTTAAAGGTTTTGTCATAAAGTAAATCAAAGATTTACTGAGCGATCTTCAGAACTCAGGCTTTTTATATTTTCTATATTAATGAATTTAAGCTGATACTAGTAGTAGACATTAATGAACTAAGCAGTTTGGTAATGAATGAGCCACAAAATCATCAAGGGATAAAAAATTTAAGGGCATTTGTGAGACATTATGGCATGTTAGGAAAACTTTTCTTTGTGGAAAAAGCTACAAACATAAAATTCTTATTTTATACTAAAAATGTATAGGTTTTTATTTCTACCATATTTTATCACTTCACTGAACTCTTTTGGAACTGTTACTCATAAAAGGCAGCCTAACTGAAAATATTGTCTGAAAATTAAAGCCTAAGACAAACAGGGCATCAGTGGATTGGCAGGTATTGTGCAGTAAATAAACATGTAATCTAGTTAATTTGTCTCCATTCAAATGTCAGATGTATATTACAACATCTAAAGACTGATTTAACCTACATATTAGTCCATTTTATTGGATCTAATAAATATGATACAAAAAAAGAAAAATAATTAAGCTCATTAAATGGAAGTCAAAAATAGTATTGCAGCAGACAACATTTGATTAAAATGGGCTTCCTTGTCTGGAATTGGATAACTTAAAGAACTGAGTGTTTTTTAGGAAATTTACAATTCAAATCCAAGTTGTGGCAATGGCATTGAGACGCTCTTCTATTCCACGAATATTCTTAAAATTCCACAAAAATAGGGAACAGCATATCAAAAGACTCTGATGTATTCTAGGCTGTCTACTTCAGTCCTCATCACTAACTTTCCTTCTTTGCATAGAACGTCCCTTTTACACATCATTGATGACTGATGGAAAATATCTGTAATGTCAGTTGTTACTTCTTGTCTTTCATTTCTAATTTTATTGACTTGAGTCTTCTCTTTGCTTCTCTTGACGAGTCTGACTGAAGGTTTATCAACTTTGTTTATATTCTCAAAGAACCAGATTTTAGTTTCACTGATATTTGTTATTATTTTATTTATATTTTTCATTTATTTATGCTCTGATCTTTATGTTTTGGTTCCTTTTATTAACTTCAGGTTTTGTTTATTCTTTCTCTAAAGAGGAGAGTGAAAATTTTGGCTTAAAGTTCAACATTCAGAAAACTAAGATCATCGTATCTGGGCCCATCACTTCATGGCAAATAGATGGGGAAACAGTGGACACAGTGGCTGACTTTATTTTTCTGGGCTCCAAAATCACTGCAGATGGTGATTGCAGCCATGAAATTAAAAGATGCTTACTCCTTGGAAGGAATGTTATGACCAACCTAGACAGCATATTAAAAAGTGAAGACATTACTTTGTCAACAAAGGTACATCTAGTCAAGGCTATGGTTTTTCCAGTGATCATGTATGGATGTGAGAGTTGGACTATAAAGAAAACTGCAGCTGTGGCTGCTGCTAAGTTGCTTCAGTCCTTCCGACTCTGTACGACTGCATAGACGGCAGCCCTCGCGTCCTTGGGATTCTCCAGGGAAGAACACTGGAGTGGGTCGCCATTTCCTTCTCCACTGCATGAAAGTGAAGTGAAACTGAAGTCACCCAGTTGTGTCCGACTCTTAGCGACCCCATGGACTGCAGCCTACCAGGCCCCTCCATCCATGGGCTTTTCCAGGTAAGAGTACTGGAGTGGGTTGCCATTGCCTTCTCCTAAAGAAAGCTGAGCACCGAAGAATTGATGCTTTTGAACTGTGGTGTTGGAGAAGACTCTTGAGAGTCCCTTGGATTGCAAGGAGATCCAACCAGTCCATCCTAAAGGAGATCAGTCCTTGGTGTTCACTGGAAGGACTGATGTTGAAGCTGAGACTCCCATACTTTGGCCAACTGATGCGAAGACTTGACTCATCTGAAAAGACCCTGATGCTGGGAAAGGTTGAAGGCAGGAGGAGAAGGGGATGACAGATGATGAGATAGCATCACTGACTCAATGGACATGAATCTGGGTGAACCCAGGGAATTGGTGATGGACAGGAAGGCCTGGCATGCTGCGATTTATGGGGTCTCAAATGAGCGACTGAACTGAACTGAATTAAGATTTTCTCTAAAATACATGATGAAACTTTGTTTACTAGAGGTGAACATTTTTATTTTAGTGAAAAGAAAAAAAAAACTGAGAAAAAATAAAATATATCTAAGAAACTCATACTGCAAAATATTAGTACCTGTGACTAAACTCATGATGTTTTCTTGGGTGTGGTTTTATCTTCCGGCACATTCAATGTTGTCTCTGGAATAATTTAGGGTATATTTCTATGTCTGTGTCAGAGCTCTGGATTTTTCAATTTTTTTGTTCTCAGAAATATGTGACAAATATGCTAGTGGTAAAGAATCCACCTGCCAATACAGAAGGCACAATAGATGTGGGAAAGATCCCTGGGTGGGTAAGATCCCCTGGAGGAGGAAATGGCTTCCAGTCTAGTATTCTTGCCTGAAAAATTCCATGGACAGAGGAGCCTGGTGGGTTACAGTCCATGGAGTCACAAAGATTTGGACACAACTGAGCAACTGAGCACAACACGGTTTCATATGTGGGATTATTGAGACAGAAATATAGATTTTTCCTATTATTTTTTTGTCCCTATCTCTTCAGAGTTCAGTCCCATACTTGATTAAATTTTCCCACTTATCCAACATTTATCACATATGCCTAACCAATTCCAATAGAGGTACACTGTTTTAATTTCATAATAGATAGTACAAACATATGTGTGTATTGTGCATATTGTATACGCACAATACACACATATACATATCCATTAAATTTATTGTGACAATTAAAAATTCTATATAAAGATAGGAAAATCCAACTTGACTCACACTGCTCGGAAAGGACCATGTATTCTTGTATAAACTCAGATTTTAAACATAAAAAAGACCTTAATGAATACATTTACATGTAAAATATTCTGAACAGAGGCATTATATTCCTTTCCTTTGATGTATATTCATTTATTTCATTCATCTACTGGTTTATATACAGCTATTCATACTTATGTTGCTATTTTCCATGTTAATTTAGTGGAAAGAGATACTGTTTATATACAAAATTGTTTTTATTTATTTTTTTAACTTAATTTAATTTTATTTTTTAACTCTACAATATTGTATTGGTTTTGCCATATATCAAAATGAATCCGCCACAGGTATACATGTGTTCCCCATCCTGAACCCTCCTCCCTCCTCCCTCCCCATACCATCCCTCTGGGTCATCCCAGTGCACTAGCCCCAAGCATCCAGTATTGTGCATCGAGCCTGGACTGGCGACTCATTTCATATATGATATTATACATGTTTCAATGCCATTCTCCCAAATCATCCCACCCTCTCTCTCTCCCAAAGAGTCCAAAAGACTGTTTTATACATCAGTGTCTCTTTTGCTGTCTTGTATACAGGGTTATTGTTACCATCTTTCTAAGTTCCATATATATGCGTTAGTATACTGTACTGGTGTTTTTCTTTCTAGCTTACTTCACTCTGTATAATAGGCTCCAGTTTCATCCACCTCATTAGAACGGATTCAAATGTATTCTTTTTAATGGCTGAGTAATACTCCATTGTGTATATGTACCACAGCTTTCTTATCCATTCATCTGCTGATGGGCATCTAGGTTGCTTCCATGTCCTGGCTATTATAAACAGTGCTGCAATTGAAAGGTTGTTGTTGAATCACGTGAATACACGGGATTCTTGGCCCCCGGAGGAGAAGAATTCAATCCGGGGCCAGAGACGAGGCTTGATTGCTCAGAGCTTTTGTGTAATAAAGTTTTATTAAAGTATAAAGGAGATAGAGAAAGCTTCTGACATAGGCATCAGAAGGGGGCAGAAAGAGTACCCGCCTGCTAGTCTTCAGCTGGATGTTATATAGTCACTAGCAGTCTGTTAATGAAAGAAAAGAATGTCTTAAAATTCAGAATGGCACCAGGCCCCTCACCCATAAGATGCATTTTGGGATAATCTTGGCACCAAATGGTTTATACTGGGCCATAAAATGATTAACTTGAATCTTGAAGAAGGGCAGACCACTCTACAAATAGTTTCATTTACATAGATTAGGGGAACAATATCCATACTGGTTTGTCAAGTAGGTTCTGGGCCAAGAGGCGGAACCGACTTGGAGATAGAGTTTGGGGTAAAGGCATAGTACATTAGCATAGCTTAAGACAAACATTTCCATAAGAAAAAGGCATTGATTATCTCTAGGTGAAACCAGGTGTCATTATGGCAACACAGTATTTTAAGAGAAACCTCCCTTTAAATTTGTATAGAGAAGGAAAAAATATTGCTAGTTTGTTTCCTCCTGCCGCTTAAGAGAGATAAAAATGTCTGACACTTGCAGGCTATTTCCTCCATTTGGAGACCCCTGGCCTTCCTGCCTGTTACCCTCTCACAATGAACATTGGGGTACACGTGTCTCTTTCAATTCTGGTTTCCTCAGTGTGTATGCCCAGCAGTGATATTGCTGGATCATAAGGCAGGTCTATTCCCAGTTTTTTAATAAATCTCCACACTGTTCTCCATAGTGGCTGTACTAGTTTGCATTCCCACCAACAGTGAAAGAGGGTTCCCTTTTCTTCACATCCTCTCCAGCATTTATTGCTTGTAGACTTTTGGATCGCAGCCATTCTGACTGGCGTGAAATGGTACCTCATAGTGGTTTTGATTTGCATTTCTCTGATAATGAGTGATGTTGAGCATCTTTTCATGTGTTTGTTAGCCATCTGTATGTCTTCTTTGGAGAAATGTCTATTTAGTTCTTTGGTCCATTTTTTTTAAAATTTAATTTAATTTTTAAACTTTACATAATGGGTCGGGCCTGGTTAGTACTTGGATGGGAGGCCCATTTTTTGATTGGGTCATTTATTTTTCTGGAACTGAGCTGTAGGAGTTGCTTATATATTTTTGAGAGTAGTTGTTTGTCAGTTGCTTCATTTGCTATTATTTTTTCCCATTCTGAAGGCTATCTTTTCACCTTGCTTATAGTTTCCTTTGTTGTGCAGAAACTTTTAAGTTTAATTAGGTCCCACTTGTTTATTTTTGCTTTTATTTCCAATATTCTGGGAGGTGGGTCATAGAGGATCCTGCAGATGAATGGATAAGAAAGCTATGGTACATATACACAATGGAGTATTACTCAGCCATTAAAAAGAATACATTTGAATCAGTTCTAATGAGGTGGATGAAACTGGAGCCTATTATACAGAGTGAGTAAGCCAGAAAGAAAAACACCAGTACAGTATACTAACACATATATATGGAACTTAGAAAGATGGTAACAATAACCCTGTATACGAGACAGCAAAAGAGACACTGATGTATAGAACAGTCTTTTGGACTCTGTGGGAGAGGGAGAAGGTGGGATGATTTGGGAGAATGGCGTTGAAACATGTATAATATCATATATGAAACGAATCACCAGTCCAGGCTCGATGCACGATACTGGATGCTTGGGGCTGGTGCACTGGGACGACCCATAGGGATGGTATGGGGAGGGAGGAGGGAGGAGGGTTCAGGATGGGGAACACATGTATACCTGTGGCGGATTCATTTTGATATATGGCAAAACCAATACAATATTGTAAAGTTAAAAAATAAAATAAAGAGAAAAATCAAGCTGCTGATTACTTATAGAAAGAAGTCGTTCTTAACCAGGAGAGATTATAACCCCATGGGACATTTAGCAATTTTTGATATTGTTGATAGGCACAATAGGGAACGTTGCTACTGACATCTAGTGGACCGACTAGTCAGCTGTTTCTGACTGAGACCCCATGGACTGTAAGCCTGACAGGCTTCTTTGTCCATGGAATTCTCCAGACAACAATACTGGAGTGGATAGCCATTCCTGTCTCCAGGGGAGTTTCCTGACCCAGAGATTGAACCCGGGTCTCCTGCATTGCAGGCAGATTCTTTACCCTCTGAGCCACCAGGGAAGCCCCCTGGGCAGACAAGATGCTGCTAAATAGTTGAGAAGGTACAGAACAGCATCTCCCTCCCCACCCCATCCTCCACACACACCCACAACACATGAAAAGACCAAAATATAATTTGGGCCAAAATGTCAAAGGTATCAAATGTGAGAAAATTGCTATAGAGAGACATCTATAAATCCCTTTGGCACAAGGACAAAGTAATCCCCCTCCTGTCTGATTCAGAGGTGGTTCACATGTCTGTGTTCCTCCTGGAACAGTTTCGAGGAGCCCTCAGCACCTACTCCCAGCCTCAGAGTGACTTCAGGAGACTCTCCCTGCTGTCTTTCCCAGGTTCCATGGATGGAGTTAAAGTGAGGGGGGAGGAGGAGGAAAGGGGAGAGGAATCGAGCATTCCTCCCTGTTGGCTCACACTCTTTCCCTCTTAAACTGATAGCTGTTACAAGAAATTCGGCTCTGCAGATAGAGTTGTTCCCATTTCCTGTCGAGATTGTTTCTCAGAACAAAAAGTGAAAATATTTTCAAAATGGAGTGCTCAAAATTTGGACATTTCTTAAAATACTCTATAAATACAGGCTAACTACAGACTTTTAAAAATATGTCTAATGTCACTACCCTCTTTTACAATTCTCCCCCCTCTCATACATGGCTACTAATGTTACCCTTATGAGAAGATAAATAAACAAGCCTCCAGACCCCAGGAAATACAGTTCAGTCCATTCCCCCCAAAACAAGGTATAGTCCAACTAAGCTGTGAGATAGAACTTGCTTCCTGTTTGTGAAGATGCTATGAGGGAAAATGTTACATGCTTTACATTTTTATGTGTTTGTATCCCTGGAGCTCATATTTCTTAAGCTTCCAAACTAATCATTGATCTCTGTGGGACATCAACAAGACTCAAGCAAACAACATCATCTTGGGACTCAAATAATTAAGGAGTTGTATGAGATATCGTCAGATGGGAAAAGCTATTTAAAGCTGGTTCATGTACCAAGTCTCTTCAGTCATGTCTGACTGTTTGTGACTCTATGGACCATAGCCCACCAGGCTCCTATGTCCATGGGATTCTCCAGGCAATAATACAGGAGTGGGTTGCCATGCTCTCCTCCAGGGGATCTTCCTGACCCAGGGATTGAACCTGCGTCACCTGAATTGCAGGTGGATTCTTTACCCACTGAGCCACCTGGAAAGCCCCAAGTTGGTACACAGTTCAACACAATTCCTTTCAGATGTCATGATGAACTGTAGAGCATTTTTTGCTGCATTCAAACATTGCCCTCTGAACCAGGGATTATGTTGCCATTATGAAATATGTGGATAAGTCTTCTAATCTGTGCCAGTCTTACACTTAGAGCTCCTTACTGGAGGACATAGGGTTTGAAGTCACAATAGCATTCTGCCAAATACCAGAAAGGGGTGGAAATAATGATCCACCTTTGCTGAGAATAATAGCAATTGCTCACATTTGCTGATCACTTTGTATGTGCTGTGTACTCTTCTGAATGCAACCACCCACACCTTTCATCTTTATAAAAATAAGTGAGATGATTATAGCTATGAAAATAAGTGAGATGATTACTGCTATGCAGCATCTAAGATGACTTAGACACTGGCAGCTGTAACTTGCACAAAGTCATAAGTGAAATCATTGATAGAATGAGCTTATATGCTGCTCTTTGGTTTTTGCCATCTGGCCCTGTGTTAGGAAGAGCAGAGCCACTGACGGTGCTGGAAACCATGCTCCCTGCTCAATGCAGAGACTGTTTAATGGGTCTGCCTGAAGGATCTCTCCCAAGTCACTTCTTATCTGACTGCATAACCTCTCCTTCATCCAACAGTGCTTAAAGGAGAGTCTGTTGTGTGTGCCCTTGAATATACCAAAGAATTCAAGAATTCCATGTAATTTCATTTTTCAGAAACAAGGATTCTTTTATTCATTCATGTATTACCTGCCAAATTATCCCAATTAGAAAAGCAAAAACAAACTCCCAAAACTTAAAACATGAGTGCTGTGAAGTACTGCTTTCCAGAAAGCCTGACATTATCTCTTTGTGTGTGTGTGTGTAATGAAGTTTTATTAAAGTATAAAGGAGATAGAGAAAGCTTCTGACATAAGCTTTAATCAAGATTTTTCCAGCCCTTGACATGACTTCTTGTTTCTCTCTGTTTTTATATATCTTTTTTTTTTTCCTCAAAAAATAAGGACTTTACACAGGCATTTTAGACTATACAGTGATGTTTTGAAATTAGATATTAGTGGATTGATGATCATAATATATCTATTTAGTATCTATTTTTGTTGTTGTTGTTCTTAGTATACCCTGAAAGTATTGCCAGTTTTAAAATTCATCTCCCTGAGGGAGAGAGTTCCATTACAGAAAGAATAAAAAGACATCTATAAAGAACAACATGGGCAGTGATGTTTTATATCATCTGGGCAAAATGAACTCTCTGCTTATCTATTTATCTAAGTCTTAAAGGCAAGGCAGGTATTTTTTTAAAAGTAATTTAAATATAAACTTATAATTGAATTCTATTTAATGATTATTTTAATAAAATATATAATAAAATTATGAAGTTGTAAGTTTTTGATGAACTATATTTATACAAATAAGATACTATAATTTTATTAAAGTATTGTATCAAAAGATTCAAGGACATCAACAAGTTAAATTGCCTAAACTTTTTAATTACACATTTTAATCAAGTTGCATTTAAGAAAAGCTGATATGCTTAGTTGCTATATGATAAGACTTGAAAATGTCTTTGTGGTAACATCAGAAATTAAGAATGTCAGTGGTTTTAAAGACAGCATAACAAGCTGCTCCAAAACACTAGTTTAAAAACAGAAACAAAAACAAAAAACAAAAAACAGCTGCTTATTGCATGGATCACTATTACATGAGTCAGTAAGGTCAGTACCCTCATGTGATCTTGGCTGGTGTACTTACGTGTATATTATCAGCTTTGCAGTCTCGGTGATCTAAGAAGGCCTCATACTCCAGTTGGGAGGTTGCTAAATGCTATTTCATGGAATAGGGGTGTAAGGCATATTGCTCATTATCCAATAGGCTGGCTTGTGCTTATTCACATGGCAGTTTTTCTAAGAGATTATGCAAATTCCAAGAGATTTTGAGAAAGCCACAGGGCCATCAGATGCTTGAAGATGGCACAATATCTCTTCAGCTACCTTTTATATCAGTCAAAGCTAGTCCCAAAGTAGTCTACATTCAGAACGTGGAGAGATTGATTCCACCGTTAATCAGAAGAGTAGAAAGCGGCGTGGATACCTGGATAACTGAAGAACTGGGATCATGTTGAAAACTACCATATTGGATAGCAAATCACCTTAAAAGATATAACTTCCAAAATTTTAGTCTTCAGCAAAATTAGAAGGCAATCTAACTTTAATGTATTACTTTTAAAAATTTGAGGAAAGATCATTGTGAGAAATTGGCTGAAATATTTGTGTCATTCCTATTCCAGCACAAATTCTGACAGATTCTATTCCCATTTACATTCAATGCTCTCAAATATTATGAGTGTTTAGATCTTTTGACAGGTAGACATTGCAGAATTTATCTAGACATATTGAATAGAGAGAATAGTGTACAATCTATTCAAGCAAAAGTGAGCTATTAATGTTAGGTGAAGTAAAAGTTGCTCAGTCATGTCCAACTCTTTGCGACCCCATGGAATTCTCCAGACCAGAACATTGGAAGACTTGGTATTTCTGTTTTTCAATATTTATTCATTTGACTACACCAGACCTTAGTTGCAGCACATAGAGTCTTTCAGTTGCAGCACAAGGAATCTAGTTCCCTGACCAGAGATCAAAGCCAGGATCCCTGAATTGGGAGTGTAGACTTTTAGCCCCTGGACCACCAGAAAAGTCCCAAGATCTGGTATTTCTAATTTGCCAGATTGAATAGGTCTGGATGCTAGTAACTGCCTTCTTCTCGTATGTTGAATGTGGTCATACAGGCTACTGGTTTTCAACTCTTAGGGCCACTCCAAGTACTGTTTTTTTAAAGCTAGGAGTTTAGTTGAGAGGGGTTCCCTTGTGGCTCAACTGGTAAAAAATTTGCATGCAATGTGGGATACCTGGGTTCGATCCCTGGGTTGGGAAGATTCCCTGGAGACAGGAAAGGCTACCCACTCCAGTATTCTGGCCTGGAGAATTCTATGGACTAGTCCATGGGGTCACAAGGAATTGGACATGACTGAGCAACTTTCACTTTCACTTTCTTTAGTTGAGAAGGATACAGACATTTTATTCAGGAAAAAAAAAACCTGATAATGTTTTTGATGTCTTCATAGGCAGAATAATAGCTTGAAATGCATGTTAGGCAGGTACTCACCATGCTTCCTTTTTGTATGTAAAATTTTCTGAGATCTAGTCTACCATTTTTAAGTCTCTGGTGGACTCTATCACTGGAGAAGGAAATGGCAACCCACTCCAGTGTTCTTGTCTGGCAAATCCCATGGATAAAGGATCCTGGTGGACTAGAGTCCATGGGGTTGCAAAACAATTGGACACAACTGAGTGACTCAACAACAATCATAGCTGGTTATGTTGCCACACTGGAGCTCTTTTGAAAACACATTGGGAATATAGACCATGTCTTATCAACTTTCATTCATGCCAGATCAGATCAGATCAGATCAGTTGCCAGTATTTTTGACCCCTGAATCGAACCAGGCCTCCCTGTCCATCACCAACTCCCGGAGTTCACTCAGACTCATCCATCAAGTCAGTGATGCCATCCAGCCAGTCATCCTCTGTCGTCCCCTTCTCCTCCTGCCCCAAATCCCTCCCAGCATGAGTCTTTTCCAATGAGTCAACTCTTTGAGGTGGCCAAAGTACTGAGTTTCAGCTTTGCATCATTCCTTCCAAAGAAATCCCATAGAATGGACTGATTGGATCTCCTTGCAGTTAGGGACTTCAAGAGTCTTCTCCAACACCACAGTTCAAAAGCATCAATTCTTTGTGCTCAGCCTTCTTCACAGTCCAACTCTCACATCCACATGACCACAGAATGACTAGAGATCTTTGTTGGCAAAGTAATGTCTCTGCTTTTGAACACACTATCTAGGTTGGTCATAACTTTCCTTCCAAGGAGTAAGCGTCTTTTAATTTCATGGCTGCAGTCACCATCTGCAGTGACCTGCATATACAATATCCAAAAATATCCAAATATGCAAACACAGTATTTATTCAATTAAAAAAATTATTGTTGTATCATTGACTCAGTATTGCACTCTGACCTCCTTGTTTCTCAGGCTTTAGTCTCCTGGATAAAACTCCAATGTTGAAATATGTCTCCTAAAACTCTGTCTCTTCTGTTTTCCAAACCAGGGTACATAATACCTATTTTATAAAAGTATCTCTCTTAAGGACTTGAAATTTTTCCTCTGAAACCTTCTATTATACTTATTGTTTTATATCTTATACAATTTCTACTTTGTAAAGTGCCCTACTATCATCATTGAATTTTCATCCCTTGAAGGATGAACACTATGTCTTAACTGCTATTTGTACTTTTTGTAAGAGGAAGGCATGTTATTATTGAGAGCCTAGTCTACCATAGGTATTAAAAAAGGAGGATGAAATTAACAATTATTAAGATTACACAAGTATGCCACATGATATTTATGTCCTTTAACCTTTGTAATCAGATTATTTTGTCTAAAATTTTAAATGAAAAAGACTTGAAAGATTGCTAACTTTTTTCCCAGTAAGTAAGAGAGAAAGTCAAGTTTAGTATGGTTAAGCAAAACACATGTATTTTCTATTTTACGTATTAACACTTCATTAATAATAAATTTCTTTTTATCAACCAACCTTTGCAGACACAGTTTATTTACATATCAAGGGCAAAATCTTCCAGAATAATGTTTATTATGAAAATATTTTAGAGTCCATGATGTTGGAGACTGTGTCCTTGACATCCTTATTTCTCAGACTGTAGATCAGGGGATTCAACATGGGGATGACCACCGTGTAAAACACAGACGCCACTTTGATTGTGTGCCTGGAGAGTGTGGAGCTGGGCACAGAGTAGAGGAAGAGGATGGTGCCCGGGAAGATGCTGATGGTGGTCAGGTGGGAGGCGCAGGTGGAGAAGGCTTTGTGGCAACCACAGGCTGAAGGCATCTTGAGGATGGTGACAAGAAACACATAAGACAGGAGAATGATGAAGAGTGTGCTGACCTCATTAAAGGTGGAGAAAATAAAAAGCAGCAACTGGTTGAGATAAGTATCAGAGCAAGAGAGGGAAAGCAGGTAAGAGAACTCACAGAAGAAGTGATTGATTGTGTTGAAACCTCAAAATGATAATTTGATAACAGTACAGGTGAGTATCAAGGAGCAAGCTACTCCCCAAGCATAAGATCCAACCACTAACGTGGCACAGAGTCTCAGGGACATGGCCACCACGTAGAGCAGAGGGTTGCAGATGGCCACGAAGCAGTCTTAGGCCATCACAGCTAATAAAAAGGACTCAGTCACCACAATGGTACAAAAGAAAAAGAATTGTATTACACAACCTACAACTGAAATGGTTCTGTCTTCTACCGTGAGGTTCACCATGGTCTTGGGAGCAATGATGGAGGAATAAGAAAAGTCCACAAAGGGGAGGTGGCTGAGGAAAAAGTACATGGGGGTGTGCAGTTTGGGGTTAATTTTGATGGTTGGAATCATCCCAAGATTCCCTGCCACAGTGACACTGTAGATGGTGAAGAATGTCAAGAAGAGGGGGACTTGCAACTCTGGGTAATTGGAGAAGCCCAGGAGAGTGAACGTGGCCCCACTTTTATTTCTCTCTGATAGAAACATGGTTTCTGTTTGTCAGAATCTGAATCAGTCCTAGAAAGAAAAATATTAAGGGAAATAAGGATGTATGACATTTGGTTAACTACTCCTTACCAAAGCTCAAAGATGAAGCAAAGTGTCTACTTTCAGATTTTCTTGAACATTATAATTTCATAAAATATTAATTTACCCTAGTACCAGAGCTACTTGTTTCAGTTCTATAACTAATAGCAAAAGTGATAAACTTCTAAACAAATTAAATTTTGCATTGTATGTTCAGAATGTGACATTAAAAATGACACCCCTAACACTTTACATTTTTCTCTTTACTATTAATTCCATATAGCACTTTAGTACTTGTTTTGCTTCTGGATCAGTAAACTTTTTTTTTTTTTCAAAATAAATTATAATTTTTCACAGAGCGTATTTCTCAACCAAGCAAGTCCAGGTTATCAATCCCCCATCATTGTTTGAGGAATAATAATATTTAAAAAATAATAAATATAATCTAGTCTAGCTACTTACTCTAGAGATGGCAAAGCATAAGATGGAAATTTTTGACTTTCCCTGTACCATGCAAATAAGGCCCAATCTACACATCTATGACATGAACTCTGATCCAGGCTCCCAGCAATTACTCATTTGTCTACAGTAATCTTGATCCAGGTCCAGATGCTATTTTCTTTATTTATTATCATACTAATTTATGACAAACTGGAGACTTTGGGAATGTGCCTGACGAAAGTATTCATATCACAGAGCTATACTAGAATGCATCAAGGAAAGAAATTTGAGAAAAATATTCTCTCAGAAAGAATAGCTATCCTTATTAAAGATTCTGACTTAGAAATGTCCAGTTCTTGGCCTTTCTCTCTCTTTTTTCTCCCTTCAAGGTGCATAGGATATTTATTCTGTCCCTGTGTTACCTGTAAAGGAGAAAGATTAAACACTTGAGGTAGCATTGTACTATGGAGACATTTCATGAGAAAAAAAAGTAATATAAAATAATTTTATTTCTTTAATTGGTGACCAATACCTCTAAGATCCTATTGAACCAGAACCAGAACCAGGAGCTCTTTCTCTATCATTTCTGGTAGTTCTCTCTAATTCCACAACTCAAGAAACTGATTTCAAATGGCCAGCAATGAAGAGATCAGATCATATGCAAAACAAAGAACTCAAGATCCCTATCTCTTCCTAAACTCATAAATTTGAGTATTCAAGACAGCCTATCACAAAGCTGGATGTTCTAGATATAATTAATTTATAATGTTTGGAAGTTGAGATGTGCATGCACAGTGAGAAAATACGTTTGCAGCTTTCATTCTTACATCTGAAATGGAACCAGTCCCCCAGCAGCATTTAGGAACCCCCCAAAAACTGTGGGTTCCTTTTATTGTTGTCATTGATTCAGTTTTTTGCATGTAAAAGCATCACTATAGCATATGCCTGTGTGTAGTCCATGGGGTCGCTAAGAGTCAGACATGACTGAGCAACTTCACTTTCACTTTTCACTTTCCTGCATTGGAGAAGGTAATGGCAACTCACTCCAGTGTTCTTGCCTGGAGAATCCCAGGAATGGGGGAGTCTGGTGGGCTGCTGTCTATGGGGTCATACAGAGTCAGACACGACTGAAGCGACTTAGCAGCAGCAGCAGCAGCAAGGTGTTTAAACTTCATTTTATTTTATTTATTTATTTTTGATATGGACAATTTTTAAAGTCTCTATTGAATTTGCAACAATACTGCTTCTGTTTTATGTTTTGTTTTTTTGGCCATGAGGCACGTGGGACTACAATTCTCTGACCAGGGATCAAATCTGCACTCCTGCATTGGTCAACTTCTATCCACTGAGTTACCAGGGAATTTCCTAAACACTCATTTTAAACTAATGTTACTTTTGATATAGGTTCCCTACATTTTTTCCCTATTTTGTTGTAATATTTAGTCTTAGAGCCACTTTATAATCTTAAGTAAAAATGGTCCTATTTTCCTTTTTTCATTATAGAGTTTGTTTGATCTCGCTCTCTTTTTAAAAATACTTGTCCTTTCTACTTTGACTGCAACTTCAAACATTTGTAGTAGCAAGACAATGCACATTCCCCAGATTCTCAGAACTCTCCTAACCCCACATTCCAGGCATCTCTTGTTTAAGGAGCTGTTATTCAGGGGCTAGGACTTCCTAGGAGGCTCCATGGCAAAGAATCCTCCTGCTTGAGGATGCAGGAGTCACAGAAAACCTCGGCTTGATCCCTGGGTTGGAAAGATCTCCTGGAGGAGGAAATGGCAGCCTGGTTCAGTAGTCTTCCCAGGATAATCCCATGGTCAGAGGAGCCTGGCACAGCATCATACAGGACTGAAGCACTGAGCACCCACACACACTCACTCAGGAGCTCAGCTGAGCCAGCTTTAATAAAGAGTTCTGTAGGCTAAGTGCAGTTCCTCTTCCTTGAAACCTCAGAAAGGCAATTTTCAATGACTACATAATTCTCAAGAATGTCTATATCGAAATGGTAAATTTCCACTCCACATTTTTTCCCTAGATTCCCAATATTGAAATTAATATTAATCTGTCTTTAGAGTCTAATTCATACCTGCTGATGTTGAAAGAAGGATCTGCCCTATTTGGAAGTAATGGATATATTCTTATATGCAGAGTCACAGCCTTTGGGGCATAAACCCAAGAGACTATCTGTTGCCTCATTCTCTTAAAACCATTAAATAAACATTTATAATTAATCACCATTCTCTGATGCAATTTCTGTGTCCCAGAAAAACTGAAACATTGTTAGGGGCATTTGATATGAAAATTTATATGTTAAAGTTACTCCTCTCAGACTTTTCATCACTCCAATACTTTTTTACAGTTATCAAATGTATGTAATTATTTTGTATGCAGATCAGGAAGCAACAGTTAGAACTGGACATGGAACAACAGACTGGTTCCAAATAGGAAAAGGAGTACGTCAAGGCTGTATAAGGTCACCCTGCTTATTTAACTTATACACAGAGTACATCATGAGAAACGCTGGGCTGGAAGAAACACAAGCTGGAATCAAGATTGTCGGGAGAAATATCAATAACCTGAGATATGCAGATGACACCACCCTTATGGCAGAAAGTGAAGAGGAACTCAAAAGCCTCTTGATGAAAGTGAAAGTGGAGAGGGAAAAAGTTGGTTTACAGTTCAACATTTAGAAAACGAAGATCATGGTATCTGGTCCCATCACTTTATGGGAAATAGATGGGGAAACAGTGGAACAGTGTCAGACTTTATTTTTTTAGGTCCCAAAATCACTGCAGATGGTGACTGCAGCCATGAAATTAAAAGACACTTACTCCTTGGAAGAAAAGTTACGACCAACCTAGATAGCATATTCAAAAGCAGAGACAATGGAGTATTACTCAGCCATTAAAAAGAATACATTTGAATCAGTTCTAATGAGGTGGATGAAACTGGAGCCTATTATACAGAGTGAAGTAAGCCAGAAGGAAAAACACCAATACAGTATACTAACGCATATATATGGAATTTAGAAAGATGGTAACGATAACCCTGTATACGAGACAGCAAAAGAGACACTGACGTATAGAACAGTCTTATGGACTCTGTGGGAGAGGGAGAGGGTGGGAAGATTTGGGAGAATGGCATTGAAACATGTAAAAATATCATGTATGAAACGAGATGCCAGTCCAGGTTCAATGCACGATACTGGATGCTTGGGGCTGGTGCACTGGGACGACCCAGAGGGATGGTGTGGGGAGGGAGGAGGGAGGGAGGTTCAGGATGGGGAACACATGTATACCCGTGGTGGATTCATTTTGATGTTTGGCAGAACTAATACAATTATGTAAAGTTTGAGAATAGAATAAAATTAATTAAAAAAAAAAAAAAAAAAGCAGAGACATTACTTTGCCAACAAAGGTCTGTTTAGTCAAGGCTATGGTTTTTCCAGTGGTCATGTATGGATGTGAGAGTTGGACTGTGAAGAAAGCTAAGCACCGAAGAATTGATGCTTTTGAACTGTGGTGTTGGAGAAGACTCTTGAGAGTCCCTTGGACTGCAAGGTGATCCAACCAGTCCATTCTGAAGGAGATCAGCCCTAGGATTTCTTTGGAGGGAATGATGCTAAAGCTGAAACTCCAGTACTTTGGCCAACTCATGTGAAGAGCTGACTCATTGGAAAAGACTCTGATGCTGGGAGGGATTGGGGGCAGGAGGAGAAGGTGACGACAGAGGATGAGATGGCTGGATGGCATCACTGACTCGATGGACATGAGTCTGAGTGAACTCCGGGAGTTGATGATGGACAGGGAGCCCTGGCGTGCTGCAATTCATGGGGTCGCAAAGAGTCGGACCCGACTGAGTGACTAAACTGAACTGAATTATAGAAGTCAACATTATCAAATATTAATTGAATGACTACAATATGCCAAGCATAACCCTCTTCTTCCAAACTTTCACTATAACCAAATGGGAGTAGAATGAAGAATTCTTCATGATTTATTTATTTTTTGATATGGAAGATTTTACTTAGATAAATATGTATCCGGCCTTTAACCACAAATCTCAACTCTATTTATGCAAGGGGCATGACAACACATTTCTACAAAAGGGATCACACATCAGTATTCACAGAAGCTTTATTTACTGTTTCCCAAAGGTGGAAATAACCCAAATATCAATAAGATTTGATAAGCAGGTAGTAATATAGTTTTACAATGGAATACTACACAGAAATAGAAAAGAATGAATATCTGATATCATGATTTATTGAGTTAAAGCAGAAATATTTACAAACTTAAATATTAAGTTAGGAAAATGATCTAGTCCCTTTTAAATATCTCTTTTATTACATCACCACATCCACTCCATTAACTACTTTTAGATATTGAAATAGCACATATTTCTTGAAAAAAAAAAAAAACATGAACTATAGAATTTAAATAATAAAAAAATAGCACTCTAGAAATAATTGTTATCAATTCAACTACATTGGAAATCTTGCTTTCAACTTTAAAGAAATGTGACTGATATTACCTGACTGCTGCTGCTGATCCTGCTAAGTTACTTCAGTCGTGTCTGACTCTGTGCGACCCCATAGACAGCAGCCCACCAGGCTCCCCTGTCCCTGGGATTCTCCAGGCAAGAAGACTGGAGTGGGTTGCCATTTCCTTCCCCAAGGCATGAAAGCAAAAAGTGAAAGTGAAGTCGCTCAGTCATGTCCAACTCTTAGTGACCTCATGGACTGCAGCCCACCAGGCTCCTCTGTCCATGGGATTGTCCAGGCAAGAAGACTGGAGTGGGTTGCCATTGCCTTCTCCATTACCGTTCTACCTGAAGTAAAAGAAAAAGGTGACCATCACCATAGTGGTGTAATGTGGCTCTCATTTATCCCCTGGTATGATGTGGTGAGAAAAGCTTTACTTCTGTGATATTCTTTCCCTCGATCCAATGTGAGAAGAATTATTAGGAAAGCCCACATTTTAAAGTATTCTACAGGATACCTCACCAGTATCTCTTAGAATTGTAAGAGCCAAAAAAAAAAAAAAAAGAAAAGAAAATTGAAAAAGTGTCACAGACCAGAGGAGATTTGGAAGACATGATGACTTAATGCAATGTGGTACCTGGACTGGATTCAAGACAAGTAAGCTGGCATTAATGGGGTGGGCGGTGGGGGGAGGAGCAAGAAATTGATGAAATGCAATAAAATTGTTCTTTTTAAATAATAATACACCTATATGTCTTTTTAAAAATATATATATATATATTTCTTTTATTGTGGTAAGAACACAACATGACATCCTCTTAGATTTTAGGGTACCCATACAGCATTGCTGACTATGGATGTGTTTTTGTATATTACATCTCTAGAAGTTATTCAACTTGCTTAAGTAAAAGTTTATGCCCATTGATTTGTAACTTCCCATTTACCCCTCCACCTAACTCTGACAATTATCATAACACTCTTTGATTTTATGAATTTCATTATGTTAAATACATACATAAGTGGGAAATCATATAATATTTGCCTTTCAGTTACTGGTTTATATCACTTAAGCATAATATCTTCAATATTCATCCATGTGGTCACATATTGCAGAATTTCCATCTTTTTTTTTTAAAGGTTGAATTGTATTCCATTTTTTGTATATGCCACATTTTCTTTATCTACTTATTTTTTCATATTTAGATGTTTCCACATCTTGGCTACTGTGAATAGTCCTATAATGAACACAGAAATGTTAACATCCCTTTGAAATCATAATTTCACCCTTTTTGGATGAAAATCTAAAAACAGGATTACTGGATCATATAACTATTTAATTTTTATATTGTGAAACACCACTATACTGTTTTCCATAGCAGCCATGCCATTTTGCATTTCTACAACAGCATGCAAGGGTTCTAATTTCTCCATATCCTTGCTGACTTTGTCTTTTTATATTTTCTGATAATAGTCATCCTGACAGATATAAGGTAATATTTCATTTGGGTTTTGATTTGCCTTTCCCTGATGATTAGGACATTAAACATGTTTTTCTTCTTTTAAAATACCTATTGGCCATTTATATATTTTCCAAAAAAATAAATGTCTAAATCATGTCCTTAGCTAATTTTTAAGCAGGCCTATTAGCTTTTGTGCTTTTTGCTATTGAATTGCATGAGCTTTTTATGCATTTATTAGAGATTAATCCTTTGCAGTAACCTTCAGTGTATTTGGTGCCAAGAACTGGCTTCATAGAAGACAATTTTTCCATGGACCAGGATGATAGTGGGTTTGGGATGATTTAAGCACATTGCATTTATTGTGAATTTTATTTCTATTATTATTATTTTCAGATCCACCTCAGATTGTCAGGTATTAAATCCTGGAATTTGGGGACCCCTGCTTTATCAGATACATGCATTTCAAATATTTCCTCCCATTCTACTGCCTCTTCTTTCTGTTGATTATTTCCTTTTCTGTGCAGAAGGTTTTGACAAATACATCATGGCAATGGTGTAAGGTATTAACAATGTGGCACATCTTAGCTCACCTGGAACTGTCCTTTCTTTAGAACTGTAAGTCATACATATCAGATAATTAACTTCCTTTAATTGTCTTTCTTTATAAATAAGACTTCTTTCTCTGACTAACATTTCTGGTAAGGTCATTGCTATTTCTCAAACCTAGAACCAACTGGTTCTAGATGTTTCAGCATTAAAGGCAAGAGGTCCCACATAACAGAATTCTTGATGGCTCTGTGTGTTCAGATATTCAAGGATTTAAGGATGAATCAGAAGTAAATCTTACCAAGGCAATTCTCATTATTATAAAATCATTTATTGATTATAATTTTCAGAGTTTCTCAAGCTTGGTACTATTGGTATTTCGTGTTGGATTTTAATTTTTATAGGGAGCTACCCTGTGTGTGCTACCATGTATAGCAGCATCTCTGACCTCTGTCCAATCACTCTGGTACATTAATTATGACAATCAAAAATGCCTTCAGATATTGTCAAATGTCCATGTGGGAGGGGAGGGGAGGTTCATAATCATCTGTAGTTGAAAACTATTCCCTTATTTCCTTGGAGATTTTCAGGTTATTCTGTCTGAATTATGTCCAAATTAAACATCTAGTTTCTTATCTCCCAAATGATGTTATTGTATAGTTTAAACTGTATGATTTTTGAATCTGGAATGCACTGGTATCTATAATCTTTATCCTTGTAATTTTTTCACATTCTTTTTTTTTTTTTCTTTTTGCTCTTGTAAGCATTTGTTTTGCCCATGCTCTAAAATCTGATATGGAGCTGAACCTGTTGATTATTTGTCTCCAGAATGTTCATTTTATTCTCTTCAATTCAGTTTTGTTTAAATACCTACCTCTGTTCCCTTGCACAGTTCTTCCAAAAACTCACAGAAGGAGAGAAACATGTACCTGAAAACTCTCAAGGACCGTCTTCTCCCCAACTCCCAGGAAACACTTGTTGAGGACACTATTACAAAGGAGCTCAGCTAAGCCAGGTTTCCTCTACAAAGCTTGCTAGAAAATATGCACTTCCTGTCCCTGTTAACTTAATTTTGGCAATGACTCTAAATTTCCTTCAAACGTCTTTTTCTCAGGAAGGAACGTGTGAATGTGAGGTATCTTTTAGATACATTACATGGTAAAGAATATCCATATTTTTTCAGACCTACAGACAGACCTGCCAGTGGAAAAGCACCCTGCCTTCCAGCCTCTGGAGGCTTCAGTAGTTTGGGGAAGAGGTTGAGACTCATGTCTATCCACCTCCTATGGCATAAGAGCCCTGGAGAAAATCTCTTGCCTCATTCTTCAGACGCCTCAAAGGAAGCAATTATAATTAATTACTGCTTCCTCATGTAATTCTATTTTCTTGGAAAAGCTGAAGAAAAATTTAACAGCAGCTTTAGAAACATTTATATATGAAAGTTAAAAGCTTAAATGTCTTCTCCCTATGCTCCATAATCATTCCCATAGACTCCAAATATGTTGGATATAAAAAGTCACAGCAAAATTTATGTTGGCTATTTAATAACTATTTATCTTCTTAAAGTATACTTTATAATTTTATTTTTTTAGATTTATTGAGGTATAATTGACAAAACCAAATTGTATAGATCTAAGGAGAATCAGTTCAGTTCAGACGCTCAGTCGTGTCCGACTCTTTGCGACCCCAAGAATCGCAGCACGCCAGGCCTCCCTGTCCATCACCAACTTCAGGAGTTCACTCAGATTCATGTCCATCGAGTCAGTGATGCCATCCAGCCATCTCATCCTCTGTCGTCCCCTTCTCCTCCTGCCCCCAATCCCTCCCAGCATCAGAGTCTTTTCTAATGAGTCAATTCTTTGCATGAGGTGGCGAAAGTACTGGAGTTTCAGCTTTAGCATCATTCCCTCCAAAGAATCCCAGGGCTGATCTCCTTCAGAATGGGCTGGTTGGATCTCCTTGCAGTCCAAGGGACTCTCAAGAGTCTTCTCCAACACGACAGTTCAAAAGCATCAATTCTTCAGTGGTCAGCCTTCTTCACAGTCCAACTCTCACCAACCATACATGACCACGGGGAAAAACCATAGCCTTGACTAGACGGACCTTTGTTGGCAAAGCAATGTCTCTGCTTTTGAATATGCCATCTAGGTTGGTCATAACTTTCCTTCCAAGGAGTAAGCGTCTTTTAATTTCATGGCTGCAGTCACCATATACAGTGATTTTGAAGCCCCCCCGCCCCCCGGCAAAATAAAGTCTGACACTGTTTCCACTATTTCCCCATCTATTTCCCATGAAGTGATGGGACAGGATGCCATGATCTTCGTTTTCTGAATGTTGAGCTGTAAGCCAACATTTTCACTCTCCACTTTCACTTTCATCAGGAGGCTTTTTAGTTCCTCTTCACTTTCTGCCATAAGCGTGGTGTCATCTGCATATCTGAGGTTATCGAAATTTCTCCCGGCAACCTTGATTCCAGCTTGTGTTTCTTCCAGTCCAGCATTTCTCATGATGTACTCTGCATATAAGTTAAATAAGCAGGGTGACAATATACAACCTTGACGTATTCCTTTTCCTATTTGGAACCAGTCTGTTGTTTCATGTCCAGTTCTAACTGTTGCTTCCTGACCTGCATACAAATTTCTCAAGAAGCAGGTCAGGTGGTCTGGTATTCCCATCTCTTTGAGAATTTTCCACAGTTTATTGTGACCCACGCAGTCAAAGGCTTTGGCATAGTCAATAAAGCAGAAATAGATGTTTTTCTGGAACTCTCTTGCTTTTTCCATGATCCAGCAGATGTTGACAATTTGATCTCTGGATCCTCCACCTTTTCTAAAACCAGCTTGAACATCTGGAAGTTCACGGTTCACATATTGCTGAATCCTGGCTTGGAGAATTTTGAGCATTACTTTACTAGCATGTGAGATGAGTGCAATTGTGCAGTAGTTTGAGCATTCTTTGGCATTGCCTTTCTTTGGGATTGGAATGAAAACTGACCTTTTCCAGTCCTTTGGCCACTGCTGAGTTTTCCAAATTTGCTGGCATATTGAGTGCAGCACTTTCACAGCATCATCTTTCAGGATTTGGAATAGTTCAACTGGAATTCCATCACCTCCACTAGCTTTGTTCCTAGTGATGCTTTGTAAGGCCCACTTGACTTCCCATTCCAGGATGTCTGGCTCTAGGTCAGTGATCACACCATCGTAATTATCTGGGTCATGAAGATCTTTTTTGTACAGTTCTTTTGTGTATTCTTGCCATCTCTTCTTAATATCTTCTGCTTCTGTTAGGTCCATACAATTTCTGTCCTTTATCGAGCCCATCTTTGCATGAAATGTTCTTTTGGTATCTCTAATTTTCTTGAAGAGATCTCTAGTCTTTCCCATTCTGTTGTTTTCCTCTATTTCTTTGCATTGATCACTGAGGAAGGCTTTCTTATCTCTCCTTGCTATTCTTTGGAACTCTGCATTCAGATGCTTGTATCTTTCCTTTTCTCCTTTGCTTTTCACTTCTCTTCTTTTCACAGCTATTTGCAAGGCCTTCCCAGACAGCCATTTTGCTTTTTTGCATTTCCTTTCCATGGGGATGGTCTTGATCCCTGTCTCCTGTGCAATGTCACTAACCTCCATCCATAGTTCATCAGGCACTCTATCTATCAGATCTAGGCCCTTAAATCTATTTCTCACTTCCACTGTATAATCATAAGGGATTTGATATAGGTCATGCCTGAATGGTCTAGTGGTTTTCCCTACTTTCTTCAATTGAAGTCTGAATTTGGCAATAAGGAGTTCATGATCTGAGCCACAGTCAGCTCCTGGTCTTGTTTTTTTGACTGTATAGAGCTTCTCCATCTTTGGCTGCAAAGAATATAATCAGTCTGATTTCGGTGTTGACCATCTGGTGATGTCCACGTGTAGAGTCTTCTCTTGTGTTGTTGGAAGAGGGTGTTTATTATGACTAGTACAGTCTCTTGGCAAAACTCTATTAGTCTTTGCCCTGCTTCATTCCATATTCCAAGGCCAAATTTGCCTGTTACTACAGGTGTTTCTTGACTTCCTACTTTTGCATTGCAGTCCCCTATAATGAAAAGGACATCTTTTTTGAGTGTTAGTTCTAAAAGGCCTTGTAGGTCTTCATAGAACCGTTCAACTTCAGATTCTTCAGCGTTACTGGTTGGGGCATAGACTTGGATTACTGTGATATTGAATGGTTTGCCTTGGAAACGAACAGAGATCATTCTGTCGTTTTTGAGATTGCATTCAAGTACTGCATTTTGGAATCTTTTGTTGACCATGATGGCTACTCCATTTTTTTCTGAGGGATTCCTGCCTGCAGTAGTAGATATAATGGTCATCTGAGTTAAATTCACCCATTCCAGTCTATTTCAGTTCGCTGATTCCTAGAATGTCGACATTCACTCTTGCCATCTCTTGTTTGACCACTTCCAATTTGCCTTGATTCATGGACCTGACATTCCAGGTTCCTATGCAATATTCTTCTTACAGCATCAGATCTTGCTTCTATCACCAGTCACATCCACAGCTGAGTATTGTTTTTGCTTTGGCTCCATCCCTTCATTCTTTCTGGGGTTATTTCTCCACTGGTCTCCAGTAGCATACTGGGCACCTACTGACCTGGGGAGTTCCTCTTTCAGTATCCTACCATTTTGTCTTTTCATACTGTTCATGGGGTTCTCAAGGCAAGAATACTGAAGTGGTTTGCCATTCTCTTCTCCAGTGGACTACATTCTGTCAGATCTCTCCACCATGACCTGCCCATTTTGGGTTGCCTCGCTGGCATGGCTTAGTTTCATGGAGTTAGACAAGGCTCTGGTCCTAGTGTGATTAGATTGACTAGTTTTCTGTGAGTATGGTTTCAGTGTGTCTGCCCTGTGATTCCCTCTTGCAACACCTACCATCTTATTTGGGTTTCTCTTACCTTGGACTTGGGGTATCTCTTCAGGGCTGCTCCAGCAAAGCACAGCCGCTGCTCCTTACCTTGGACGAGGGGTATCTCCTTACCGCTGCCCTTGCTGACCTTCAACGTGGGATAGCTCTTCTAGGCCCTCTTGTGCCCATGCAGCCACCACTCCTTGGACGTGGAGTTGGTCCTCCTGGGCCACTGCCCCTGACCTTCGATGCTGGGTAGCTCCTCTCGGCTGCTGCCCCTGACCTTGAACTTGGGCAGCTCTTCTTGGCCGTTCCTGTGCCGTTGCAGCCTGGTGCTCTCGGCCGCTGCCCCTGACCTCGGACGTGGGTAACTCCTCTTGGCTGCCGGCTTTCGTGCATGGGGTCCTCCCGGCTTCTGCCTCTGACCTCGGACGTGGGGTAGCTCCTCTCAGCCACGCTTAGTGCACCGGTCGCAGCCGCCGGCGCACTAAGGAGTATACACACACATATACACAAACATCAACTACAGTATAGTTGATGTTTGTGTATATGTGTGTGTATACTTATATCATTAGAACTGATTCAAATGCTTTCTTTTTAATTGCTGAGTAATATTCCATTGTGTATATGTATCACAGCTTTCTAATCCATTCATCTGCTGATGGACATCTAGGTTGCACCCATGCCCTGGCTATTATAAACAGTGCTGCGATGAACATTGGGGTACATGTGTCTCTTTCGATTCTGATTTCCTTGGTGTGTTTATTCCCAGCAGTGGGATTGCTGGGTCATAAGGCATTTCTATTTCCAATTTTTTAAGGAATCTCCACACTATTCTCCATAGTGGATGTACTAGTTTGCATTCCCACCAACAGTGTAAGAGGGTTCCCTTTTCTCCACACCTTCTCCAGCGTTTATTGCTTGTAGACTTTTGGATAGCAGCCATTCTGACTGGCGTGAAATGGTACCTCATTGTGGCTCTGACTTGCATTTCTCTGGTAATGAGTGATGTTGAGCATCTTTTATGTGTTTGTTAGCCATCTGTATGTCTTCTTTGGAGAAATGTCTGTTTAGTTCTTTGGCCCATTTTTTGATTGGGTCGTTTATTTTTCTGGAATTGAGCTGCAGGAGGTGCTTGTATATTTTTGAGATTAGTTCTTTGTAAGTTGCTTCATTTGCTATTAATTTCTCCCATTCTGTAGGCTGTCTTTTCACCTTACTTAGAGTTTCCTTCATTGTGCAAAAGATTTTAAATTTAATTAGGTCCCATTTGTTTATTTTTGCTTTTATTTCCATTACTCTGGAAGGTGGGTCGTAGAGGATCCTGCTGTGATTTATATCTATCGGAGAACGTTTTGCCTATGTTTTCCTGTAGGAGTTTTATAGTTTCTGGTCTTACATTTAGGTCTTTAATCTATTTCGAGTTTATTTTTTGTGTATGGTGTTAGAAAGTGTTCTAATTTCATTCTTTTACAAGCAGTTGACCAGTTTTCCCAGGACCACTTGTTAAAGAGATTGTCTTTCCTCCACTGTATATTCTTGCCACCTTTGTCAAAGATAAAGTGTCCATAGGTGCATGGGTTTATCTCTGGGCTTTCTATTTTGTTCCACTGATCTATATTTCTGTCTTTGTGCCAGTACCATACTGTCTTGATGACTGTAGCTTTGTAGTATAGTCTGAAGTCAGGTTGGTTGATTCCTCCAGTTCCATTCTTCTTTCTCAAGATTGCTTTGGCTATTCGAGGCTTTTTGTATTTGCACACAAATTGTGAAATTATTTGTTCTAGTTATGTGAAAAATACCTTTGGTAGCTTGATAGGGATTGCATTGAATCTATAGATTGCTTTGGGTAGTATACTCTTTTGCTCTATATTGATTCTTCTGATCCAAGAACATGGTATATTTCTCCATCTATTTGTGTCATCTTTGATTTTTTTAAATCAGTGTTTTATAGTTTTCTCTTTTTAAATATAAATTTATTTATTTTAATTGGAAGCTAATTACTTTACAATATTGTATTTGTTTTGCCATACATCAGCATGAATCCACCATGGGTGTACACATGTTCCCCATCCTAAACCCCCTCACACCTCCCTCCCCATACCATCCCTCTGGGTCATCCCAGTGCACCAGCCCCGAGCATCCTGTATTATGCAGCAAAACTGGACTGGCGATTCGTTTCACATATGATATTATATATGTTTCAAAGTCATTCTCCCAAGTCATCCCACCCTCGCCCTCTCCCACAGAGTCCAAAAGACTGTTCTATACATCTGTGTCTCTTTTGCTGTCTCTCATACAGGTTTATGTTACCATCTTTCTAAATTCCATATATATGTGTTAATACACTGTATTGGTGTTTTTCTTTCTGGCTTACTTCACTCTGTATAATAGGCTCCAGTTTCTTTTTAGGTAGATATATTCTTAAGTATTTTATTATTTTCTTTGAAATGGTGAATGGAATTGATTCCTTATCTTTCTGTTTTCTCATTGTTAGTGTATAGGAATGCAAGGGATTTCTGTGTATTAATTTTATATCCTGCAACTTTATTGTAGTCATTGATTAGCTCTAGTAATTTTCTGGTGGAGTCTTTAGGGTTTTCTATGTAGAGAATAATGTCTTCTGCAAACAGTGAGAGTTTTATTTCTTTTCCAATCTGGATTCCTTTTATTTCTTTTTCTGCACTGATTGCAGTGGCCAGAACTTCCAAAACTATGTTGAAAAGTACTGATGAGAGTGGGCATCCTTGTCTTGTTCCTGACTTCAGAGGAAATGCTTTCAATTTTCCAGCGTTGAGGATAATGTTTGCTGTGGGTTTATGGCTTTTATTTTGTTGAGGTATGTTCCTCTATGCCTTCTTTCTGGAGGGTTTTTGTCATAAATGGATGCTGAATTTTGTCAAAGGCTTTCTCTGCATCTATTGAGATAATCATATGATTCTTATCTAGCAATTTGTTAATGTGGTGCATCACAGTGATCAATTTGTGAATATTGAAGAATCCTTGCATCCCTGGGATAAAGCCCACTTGGTCATGATGTTTCATTTTAATATGTTGTTGGATTATGTTTGCTAGAATTTTGTTAAGGATTTTTGCATCTATGTTCATGAGTGATATTGATCTGTAGTTTTTTTTGTGGCATCTTTGTCTGGTTTTGGTATTAGGGTGATGGTGGCCTCATAGAATGAGTTTGGAAGTTTACTTTCCTCTGCAATTTTATGGAAGAGTTTGAATAAGACAGGTTTTAGCTCTTCTCCAAATTTTGGTAGAATTCAGCTGTGAAGCCATCTGGTCCTGTACTTTCATTTGTTGGAAGATTTCTGATTACAGTTTTGATTTCTGTGCTTGTGATGTGTCTGTTAAGATTTTCTATTTCTCCTGGTTCAGTTTTGAAAGTTATACTTTTTTTTTTTTAAAAGAATTTTCCCATTTCTTCCAAGTTGTCCATTTCTTCCTTTTATTAGCATATAGTTGCTGATAGTAGTCTCTTATGATCTGTTGTGATTTCTCCATTTTCATTTCTGATTATGTTGATTTTTCTCCTTTTTTTTTTCTTGATGAGTCTGGCTAATGGTTTGTTTATTTTATTTATATTCTCAAAAAAACCTAGTTTTTAGCTTTATTGATTTTGGTTATGATCTCCTTTGTTTGTTTTTTTTTTTCTAATTTTATTTTATTTTTAAACTTTACATAATTGTATTAGTTTTGCCAAATATCAAAATGAATCCGCCACAGGTATACATGTGTTCCCATCCTGAACCCTCCTCCTCCTCCCTCCCCATACCATCCCTCTGGGCTTCCTACATGATATTTTACATGTTTCATTGCCATTCTCCCAAATCTTCCCACCTCTCCTCTCCCACAGAGTCCATAAGACTGTTCTATACATCAGTGTCTCTTTTGCTGTCTCGCACATCGGTTATTGTTACCATCTTTCTAAATTCCATATATATGCGTTAGTATACTGTATTTATGTTTTTCCTTCTGGCTTACTTCACTCTGTATAATAGGTTCCAGTTTCATCCACCTCATTAGAACTGATTCAAATGTATTCTTTTTAATGGCTGAGTAATACTCCATTGTGTATATGTACCACAGCTTTTTATCCATTCATCTGCTGATGGACATCTAGGTTGCTTCCATGTCTTGGCTATTATAAACAGTGCTACATGAACATTGGGGTACACGTGTCTCTTTCCCTTCTGGTTTCCTCAGTGTGTATGCCCAGCAGTGATTGCTGGATCATAAGGCAGTTCTATTTCCAGTTTTTTAAGGAATCTCCACACTGTTCTCCATAGTGGCTGTACTAGTTTGCATTCCCACCAACAGTGTAAGAGGGTCCCTTTTTCTCCACACCTCTCCAGCATTTATTATTTGTAGACTTTTGATCGCAGCCATTCTGACTGGTGTGAAATGGTACCTCATAGTGGTCTTGATTTTATTGAGGCTTTTTGTATTTGCACACAAATTGTGAAATTATTTGTTCTAGTTATGTGAAAAATACCTTTGGTAGCTTGATAGGGATTGCATTGAATCTATAGATTGCTTTGGGTAGTATACTCTTTTGCTCTATATTGATTCTTCTGATCCAAGAACATGGTATATTTCTCCATCTATTTGTGTCATCTTTGATTTTTTAAATCAGTGTTTTATAGTTTCTCTTTTTAAATATAAATTTATTTATTTTAATTGGAAGCTAATTACTTTACAATATTGTATTTGTTTTGCCATACATCAGCATGAATCCACCATGGGTGTACACATGTTCCCCATCCTAAACCCCCTCACACCTCCCTCCCCATACCATCCCTCTGGGTCATCCCAGTGCACCAGCCCCGAGCATCCTGTATTATGCAGCAAAACTGGACTGGCGATTCGTTTCACATATGATATTATATATGTTTCAAAGTCATTCTCCCAAGTCATCCCACCCTCGCCTCTCCCACAGAGTCCAAAAGACTGTTCTATACATCTGTGTCTCTTTTGCTGTCTCTCATACAGGTTTATGTTACCATCTTTCTAAATTCCATATATATGTGTTAATACACTGTATTGGTGTTTTTCTTTCTGGCTTACTTCACTCTGTATAATAGGCTCCAGTTTCTTTAGGTAGATATATTCTTAAGTATTTTATTATTTTCTTTGAAATGGTGAATGGAATTGATTCCTTATCTTTCTGTTTTCTCATTGTTAGTGTATAGGAATGCAAGGGATTTCTGTGTATTAATTTTATATCCTGCAACTTTATTGTAGTCATTGATTAGCTCTAGTAATTTTCTGGTGGAGTCTTTAGGGTTTTCTATGTAGAGAATAATGTCTTCTGCAAACAGTGAGAGTTTTATTTCTTTTCCAATCTGGATTCCTTTTATTTCTTTTTCTGCACTGATTGCAGTGGCCAGAACTTCCAAAACTATGTTGAAAAGTACTGATGAGAGTGGGCATCCTTGTCTTGTTCCTGACTTCAGAGGAAATGCTTTCAAATTTCCAGCGTTGAGGATAATGTTTGCTGTGGGTTTATGGCTTTTATTTTGTTGAGGTATGTTCCTCTATGCCTTCTTTCTGGAGGGTTTTTGTCATAAATGGATGCTGAATTTTGTCAAAGGCTTTCTCTGCATCTATTGAGATAATCATATGATTCTTATCTAGCAATTTGTTAATGTGGTGCATCACAGTGATCAATTTGTGAATATTGAAGAATCCTTGCATCCCTGGGATAAAGCCCACTTGGTCATGATGTTTCATTTTAATATGTTGTTGGATTATGTTTGCTAGAATTTTGTTAAGGATTTTTGCATCTATGTTCATGAGTGATATTGATCTGTAGTTTTTTTTGTGGCATCTTTGTCTGGTTTTGGTATTAGGGTGATGGTGGCCTCATAGAATGAGTTTGGAAGTTTACTTTCCTCTGCAATTTTATGGAAGAGTTTGAATAAGACAGGTTTTAGCTCTTCTCCAAATTTTTGGTAGAATTCAGCTGTGAAGCCATCTGGTCCTGTACTTTCATTTGTTGGAAGATTTCTGATTACAGTTTTGATTTCTGTGCTTGTGATGTGTCTGTTAAGATTTTCTATTTCTCCTGGTTCAGTTTTGGAAAGTTATACTTTTTTTTTTAAAAGAATTTTCCCATTTCTTCCAAGTTGTCCATTTCTTCCTTTTATTAGCATATAGTTGCTGATAGTAGTCTCTTATGATCTGTTGTGACTTCTCCATTTTCATTTCTGATTATGTTGATTTTTCTCCCTTTTTTTCTTGATGAGTCTGGCTAATGGTTTGTTTATTTTATTTATATTCTCAAAAAAACCTAGTTTTTAGCTTTATTGATTTTGGTTATGATCTCCTTTGTTTCTTTTTTTTTTTTCTAATTTTATTTTATTTTTAAACTTTACATAATTGTATTAGTTTTGCCAAATATCAAAATGAATCCGCCACAGGTATACATGTGTTCCCCATCCTGAACCCTCCTCCTCCTCCCTCCCCATACCATCCTCTGGGCCGTCCCAGTGCACCAGCCCCAAGCATCCAGCATCGTGCATCGAACCTGGACTGGCAACTTGTTTCCTACATGATATTTTACATGTTTCATTGCCATTCTCCCAAATCTTCCCACCCTCTCCCTCTCCCACAGAGTCCATAAGACTGTTCTATACATCAGTGTCTCTTTTGCTGTCTCGTACACCGGGTTATTGTTACCATCTTTCTAAATTCCATATATATGCGTTAGTATACTGTATTTATGTTTTTCCTTCTGGCTTACTTCACTCTGTATAATAGGTTCCAGTTTCATCCACCTCATTAGAACTGATTCAAATGTATTCTTTTTAATGGCTGAGAAATACTCCATTGTGTATATGTACCACAGCTTTCTTATCCATTCATCTGCTGATGGACATCTAGGTTGCTTCCATGTCTTGGCTATTATAAACAGTGCTGCGATGAACATTGGGGTACACGTGTCTCTTTCCCTTCTGGTTTCCTCAGTGTGTATGCCCAGCAGTGGGGTTGCTGGATCATAAGGCAGTTCTATTTCCAGTTTTTAAGGAATCTCCACACTGTTCTCCATAGTGGCTGTACTAGTTTGCATTCCACCAACAGTGTAAGAGGGTTCCTTTTCTCCACACCCTCTCCAGCATTTATTATTTGTAGACTTTTGGATCGCAGCCATTCTGACTGGTGTGAAATGGTACCTCATAGTGGTCTTGATTTGCATTTCTCTGATAATGAGTGATGTTGAGCATCTTTTCATGTGTTTGTTAGCCATCTGTATGTCTTCTTTGGAGAAATGTCTATTTAGTTCTTTGGCCCATTTTTTGATTGGGTCGTTTATTTTTCTGGAGTTGAGCTGTAGGAGTTGCTTGTATATTTTTTGAGATTAGTTGTTTGTTGGTTGCTTCATTTGCTATTATTTTCTCCCATTCTGAAGGCTGTCTTTTCACCTTGCTAATAGTTTCCTTTGATGTGCAGAAGCTTTTAAGGTTAATTAGGTACCATTTGTTTATTTTTGCTTTTATTTCCAATATTCTGGGAGGTGGGTCATAGAGGATCCTGCTGTGATGTATGTCGGAGAGTGTTTTGCCTATGTTCTCCTCTAGGCGTTTTATAGTTTCTGGTCTTACATTTAGATCTTTAATCCATTTTGAGTTTATTTTTGTGTATGGTGTTAGAAAGTGGTCCAGTTTCATTCTTTTACAAGTGGTTGACCAGATTTCCCAGCACCACTTGTTAAAGAGATTGTCTTTAATCCATTGTATATTCTTGCCTCCTTTGTCAAAGATAAGGTGTCCATATGTGCGTGGATTTATCTCTGGGCTTTCTATTTTATTCCATTGATCAATATTTGTCTTTGTGCCAGTACCATACTGTCTTGATAACTGTGGCTTTGTAGTAGAGCCTGAAGTCAGGTAGGTTGATTCCTCCAGTTCCATTCTTCTTTCTCAAGATCGCTTTGGCTATTCGAGGTTTTTTGTTTTTCCATACAAATTGTGAAATTATTTGTTCTAGCTCTGTGAAGAATACTGTTGGTAGCTTGATAGGGATTGCGTTGAATCTATAAATTGCTTTGAGTAGTATACTCATTTTCACTATATTGATTCTTCCAATCCATGAACATGGTATATTTCTCCATCTATTAGTATCCTCTTTGATTTCTTTCACCAGTGTTTTATAGTTTTCTATATATAGGTCTTTAGTTTCTTTAGGTAGATATCAACACACAGAAATCCCTTGCATTCCTATACACTAATAATGAGAAAACAGAAAGAGAAATTAAGGAAACAATTCCATTCACCATTGCAACGGAAAGAATAAAATACTTAGGAATATATCTATCTCTTTTGTTTCTTTTGCATTTATTTCTGCCCTAATTTCTTTCCTTATCCTAACCCTGGGATGCTTCACTTCTTCCTTTTCTAGTTGCTTTAGGTGTAGAGTTAGGTTATTTATTTGATTTCTCTCTTGTTTCTTGAGATAAGTTTGTATTGCTATGACTTTACCCCTTAACACTGCTTTTACTGAATCCCATAGGTTTTGGGTTGTTGTGTTTTCATTTGTTTCTATGCATATTTTGATTTATTTTTTGATTTCTTCAGTGATTTGTTGATTATTCAGAAGTCTGTTGTTTAGCCTCCATATGTTTGTATTTTTAATAGTTTTTTTCCTGTAGTTGACATGTAATCTTATCTCAATGTAATCAGAAAAGATGCTTGAGATGATTTCTTTTCTTTTCTTTTTTGTTTTTAATTTACCAAGGCTAGATTTATGGCCCAAGATGTGATCTATCCTGGACAAGGTTCCATGTGCACTTGAGAAAAAGGTGAAATTCATTGTTTTGGGGTGAAATGTCCTATAGACATCAATTAGGTCTAACTGGTTCATTGTATCATTTAAAGTTTGTGTTTCACTGCTAATTTTCTGTTTAGTTGATCTATCCATACGTGTGAGTGGGGTATTAAAGTCCCCCACTATTATTATGTTACTGTTAATTTTCCCTTTCATACTTGTTAGCATTTGCCTTACATATTGCAGTGCTCCGATGTTGGGAGCGTATATATTTATAACTGTTATATCTTCTTCTTGGACTGATCCTTTGATCATTATGTAGTGTCCTTCTTTGTCTCTTTTCACAACCTTTGTTTTAAAGTTTATTTTATCTGATATGAGTATTGCTACTCCGGCTTTCTTTTGGTCTCCATTTGTGTGAAATATCTTTTTCCAGCCCTTCACTTTCAGTCTGTATGTGTCCCTAGGTTTGAGGTGAGTCTCTTGTAAACAGCATATATAGGGGTGCTGCTTTTGCATCCATTCAGCCAGTCTTTGTCTTTTGGTTGGGACATTCAACCCATTTGCATTTAAGGTAGTTATTGATAAGTATGATCCTGTTGCTATTTACTTTGCTGTTTTGGGTTCGAGTTTATTGTTATTGTTTTGGGGTAGCCTTTCTGTATGCTGGAAGTTTGTGGTTCCTCTTTATTGTGGAAGTTCCTCCCTGTGGGTGGGGTTAGATGAGTGACTTGTCAAGGTTTCCGCTTAAGGCATGTGTGCTTTCCCAGTCTATACTGATCAGGCTCCAGGTTGCTCTGTAAGGGAACTGTCTAAGGCGGGCCCTGGGTTGTGTGCACTTCCCAGGTCTAAGCTGCTCAGGTTCAGGTTCTCGAGTTCTCCACAAAGGCACAGACTTGGTTGGGCCTGCGTTTTGTGCCTTTCCCAGGTCTGAGCAGCTCAGGCGACCAGGTGCTTGGCGAGGACACTCCCCAGGTGGGGCAGTGCGTCTTATCACCTCCTCCCCCGCTTCCCAGCCGCTTGGTTTCCTGGGTGCATAGTGGGAATACTGTCTCAGGTGTGCCATATATCTCCTCTGGGGAGCTGATCTCTGGCTGCCCTCCTGGTGGATGTCAACCGTCCAGGATCCCAGGAAGACTTAGTTAGCAACTAGGAGCCTGTTCGCAGTTTGGTGGAGGATGCCCTCTTAGGGGTCGAGTTTGCCCCTCACATTCTGGCTCTGGCTGTCACCCGCATGCCTCTCTGCCTCTGGCAAGGAATGGGCCAGTCTGCAGCTGGCAGCTCTCATCTGGTATTTGCTCAGTCCTTTGTTCTGTGAGTGGCCCAGCAGTGCCTTAGGTTAGAGCTTTTTGAGGGAAAGTTCTCTCTCTCTCTCTTTTTTCTCTCTCTCTTTCTCTGGCTATTCCACAGTTTGCATTGCTGTCTCACGTTAGCTCCCTCAGGTTGCCCTCAGGGCATTCAGGCCTGGTTCTTACCCTAAGCAATGCAGCCTGCTCCTCCCTGTTCAGCCCCCGCTTGCTGGTGGTGGAAGCCAGTGTCTGGGCTACTGGTCTGCTGGGAGTTGCTGTTAGGCATATAATCTGTGGGTTTCATTTATTTGTTTATTTTTCCTCCCAGTTATGTTGCCCTCTGAGATTCCAAAACTCCTCACAGACCAGCCGGTGAGAGGGTTTCCTGGTGTTTGGAAACTTATCCACTTTTACAACTTCCTCCCTGTGATGGGTCTCCATCCCTAACTCTTTTGTCTCTATTTTTATCTTTTATATTTTGTCCTACCTACTTCCAGAGACAATGGGCTGCCTTCCTGGGTGCCTGGTGTCCTTTGCCAGCATTCAGAAGTTGTTTTGTGGTATTTTCTCAGTGTTCAAATGATCTTTTGATGAATTTGTGGAGGAGAAAGTGGTCTCCCCATCCTATTCCTCTGCCATCTTAGGACCACACCTTAATTTTATATTTTGAATGCAAAGTTATTTATACTTTGATTTATCTTTATAAGGGTTTATTCATTTCAGAGGTATTAAAATACATTTTAAAATTGCCCTTAAAGTTTAGTACTGACTGGGAATTACCTGATTGTCCAGTGATCAGGATTCAGTGCTTTCACTGCCATAACCTGGGCTGTTCCTGATTGGGGAACAATACTCTGCAAGCTGCTGGCATGGCCAAAAAAAAAAAAGCTTAGTATTGGTTGATTGCCTCCACAATACACAATATATGGTTATAGCATTTTACTCATTAGCCTTCAGATCAGATCAGTCATTCAGTAGTGTCTGAGTCTTTGTGACCCCATGAGTCGAAGCACTCCAGGCCTCCCTGTCCATCACCAACTCCTGGAGTTTACTCAGATTCACGTCCATCGAGTCAGTGAAGCCATCCAGCCATCTCATCCTCTGTCGTCCCCTTCTCCTTCTGCCCCCAATCCCTCCCAGCATCAGAGTCTTTTCCAGTGAGTCAACTTTTCACATGAGGTGGCCAAAGTACTGGAGTTTCAGCTTCAGCATCATTCTTTCCAAATAAATCCCAGGGCTGATCTCCTTCAGAATGGGCTGGTTGGATCTCCTTGCAGTCCAAGGGACTCTCAAGAGTCTTCTCCAATACCACAGCTCAAAATCATCAATTCTTCGGTGCTCAGCTTTCTTCACAGTCCAACTCTCACATCCATACATAACCACAGGAAAAACCATAGCCTTGACTAGACGGACCTTTGTTGGCAAAGTAATGTCTCTGCTTTTTAATATGTTATCTAGGTTGGTCATAACTTTCCTTCCAAGGAGTAAGCGTCTTTTAATTTCATGGCTGCAGTCACCATATGCAGTGGTTTTGGAGCCCAGAAAAATAAAGTCTGACACTGTTTCCACTGTTTCCCCATCTATTTCCCATGAAGGGATGGGACGGGATGCCATGATCTTCGTTTTCTGAATGTTGAACTTTAAGCCAACTTTTTCACTCTCCACTTTCACTTTCATCAAGAGGCTTTTGAGTTCCTCTTCACTTTCTGCCATAAGGGTGGTGTCATCTGCATATCTCAGGTTATTGAGATTTCTCCAGGCATTCTTGATTCCAGCTTGTGTTTCTTCCAGTCCAGCGTTTCTCATGATATACTCTGCATATAAGTTAAATAAACAGGGTGACAATATACCTTGTTGTTAGCCTTGACGAACTCCTTTTCCTATTTGGAACCAGTCTGTTGTTCCATATCCAGTTCTAACTGTTGCTTCCTGACCTGCATACAAATTTCTCAAGAGGCAGATCAGGTGGTCTGGTATTCCCATCTCTTTCAGAATTTTCCACAGTTTATTGTGATCCACACAGTCAAAGGCTTTGGCATAGTCAATAAAGCAGAAATAGATGTTTTTCTGAACTCTCTTTTTTTTTTTCCCATGATCCCAGAGATGTTGGAAATTTGATCTCTGGTTCCTCTGCCTTTTCTAAAACCAGCTCGAACATCAGGAAGTTTATGGTTCATGTATTGCTGAAGCCTGGCTTGGAGAATTTTGAGCATTACTTTACTAGCATGTGAGATGAGTGCAATTGTGCAGTAGTTTGAGCATTCTTTGGCATTGCCTTTCTTTGGGATTGGAATGAAAACTGACCTTTTCCAGTCCTTTGGCCACTGCTGAGTTTTCCAAATTTGCTGGCATATTGAGTGCATCACTTTCACAGCATCATCTTCCAGGATTTGGAATAGTTCAACTGAAATTCCATCACCTCCACTAGTTTTGTTCATAGTGATGCTTTGTAAGGCCCACTTGACTTCACATTCCAGAATGTCTGGCTCTTGGTGAGTGATTACAACATCATGATTATCTTGGTCGTGAAGATCTTTTCTTGTACAGTTCTTCTATGTATTCTTGCCATCTCATTTTAATATCTTCTGCTTCTGTTAGGTCCATACAATTTCTGTCCTTTATCGAGCCCATCTTTGCATGAAATGTTATCTTGGTATCTCTAATTTTCTTGAAGAGATTTCTAGTCTTTCCCATTCTGTTGTTTTCCTCTATTTCTTTGCATTGATTGCTGGGAAGGCTTTCTTATCTCTTCTTGCTATTCTTTGGAACTCTGCATTCAGATGCTTATATCTTTCCTTTTCTCCTTTGCTTTTCACTTCTCTTCTTTTCACAGCTATTTGTAAGGCCTCCCCAGACAGCCATTTTGCTTTTTTTTTTTTTTTTTTGCATTTATTTTTCATGGGGATGGTCTTGATCCCTGTCTCCTGTACAATGTCACAAACCTCCATCCATAGTTCATCAGGCACTCTATCTATCAGATCTAGTCCCTTAAATCTATTTCTCACTTCCACTGTATAATCATAAGGGATTTGATTTAGGTCATACCCGAATCATCTAGTGGTTTTCCCTATTTTCTTCAGTGTCATTCTGAATTTGGAAATAAGCAGTTCATGATCTGAGCCACAGTTAGTTCCCGGTCTTGTTTTTGCTGACTGTATAGAGCTTCTCCATCTTTGGCTGCAAAGAATATAATCTGATTTTGGTGTTGACCATCTGGTGATGTCCATGTGTAGACGCTTCTCTTGTGTTGTTGGAATAGGGTGTTTGCTCTGACCAGTGCGTTCTCTTGGCAAAACTCTATTAGACTTTGCCCTGCTTCATTCCGTATTCCAAGGCCAAATTTATCTGTTTCCCCAGGTGTTTCTTGACCTCGTACTTTTGCATTCCAGTCCCCTATAATGAAAAAGATATCTTTTTTGGGTATTAGTTCTAAAAGGTCTTGTAGGTCTTCATAGAACTCTTCAACTTCAGCTTCTTCAGCATTACTGGTTGGGGCATAGACTTGGATTACTGTGATATTGAATGGTTTGTTTTGGAAAGGAATAGAGCTTACCAAAAATTGGAGTCAAAGCACACGTGGGAGTAAAGAGCATCCATGAAAATGCAGCTCACCACCCTGTCCTGACCACCTGTAGCACAGTAACCAACACAAAGGCTCTGACTTCTGCTGCCCTGGCCTTGACATATGCTGGAGTCCCCAGGTTGGAGGGGAGGGCTGCGCTGCAGGGTGAGGAGCAGATGGTTTCTCCCCACTGTAGCCCCACTGGGACCTCCCCGCAACCCCCTGGAGCCGGACCTCACTGGGTATGTGGTCACTAGCAGTCCACCATAGGCAGCGGGCTTCCTTGTAAGGGAGGTTGTCCTGCCCAAAGACCCAGCTCCAACCTCTGCTGGACAGAATTCCAAGGGCTGAAGAGAGTGATGGAGGAGCAGTGGCGACACCCTGGAACAGACTCCTTCCCTTCCAGCTCAGCCAGGGATAGCAGCAGGTTCTCAGCCAGGTGGCTGTGGCCGGTGGGGAGGCCTTTCTCCAGCAGGAACCCATCCGGGTCCATGGACAGCAGGTGGAACATCTCGCAGTCACCTGGCAAGGTCTGCTTCCAGACTTGCCTTTGGCTGTCTCGGCCTGTTCTTCCAACAGCTTTTCCTTCTCTTTATCGCGGCATGCCTCAGGCCAGGTCTTCTCCAGTAGCTTCTCCAGGACCAGTGAGAGGTAGCCAGGCCCTGGCTGCGCACCATGGCCTCAGGTGGCTTCTCTTCACCCTGCCTCCTGGGGATGGAATTCCGGACCCTCCATGTTGGCAGGTACTGCACAGGTGCTGCCTCCCACCCTTCTCTTTGGTGTGCCCGACGTTGCTCTGGCGTGTTAATTTTATCTTTCTATTAAATTTATTTTAGTCTTGTTAATAAAGCTGTCTGCTCTTTGAGGGCGGAACACTAGCATGTCCACAGTCCATGTGCCTGCAGTGCACCTTGGCCACGATACAAGGTTCTCCATGGTTGCATGTTGGCTTCTCTGAAGTGGGACTGGAAAGTCTTCCAAGTTCTACTCCCTTGGCCAGGGCTGGGATTAAGGAGCCCAAACTCATTCTGCTTGTTGATCCAGGCCAAGGAGTCTGGAGACAAGTTGTTGAAACAAGGGATAAAGACTCTCGTCAGAAAGCTAGCTGACAGAAACGGCAGCCTCACCTGTCAAGAGCCATCTTCCATTTGTCCGAATGTGGGCGCCTTTATTTATAGAAGGGGGCAGGGCTTACTGTGGCACTAACCAATGGCTGAAGGGGCCACTAACTGTCGCTGGTTGTCAGTTACTCACTAACGGCCTCCTGCCTGGGGCAGAGGTTTCCCGTGGCACCGGCCAACGGTGGATCAGGGCTGCCCCAGCTTGTGCTGGTCTCTTGGCCTCTGCACCCAGAGCAGAAAAGTGCCACAGCAGAAAGCAGCCAGTCAGAAGCACCAACCGCTCCAGCAGTCGTTCTCCAGCTCTCAGTGGAGCAAGTGGTGCAGGCGGGAGAGGCGACAGTGGCTGCGTAGAGACAGCGGAGGTACCATCAACTGGGATCACCATCTGAGGCGGCCAGCGCCAGGGGCTCACACCACAGCCAGCCTGTGACCGCCAGGGTGGCCCCGGATGGGCAGCAAGAGCAGCTGGCCTGCCTGGTGGCAAGGGCGGCTGCAGGCAGAGAGGTGCAGGGAGTGACCTTGGCCCCAGCAGAGATGAGTAGGACGGTGCAGTGGAGGCAAAAGCCCATCATGTCTCGGGGTCGGGATACGGCGGCCACCACTACATTGGTGGCCTTTTCGCTCAGAAATCCCAGCCAGGCCTGGACCTTGTACCCTCTGCAGGACTGCTCTGAGATGTGTTTGGTGGCTTGAAGAGAAAGAAAAGAGAAAAAAAAAAAAAAAAAGCAGCCCTTGAAAAACAGGTATTTACTGAACAGGCCCTCAGGGCAACTCTGGTGCTAGAGATATAACAAAACCACTGCTGGCAAGGAGCTGATGTTATTTTCCTGTTCTCCTTAAATTTTATGAAGAGCAAGGATATATACTTATTCATTTGCCAGGTTTCTGTGTTAAAATTTATATCCCAATGAGATGAGATAGCAAATGATTTTGGATGGTGTTGAATACTGAGAAGGAAATAAAAGAGGTTAGTGCTTAGGGAATGACAGACTCTCCTAGGGAGAGAGGGAACAGGGATTTCGTGCATCAGTTCGATTAGATAGAAGGGGACTGGGATAATAAACAGGTATTGTGCAAATATCTGGGAGATCCAGATAGCTAGGACATCGAGTTCAAAGCTGTTGGTGAGGGGAAGAAAAGGGTAAACAATGAGAACAGTTAGAAAGCTGATGCAGTAGCCCATGAGAGCAGACCAGTGCCAGGCAAAACTGAACTCTCTAACATATATTGCCTATTTATAACCTCAAATAATTCCTTGTATTTCAATCGATTATCTATGAATAAGAGGCAATCTCTAGAAAGTAAGGAGCAAGCTCATGATCAGAGAGTAAGTGAGGTATAGATGTATAACTATTAACAGAACTCAAGTCCAGGGCTAGAAACTCCACATTGTTTTTAGGGCAGCCTTCAGCTCTGCTTATCCCCTCCCCCCCAAAAAAGTGTGTCAGAATGCAAATTCAGTTGGTGTGAGTCAGTATTCGGGTTTGTTCCACTGAGATATAGACCCAAGTCACTTTTGTGCAGCCTTTTTCAATTGATTAAGCAAAGGGTTCCATGTATCAGGCTTTAACAATTCCTTTAACTTAGGAGTGTTATTATTATTTAATCTCCATATGGAACAGAGAACATCAGGGTTGCAGCTGGATTCTAGGCAGCAATTACAAGGAATTTTGGGAATGCTTGTCATGAGAAGAACGATTAACTAATTATTCTTTAAAACATTTATTGAATACATGGTCAATGCCAAAAATTTGACTGGGCCTGGTGATAAAATGGCAACAACATACAGGGTGGTCACTACCCACATGGAGTTTTCCATTTTCAATGGTTGTATAGGCAGAAATAAATTGTATAAGTGAGGCACACAGGACACAGAGCTCATGAAGGGAGATTTAACCTAGTCAGTTAAATCTGGGAGGATTTCCCAGAGAAAACTATGCTTGTACAAATAATAGAAAACACTTTTATTATTTTTTATTGAAGTATAGTTGATTCACAATATTAATTTTAGTTTCAGGTGTACATCATGATGATTCAGCATTTTGAAAGTTTATACCCCACTAAAATTATTATAAGATAATGGCTATAATTTCCTGTGCTCTACAATTTATCCTTGTTGCTTATCTAGAAAATTATTTTTGAATGCCTCTGAAAACCCAAGGCAAAATACACTAAAGAAATGAAGTTGAAGTAATATTGAGGAAAAAACTGGGATACTATTCCACTGTCATCAGTCCTCCTGCTGTGTTCTTTTTTAAAAATATAAATTTATTTATTTTAATTGGAGGCTAATTACTTTACAATATTATAGTGGTTTTGCCATACACCAACATGAATCTGCCATGGGTGTACATGTGTTCCCCATCTTGAACCCCCCTCCCACCTCCTTCACCATACCATCCCTCTGGATCATCCCAGTGCACCACCCCAAGCACCCTGTCTCATGAATCAAACCTAGACTGGCAATTCATTTCACATATGATAATATAGATGTTTCAATGCTATTCTCCCAAATCATCCCACCCTCGCCCTCTCCCACAGAGTCTAAAAGACTGTTCTATACATCTGTGTCTCTTTTGCTGTCTCGCATATAAGGCTATCATTACCATCTTTCTAAATTCCATATATATGCATTAGTATACTGTATTGGTGTTTTTCTTTCTGGCTTACTTCACTCTGTATAATAGGCTCCAGTTTCATCCACCTCATTAGAACTGATTCAAATGCATTCTTTTTAATGGCTGAGTGATATTCCATTGTGTATATGTACCACAGCGTTCTTATCCATTCATCTGCTGATGGCCATCTAGGTTACTTCCATGTCCTGTCTATTATAAACAGTGCTGCAATGAACATTGGGGTACATGTGTCTCTTTCAATTCTGGTTTCCTCGGTGTATATGCCCAGTGTTCTTTTAACAGAAGCTCATTCATGCCTTAAGGCCTTTGCACTTGGTTGATACTGCTGCTCCTTAGTCTGATTGCAGCCTCCTTCATATTCTTCTTATGGTCACTTTTCCATGACCCTCCTTATTTTGATTAGTCCCTGCTTATTGCTCTCGAAACACCCTTTCATTTTCTTCAAATGTGATGATCTTTTTCTTCCATTTATTTATTTATTTCTACTAGATTGTAAGCTTCAAGAACCTGGGCTCCTGGATCTCTGGGTCACATCATCAAGCCCAAGTCTGACACATGGTAAGTGCTCAATAAATATTGAAGTGCTGAATAAACAATGAAGGATAAAAGTTTGCACAAGAAGGTTTATACTAAGTTAATTTATTTTGCACCATGTTAATCATGTTATATTCCCTTCACCTAGCAAAATTCCAATAAAACTCCCTTAAAGATGAAGCTGCTGCACAATCCTTTATTGAAGATGAGAAATGAATTTTGCATAATCTGAGATTTAGTTTTGTAAATAAGCCCCTAGAAATTTACTTTGAAGCACATAAAAAAGATAGATTAATGGATAGAGAGACAGATAGATAGATATAAAATAAAACAAGTTTACTAAAATATAACATCAAAATTTTGATTATAGCTAAACAGATTGATGTTCACTGATAAATTCTTTAAACACGACTGTCTTTAGGCAAATTTTCATAAATGAATGTGGGAAAGAAAAAGCACCCAAGTATATTCCTCCTCTGAGTAGAGCTTATGTTTAATTTACACTTTCTGTGTCCTTCAGGTGGATGATTAGCAGGGAAATAGTCAAGAAAATCCTTTACAATATATTGTTTAAGCAACAAGTGATATATTTGGTATGATTTCCAGAAGAGAGTTGTGCACTCATATGGTTAATTGGAAGTTGGGAAAACTAGAGCCCATGGCTCACTAGTCCTCTGGCTTGAGATCTGGCTGCTGATTCCAGGGGCTTGAGTAAAGTCAGAAGTGAAATGTGACTCCCACGTGTTACCTGTTGTAACAGGAGAAATCATTGTCTCACTTGTTACTCATACTTCTCTCATCTAAGGAAATGTGCCCTTGGCATCATTAAGATACTTCAGTGTCTTTCTGTCCTGTGAATCTATTTGACCTTATGGCTGCTCTTGCTTTTGATGGTTCCAGGATGGGAGGAACCCTCATTACATTAATAACAATAACCAGCATGTGAATGAGTGTTCCTGGCTTATGAAAGTATTCTATTTGCCTTACTTTATTTGGTTGTCCCAACAATGCTATGTTGCAAATAGGCCAGGTAATATTATGCACCCGCCTATTTTACAGATCAGGCAATGTGTGAGAGACATGGCCAATTTCATGGTATGGTATTGAGGAACTGAAATTAGGACTGAGGTTCCTGATTTTAATCCAATCAGTCACCCTTATCTAATGCGTGACTGAAAATGTAGGCAATTTTTCACTACCTGATTTTATCAAAAGGAGGGAGGCTAGTTCAAGGAAATAGAGTATCAGAGAAAAGCCATAGGGAAAGTGAACTTTTTCCAGGTTGGATTCATGCTCAGTTCAGTTCAGTTCAGTTGCTCAGTCGTGTCCGACTCCTTGCGACCCCATGAATCGCAGCACGCCAGGCCTCCCTGTCCATCACTAACTCCCGGAGTTCACCCAGATTCACGTCCATCAAATCAGTAATGCCATCCAGCCATCTCATCCTCTGTCGTCCCCTTCTCCTCCTGCCCCCAATCCCTCCCAGCATCAGAGTCTTTTCCAATGAGTCAACTCTTCGCATGAGGTGGCCAAAGTACTGGAGTTTCAGCTTTAGCATCATTCCTTCCAAAGAAATCCCAGGGCTGATCTCCTTCAGAATGGACTAGTTGGATCTCCTTGCCATCAAAGGGACTCTCAGGAGTCTTCTCCAACACCACAGTTCAAAAGCATCAATTCTTTGGAGCTCAGCCTTCTTCACAGTCCAACTCTCACCAACCATACATGACCACTGGAAAAACCATAGCCTTGACTAGATGGACCTTTGTTGGCAAAATAATGTCTTTGCTTTTCAATATGCTATCTAGGTTGGTCATAACTTTCCTTCCAAGGAGTAAGCATCTTTTAATTTCATGGCAGCAATCACCATCTGCAGTGATTTTGGAGCCCCCCCCAAAATAGTCTGACACTGTTTCCACTGTTTCCCCATCTATTTCCCATGAAATGATGGGACCGGATGCCATGATCTTTGTTTTCTGAATATTGAGCTTTAAGCCAACTTTGTCACTCTCCACTTTCACTTTCACCAAGAGGCTTTCACCAGAGGTGCCATCTTGTGATAATTATGGCATGGCATTGTGGGAAATAGACTAGGGAAACAGAGAAAATAGATTAAAAAAAAACTTTCAGACCTAAGGAGAAACCCAAAGTTCCCATTCCCCTTTTACAAAATAAAATGGTATCAGTCATGCAAACCCAACCTTGACCTTGCACAATACTTTTGTTCTGGGAAGTTAAAAAACTTGCTGGCAGACTCATCTTATCCCTCAACCCACTACAAGTCTTGTGGTGGAAGACGTTTAGGAAGAACTAAGAGAATATGTTTTAGCTCCATCAACTGTTTATTTTTGTCCTGATAAAATGAAAGTATACCTTTTAGAACTTTATACCATTTAGAACTACCCAGAGAACTGGAGATACTGAACTGCCCACTCTACCCCTACTAATCTCTGTCTTAGTCTCTGTTTTTCTAACTTCCTGAGCAAGAATAGATGAATGTATATTGCTGCTGCTACTGCTGCTAAGTCGAGTCAGTTGTGTCCAACTCTGTGCGACCCCATAGACAGCAGCCCACCAGGCTCCCCCGTCCCTGGGATTCTCCAGGCAAGAACACTGGAGTGTGTTGCCATTTTCTTCTCCAATGCATGAAAGTGAAAAGTGAAAGTGAAGTTGTTCAGTCGTGTCCAACCCTCAGTGACCCTGTGGACTGCAGTCTTTATATTAAGTCATGGTAAATAGCTAAAAGTCCCAGGAAAGGAATAAGAAGTGAGGAGAGATGGATTTTTAATTCCAAGTTTTCTTTAGTCAGCCAGATGACCGTCTTGGATGTAAACCTCTCCTTTAATAAAACTATGAGTAATAATATTTTTTGTTTGTTTTGCTGAAATTTTCAAGCCCTAATATGAGAAATAGAATGAAAAAAATTCCTTGAACAAATAAAGGTCTTGTTCCTTCTTTGACTATCATAGACTCATGGTTTAGACAAAGAGAATGTGGAAGGCCTTTGCCCTGACACTCTGGAGAAATTGACTCTCAATGTTTTAACTTGCATCAAGGCATGAACTACCCATTTCCTCTCTGTAACTGACCCATTGGTAAAGTATTTCCAGATACCATTTAGAAATTGCAGCAGGGATTCCACTTCATTATTTATTTTGTAAACTTGGCTCTAAAGACAGATAAGTAGATATTTGAATTATAGCATAGTTAAGTTTGAACACAAGTTGGTTACCCAAGTGTCCTGATTTTTCTTAAGTTTTGCCAACAAAGCAAATGCAAAGAAATCAATTCCTAAGCCCATAGGAATCTGGAAACTGAGTCACTGATACTTTTCCAAGATTTCACTCCATTTACTCATAATTGTGACACTTCATTTCTTTCTTCTCTTCTTTATCATTGTTGTTAATTTAAAAATAGCATCCTTTAGAGAGTCCTGGTTCATTGTTCTGCCTTAAGATTGCAAGTCTAGTACTCCACTCTGGACTATGTGGAGGGCAGTTATTAGTGACAGCCCTTGCCCTTTATTGTGAACTATTTCTCTTAATCACTGGTGCTCAGTTTGGAAGTTCAAGTGCCCAGTGAACCAGTCATTGAAAAAGGACTGTTCAACATTATAGGTGGCCAAGACCTACAAAGAAAAAGATTACATTAGATGTAAATGAACCCATGTCAAACAAGATATTTAGTTCTCTTTTATTTAATTTAAATTTATTTATTTTAATTAGAGGCTTGTTGGGGGCCAGAGTGAGGTACTCCGCCCATGGCAAAGGTCATGAGGAAGGAGGCTCGACATACGCAAAGGCGGGATCGAGCCTCAGGAGTCCCCCTGGAAATCCTCGAGCGTCTACCCCCATAACCAGAGCCTGCCTACTTTACTACTTTGTGCTCTTACCTACACCTCTGACTTTACGGGGGGCTGTCCCCCACCACCTCTTTCGGAGAAGGAGTTAACCTAGAGCTCCAGTCAATAAAAACTCTTGGGTGTGACAAGAGTGTTTTAACCTACAAACTCCTCTGAAGGTTCTCTAGCCTGCCTGACAGGCTTGTCCGGCCACATGTGATTGCTCACAGCCTCCCAACCGTGAGAGGCACGAGATGCTTTAAACCCTCTAAAAACAGGTTCTTTAGAGAAGTTAGAAAACTATAAGTATAAGTATAGTGGGCTAATTAGAAATTGTGTTGGTGAAGGGTTTTTCATTTGTTGAGCCAATGTTTGTTGCTACGTCTCCACATCCCCTGCCCTTACACACAAATGAATATATAGAAGAAATAAGTATTAACCTTTGATATTAATCACGTTAGACCTTAGGCTAAGTAAATTCTTTCCTTAACTAAAACCCTCTACACCCTCACCCTGTAGGAATGTAACTTTATTTGGGTGGCGTCTGTTTTGAGAATAATCAGCCCTGGAGAAATAAGTGTCCTGATTGACTGACCGCTGTCACAAGGAGAGGGTTGTAAATTGTCAGCAGGCCCCCCTGGCCAGAAGATGATGTAACACCCCTAAGACCTCTGTATACATTTGTGTGAAGCACCTGACTTTGATAAAAGTCAGGACTGCTGACCCCACGTGACTTTTGCATAACATCTCAGTGTATAAAAGTAGACCATGGAAAATAAAGAATTGGGATCAGTTTCTCGAAATACTGGTCTCCCCATGTCGCTCTCTCTCTCACTCTGGCTGAGTCTCCATCTGGAGCACGGAACCCACCATGCTTACTAATTATGCCTGGGCTTCTAAGATCCGACTGGGGAGGCCTCAGTGTCTCCTCTCCTTCGGGAGAACGGAAGGACGCCTGCGGCCTACGTAAGTGGTGCAAACTTCTTGTCTTGAAGTTTTATTGGTCTCCCGTGTAAACCAAGCTACTCAGCCTCTTTTCTCCACTGAATTTTCCTACTGAGCTATCCTTATTCTATTACTCTTTATATCTTTAATTAATATCTAATTGAAGCTATTGTATCCTGATCCTCGCCTATGCCGTCTCTCCTTCGAATACCCTGGATCAGCCGGGGCTGGTCCCCGGCAGGTGGTGCCCGAACAGGGACGATTAGAAGGTAAGCTCCCCAAAGCAATCAGGGCCATCAGCCCTATTGCTCCCCGTTCTCAGAACAACTGGGTCACCAGCCCTCTTGTTCCCCCACGGAGCAGTTTGGGTCACCAGCCCTACTGCTCCTCCCTTGGAACAGTTTGGGTCACCAGCCTACTGTTCCTCCCCCGGAACAATCTGGGTCATCAGCCCTATTGTTCTTCCAATGTTCGGGACGGCTAGGACCCCACTCAAGGGTGCCGCGGACCCCCCTGTAGGATAGACAGGGCGAGAGGAGTGGGAAGTGTTGAAAGTGTTAAAGAGTTAGAGTTAGAGAGAAAAAATGGTTTCTGAAGTTAAAAGGCCAAAGAAAAGCCTGATCTTTTGAAAGCTAAAGCTTTATCTTCTATTATACTTAATTTTCTGACATGGATAACACTGAAACTAAAAATGACAACTCTTTATACAAGTAATCTTGAAACTGTTAATGAAGCTACTGTTAATTTAGATACTTGGGTGAAGGTGAAAAAACAACTAAAAACTTATCCTATAAATATGATTAAAAATGTTCTGGACCCTCATCATGAGGCTGTGGGATGACCTATGGGAGAGGCTATAGCGGTGGATGGTAGTGGGTCTCCACCTTCTGTGCAGATCATATTTTCTGCCATTGACGAGGAAGAGGAGGGACACTGTGCTCTACCTCCCGAGGAGTGAGAGGGCTTACAGGACGCTGCAGCCGGGCGCCCTGGCGAGCCCCCTCTCCCTCTACACAAACCTTTAAAAATTTATCCAACAATTTCTGATTTAAGGCGACTACCCCACCTCCGCTTGCACCTCTCAGGGCCTAGGAATTCCCCAGTTTACCTCCAAAGCCTCCCAGAGCATTGCCTAAGTTTGAAAAAGATAAAAAAGTTTTCTTTTAAACAAAGGAGCTTTTAAAAAATACACAATATACAGAGCCTGCTCCTTGCAGAAAACCCCCTCTGGGGGGGCCTCACCCAAGCAAAAAAAAAAAAAAGAAAAAAAAAAAAAACAAAAAAAAGTGAAAAAGAAAAAAGGAAAGAAAATAGAGAAAGATCTAAAGATAGAAAAAGAACTAAAGAGTGAAAAGGAGAGAGGAACGGAGGAGGAAGAAATCAGGGAATGCAGCAAGATAGAAAAAGAAAAAAAGGAAGTTAGAAAAAGAGACACAGAGAAAGAGAGGGAGGAAGAAAGAAAAAGTTAGAGAGAAAGAGGGTAAAGGAAAAGAAACGAAAGAAAGAGAAGGTAGTGAGAAGGAAGAAGGGAGAATGAAAGAGGGAAACAAGAAGGAAATGATAGAAAGTAAAAGAGAAGAGAAGAGGAAGGAAAAAGATAGAGTGAGGGAAAGAAAACTTGAGAAAGATTTAAAGAGAAGAAGGAAGAAAAAATCAGCAGAGGAGAGAGGAGAGGACTTACAGGACACTGTGGCCAGACGCCCTGGCGAGCTACCTCCCTCTCTGCAAACTTTTTTTAAAAAACTTATCCACCACTTTCTGATTTGGGGCAATAGCCGCCGCCTCCGTTCGCCTTCCAGGGCCCAAGAGTTCCCACTTTGCCCCCCAAAGCCTCTCAAAGTGTTGCCTAAGCCTGAAAAAAAGATAAAAAGTTTTTTAAACAGTGGAGCTTTTAAAACAGACTGCATGCACAATATGCAGAGTGTGCTCCTTGGAAAAAAAACCCTCAGGGGGTCTCACCCAGGCTAAGAGAAAAGCCAAACGGTAAGGGGATTTAGCAACAATATTAACTCTTGACGAGGTTACTCCAATTCCAACGGGAGTGGCTGGCCCCCTACCTGAGGGCATTGTAGGACTTGTGCTAGGCGTAGCTCGCTTTCTTAAAAAAAAAAAAAAAAAAAAAGAAAGAAAGAAAGAAAAAGAATAAATAAATAAATAAAAGAAAAAGAAAATTTCGGTGGTGCATGGTGTAGTAGATTCTGATTATATTGAGAAATTAAAGTTTTGTTCTCACCGCCTACTAAAACTGTGCAAATTAATAAAGGTCAAAGAGTAACACAGCTTTTGCTTTTTACCTTATTATCAGACAAGAAAAACCTTGACTTCTCAAGCTAAGAGCCACAGAGCATTTAGATTTAGTGATCTAGCTTTTTGGGTGCAGGGAATTACAGCTCCAAGGCCTTTAAAAGATCTTTTAATTCAAGAAAATAAAATGTCAGGGCTATTAGACACAAGAACAGACGTCTCTTAACATTGCTGGAAAAGACTGGCCTAGTTCCTGGCCCACGTATAATACTGAAAATGAGTTGGTGGGATTAGAGAAAGTGATATGCGGGGTGAGAATGCTGTAAAAAAAAAAAAAAAAAAAGGTGAGGGAGAGTTTAAAACCTTGAAGAGTAGTGAGTTCCCTGTTGCTGGAAGTATTCAAGCAAAGATTAGATGGTTGCTTGTCATCTAAAAAGCTATAGACCAGATTTAGGTTACAAAACAAAAACTGGAGAAGCTTATAAAGATGTTGTGCAACACCTCTTTACTTGCTTCTCATATTTAGGTGTGCCAAAAGTTTTAAAAACTGATAATGCCCCTTTGAAGCTGTGGAGAGATTGTTTACTAACTTTAAATGATTTCCAAAAATTATTAGGGGACATTAATTGGATATGCCCTCATTTAAAACTGACTACTGCAGATTTAAAGCCTTTATTTGATTGCTTAAAAATTGATCCTAATTCCAGTTCTAAGAGAAAGTTGACTAATGAGACAGAGTTAGCTCTTGTTGAAGTGTATGAGACTTTAAATGATCAGTTAATTAGGATTAATATTACCAAAAGATGAGATTAAATTATTCTTGCCACAAAACATACACCTACAGGGTGCTTGTGACAAAAAGGCCCATTGGTTCCATCTACCAGTGACCCCAAGAAAAACAGTTTTATCTTATCCCAGCTTGGTGGCACAATTAATTATAAAAGGAGGAAAAAAGAAGTGTGGAACTTTTTAGAAAAGAAGTAGCAAATATAGTAATGCCATTCAATAAGGATCAACTGCAAGTCTTTTACAAAATAGTGATGATTGGCAAGTTGCCCTGATAGATTTCAGGGGTCAAATTTTGTTTCATTTGCCCTCAAGCCCCCACAGTAGTTAAAAGTTCAAAAATGTTAGATTGGCAGTTTGAGGATACCTGTGGAACTTTCCAACCTTATGTAGTTCCTACGCTCCCCTTTACCCTATGGGTGAGGGACGTGCTATCGCAAATAGGAGATACTCAGAGAAGGGTTTTCTCAATTTCTTAGTGATCAACAGGCGGTACAATTAATAATACTATATATATTATTATAAATATATAATATAAATATATTTGCCTAATTGCAGTTCACCTAATTAGGTATGGGTATAAATAAAATATAATAGAGGTATACCTAATTCTATTTATGGATCTATACTTAATTAATCTGTATATAAATTGGTATGTATACTGTATATGCATATTATATATATACTGTATAATCAAATATATATTGCAGTAATATAATGTGTGTGGCTGATATTAATTGGTATGGTTTGATGTGCTGTGATGATATATGTTCTATATACTGTATAATTATATATATGTGTGACATGTATTATTGCAGTACATTGGTTTGTGTTGGCTGGTATTAGCTGTGTACGTGTTGTATTGCTGTAATATATATTAATTAATATATTAATTATAAAGATTAATTCAAGTATATTGATTATGTCAATAAGTTTATACTTGTTGCCATGTATAAATACATATATAAATACATTTTGCATTTAGATATATCTGTATACCAAAATGAGATAAGGAGGTTATGCATTTATTATTTAAATTTATACAGAGACCTAAACTAAACATTACACCTAAATTAACATATCCCAAAATTTATGTTGTTAAAATGTAAATTTTAAAAATTTTAAAAATTAAATTGACAACTGCTTGACAATTCTTTTACCATAAAACCCCATAGGTGTAATTGGGGTAGCCAGACAAAAAATTGGTTTTATGGCAAAACGGCCCCTAGAATGGGTCCATCTCCGCTCAAACTAAAAAAAAGTATAGCTTCTTATCCGGGATTGATAGCTACTTTGATATTAAAGGAAAAAAGCAGAGCATTAAATTATTTGGTAAAGAGCCATCAGAAATTGTAATTCCATATAATAAGGAACAACTTGATGCTCTTCTAATGTTTTGAGGACTGGCAGATTGCCGTAGGAAATTATTTTGGTCAAAATTTTTGCATCATTTACCCTCGCATGTTTTGCTGAATTTTATATCCAGACATCCAGTTATTTTTCCTGTCAGATGTAAACAATCTCCTATTCCAAATGCTCAAATAGTTTTTACTGATGGGTCAGCAGACGGTAAAGCCTCCATAGTTACTAAAAATCACCAAAAGGTTTTAGAAACATGGGAAACTTCAAACAGCATAGAGGCTTTTGCTATGTTTGCAGATGAAGAATTTAACCTTTATTCTGATTCTCAGTATATTGTCAGGTTGTTTCCACACATTGAAACTGCGGTTTTTGTCTGAAAATAAAACTACCATATTTCATTTGTTAACTAAATTACAGCAACAAATTTGGAAAAGAAATAAAATATTTTTCACTGGACACATTCAGGCTTATTCCGGATTGCCTGGCCCTTTAAATGCCTTTAATGATTTGACTTGTTGACCAGAAATACAGTGGCTACTGTGATTGAGGAGGCCAGAGCCTCTCACTCACTTCATCATCAATATGCTACTGCCTTAAGATATCAATTCCAAATTCCCAGAGAAACTGCTAGGGAGATTGTGCGTTCTTGCTTATATTGCCCCACTGTTTATAATATAGTCTACCTACGGGAGTTAATCCTCATGGTCTCAAACCTAACGTACTCTGGCAGATGGATGTAACTCATGTCTCTTCATTTGGAAAACTGTCCTTTGTTATACCTTTTCTCATGTCATTATTGCAACTTCTCGTACCGGAGAGGCAGTTAAAGGTGTTATACAACATCTCTTTACTTGTTTTTCATATTTGGGCCTACCAAAAGCTCTGAAAACTGACAATGCTCCTGCTTACATTTCTAAGTCTTTTCAGGAATTTTGTTTACAGTTTCAAATTAAACACAATACAGGCATCCCTTATAATCCCCGGGGACAAGCCATTGTGGAAAGAGCACATCAAACATTAAAGCTTCGAATTCAAAAACTAAAAGAAGGGGAGTTTAAGTATAGTTTTCCCCATCAAATCTTGCAACGTGCTCTTTTCGTAATAAATATTCTAAATACTGATCTGGCTGGAACTACATCAATGCTTCGTCATTGGTGCCTGGAGCAATTAAATGCAAAACCATTAGCCAAATGGAAGGACCTCCTCTCAGGACAATGGAAGGGTCCTGACCCATTATTAACTAGCGGTCGAGAATGTGCTTGTATTTTTCCACAGGATGCAAATTCTCCAATTTAGATCCGGGACAGGTTGATTCGCCATGTTGCAGACCCCCAGACATCCAGTTCCCCCATTGCTTCGATCACAAAAGAGGAGCCCGCCGGCAGGGGAGACAAGATAAACATCGAGATCCCGGCGAGACTGACAGGGCTGCTGCAGCGTGAACTCCAACCAGAAAATAATTCTACTTATTCTGTTTTAGCTTATCCACCCTTGCCTTATGTTTTCCTTTTTACTAATGACTCCAACAAACTTAATGTAGGCATGAATTATTCAGGTGGACCTAACGTAGTGACTTGTGAACAATGTATGCTTTCATCTTGTTTAAACCCTCAATGTAATGTTTGCTCCTTTGTGGTGTTACAACGCCCATCCTATCTTATGGTGCCTATATGATAGCTATGGTCTTACTGTGTTACAACAACTGCAGGATTTAATGCGATCGCGATGGTTTGTGGTCTTACTTATTTTAGGAATATCAGCTTTAATAGCAGCAATTAGTTCTGTTACTGTGGCAGCAATATCATTGACTCAACAAGTGCATACTGCCCAATATGTTGATACCATGTCTAAAAATGTTTATTTAACTCTAGCAACACAGGAAGCTATAGATAGGAAATTAGAGATGAGAGTAGACGCCTTAGAAGAAGCAATTATGCATATTGGGATTGAGTTACAGGCTTTAAAGGTGAAGATGGCTTTGACATGCCACACTGATTACAGGTGGATATGCATGACATCTTTGAAGGTAAACGAGACAGATTATGAATGGGAAAAGATTAAAAATCATATCTCAGGTGTTTGTAACAGTTCTGATATTGGCCTGGACTTAGGGAAACTTCATAATCAAATACAGACCTTGAAACACTCTCAACTGGATTTTACCGCCACTGGAGCAGCTAATGACTTTTTTCACACCTTCTCTAACTTTTTTCTGGAAAAAATATTCTGTCTAATATCCCTAGTCTCTAATTCTACTTCTCATAATCATTCTTCCTTGTATTGTCAGGATTCTCCGGCAGAGCATTCAGAGGCTCGCGACTGAGCTGCATCTGGCTGTTTTAAGAAATAAAAAAGGGGGAGATGTTGGGGGCCAGAGTGAGGTACTCCGCCCATGGCAAAGGTCATGAGGAAGGAGGCTCGACATACGCAAAGGCGGGATCGAGCCTCAGGAGTCCCCCTGGAAATCCTCGAGCGTCTACCCCCATAACCAGAGCCTGCCTACTTTACTACTTTGTGCTCTTACCTACACCTCTGACTTTACGGGGGGCTGTCCCCCACCACCTCTTTCGGAGAAGGAGTTAACCTAGAGCTCCAGTCAATAAAAACTCTTGGGTGTGACAAGAGTGTTTTAACCTACAAACTCCTCTGAAGGTTCTCTAGCCTGCCTGACAGGCTTGTCCGGCCACATGTGATTGCTCACAGCCTCCCAACCGTGAGAGGCACGAGATGCTTTAAACCTTCTAAAACAGGTTCTTTAGAAAAGTTAGAAAACTATTAGTATAAGTATAATGGGCTGATTAGAAATTGTGTTGGTGAAGGGTTTTTCATTTGTTGAGCCAATGTTTGTTGCTAAGTCTCCACATCCCCTGCCCTTACACACAAATGAATATATAGAAGAAATAAGTATTAACCTTTGATATTAATCACGTTAGACCTTAGGCTAAGTAAATTCTTTCCTTAACTAAAACCCACTACACCCTCACCCTGTAGGAATGTAACTTTATTTGGGTGGCGTCTGTTTTGAGAATAATCAGCCCTGGAGAAATAAGTGTCCTGATTGACTGACCGCTGTCACAAGGAGAGGGTGTAAATTGTCAGCAGGCCCCCTGGCCAGAAGATGATGTAACACCCTAAGACCTCTGTATACATTTGTTGTGAAGCACCTGACTTTGATAAAAGTCAGGACTGCTGTCCCCACGTGACTTTTGTATAACATCTCAGTGTATAAAAACAGACTCTGGAAAATAAAGAATTGGGATCAGTTTCTCGAAATACTGGTCTCCCCATGTCGCTCTCTCTCTCTCACTCTGGCTGAGTCTCCATCTGGAGCACGGAACCCACCATGCTTACTAATTATGCCTGGGCTTCTAAGATCCGACCGGGGAGGCCTCAGTGTCTCCTCTCCTTCGGGAGAACGGAAGGACGCCTGCGGCCTACGTAAGTGGTGCAAACTTCTTGTCTTGAAGTTTTATTGGTCTCCCGCGTAAACCAAGCTACTCAGCCTCTTTTCTCCACTGAATTTTCCTACTGAGCTATCCTTATTCTATTACTCTTTATATCTTTAATTAATATCTAATTGAAGCTATTGTATCCTGATCCTCGCCTATGCCGTCTCTCCTTCGAATACCCTGGATCAGCCGGGGCTGGTCCCCGGCAGGTGGCGCCCGAGACAGGGATTTTCGAAGGTAAGCTCCCCAAAGCAATCAGGGCCATCAGCCCTATTGCTCCCCGTTCTCGGAACAACTGGGTCACCAGCCCTCTTGTTCCCCCACGGAGCAGTTTGGGTCACCAGCCCTACTGCTCCTCCCTCGGAACAGTTTGGGCCATCAGCCTACTGTTCCTCCCCCGGAACAATCTGGGCCATCAGCCCTATTGTTCTTCCAGGGTTCGGGACGGCTAGGACCCCACTCGAGGGTGCCGCGGACCCCCCTGTAGGATAGACAGGGCGAGAGGAGTGGGAAGTGTTGAAAGTGTTAAACAGTTAGAGTTAGAAAAAATGGTTTCTGAAGTTAAAAGGCCAAAGAAAAGCCTGATCTTTTGAAAGCTAAAAGCTTTATCTTCTATTATATTTAACTTTCTGACATGGATAACACTGAAACTAAGAATGGCAACTCTTTATACAAGTAATCTGAAACTGTTAAAGCTACTGTTAATTTAGATACTTGGGTGAAGGTGAAAAAACAACTAAACACTTATCCTATAAATATGATTAAAAATGTTCTGGATCCTCATCATGAGGCTGTGGGATGACCTATGGGAGAGGCTATAGCGGTGGATGGTAGTGGGTCTCCACCTTCTGCACAGATCATATTTTCTGCCATTGACGAGGAAGAGGAGGGACACTGTGCTCTACCTCCCGAGGAGTGAGAGGGCTTACAGGACGCTGCGGCTGGGCGCCCTGGCGAGCCCCCTCTCCCTCTACACAAACCTTTAAAAATTTATCCAACAATTTCTGATTTAAGGCGACTACCCCACCTCCGCTTGCACCTCTCAGGGCCTAGGAATTCCCCAGTTTACCTCCAAAGCCTCCCAGAGCATTGCCTAAGGTTGAAAAAGATAAAAAAGTTTTCTTTTAAACAAAGGAGCTTTTAAAAAATACACAATATACAGAGCCTGCTCCTTGCAGAAAACCCCCTCTGGGGGGGCCTCACCCAAGCAAAAAAAGAGAGAAAAATAAAAAGAAAAAAGAAAAAAAGTGAAAAAGAAAAAAGGAAAGAAAATAGAGAAAGATCTAAAGATAGAAAAAGAACTAAAGAGTGAAAAGGAGAGAGGAACGGAGGAGGAAGGAATCAGGGAATGCAGCAAGATAGAAAAAGGAAAAAAGGAAGTTAGAAAAAGAGATACAGAGAGAAAGAGAGGGAGGAGGAAAGAAAAAGTTAGAGAGAAAGAGGGTAAAGGAAAAGAAACGAAAGAAAGAGAAGGTAGTAAGAAGGAAGAAGGGAGAATGAAAGAGGGAAACAAGAAGGAAATGATAGAAAGTAAAAGAGAAGAGAAGAGGAAGGAAAAAAGATAGAGTGAGGGAAAGAAAACTTGAGAAAGATTTAAAGAGAAGAAGGAAGAAAAAATCAGCAGAGGAGAGAGGAGAGGACTTACAGGACACTGTGGCCAGACGCCCTGGCGAGCTACCTCCCACTCTGTGCAAACTTTTAAAAAAACTTATCCACCACTTTCTGATTTGGGGCAATAGCCGCCGCCTCCGTTTGCGCCTTCCAGGGCCCAAGAGTTCCCCACTTTGCCCCCAAAGCCTCTCAAAGTGTTGCCTAAGCCTGAAAAAGATAAAAAGTTTTTTAAACAGTGGAGCTTTTAAAACAGACTGCATGCACAATATGCAGAGCGTGCTCCTTGGAGAAAACCCCCTCAGGGGGGTCTCACCCAGGCTAAGAGAAAAGCCAAACGGTAAGGGGATTTAGCAACAATATTAACCCTTGACGAGGTTACTCCAATTCCAACGGGAGTGGCTGGCCCCCTACCTGAGGGCATTGTAGGACTTGTGCTAGGGCGTAGCTCGCTTTCTTAAAAAAAAAAAAAAAAAAAAGAAAGAAAAAAAATAAATAAATAAAGAAAAAGAAAATTTCGGTGGTGCATGGTGTAGTAGATTCTGATTATATTGAGAAATTAAAGTTTTGTTCTCACCGCCTACTAAAACTGTGCAAATTAATAAAGGTCAAAGAGTAACACAGCTTTTGCTTTTTACCTTATTATCAGACAAGAAAAACCTTGACTTCTCAAGCTAAGAGCCACAGAGCATTTAGATTTAGTGATCTAGCTTTTTTGGGTGCAGGGAATTACAGCTCCAAGGCCTTTAAAAGATCTTTTAATTCAAGAAAATAAAATGTCAGGGCTATTAGACACAAGAACAGACGTCTCTTAACATTGCTGGAAAAGACTGGCCTAGTTCCTGGCCCACGTATAATACTGAAAATGAGTTGGTGGGATTAGAGAAAGTGATATGCGGGGTGAGAATGCTGTAAAAAAAAAAAAAAAAAGGTGAGGGAGAGTTTAAAACCTTGAAGAGTAGTGAGTTCCCTGTTGCTGGAAGTATTCAAGCAAAGATTAGATGGTTGCTTGTCATCTAAAAAGCTATAGACCAGATTTAGGTTACAAAACAAAAACTGGAGAAGCTTATAAAGATGTTGTGCAACACCTCTTTACTTGCTTCTCATATTTAGGTGTGCCAAAAGTTTTAAAAACTGATAATGCCCCTTTGAAGCTGCGGAGAGATTGTTTACTAACTTTAAATGATTTCCAAAAATTATTAGGGGACATTAATTGGATACGCCCTCATTTAAAACTGACTACTGCAGATTTAAAGCCTTTATTTGATTGCTTAAAAATTGATCCTAATTCCAGTTCTAAGAGAAAGTTGACTAATGAGACAGAGTTAGCTCTTGTTGAAGTGTATGAGACTTTAAATGGTCAGTTAATTAGGATTAATATTACCAAAAGATGAGATTAAATTATTCTTGCCATAAAACATACACCTACAGGATGCTTGTGACAAAAAGGCCCATTGGTTCCATCTACCAGTGACCCCAAGAAAAATAGTTTTATCTTATCCCAGCTTGGTGGCACAATTAATTATAAAAGGAGGAAAAAGGAAGTGTGGAACTTTTTAGAAAAGAAGTAGCAAATATAGTAATTCCATTCAATAAGGATCAACTGCAAGTCTTTTACAAAATAGTGATGATTGGCAAGTTGCCCTGATAGATTTCAGGGGTCAAATTTTGTTTCATTTGCCCTCAAGCCCCCACAGTAGTTAAAAGTTCAAAAATGTTAGATTGGCAGTTTGAGGATACCTGTGGAACTTTCCAACCCTATGTAGTTCCTACGCTCCCCTTTACGCTATGGGGGAGGGACGTGCTATCTCAAATAGGAGATACTCAGAGAAGGGTTTTCTCAATTTCTTAGTGATCAACAGGCGGTACAATTAATAATACTATATATATTATTATAAATACATAATATAAATATATTTGCCTAATTGCAGTTCGCCTAATTAGGTATGGGTATAAATAAAATATAATAGAGGTATACCTAATTCTATTTATGGATCTATACTTAATTAATCTGTATATAAATTGGTATGTATACTGTATATGCATATTATATATATACTGTATAATCAAATATATATTGCAGTAATATAATGTGTGTGGCTGATATTAATTGGTATGGTTTGATGTGCTGTGATGATATATGTTCTATATACTGTATAATTATATATGTGTGACATGTATTATTGCAGTACATTGGTTTGTGTTGGCTGGTATTAGCTGTGTACGTGTTGTATTGCTGTAATATATATTAATTAATATATTAATTATAAAGATTAATTCAAGTATATTGATTATGTCAATAAGTTTATACTTGTTGCCATGTATAAATACATATATAAATACATTTTGCATTTAGATATATCTGTATACCAAAATGAGATAAGGAGGTTATGCATTTATTATTTAAATTTATACAGAGACCTAAACTAAACATTACACCTAAATTAACATATCCCAAAATTTATGTTGTTAAAATGTAAATTTTAAAAATTTAAAAAATTAAATTGACAACTGCTTGACAATTCTTTTACCATAAAACCCCCATAGGTGTAATTGGGGTAGCCAGACAAAAAATTGGTTTTATGGCAAAACGGCCCCCTAGAATGGGTCCATCTCCCCGCCCAAGCTAAAAAGGTAGTGGCTTCTTATCCGGGATTGATAGCTACTTTGATATTAAAGGAAAAAAGCAGAGCATTAAATTATTTGGTAAAGAGCCATCAGAAATTGTAATTCCATATAATAAGGAACAACTTGATGCTCTTCTAATGTTTGATGAGGACTGGCAGATTGCCGTAGGAAATTATTTTGGTCAAAATTTTTGCATCATTTACCCTCGCATGTTTTGCTGAATTTTATATCCAGACATCCAGTTATTTTTCCTGTCAGATGTAAACAATCTCCTATTCCAAATGCTCAAGTAGTTTTTACTGACGGGTCAGCAAATGATAAAGCCTCCATAGTTACTAAAAATCACCAAAAGGTTTTAGAAACATGGGAAACTTCAAACAGCATAGAGGCTTTTGCTATGTTTGCAGATGAAGAATTTAACCTTTATTCTGATTCTCAGTATATTGTCAGGTTGTTTCCACACATTGAAACTGCGTTTTTGTCTGAAAAAATAAAACTACCATATTTCATTTGTTAACTAAATTACAGCAACAAATTTGGAAAAGAAATAAAATATTTTTCACTGGACACATTCAGGCTTATTCCGGATTGCCTGGCCCTTTAAATGCCTTTAATGATTTGGCTGACCAGAAATACAGTGGCTACTGTGATTGAGGAGGCCAGAGCCTCTCACTCACTTCATCATCAATATGCTACTGCCTTAAGATATCAATTCCAAATTCCCAGAGAAACTGCTAGGAGATTGTGCGTTCTTGCTTATATTGCCCCACTGTTTATAATATAGTCTACCTACGGGAGTTAATCCTCATGGTCTCAAACCTAACGTACTCTGGCAGATGGATGTAACTCATGTCTCTTCATTTGGAAAACTGTCCTTTGTTATACCTTTTCTCATGTCATTATTGCAACTTCTCGTACCGGAGAGGCAGTTAAAGGTGTTATACAACATCTCTTTACTTGTTTTTCATATTTGGGCCTACCAAAAGCTCTGAAAACTGACAATGCTCCTGCTTACATTTCTAAGTCTTTTCAGGAATTTTGTTTACAGTTTCAAATTAAACACAATACAGGCATCCCTTATAATCCCCGGGGACAAGCCATTGTGGAAAGAGCACATCAAACATTAAAGCTTCAAATTCAAAAATTAAAAGAAGGGGAGTTTAAGTATAGTTCTCCCCATCAAATCTTGCAACATGCTCTTTTTGTAATAAATATTCTAAATGCTGATCTGGCTGGAACTACATCAATGTTTCGTCATTGGTGCCTGGAGCAATTAAATGCAAAACCATTAGCCAAATGGAAGGACCTCCTCTCAGGACAATGGAAGGGTCCTGACCCATTATTAACTAGCGGTCGAGAATGTGCTTGTATTTTTTTCCACAGGATGCAAATTCTCCAATTTAGATCCGGGACAGGTTGATTCTCCATGTTGCAGACCCCAGACATCCAGTTCCCCATTGCTTCGATCACAAAAGAGGAGCCCGGCAGGGGGGAGACAAGATAAACATCGAGATCCCGGTGAGACTGACAGGGCTGCTGCAGCATGAACTCCAACCAGAAAATAATTCTACTTATTCTGTTTTAGCTTGTCCACCCTCGCCTCATGTTTTCCTTTTTACTAATGACTCCAACAAACTTAATGTAGGCATGAATTATTCAGGTGGACCTAACGTAGTGACTTGTGAACAATGTATGCTTTCATCTTGTTTAAACCCTCAATGTAATGTTTGCTCCTTTGTGGTGTTACAATGCCCATCCTATCTTATGGTGCCTATATGATAGCTATGGTCTTACTGTGTTACAACAACTTCAGGATTTAATGCGATCGCGACGGTTTGTGGTCTTGCTTATCCTAGGAATATCAGCTTTAATAGCAGCAATTACTTCTGTTACTGTGGCAGCAATATCATTGACTCAACAAGTGCATACTGCCCAATATGTTGATACCATGTCTAAAAATGTTTATTTAACTCTAGCAACACAGGAAGCTATAGATAGGAAATTAGAGATGAGAGTAGACGCCTTAGAAGAAGCAATTATGCATATTGGGATTGAGTTACAGGCTTTAAAGGTGAAGATGGCTTTGACATGCCACGCTGATTACAGGTGGATATGCGTGACATCTTTGAAGGTAAACGAGACAGATTATGAATGGGAAAAGATTAAAAATCATATCTCAGGTGTTTGGAACAGTTCTGATATTGGCCTGGACTTAGGGAAACTTCATAATCAAATACAGACCTTGGAACACTCTCAACTGGATTTTACCGCCACTGGAGCAGCTAATGACTTTTTTCACACCTTCTCTAACTTTTTTCTGGAAAAAATATTCTGTCTAATATCCCTAGTCTCTAATTCTACTTCTCATAATCATTCTTCCTTGTATTGTCAGGATTCTCCGGCAGAGCATTCGGAGGCTCGCGACTGAGCTGCATCTGGCTGTTTTAAGAAATAAAAAAGGGGGAGATGTTGGGGGCCAGAGTGAGGTACTCCGCCCATGGCAAAGGTCATGAGGAAGGAGGCTCGACATACGCAAAGGCGGGATCGAGCCTCAGGAGTCCCCCTGGAAATCCTCGAGCGTCTACCCCCATAACCAGAGCCTGCCTACTTTACTACTTTGTGCTCTTACCTACACCTCTGACTTTACGGGGGGCTGTCCCCCACCACCTCTTTCGGAGAAGGAGTTAACCTAGAGCTCCAGTCAATAAAAACTCTTGGGTGTGACAAGAGTGTTTTAACCTACAAACTCCTCTGAAGGTTCTCTAGCCTGCCTGACCAGGCTTGTCCGCCACATGTGATTGCTCACAGCCTCCCAACCGTGAGAGGCACGAGATGCTTTAAACCCTCTAAAAACAGGTTCTTTAGAGAAGTTAGAAAACTATAAGTATAAGTATAGTGGGCTAATTAGAAATTGTGTTGGTGAAGGGTTTTTCATTTGTTGAGCCAATGTTTGTTGCTAAGTCTCCACATCCCCTGCCCTTACACACAAATGAATATATAGAAGAAATAAGTATTAACCTTTGATATTAATCACGTTAGACCTTAGGCTAAGTAAATTCTTTCCTTAACTAAAACCCACTACACCCTCACCCTGTAGGAATGTAACTTTATTTGGGTGGCGTCTGTTTTGAGAATAATCAGCCCTGGAGAAATAAGTGTCCTGATTGACTGACCGCTGTCACAAGGAGAGGGTTGTAAATTGTCAGCAGGCCCCCTGGCCAGAAGATGATGTAACACCCCTAAGACCTCTGTATACATTTGTGTGAAGCACCTGACTTTGATAAAAGTCAGGACTGCTGACCCCACGTGACTTTTGCATAACATCTCAGTGTATAAAAGTAGACCATGGAAAATAAAGAATTGGGATCAGTTTCTCGAAATACTGGTCTCCCCATGTCGCTCTCTCTCTCACTCTGGCTGAGTCTCCATCTGGAGCGCGGAACCCACCATGCTTACTAATTATGCCTGGGCTTCTAAGATCCGACCGGGGAGGCCTCAGTGTCTCCTCTCCTTCGGGAGAATGGAAGGATGCCTGCGGCCTACGTAAGTGGTGCAAACTTCTTGTCTTGAAGTTTTATTGGTCTCCCGTGTAAACCAAGCTACTCAGCCTCTTTTCTCCACTGAATTTTCCTACTGAGCTATCCTTATTCTATTACTCTTTATATCTTTAATTAATATCTAATTGAAGCTATTGTATCCTGATCCTCGCCTATGCCGTCTCTCCTTCGAATACCCTGGATCAGCCGGGGCTGGTCCCCGGCAGAGGCTAATTACTTTACAATATTGTATTGGTTTTGCCATACATCAACATGAATCCACCGCAGCTGTATACGTGTTCCCAGTCCTGAATCTCTTTTAATCCACCATTCAACAAGTGCTGATTGAGTACGCATTTTGTGTAACAAACCATGAGGGATAAAAATTAGTCCCAGGTCTCAGGGACCTTACAATTATAAAGGAAATAAGACATTTTGCTAAGAAGTATAGATAAGGAAATAGATATGAAGAAGTAAATAGGATTTGAGAGGACCAAGTCATTATCAGCCCTCAAAATCAGAAGACTAAGGTGTCATGAGTAAGGACTTTGGCAGATGGAAATGGGATTGTAGGACTCTGGTAGAAATGATAGGAGTTTGAATAATATTACCACAGAATAGACTTAAAGGACTTCTAAATGTGGAATAAAGCATACAAAGTCTTTAATCAAGGGTTTTGTGCATAGAAATACATTTATTAATATATACAAGTAGCTTCCTTTTTAATCTAATGTATTTTATTTTATACAAAGACAGACAGGTAAGAGGTTCATGGGATTCTCCAGACTACTTACAATGCTTATGGACGTGATTTTATTCAGTGTCTTTATAAGATTTAATTCTTGTTAGTGTTGTTGCCATTTTGAATGTTATTTTTGCAGTTTCTCTATGTCAGAAGTTCCTCGAAGTGTACTTTAGAGCACCTAGGGTTCCCTAGGACACTTTCAGGGGGTATTCAAGGTCAAAATGATTCCCATAATACTTCTGAGACAGTATTTGCCTTTTTCATTTTCATTCATGCATGCGTATAGCATGGGTTTTTCCAGAGGCTATTAAACATGGGATGATGTCATCACTCTGATGTTAACTTTTACTGGCTTTATCTTGTTATTTTAAAATTAATTAATAGATATTTTAAAGCTCTCAGTTTCAATTTCAAATACAATAAGTATCAGTGGATATAACCTCTACAAATGAAAGCTCTTTGATGTCCTCAATACGTTTTAAGAGTGGTTTCTTGACAAAAAAGATTGAGAACCACTACTGTGTGGAATGTCCACTGAATTTGGAAATGAGCATGGAGAAGGAAGCAGTACGATGACTGGATTCTCCAGTTAATCATGGCACACCAGTGCCAGTCTTAGGAGCAGTGGTATTCTGCATGGGTCACAAATCTTTTAATCGTTCACGGCATTGTAGCCGAGAATGCTGAGTCTCCTCTCGGGCCCCACTATCTATACGATGAAATGAGGGGGATTCCAGGGTTCTTCCTTCTGTTATTCTAGGAGTGTGAGATTCGTTGAAAGACTGTATCATGTTGGGGCAGGTTTAGTAAACCTTGCCTGTAAAGTGCCACACAGTAAATGTTTTAATTCTGCATCACAGCTACTCGATTCTGCTGTTTTAGGATGAAAGCTATCATAGAGAATATGTAATGTATGAGTGTGGCTGTGTTCCAATAAAACTACAAAAACAGACTGGAATAGATTGGCCCTTGGACTATAGTTTATTAGCCTTGATTAAGGGAAAAGCTTCTTAAATCAAACTGTTGGTTTAAAACCTGCTTCTAGGGAACTCCTACGTGGTCCACTGGTTAAGACTGTGTGCTTAACACAGGTTTGATCCCTAATAGGAGAACTAACAACCTGCATGCCACACAGTGTGACCAAATAAATAAAACCTGCTTCTACAACTTATTAGCTGTGTGATCTTATACAAGTTATATAACTTCTTCATACTTCAATTTTATCATTTGTGAAGTGGAAATACTCTGAGCATGTAGCTACATCCCATGTCAGTTCAGTTCAGTCACTCAGTCATGTCCGACTCTTTGCGACTCCATGGATCGCAGCACGCCAGACCTCCCTATCCATCACTAACTCCCGGAGTTTACCCAAACTCATGTCCATTAAGTTGGTGATGCCATCCAACCACCTCACCCTCTCGTCCTCTTCTCCTCATGCCCTCAATCTTTCCCAGCATCAAGATCCTTTGAAATGAGTCAGCTCTTCACATCAGGTGGCCAAAGTATTGGAGTTTCAACTTCAACATCAGTCCTTCCAATGAAGACCCAGGACTGATTTCCTTTAGGATGGACTGATTGGATCTTCTTGCAGTCCAAGGGACTCTCAAGAGTCTTCTCCAACATCACAGTTCCAAAGCATCAATTCTTCAGTGCTCAGCTTTCTTTATAGTCCAACTCTCACATCCATACATGACTACTGGAAAAACCATAGCTTCGACTAGATGGACCTTTATTGACAAAGTAATGTCTCTGCTTCTTAATATGCTGTCTGAGTGAGTGAGTGAAGTAGCTCAGTCATGTCCGACTCTTTGAGACCCCATGGATTGTAGCCTGGCCAGGTTCCTTCGTCCATGGGATTTTCCAGGCAAGAATACTGGAGTTGGTTGCCATTTCCTTCTCCAGGAGATCTTCCCGACCCAGGGATTGAACCCAGGTCTCCTGCATTGTAGGCAGAGGCTTTACCGTCTGAGCCACTAGGGAAGATCTAATACACTGTCTAGGTTGGTCATAACTTTTCTTCCAAGGAGTAAGCACCTTTTAATTTCATGGCTGCAATCACTATCTGCAGTGATTTTTGGAGCCCTCAAAATAAAGTCAGCCACTGTTTCCACTGTTTCTCCATCTATTTGCCATGAAGTGATGGGACTGGATACCATGATCTTAGATTTCTGAATGTTGAGCTTTAAGCCAACTTTTTAACTGTACTCCTTCAGTTTCATCAGTTCACTTCAGTTCAGTCGCTCAGTCGTGTCTGATTCTTTGTGACCCCATGAACCACAGCACACCAGGCCTCTCTGTCCATCACTAACTCCTGGAGTCTACCCAAACCCATGTCCATTGAGTTGGTGATGTTGCCCAACCATCTCACCCTCTGTCATCCCCTTATCCTCCTGCCCCCAATCTTTCTAAGCATCAGAAACTTTTCAAATGAATCAGCTCTTCACATTAGGTGGCCAAAGTACTAGAGTTTCAGCTTCAATATCAGTCCTTCCAATGAAGACCTAGGACTGATCTCCTTTAAGATGGACTGGTTGGATCTCCGTGGAGTCCAAGGGACTCTGAGTCTTCTCCAACACCACAGTTCAAAAGCATCAATTCTTCAGTGCTCAGCTTTTTTTTATAGTCCAACTCTCACATCCATATATGAACACTGGAAAAATCATAGCCTTGACTAGACAGACCTTTGTTGGCATAGTAATGTCTCTGCTTTTTAATATGCTGCCTAGGTTGGTCATAACCTTCCTTCCAAGGACTAAGCATCTTTTAATTTCATGGCTGCAATCACCATCTGCAGTGATTTTGGAGCCTTAAAAAAAAAAAGTCAGCCACTGTTTCCACTGTTTCCCCATCTATTTCCCATAAAGTGCTGGGACCAGATGCCATGATCTTAGTTTTCTGAATGTTGAGCTTTAAGCCAACTTTTTCACTCTCCTCTTTCACTTTCATCAAGAGGCTCTTTAGTTATTCTTTACTTTCTGCCATAAGGGTGGTGTCATCTGCATATCTGAGGTTATTGATTTCTCCCAGCAATCTTGATTCCAGCTTGTGCTTCCTCCAGCCCAGCATTTCTCATGATGTACTCAGCATATAAGTTAAATCAGCAGGGTGACAATATACAGCCTTGACATACTCTTTTTCCTATTTGGAACCAGTCTGTTGTTCCAAGCCCAGTTCTAACTGTTGCTTCCTGACCTGCACGCAGGTTTCTTAGGAGGCAGGTCAGGTGGTCTGGTATTTCCATCTCTTTCAGAATTTTCCACAGTTGATTGTGCTCCACACAGTCAAAGGCTTTGGCATAGTCAATAAAGCAGAAATAGATGTTTTTCTGGAACTCTCTTGCTTTTTTGATGATCCAGCCAATGTTGGCAATTTGATCTCTCTTTTTTCTGCCCTTTCTAAAACCAGCTTGAACGTCTGGAAGTTCATTGTTCACATATTGCTGAAGTCTGGCTTGGAGATTTTTTAGCATTACTTTACTAGCTTGTGAGTAGAGTGCAATTGTGCAGTATTTTGAACACTCTTTGACATTGCCTTTCTTTGTGATTGGAATGAAAATGTCTAACATGCAAAACAGTTGACAGTGCCTGGCCCCTGGCAAGCGTCCAATAATTATTATTTGAGATAAGCAGATGGATTTGATGGATGCTTTCCCAAGAACAGCATTATTACCTGAGTGCTGAACCAGTCCTGGTTCCTCTCTTTGCTCCTTTTCATTGGTATGCGGCTCATCCGGGTAACATAAGCAATCCAGGGACTTTCAAGCAAACTTTAAGAGAATAAAAGGAAGACATGATCACTCCTTGGGGAGCTTCAGTTCCAGTTACTGGGCTTGCATAACCACTGGCAGATATGGCTGAGCATTAGAGGAAATGGCAATGACTCAAAGGCTCCAATATAGTGGTGGTTATTTGTTTTTCATCTTTGCAGACCTTTTATATCTAAAGATGACACACTAGGTATTCAGTCATACTACCTGTCTTGCAGCCTAATGTACAAGAGCAGTGTCCCCAGTATTTTCCTTAGTCACTGGTGCAAGGCTCAGAAGATACCTAGATAACTGAAGGTCAGGCTTCTCTGGTGTCTCAGTGGTAAAGATTCCATCTACCAATGCAGGAGACGTGGGTTTGATTCCTGAGCCATGAAGATCCCCTGGACAAAGAAGTGGCAACCAACTCCAGGATTCTTGCCTGTGAAACCCCCAGAGCAGAGGAGCCTGGCAGGCTACTGTCCATGGAATTGCAAAAGAGTCAGACATGACTTAGTGACTAAAGCAACAACAACTTAAGGATATATGCAATGTGATTAACAGGTTGGCTATTGTCATCAAATAGAAATGGGTACAAGTTCTGATTTGGCACTGCCACTGGCCCTTATTTGCTCTTGAATGAGTGATTTAATGTTTCTGAACTTTAGTTCTCTTACCAGAAAAATGAAATTGATACTATCTGCATTGTCTGGTTTTGCAAGTTTTATTACATCAAATAAGATAATGCATGTAAAGTGAGTGAAGTAGTTCAGTTGTGTCCAACTCTTTGCGACCCCATGGACTGTAGCCCACCAGCTTCTCCATCCATGGAATTTTCCAAGCAAGAATACCGGAGTGGGTTGCCATTTCCTTCTCCAGGGGAGCTTCTGACCTAGGGATTGAACCCAGGTCTCCCACAAGGCAGGCAGGTGCTTTACTGTCTGAGCCATCAGGGAAGCCCACAATGTAAAGCCTTTAGCAAATTGCCTGATGCATAGTAGCTACCATTATTGTCATGAATAGTAATGCAAATGAATGAGGAAGGAATACACTGGGAAGTTGAAGAGGGTTATTCAGTTTAAAGTCATTTTGATTCAGGGAAAATTTCTAATCATAAAATAACTTTTTAAAAATCTGGCCTCCTATTATCTTTGGTAAGAATTATGATGTCCAGCTGGATTACTGTTTGAAGGACTTGGTGATCAGGCAGAATACAGGTGACCTTTGAGAAACACTCAAGTCCAGTTAAATGTGGATATTTTTAAGTAAACACACTATACCACAAGATTAGTGGTTGCTTGAATCCACAGTTGTGGAACTACATATATGGATAGATGACTTGAATATCTTTGGATTTCGGAAACTGAGGTGGGTCCAGGGACTAATCCTCCTCAGATGCTGAGGGACTACTATACTGCAATTGAGAATGAATCACGTGGGAAAAAAGGCAAAATTGGGCAAATTCAGTTTCCAAGAAACTCATTCAATTATTTCAGATGTTTGATACCACATTTTTGGGGGAAATGTTTCAGTTACAAGAATGCAGCCAGCCGTCATAATCTGCTAATCATTGCTAATCATAAACAGATCAGATAAGAAAGGTAAGAGGACCATCCAGGTAATAAGAGTAGGAGAATATTATTGTTTCCTTACTTGACTAAATATATGAGTACCATGGTTCTGAAGATTCCATAGAAAGGACCAAATGCGATGAAATAGTGGATATAAAAGCTGCTGGCCCAGGTGATGTCCTGCTGGTAGAAGTGCTTGAAAGTTAAGCTAGTGGAAATAAAACTGGCTAAATTGTATATCCTAGTACTGGAAGGAAACTGAATTTGGAAAGGACCAAGCATTTACATTTCCCCTTTTCTACCAGCCTGATCTAGTTTTAGAGAAGGAATCGAGTTACTCACCTCCCAGTACCTTCTGTGATACATCTCTTTAATGGATTGCAGGTTCAGATATACTGGAATGAAAAGGAGGGGCCAGACTGAAGAAAAAAAAAAAAAGATGGTGAACAAATGAGCTGATATGATTCCTGTGGAAGCTATTGAGAGTTGATCTCGTTAACATGCTACTCCTGCAATATTGTCCCTGAGAAGGGATGCAAGGTGGAGATCCACAACCACATCCTGGATGCTGCTGGGCTTTTAGAGTCTCTGAGGCTGAACCAGGACTTTGGTTCAAGATCCCTTAAGGAGACTAGGGAAGCTTTGCAGATCTGAGTCATTTTTGATGAAAGCATCCTGGAAGAGCTTCTGCTGTGAGCTTTCAAGTTTTCTCAAGGTCTCTGGAATCCTTCAGTTCTTCACGATCCTTTGTGTTGGGCCCTGTCACAATATGTTGAGGTGGCAGATATACAGCAGGCATACTGAGTCTGGCCAGATAGTTATTTACCTGCTTCTCCCCCAGGACAAGTGAAGTTGCCTGGAGCATGTAGGAGTCATATGGAGACCCTTCATATTTTGACAGCTCCCTTTTTGATCAAATTTTAGTTAGATGCTCTGGAGCCCCCTTCCTGACTAGGCTTCATACTTGACCTGTAAGCTTTCAAAGTCTGCGAACAGTCAGGACAAATGATTTTGCCCACCCTACATGCTAAGAGTCACACAAATGCTAGAAATAGTTTCTAAGAACAGTTTAAGGCTATGTTCCTGGGATGACTCCAGCCCCCTTAAAATTCTTGAGAAATTTCAAGACTGTCCAAAGAAATTACTGCATGTTCAGTAGGCTCCTGACATCCTTTTTCTTCAATCATTTGTTAGAAAACTTATAATTATAAAATTCTTACTCTGTCCCTCTGGGATGGATCTTCCCTGACCCAGAAATGTCTTTCTCAAGGACTTGGGAGTCATCCCTCTGAAGTACAATCTTTGAAGATCAGGCTCTGTCCTGCAGCCTCTGGGAGGGTATGAGTTTGACTTTGATAAGCACCAGTTAGATGACACACATGGCTTAACCACAGGACCAGCTTCCCCTCCCTTTATCCTCTTTCCCTAATTTCCTTTAGCATGTCCCAGTGTTCTGGAGAGTTGAGCTCAGTTTATACTGAAGTACCTTTCCCTACTACAGAAATCTGAATGAAAGCTGTCTCTCCACCTTTATGAAATGTCAAGCCTAATTTCTCTTTGACAGGTTGAGTATGACTCACTTGTACCTGTCTTACTAAGTTGAAGACATTTGAAATAAAATGACAAAATGAAACAGCTCCTCAGGACAATGTGGTTTGTAACCTGAACATTCTTCAGTGAAGCTACAATATTCATCCATTCCTCATAAGCTAAGGCTGTCTTGTTTTACTACACACAGGAGGAGAATTCAGACAAGAGACTCCAATAGTTTTTTCTTATGTGAATACACATCTGTCTGGGCTGGAATAGTTAACTTTCAAACTGGGGCACCAATGTCCTCCACACCCTTTTTGGTCATGAAAGAGGGTAACTACATTAGGATAAGTCCTCAGAATTCTAGCACTGGAAGAGGCTACAGTGGTGGTTGATCCCCATGTCACAGAAAATGGACTCACAGGCCATCTTGGTCAGGCATGAGACAGATGATCACTGGTGGCCAATGTTTGGGCAAACCAGATCATCTGCAACAGTTTCTCAATCTTAACACTGTTGGCATTTTAGTGTCAGATAATTCTTTATTGTCCAGGGCTGTTCTGTGTACTATAAGACATTTCATAACATCCCTGGCATGTGCCCCATGGATGTCAGTACCATTACCCCTCTTTGTTGTGATAATCAAAAAAAGTATCTGTATGGTGTCAAATGTCCCACTGGGGGCAACAATGCTCCTAGGTGAGAACCACTGATCTATAGGAAATGTTTGAAATCTTCCTTAATTTGGATTTCTTTTGCAAATGAGTAAGCATGTTTTAGATGAGCATATTTTGGGGTCCTAAACTTTTCTTTGTGAACTTCATTAACAAAGAAGTTGGACTTCTTTGTTGGACTTCATTAAGAGCAAAACATTTTTGCTTCTAGTATTTTTATTGGTATTAGCCTTATTCAGCTACCTTATTTTCTCTCAAGCCTAGAACATATCCAGACCTATCTTATTTTATATATATATGTGTGTGTGTGTGTGTGTGTGTGTATCCACTAAAATATCTTCTACAGTTGTATGTAAGCTGTGGAAACAGTCAACTTTCTTCCACACAGAAGCTCTACAGGTGACTTTTATTCATGAGACTCTGCTTTTTCTGGCACCTACTATCAGTACTTGAGCATTCTTTTCCTATTTTTCCTTCCTATCCATATACCACTATTCTTTTCTTCTTGATAAGTATTGTATTTAGCTTATCCAGGACAAGAGTTACCAGACCCCTTGATTGGCATCCTGCCTCCCATCCTTCTTGGAACATCTCCTTCCTTGTACAGTAGCCAGAATGATGAGATGCCCATTAAGAATGCCTAATTGTTCTTCTATTTTCCTTTTCAGATTTCACCCAAGTAAGTCTGAAATAAAACATGCTGCTTTTTTGAGGCACAACAAGACATGATCAGATCGTCTCTCTGTGGGAGGATTTCAATCATGCCTTCTGGCTTGACAACTGTTTGCTTCAAGGAAATGGGATGATAAGGATTGTGGCTCCCTGGTGACTCACCCATGTGGACGTACAGGTGCTGCTTCTCGTAGTCGAGGTATTTGTTTTGTTCTTGCCATACTGAATAAAGAGAGAATAAAACTAAGAACAATATACACTTCTGTTATTATACTCAAGGGTGTGTGTGTGTGTGTGTGTGTGTGTGTGTGTGTGTAGAATCTCTATAGAAAGAGCCATCTGGTCAGAGTTCATTTACTGTCAAACTGAAGGCACTGAAGAACCAGAATTGAAGAGGGAGGAAATATTGTGGTGTCTTTTTCTTTATTTAATTGTGGGCAATTCTTGCAGGGATGGTTTATTTCATTTGACTTCAGAGATTGTGATCGTTTATTATTCTTCCCATGGGAGCCATTTTGAATTTTTTGTCCTGGTGTGGATTGGAATGATGATGGAAGAGAAATACTTCTGATAAGTTTTCAAGGTCTTCTTCAACCTATGTGCTTAGAATTCAGCTTGAAGCCCAGTCTGTTTGTATCCATTCATCCATTTAACAGATATTTTTTGAATGGTTATGTTATAAAACACATAGTCATAACCTCTAGTATCTACTTCATCTTTTCTCCATTATTTCCATCGTGGATCTCATGCTGTGATTTACTCATTTTAAGGCATGATAATATATAATCTTTCCACTGGGAATTTGAGTCATTTCCTAGGGGTCTTCTTAATTAATTTAGTCTATGCCCAAATGCACAAAGGCAGCAAATATCTTGAGAGGAGGCATAGAAGTAATAGTTTATATTTATTTCCTAAGAGGCATTTAATAAACATTTAGTTGAAGGAATTAATGAATGAATGATAATTCAAATCTCCTCTATAATTTTACCTTATGTTCAGTCAGTTAAAACACTGTGAGCTGTGTTTAACTTTTTGCTTTTCCCATTCTTTTGGTACCTTCCATTCTATATATTTCTTCTGTTATTTGGATATTAGACTTGACCCTTGTTTATCTTACTATCATAAATAAAAATAAATGTCATGGTGATAAAGTAACAATAGTTATTTGCAGTTACTCCCAAGCTTCTGGATATTTAAGTGGTAGGAAACTTGAAAGAGGGAGTCAGTGGGAAACTTTGGAGAGTTGGCAAATGTAGGTGAAGGACTGATTTTTGAGTATGGCTCCAAAGGAGAAGTCTAACTTTTCTGGAGTAAGAGCACAGGACCTGGCCCTAGATGATTAAATTAATACTCATTAAAGGAATGAATGTTTGAAGAAAGTGGTAGAAAGACTGACAGTAAAATGGGAAGAACAGAAATGCTTAGGGCTTATCAGGATTAGTTTTGTTGTGAAACAACTGAATTTTAGAGATTAAATTATTTTAAGTAATGTGTTGTGCAGTTGCTTTGAAATTAAAGTATACAGGAACCTAAGGCTTGAGGGATATGTCTCTAGAATGATGGAGAAGTGATGATGTCTCCATCCTCTGTGAAGAGGCAGCATGTGAACTAGACACAGTTCTATAGAAGCACTTCTGGAGGGGGCCAGGCTGCCTCATGAACTCCAGTGAGACAAAGCTCCATTGCTGTGAGGGAATAGGGAGAGAAGTCAAAATGTCATAAGTTTAGTGATCAGCCTAGGAGTTCACAGGGATGGTTCACACTGTAAAGAGTCTGCCTGCAACATGGGAGACCCAGGTTCAATCCCTGGAGAAGGAAATAAAAACCCACTCCAGTATTCTTGCCTGGAAAATCCCATGGATGGAGGAGCCTGGTGGGCTACAGTCCATAGCGTTGCAAAGAGTCAGACATGACTGAGCGACTTCAATTTAAGAGTTCACAAACTTTGGAGAGCTCTGACTTGTTTGTGGAGTCATTGTGAAGAACAACTGACTAAAGACTACAATCAAAGTTTCTTTCTTTTTTTCTTTAAATCAAGACAGGAGACTTTTTTTCCCTAATTTAAAGAAGGTTGTCTTCCAAAACTGGGAAAACTTATTTTGAGAAAGTTGCACAATTTTGGTTACCACAAAGTCCAAGCAGCAACTGACCAAGCTACACTCCTTTGTTTTTAGAAAGCTCCTAAATTCTTTCAGAAGGAGATAGAGCCTCTTCCTAAGCATTTAATTATCAGGATCCATCATTTCCTCTCGAGGGAAAATACCTTTCTGTGGTTATCCTTATACCTTCTATGTTGAAAGCAGACTCTAAACATCTTGGTAATAATCCTTACATGCTGGTTTTTAAGCTGAAGTTTTAGAAAGTCAACAGCTGAGACATTCTGGAGTTTGCCTTCCTTTTTCTGTTGCTTAAGAAGTCTGAATTAGAGGTGAGGTCCTAAGTGTATTATGAGGCATTTGAGCTGAGTTTCATGTATAAATGAACCAAAATGAACCTAAACTAAAAATAACAGCTTAGTTTCTTCCAACAGCTAGAATTTGTTGACATAACTAGATATATAGATGTTTCCTGATTTAGCACTTGTTGAATGTACTGCCATGCCTTCTATGAGTGGTTTAGCCTGAATGACTTTCAAGATCATGGAGTCATTAATTCCATATTTTCTTCTTTTCTTACAACACCAATTTCACTTATTTCAAATCTATATCCTGGACTTAAAAGAAGAAGAGACGATCTGAAAACATGCTTGAAGACAGAATTTCCAGCCTGATCTCCTCACACCTGATCTCCTGATCTCCTCTACACCTTGGAAAGGTGTAGACCTTTCCAAGAACCAGTTCCTGGAATATTTCTCTAGTGCTTAGGATTTCTAAACACACCTTGACAGGTTGTAAATCTCCAGTAACAAAAAGTGGGCCTCCATCAATATCTAGGTCTTTGGGAGTAGATGTTTGTTTTTACATGGTGTGAGAAGTGCTAGTTATTCCACCATTGGCCCTGAGGAGAAGAGAACATTCATTAGCTGCAAGATTTCTCTCCTGAAATATCTTTCATTATCAGAGTTTTCTAAAACTAAAGAAAATCAACCCTGAATATTCACTGGAAGGACTGAGGCTGAAGCCAAAGCTCCAATATTGTCCACCTGAGGCAAAGAACCAGCTCACTGGAAAAGACCCTGATTCTGAGAAAGATTCAGGGCAGGAGGAAAAGGGGATGACAGAGGATGAGATGGTTGGATGGCATCACCGATTCAATGGACTTGAGTCTGAGCAAACTTTATGAACCAGTGAAGGACAGGGAAGCCTGATATGCTGTGTTGAGTTCAGTCACTCAGTCGTGTCCGACTCTCTGCATCCCCACAGACTGCAGCACACTTGGCTTCCCTGTCCATCACCAACTCCTGGAGTTTACCCAAACTCATGTCCATTGAGTCGGTAATGCCATCCAAGCATCTCATCATCTGTTGTTCCCTTCTCTTCCTGTCCTCAGTCTTTCCCAGCATCAGGGTCTTTTCAAATGGGTCAGCTCTTCTTATCAGGTGGCCAAAGTACTGGAGTTCCAGCTTCAACATCAGTCCTCCCAATGAACACTCAGGACTGATCTCCTTTAGGGTGGACTGCTTTGATCTTCTTGCAGTCCAAGGGACTCTTAAGAGTCTTTTCCAACACCACAGCTCAAAAGCATCAATTCTTTGGTGCTCAACTCTCGCATCCATACATGACTCCTGGAAAAAACCATAGCATTGACTAGATGGACCTTTGTTAACAAAGTAATGTCTCTGTTTTTAATACGCTGTCTAGGTGGGTCATAACTTTCCTTCCAAGAATTAAGCATCTTTTAATTTCATGGCTGCAGTGCTGTGTTCATGGGGTCGCAATGAATTGGACGTGACTAACGTCTGAATAGTAACAATCAGAGTTTTCTGCCTACATCTCCAAAGTTTAATTAAGATATGGATTCCTGGAACATGCCAACCCCATTCCTGGGTCACAGAATGATTCATTGGATAGAGGCTCTAAAAGCCTACAAGCAAATAATTATCTTATCCAGGAACACAAATTCCAGGCTAAAACAACTCATGATAATGAAGAAGAATAAAAGCCATTGAAATGAAATGTTTTTCCATCTTTCTTTTTATTGTCCTCCTTTAAAAAAATATGAAATAGGTAGGGCAGATAGTACACTTATTTTATAAATAAAAAAACTTCAGCTCTAAAACTATTTAGTTCTGGGGGGGATGGCCCCAGGGTTCCTACTTCAATTAATATTTTAAAGAGTCATAGATCTGAAGTCATCTCCTATGGGGGCTTGCCTCTGATCATCATATATTCAAGATTCGATGATCTCATTAAATATAAATGAGAATAAAAGTATTTTAGCTGATGCTGAGTTCATATCATCTCTGATTAAGTTGTTTAGGATTTTCCCTTTTTTTGTGAAAATCTGAAGGTTTTAACAGAGAAAAAGATTTGGAAGCACATCAACTTTGTTGCATCCACTGGATGTATAAATGCTTCTGTGTGCTTTGGGGAAATTATCTACCTTTTGATGTTCAATTTCATCTTCAGTAAATATAGTGTAATATAATGACATTTGCCTCCATGGGTTGTTTGAGGAGACATGAGATCCTGTATGTAGAATGCTGGCATATTGAGATATTCAATTTATCTTCCCTTCCCCTATCACGTTAATCATTTATAGAAGAACAAACAATAGTCATAGTTTTTATTGCATATTTGACATCTCTCAAAAATTGATTAATAGATATTTTAGATCTGCAGTACTCAATAGAGTAGCCATTATGTATGTGTGGCCACTGAGCACTTACTATGTGACCAGTCAAATGGAGGCGGGCTATATAAATATATAATACATACTATATTCAAAGCCTCAGAACAAGAAAAAAAAAAGAAATTTAAAACATATTAATAATTTTTATATTTCTTTCATGTTAAAATGAAAATATTTTGAGTATATACAGGAGTAGCAAAGTTGGAAGAAGGTATTTGCTGTGACCAGTGTGTTCTCTTGGCAAAATTCTGTTGACCTTTGCCCTGCTTCATTCTGTACTCCAAGGCCAAATTTGCCTGTTACCCCAGGTGTTTCTTGACTTCCTACATTTGCATTCCACTCCCCTATAATAAAAAGGGCATCTTTTTTTTTTTTTTTTTTTGGTGTTAGTTTTGAAGGTCTTGTAGGTCTTCATAGAACCATTCAACTTCCGCTTCTTTGGCCTTAGTGTTTGGGGCATAGACTTGGTTTACCATGACACTGAATGGTTTGCCTTGGAAACAAACAGAGGTCATTCTTTCATTTTTGAGATTGCATCCAAGTACTGCATTTCAGACTCTTTCATTGATTATAAAGGCTACTCCATTTCTTCTAAGGGATTTTTTGCCCACAGTAGTAGATATAATGGTCATCTGAATTAAATTTGCCCATTCTGGTCCATTTTAGTTCATTGATTCCTAAAATGTCGATGTTCACTCTTGTCATCTCCTGTTTGATCAATTCCAATTCGCCTTGATTCATGGACCTAACATTCCAGGTTCTTATGCAGTACCAGTTTTTATAGCATCAGACTTTACTTCCACCACCTGTCACATCCATAGCTCGACGTTGTTTTCACTTTGGCTCAAACTCTTCATTCTTGCTGGAGTTATTTCTCCACTCTTCTCCAGTATTATATCAGGTACCTACCAACCTGGGAGATCATCTTTCAGTTCTCAAAGCAAGAATACTGGTGTACAAAATGAAGCAGGGCAAAGGCTAGCAGAGTTAGTTAGACTTGGATTACTGTGATACTGAATGGTTTGCCTTGGAAACAAACAGAGATCATTCTGTCATTTGGTTTCTCAGCAAATCCTAGAACATCATAGAAAAGTTGAGATCCAGTTTAAATCCTAATCCCCTTTATACAGTTTGACTTTTTCATTTTCTTGGGGCTCACCGATAGCTATGTGCTCATAGCAATGGCTTATGACTGCTACATGGCCAACTAAAAACCCTTGTTATATGGCAGCAAAATGTCCCGAGGTGTCTGCCTTTCTCACTGCTACATCTTATATTTATGGCTTTGCAAATGGTCTTGCACAGACCATCCTGATGGCCACTTCTTCTGTGGACCCAATGAATTAAACCACTTTTACGGTGCAGACTCACTGCTCTTAGTCCTGGCCTGCTCAGATACTTATGTCAATGAAACTGCCATGTTTGTGGTGGCTGGTTCCAACCTCATGTTTGCTCTCACCATCATCCTCATCTCCTACGTTGTCATCTTTACAGCCATTCTGCAAGATCGTTCTCCAGAAGGGAGGTGCAAGTCCTTCTCCACTTGTGGGTCTCATCTGACAGTTGTCACTATGTTCTAATGGGACACTGTTCTTTGATGTATCTGAGGCTGCCTTCTGACGCATCTGTAGAACAGACCAAAATTGCAGCTGTTTTTTATATCTTTCTGAGTCCTATGCTAAACCTTTTGATCTACAGCCTTCAGAACAAAGATGTTAAAAGAGCAATAAGGAGAGTGATTCAAGAGAAAATTTTTGTCAAATTAGGTACACATTTGGCCAGAGTTATGTAATATATTTAAGAGAGAATTTTAAATTAACGAGTCACTTTTTGTCATTGACTTATTTTTTCCTTTTGCAATTCACTTATGAAATGTGGAAGAATCTGTCAGATCATTAGCTTGTGTCATTTCAGTGTATTTAAAATGAATACCATCCCTCTGGGTCATCCCAGTGCACCAGCCCCAAGTAAAATTAAACAAACAAACAAAAAACTACTCAATAAATAAATAAATAAATAAAATAAAATGAATACCATATGGAAATTCAATGACAAGACCAAACAGCATTGTTATTTTTGTAATATTAGTAAAGGACAGATAATTCTGTGCACAGTATTCATAAAGGTAGAAAGTTATAAAAGACAGAATTACCAATGATGCTAAGACAATGCCAATTTGTTTGATTTGAGGGGTTTAAAATTTTCCAAATTATTTTCCAAAACTTGTCAATAGTATAAGGAGGAATGTTTTTTGCTTAGATGGTTGGTTTTTTCCTTTGTTCACTTTACATATCCAAGAAGCTTTTTGGGTATCTTAAATTATTACTCTAAGAACTATATTTAGTTATTAGTACTGGTCAAACAGAATCCTCATTGATTAAATGTTTGACAGAAAAGCCAAATTTCCTTTAGATTTTAAAAGATATTTCTTTCTTTCTTTCTTTTTTTTTTTTACCAATATACCTCTGGCATTAACTTATATTGGCTTTCACTTTTTTTTTTTAGTATGCAGCTCACAGACAAAAATAGTGAATAATATAAAGAGCGCTTTTTGAAGCATACTTTATCATCATGAAGTTTTCACACAATGACACTTTGTTTCAAATTTGCACAAATCTCCATGTCACGGACCTGACTGCACACCTTTGGCATCTCCCCCTGGGATGTACAGGTTGGGGAAGATCACAGTGCTAGAAAACTCCTCAGAAGAGAGGAGAGTTGAACAGAACTTGGTTGTGTTAGGTCAATCGAGTTGATTTTTTTTTAAACTGATTTATAACTGATTTGCAATTTTAAGTTTCAGGTATACAACATTTGAGAGTCACTCAATCATGTCCGACTCTTTGTGATCCCATGAACTGTAGCCTGCCAGGCTCCTCTGTCCATGGGGATTCTCCAGGCAAGAATACTCAAGTGGGTTGACTTGCCCCTCTCTAGGGGATCTTTCAGACTCAGGGATTGAACCCAGGTCTCCTGCATTGCGGGCAGATTACTTGGTGTCTGAGCCACCAGGAAAGCTGGGTGTTCAGCATAGTGATTTACAATTTTTAGAACTGTTAAAGAGGCTTCTCCAGTGGCTCAGTGATAAAGGATCTGCTTGCAGTGTTGGCGACTCAGAAAATACAGGTTTCAGAACTGGGTTGAGAAGATCCACTGGCAGAGGAAATGTTTAAAAAGCAGTAAGAAGAGCGATTCAAAATAAATTATTTGCCAAACAGCATAGACATTTTGGTCACAGGTATGTAACATATCCATATTCTCTGATCAATCAGTGAGCACTTTAAATTAACAAATCATTTTGGCTATTGACTATTCTTTTCCTTTTGTAAATCACCTATGAGACTTAGAAGAATGTTATCAAATTGTTAATTTTGACTCAGTATATTAAAATAATACCACACATATATTAAGACATGAGACCAAACAGCACTGTCATTGTTCTATAAACTTAGCAAAAGATGGATTATTCTATCTACATTACCTATAGTCACCAAACATGTGAACTTGTTTGTTGGATTGTTTCTTTTGTATTTTCCATTCAAATTATATAGGAATGAAGATTTTTAGGAATCTCAGGTTATTACTCCAAGATGTATCTTTTGGTATTAGTACTGGTCCAATAGAATCCTCATTCATAAGATTGTTGATGTAAATCCTAAATATACTAGAGAATATTTTTATTATTTCTTTTAAGTGTTTTAAGCTATTTATATCCCTATCAGAAAACTAGGTTTGAGGTTTCATTTTTTTGTTGTTATTATGAATGATTTCCAGTACACATACAAAATATAAACCAACATAAAGGCTACCAGTTCCAGGATAACTAGCAATTAATATAATACACAATGCCACATTCTTCATTTTTTAAATTTTTATTTCATCTTGGAGCATAGTTGATTAACAATATTGTGTTAGTTTCAGGTGTACAGCAAAGTGACTTTGGACTGCAAGGAGATCCAACCAGTCCATTCTGAAGGAGATCAGCCCTGGGATTTATTTGGAAGGAATGATGCTAAAGCTGAAACTCCAATATTTTGTTCACTTCATGTGAAGAGTTGACTCATTGGAAAAGACTCTGATGCTGGGAGGGATTGGGTGCAGCAGGAGAAGGGGACAACAGAGGATGAGATGGCTGGATGGCATCACTGACTCAATGGATGTGAGTCTGAGTGAACTCCGGGAGTTGGTGATGGACAGGGAGGCCTGGCATGCTGCGATTCATGGGGTTGCAAAGAGTAGGACACGACTGAGCGACTGAACTGAACAGCAAAGTGACTTAGTCATACATATACATGTATCTATATTTTTCAAATTGTTTTCCCATTTAAATTAATATAGAATATTGAACAGCCTTCCCTGTGCTATAACAGCAGATCCTTTTATTTCATTGTTTTAGCAACTCAGATCCTGCATCTCTGCATATCATAGACATTTGGCATCTCCTCCTGATGCATATCTGGGGGAGATTATGATACTGAAACATGCTTAGAAGAGATGGGAACTGAGCAGACCAGGGTCCCATCAAGTCTGTCTAGTGAATTTTCTTTTATTAGATCTTCAGTGTCCTTACAGATGTTTGAATTTTCATACATGAAAATGGAGAGAGATGATGTGGATTTGCCTATTTTCTTTTGTAGTTTTTAAAACTCTTGAGACTATATTATTAGGTCTTATCAAGTACTAAACTAGTATTCTTCCTTTTATCATTTATACTTTCTATCCCTTCTATGATGTATAAAGTCTACAAGTGTGATTTGTCTGATATTCACATATACTTGGATGCTTTTTGTTTGTTTTTAGTTGGTTATGTCTAGTATGCTTATTTTGACATTTTTACTTTCAGGCTTGAAGTCCTTTTGATCACTATTTCTTATTTTATTGTGGATATTTACACTTTTGAATATTTCTGACAACTTTGTGCTTTTCATAAACTTATTTATGCTTTTTCTCCTCTTTAACTACTGTGAATTAAATCATATTTTGCAACTTTCCCTCCTTTTTAATCCTTGTTTGATTATGATGCATTCTATTTTCTATTATTAATAAGTTCCCTTAAATTGTGTATGCATACTTGTCTTAACTTAGTCTTCATTAATCAGTATATCTACTTTGCTATTAAATAATAAAAGGAACATACAACATTTTAATTATGAATTTATCCTGTTTCTAACTTGTAAACTTTCATTTGCAGGTATAGAAAAAATCATTAATATTAAATTATTTATTAATGAACTTTAAATATCTATAAGTGAAAGAGAAGAGTGAAAAAGTTGGCTTAAAGCTCAACTTTCAGAAATCTAAGATCATGGCATCTGGTCCCATCACTTCATGGGAAGTAGATGGGGAAACAGTGGTTGACTTTATTTTGGGGGACTCCAAAATCATTGCAGATGGTGATTGCAGCCATAAAATTAAAAGACTCTTACTCCTTGGAAGAAAAGTTATGACCAACCTAGATAGCATATTCAAAAGCAGAGATATTACTTTGCCAACAAAGGTCCGTCTAGTCAAGGCTATGGTTTTCCCAGTGGTCATGTATGGATGCGAGAGTTGGACTGTGAAGAAAGCTGAGTGCCAAAGAATTGATGCTTTTGAACTGTGGTGTTGGAGAAGACTCTTGAGATTCCCTTGGACTGCAAGGATATCCAACCAGTTCATCCTAAAGGAGACCAGTCCTGGGTGTTCATTGGAAGGACTGATGCTGAGGCTGAAACTCTAATACTTCATTCACCTCATGTGAAGAGTTGACTCATTGGAAAAGACCCTGATGCTGGGAGGGATTGGGGGCAGGAGGAGAAGGGGACAACAGAGGATGAGATAGCTGGATGGCATCACTGACTCGATGGGCATGGGTTTGGGTTAACTCCGGGAGTTGCTGATGGACAGGGAGGCCTGGTGTGCTGTTACTCATGGGGTTGCAAAGAGTTGGACATGACTGAGCGACTGAACTGAACTGAACTGATATTGTATATTATTACAGTTATAATTATTTTAACTGGTGATTCAATGTTTGTGTTCCTTTAACTTTTGTGACATTTATCAATTTTTTTCTGACTATTATATGGCACCCACTCTTCATTTCTGGTTTAGTTTTCTCCTGTGTGACATATATCCTTCATCAGTTCTTTGAAAGTCTGTCTCTATATCCACTTATCTGAGAATATCACTTGTCCATTCTCAAAGGGGAATTTATTTGTGTATGAATGTATAAAGACAGATACTTGCTTTCAGTATTTAAAATATCTTATATTCTGGCTTCTTTTTGTTTGGCTATGCAGATGGATGTATTACCAGATTATTTGTTATTTCTCTGTGGATAAGATACTATCTTTTTCAATTTCTAATATTCAGTTTCAGTGTTTGTTGGGATTTAGTTATATTTATGTTTTTGTATTTTCAGTGCATCTTCGCTGATTTCTTAAAGTCATATACTCTTAAGATATATATTCTTTTTTGTGTCTTTTTTAAAACTATTATTATTATATATTTTTTACTTTACAATATTGTATCGGTTTTGCCATATATCAACATGCATCCACCACGGGTGTACATATGTTCCCCACCCTGAACACCCCTCCCACTTCCCTTCCCATACCATCCCTCTGGGTCATCCCAGTGCACCAGCTCCAAGCTTCCTGTATCCTGAGTCGAACCGGGACTGGCGGTTCGTTTCTTATAAGCATATATTCTTACAGTATCATATAACTTTAATTCATAGAAATTTTAAAGTTGCATATTTAATATTATCATTGTAACTGACTCATGATCATATTATTCCCAGTATTCTCAGTGTCATGAGGACCAGGTCTAAGATCCTTGTCTAGCTTTGCTCAGTAATTTAAAGTCAGATTATTAATCACAAAACCTAGAATAGAGATATTCAGAATAAATATCACGTGAGTTAATAAACTATCACTACGTCCTTTGCATTATAGTTCTTTGAGTAGTGAAAAGATCTACTCTCTTTCACTTTTCAACATAATTTTTATTCAATCTAAATTATTTAGAATCTTACTGTACAGTTTCCATTCCTCATGGCTTCTACCATGAAACAGAAATATTTGAAGGAAAAAAACTATCTTTATGTTTTTCTTACACTTTTTGCATTGACCACACAGTGGCAAACAGAAGATTTTCTCTGAATATTTGACAACTATGTGGATGGTATGAATGAACAGATTAATTGATAAGTGAATGCCTTTATAACCAGATAATGTGCAGCATTGTGTGAACATGCCACATTTCTATTCTAAGCAACACGATATCATTGACTAATAATCTGTTGGATCCCAGCCTCACAGTTTATTAACTGTAGGTTCCAGGGAAAGTTAATTAACCTCTATTTGTTTCCCTGGAGAAGGGAATGGCAAACCACTTCAGTATTGTTGCCTTGAGAACCCCATGAACAGTATGAAAAAGCAAAATGATAGGATACTGAAAGAGGAACTCCCCAGGTCGGTAGGTACCCAATATGCTACTGGAGATCAGTGGAGAAATAACTCCAGAAAGAATGAAAGGATGGAGCCAAAGCAAAAACGATACCCAGTTGTGGATGTGACTGGTGATAGAAGCAAGGTCCGATGCTGTAAAGAGCAATATTGCATAGGAACCTGGAATGTCAGGTCCATGAATCAAGGCAAATTGGAAGTGGTCAAACAAGAGATGGCAAGAGTGAATGTCGACATTCTAGGAATCAGTGAACTCAAATGGACTGGAATGGGTGACTTTAACTCAGATGACCATTATATCTACTACTGCAGGCAGGAATCCCTCAGAAGAAATGGAGTAGCCATCATGGTCAACACAAGAGTACAAAATGCAGTATTTGGATGCAATCTCAAGAACGACAGAATGATCTCTGTTTGTTTCCAAGGCAAACCATTCAATATCACAGTAATCCAAGTCTATGCCCCAACCAGTAATGTGGAAGAAGCTGAAGTTGAATGGTTCTATGAAGACCTACAGGACCTTTTAGAACAAACATCACAAAAAGATGTCCTTTTCATTATGGGGGACAGGAATGCAAAAGTAGGAAGTCAAGAAACACCTGGAATAACAGGCAAAGTTGGCCTTGGAATACAGAATGAAGTGGGGCAAAAACTAATAGAGTTTTGCCAAGAAAATGCACTGGTCAGAGCAAACACCCTCTTTCAACAACACAAGAGAAGACTCTACACATGGACATCACCAGATGGTCAACACCGAAATCAGATTGATTGTATCCTTTGCAGCCAAAGATGGAGAAGCTCTATACAGTCAACAAAAACAAGACCAGGAGTTCACTGTGGCTCAGATAATGTATTCCTTATTACCAAATTCAGAATTAAATTGAAGAAAGTATGGAAAACCACTAGACCATTCAGGTAGAAATAGATTTAAGGGCCTTGATCTGATAGATACAGTGCCTGATGAACTATGGAATGAGGTTCATTACATTGTACAGGAGACAGGGATCAAGACCATCCCCATGGAAAAGAAATGCAAAAAAGCAAAATGGCTGTCTGGGAAGGCCTTACAAATAGCTGTGAAAAGGAGAGAAGTGAAAAGCAAAGGAGAAAAGGAAAGATATAAGCATCTGATGCAGAGTTTCAAAGAATGGCAAGACGAGATAAGAAAGCCTTCCTCAGCTATCAATGGAAAGAAATAGAGGAAAACAACAGAATGGGAAAGACTAGAGATCTCTTCAAGAAAATTAGAGATACCAAGGGAACATTTCATGCAAAGATGGGCTCAATAAAAGACAGAAGTGGTATGGACCTAACAGAAGCAGAAGACATTAAGAAGAGGCGGCAAGAATACACAGAAGAACTGTACAAAAAAAGATCTTCATGACTCAGATAAAAATGATGGTGTGATCACTCATCTAGAGCCAGACATCCTGGAATGTGAAGTCAAGTGGGCCTTAGAAAGCATCACTACGAACAAAGCTAGTGGAGGTGATGGAATTTCAGTTGAGCTATTTCAAATCCTGAAAGATGATGCTGTGAAAGTGCTGCACTCAATATGCCAGCATATTTGGAAAACTCAGCGGTGGCTACAGGACTGGAAAAGGTCTCAAAGAAAGGCAATCCCAAAGAAAGGCAATGCCAAAGAATGCTCAAACTACCATACAATTGCACTCATCTCACATGCTAGTAAAGTAATGCTCAAAATTCTTCAAGCCAGGCTTCAGCAATACGTGAAACATGAACTTCCAGATGTTCAAGCTGGTTTTAGAAAAGGCAGAGGAACCAGAGATCAAATTGCCAACAACTGCAGGACCATGAAAAAAGCAAGAGAGTTCCAGAAAAACATCTATTTCTGCTTTATTGACTATCCCAAAGCCTTTGACTCTGTGGATCACAATAAACTGTAGAAAATTTTAAGAGATGGCGATATCAGATCACCTGACCTGCCTCTTGAGAAACCTATATGCAGGTCAGGAAGCAACAGATAGAACTGGACATGGAACAACAGACTGGTTCCAAGTAGGAAAAGGAGTATAAGGCTGTATATTGTCACCCTGCTTATTTAACTTATATGCAGAGTACATCATGAGAAATGCTAGAATGGAAGAAGCACAAGCTGAATCAAGATTGCCAGGAGAAATATCAGTAACCTCAGATATGCAGATGACACCACCCTTATGGCAGAAAGTGAAGAGGAACTCAAAAGCCTCTTGATGAAAGTGAAAGAGGAGAGTGAAAAAGTTGACCTAAAGCTCAATATTCAGAAAACTAAGATCATAGCATCTAGTCCCATCACTTCATGGGAAATAGATGGGGAAACAGTGGAAACAGTGTCAGACTTTATATTTTGGGGGGCTCCAAAATCACTGCAGATGGTGACTGCAGCCATGAAATTAAAAGACGCTTACTCCTTGGAAGGAAAGTTATGACCAACCTAGATAGCATATTGAAAAGCAAAGACATTACTTTGCCCACAAAGCTCCGTCTAGTCAAGGCTATGGTTTTTCCGGTGGTAATGTATGGATGTGAGAGTTGGAATGTGAGGAAAGCTGAGAACTGAGGGAATGATGCTTTTGAACTGTGGTGCTGAGAAGACTCTTGAGAGTCCCTTGGACTGCAAGGAGATCCAACCAGTCCATTCTAAAGGAGATCAGTCCTGAGTGTTCAATGGATGGACTAATGCTAAAGCTGAAGCTCCAGTACTTTGGCCACCTCATGCGAAGAGTTGACTCATTGGAAAAGACCCTGATGCTGAGAGGGATTGGGGGTAGGGGGAGAAGGGGATTGCAGAGGATGAGATGGCTGGATGGCATCACCGACTCGATGGGCATGGGTTTGGGTTAACTCTGGGAGTTGGTGATGGACAGGGAGGCCTGGTGTGCTGTGATTCTGGGGTTGCAAAGAATCGGCCACGATTGAGTGACTGAACTGAACTGAACTGAACTGAATATGTACAAATATGGATAACTTAATATATCCCCCAATCAGCTCAAAATGTCAAGACATTTAGGCTTAAGTTCAAACAAACAATGAGTCCCATTGCTTTACCATTTCACGGGATTTGATTCCTTGATAATATTGGGGTATGGCAAGAATTCATGTCTTCACTGAACTTAAGATTAAAAAAATAGTGAAACACTTATGTTTGTTCATAGCCTGAATTGTTTTCTATGAAAAATAGTTGAACCTTAAGGAGCTGGTTCTTCTGTGACATTCTGGTATAAACTTCTCAGAGTCTTCACATCAGTGCTGTCCCTTGGAAATCATTCTCCTTTCACAGGTAGGACTTGGTATTGTTAAAATATATTTTGGATATTAGAAATAGATACTTTAATCAATAAAAATAAAATTGTGGCCTGAAATCTACTCTCATAAATTAGAAAATGCTTTTATAAACAATTATAAAATGAATCAATAAAAAAATCTGAGTTTGCATAAAAAATAACAGCACATATTTATAATAAATACAATGTGAGAAACATTCTTCATTGAAAGTTGTATGAAAATCATTATTATTTTATAAATTAGGCAATGTTCTTTTTTAAAAGTTTTCTTCTCTTTCTCTGCAATGTGGGTAAAAATGTATTAGTGGTACCTAGATCATCAGCTAAGTAATTACTGTTATTGAGTACTTTCTACTATGAAAGTGAAAAAAAAAAAGTGAATGTGCTCATCACTCAGTCATGTGCAAATCTTTGCATGGACCAAAGCTCACCAGGCTCCTCTGTCCATGACTTATTGAGGTAAGAATACTGGAGTGGAGAGTGTCTTCCTGAACCAGGGATTGAACCCATGTCACCTGCATTGCAGGCATTTCTTAACCATCTGGGCGACCAGTGAAGTCCACATTCTCCTATGTTGCCCCCTCTAATTGCCACTAACTTTCACCTGATGCAAGTGATATGCTATGTTTCCCCCACAAAACAGGATGCCATAAGCACACACATCATATGTAAGATACAATTCAGTTCGACAAATGCTAAAATGTGACTCTCAGATTCAGGAGTCATTTCTAAGTACTGGACAAATTGTTTTGGACACTTACCTCAGACAGGTAAGTGTGAGAACTCATTAAGTGAAAATTACCACCCTCATTAACATACAGATGAAAAAAATAAGCAGGTTTACATTTTTTTCTATTTTCTCATAGTACAAATGTTTATAAATGTACCTTGGAGTGGTATCATAATGGAAAAGAAAAATAGATCAAAGACCACATGGCAGAGCTCAGCATGAGGGTGATTGTCCAGAGTACAAAGCTTGTTAGACTCCAGAGCCATCTCTGCCCACTTCTCTCTGAGTTTTCCTTGCCCCATCATGTAGGATGTTGTGCTCTGTTTTTGTGAAGAAACGTCATAACCATGAAGTATTCAAGTAAATGATCTAACATGTTGACTGTTTGCACTATCTCAATTCTTCACAGTAAATATGGAATGGAGATGTTAATTATTTGGGGGTCTTATTGATGATTTAATAAATATAGAGATTAAAGAAACAATCCAGAAAAAAAATAATGTTTGCTTGTTATGACAATAAATATAAGCATCAATTCAGTTCAGTTCAGTCTCTCAGTCGTGTCCAACTCTTTGCGAACCCATGAATTGCAGCACGCCAGGCCTCCTTGTCCATCACCAACTCCCGGAGTTCACTAAGACTCACGTCCATCGAGTCAGTGATGCCATCCAGCCATCTCATCCTCTGTAGTCCCCTTTTCCTCCTGCCCCCAATCCCTCCCAGCATCAGAGTCTTTTCCAATGAGTCAACTCTTCGCATGAGGTGGCCAAAGTACTGGAGTTTCAGCTTTAGCATCATTCCTTCCAAAGAACACCCAGGACTGATCTCTTTAGAATGGACTGGTTGGATCTCCTTGCAGTCCAAGGGACTCTCAAGAGTCTTCTCCAACACCACAGTTCAAAAGCATCAATACTTCGGCGCTCAGCTTTCTTCACAGTCCAACTCTCACATCCATACATGACCACAGGAAAACCATAGCCTTGACTAGACGGACCTTTGTTGGCAAGGTAATGTCTCTGCTTTTGAATATGTTATCTAGGTTGGTCATAACTTTCCTTCCAAGGAGTAAGCATCTTTTAATTTCATGGTTGCAATCACCATCTGCAGTGATTTTTGAACCCCCCAAAATAAAGTCTGACAGTGTTTCCACTGTTTCCCCATCTATTTCCCATGAAGTGATGGGACCAGAAGGCATGATCTTCGTTTTCTGAATGTTGAGCTGTAAGCCAACTTTTTCACTCCCCACTTTCACTTTCATCAAGAGGCTTTTTAGTTCCTCTTCACTTTCTGCCATAAGGGTGGTGTCATCTGCATATCTGAGGTTATTGATACTTTGCCCGGCACTCTTGATTCTAGCTTGTGCTTCTTCCAGTCCAGCATTTCTCATGATGTACTCTACATATAAGTTAAATAAGCAGGATGATGATATACAGCCTTGACGTCCTCCTTTTCCTATTTGGAACCAGTCTGTTGTTCCATGTCCAGTTCTAACTGTTGCTTCCTGACCTGCATATAGATTTCTCAAGAGCCAGGTCAGGTGGTCTGGTATCCCCATCTCTTTCAGAATTTCCCACAGTTTATTGTAGCATAGGTGTTTATAAAAGGAAACCAAATGATTGTGATTTCATTGATTTAGATGACTTTGGCATGGGCTTCCCTTGTGGCTCAGCTGGTAAATAATCTGCCTGCAACGTAGGAGACCTGGGTTTGATCCCTGGGTTGGGAAGATCCCTGGAGAAGGTAAAAGCTACCTACTGAGAGAACTCTGGCCAGGAGAATTCCATGGACTGTGTAGTTCATTGGGTCACAAACAGTTGGACACGACTGAGTGACTTTCACTTTCACTTTCAATTTACCACCCTGGTCAATAAATTCAAATATCTCAGTGGGATAATGAACTAGTGTAAATGGGTGAGAAAGCAGGCGTGGTTCTTCATTTACAAAGTGTTTTAAACATGGTCTGTGTCCATCCCTGTACTGTAGCTTTTAATAAGAGTTGTTATAACAATGACCTACCTGGTCATTTCCTGCTACTGAACAAAAATATAGATTCTTCCAGCACTGCCTTTATGGTTTCCTTTATCATTCACAAAAGTTGAAAAGTGAACCTTATGATTTTTCACATAATATCACAATTTTGTAGGTAATATGATTATTATTATCAGTGTGACCATTTACATGTTTTAAAGAACTTGAAACAAACTTTTATCATCTAATTTATTCTTACCCTCTGTAAGAGTTAAAATGAGGGTAGTTTCAGCAAAATCATTACAGTTTGGGGATGTGTCTGACAATCATTTTAAAATAATTGTCTCTCCCCAAGAGAAAACTTTTCATACAATATTTCCCTAATTAGGCCCTCCTTTATTATTTAATATCAATTATATACATATGTGTGTTTTGTATAAAAGCTACACATATTTTTGTGTAATGTATACTTATTTTTATAGAAAAAGAACTGACTTACTTTTGTGTCCCATGAACCAAATTATGCCCTCAATATTTGGCTATAATAAACAAAACTAAGGATATCCTGAATGGTATAGGGTTTTCCTACTATCTTCAATTTAAGTCTGATTTGGCAATAAGGAGCTCATGATCTGAGCCACAGTCAGCTCCCGGTCTTGTTTTTGCTGACTGTATAGAGCTTCTCCATCTTTGGCTGCAAAGAATATAATCAATCTGATTTTGGTGTTGACCATCTGGTGATGTCCATGTGTAAAGTCTCCTCTTGTGTTGTTGGAAGGGGGTCTTTGCTATGACCAGTGCATTTTCTTGGCAAAACGCTATTAGTCTTTGCCCTGCTTCATTCCGTATTCCAAGGCCAAAGTGAGAAATAGATTTAAGAGCCTTGATCTGATAGATACAGTGCCTGATGAACTATGGAATGAGGTTCGTTACATTGTACAGGGAGACAGGGATCAAGACCATCCCCATGGAAAAGAAATGCAAAAAGCAAAATGGCTGTCTGGGGAGGCCTTACAAATAGCTGTGAAAAGAAGAGAAGCAAAAAGCAAAGGAGAAGAGGAAAGATATAAACATCTGATGCAGAGTTCCAAAGAATAGCAAGGAGAGAAAGAAAGACATCCTCAGAGATCAATGGAAAGAAATAGAGGAAAACAACAGAATGGGAAAGACTAGAGATCTCTTCAAGAAAATTACAGATACCAAGGAACATTTCATGCAAAGATGGGCTCGATAAAAGACAGAAGTGGTATGGATCTAACAGAAGCAATATTAATAAGCAATATTAAGAAGAGGTGGCAAGAATACACAGAAGAACTGTACAAAAAACATCTTCACAACCCAGATAATTATGATGATGTGATCACTGGGTTCCAAGTAGGAAAAGGAGTATAAGGCTGTATATTGTCACCCTGCTTATTTAACTTATATGCAGAGTACATCATGAGAAATGCTAGAATGGAAGAAGCACAAGCTGAATCAAGATTGCCAGGAGAAATATCAGTAACCTCAGATATGCAGATGACACCACCCTTATGGCAGAAAGTGAAGAGGAACTCAAAAGCCTCTTGATGAAAGTGAAAGAGGAGAGTGAAAAAGTTGACCTAAAGCTCAATATTCAGAAAACTAAGATCATAGCATCTAGTCCCATCACTTCATGGGAAATAGATGGGGAAACAGTGGAAACAGTGTCAGACTTTATATTTTGGGGGGCTCCAAAATCACTGCAGATGGTGACTGCAGCCATGAAATTAAAAGACGCTTACTCCTTGGAAGGAAAGTTATGACCAACCTAGATAGCATATTGAAAAGCAAAGACATTACTTTGCCCACAAAGCTCCGTCTAGTCAAGGCTATGGTTTTTCCGGTGGTAATGTATGGATGTGAGAGTTGGAATGTGAGGAAAGCTGAGAACTGAGGAATGATGCTTTTGAACTGTGGTGCTGGAGAAGACTCTTGAGAGTCCCTTGGACTGCAAGGAGATCCAACCAGTCCATTCTAAAGGAGATCAGTCCTGAGTGTTCAATGGATGGACTAATGCTAAAGCTGAAGCTCCAGTACTTTGGCCACCTCATGCGAAGAGTTGACTCATTGGAAAAGACCCTGATGCTGAGAGGGATTGGGGGTAGGGGGAGAAGGGGATTGCAGAGGATGAGATGGCTGGATGGCATCACCGACTCGATGGGCATGGGTTTGGGTTAACTCTGGGAGTTGGTGATGGACAGGGAGGCCTGGTGTGCTGTGATTCTGGGGTTGCAAAGAATCGGCCACGATTGAGTGACTGAACTGAACTGAACTGAACTGAATATGTACAAATATGGATAACTTAATATATCCCCCAATCAGCTCAAAATGTCAAGACATTTAGGCTTAAGTTCAAACAAACAATGAGTCCCATTGCTTTACCATTTGTTGGATTTGATTCCTTGATAATATTGGGGTATGGCAAGAATTCATGTCTTCACTGAACTTAAGATTAAAAAAATAGTGAAACACTTATGTTTGTTCATAGCCTGAATTGTTTTCTATGAAAAATAGTTGAACCTTAGGAGCTGGTTCTTCTGTGACATTCTGGTATAAACTTCTCAGAGTCTTCACATCAGTGCTGTCCCTTGGAAATCATTCTCCTTTCACAGGTAGGACTTGGTATTGTTAAAATATATTTTGGATATTAGAAATAGATACTTTAATCAATAAAAATAAAATTGTGGCCTGAAATCTACTCTCATAAATTAGAAAATGCTTTTATAAACAATTATAAAATGAATCAATAAAAAAATCTGAGTTTGCATAAAAAATAACAGCACATATTTATAATAAATACAATGTGAGAAACATTCTTCATTGAAAGTTGTATGAAAATCATTATTATTTTATAAATTAGGCAATGTTCTTTTTAAAAGTTTTCTTCTCTTTCTCTGCAATGTGGGTAAAAATGTATTAGTGGTACCTAGATCATCAGCTAAGTAATTACTGTTATTGAGTACTTTCTACTATGAAAGTGAAAAAAAAAAAGTGAATGTGCTCATCACTCAGTCATGTGCAAATCTTTGCATGGACCAAAGCTCACCAGGCTCCTCTGTCCATGACTTATTGAGGTAAGAATACTGGAGTGGAGAGTGTCTTCCTGAACCAGGGATTGAACCCATGTCACCTGCATTGCAGGCATTTCTTAACCATCTGGGCGACCAGTGAAGTCCACATTCTCCTATGTGCCCCCTCTAATTGCCACTAACTTTCACCTGATGCAAGTGATATGCTATGTTTCCCCCACAAAACAGGATGCCATAAGCACACACATCATATGTAAGATACAATTCAGTTCGACAAATGCTAAAATGTGACTCTCAGATTCAGGAGTCATTTCTAAGTACTGGACAAATTGTTTTGGACACTTACCTCAGACAGGTAAGTGTGAGAACTCATTAAGTGAAAATTACCACCCTCATTAACATACAGATGAAAAAAATAAGCAGGTTTACATTTTTTTCTATTTTCTCATAGTACAAATGTTTATAAATGTACCTTGGAGTGGTATCATAATGGAAAAAGAAAAATAGATCAAAGACCACATGGCAGAGCTCAGCATGAGGGTGATTGTCCAGAGTACAAAGCTTGTTAGACTCCAGAGCCATCTCTGCCCACTTCTCTCTGAGTTTTCCTTGCCCCATCATGTAGGATGTTGTGCTCTGTTTTTGTGAAGAAACGTCATAACCATGAAGTATTCAAGTAAATGATCTAACATGTTGACTGTTTGCACTATCTCAATTCTTCACAGTAAATATGGAATGGAGATGTTAATTATTTGGGGTCTTATTGATGATTTAATAAATATAGAGATTAAAAAACAATCCAGAAAAAAATAATGTTTGCTTGTTATGACAATAAATATAAGCATCAATTCAGTTCAGTTCAGTCTCTCAGTCGTGTCCAACTCTTTGCGAACCCATGAATTGCAGCACGCCAGGCCTCCTTGTCCATCACCAACTCCCGGAGTTCACTAAGACTCACGTCCATCGAGTCAGTGATGCCATCCAGCCATCTCATCCTCTGTAGTCCCCTTTTCCTCCTGCCCCCAATCCCTCCCAGCATCAGAGTCTTTTCCAATGAGTCAACTCTTCGCATGAGGTGGCCAAAGTACTGGAGTTTCAGCTTTAGCATCATTCCTTCCAAAGAACACCCAGGACTGATCTCTTTAGAATGGACTGGTTGGATCTCCTTGCAGTCCAAGGGACTCTCAAGAGTCTTCTCCAACACCACAGTTCAAAAGCATCAATACTTCGGCGCTCAGCTTTCTTCACAGTCCAACTCTCACATCCATACATGACCACAGGAAAAACCATAGCCTTGACTAGACGGACCTTTGTTGGCAAGGTAATGTCTCTGCTTTTGAATATGTTATCTAGGTTGGTCATAACTTTCCTTCCAAGGAGTAAGCATCTTTTAATTTCATGGTTGCAATCACCATCTGCAGTGATTTTTGAACCCCCCAAAATAAAGTCTGACAGTGTTTCCACTGTTTCCCCATCTATTTCCCATGAAGTGATGGGACCAGAAGGCATGATCTTCGTTTTCTGAATGTTGAGCTGTAAGCCAACTTTTTCACTCCCCACTTTCACTTTCATCAAGAGGCTTTTTAGTTCCTCTTCACTTTCTGCCATAAGGGTGGTGTCATCTGCATATCTGAGGTTATTGATACTTTGCCCGGCACTCTTGATTCTAGCTTGTGCTTCTTCCAGTCCAGCATTTCTCATGATGTACTCTACATATAAGTTAAATAAGCAGGATGATGATATACAGCCTTGACGTCCTCCTTTTCCTATTTGGAACCAGTCTGTTGTTCCATGTCCAGTTCTAACTGTTGCTTCCTGACCTGCATATAGATTTCTCAAGAGCCAGGTCAGGTGGTCTGGTATCCCCATCTCTTTCAGAATTTCCCACAGTTTATTGTAGCATAGGTGTTTATAAAAGGAAACCAAATGATTGTGATTTCATTGATTTAGATGACTTTGGCATGGGCTTCCCTTGTGGCTCAGCTGGTAAATAATCTGCCTGCAACGTAGGAGACCTGGGTTTGATCCCTGGGTTGGGAAGATCCCCTGGAGAAGGTAAAAGCTACCTACTCGAGAACTCTGGCCAGGAGAATTCCATGGACTGTGTAGTTCATTGGGTCACAAACAGTTGGACACGACTGAGTGACTTTCACTTTCACTTTCAATTTACCACCCTGGTCAATAAATTCAAATATCTCAGTGGGATAATGAACTAGTGTAAATGGGTGAGAAAGCAGGCGTGGTTCTTCATTTACAAAGTGTTTTAAACATGGTCTGTGTCCATCCCTGTACTGTAGCTTTTAATAAGAGTTGTTATAACAATGACCTACCTGGTCATTTCCTGCTACTGAACAAAAATATAGATTCTTCCAGCACTGCCTTTATGGTTTCCTTTATCATTCACAAAAGTTGAAAAGTGAACCTTATGATTTTTCACATAATATCACAATTTTGTAGGTAATATGATTATTATTATCAGTGTGACCATTTACATGTTTTAAAGAACTTGAAACAAACTTTTATCATCTAATTTATTCTTACCCTCTGTAAGAGTTAAAATGAGGGGTAGTTTCAGCAAAATCATTACAGTTTGGGGATGTGTCTGACAATCATTTTAAAATAATTGTCTCCTCCCCCAAGAGAAAACTTTTCATACAATATTTCCCCTAATTAGGCCCTCCTTTATTATTTAATATCAATTATATACATATGTGTGTTTGTATAAAAAGCTACACATATTTTTGTGTAATGTATACTTATTTTTATAGAAAAAAGAACTGACTTACTTTTGTGTCCCATGAACCAAATTATGCCCTCAATATTTGGCTATAATAAACAAAACTAAGGATATCCTGAATGGTATAGGGGTTTTCCCTACTATCTTCAATTTAAGTCTGGATTTGGCAATAAGGAGCTCATGATCTGAGCCACAGTCAGCTCCCGGTCTTGTTTTTGCTGACTGTATAGAGCTTCTCCATCTTTGGCTGCAAAGAATATAATCAATCTGATTTTGGTGTTGACCATCTGGTGATGTCCATGTGTAAAGTCTCCTCTTGTGTTGTTGGAAGGGGGTCTTTGCTATGACCAGTGCATTTTCTTGGCAAAACGCTATTAGTCTTTGCCCTGCTTCATTCCGTATTCCAAGGCCAAAGTGAGAAATAGATTTAAGAGCCTTGATCTGATAGATACAGTGCCTGATGAACTATGGAATGAGGTTCGTTACATTGTACAGGAGACAGGGATCAAGACCATCCCCATGGAAAAGAAATGCAAAAAAGCAAAATGGCTGTCTGGGGAGGCCTTACAAATAGCTGTGAAAAGAAGAGAAGCAAAAAGCAAAGGAGAAGAGGAAAGATATAAACATCTGAATGCAGAGTTCCAAAGAATAGCAAGGAGAGAAAGAAAGACATCCTCAGAGATCAATGGAAAGAAATAGAGGAAAACAACAGAATGGGAAAGACTAGAGATCTCTTCAAGAAAATTACAGATACCAAGGGAACATTTCATGCAAAGATGGGCTCGATAAAAGACAGAAGTGGTATGGATCTAACAGAAGCAATATTAATAAGCAATATTAAGAAGAGGTGGCAAGAATACACAGAAGAACTGTACAAAAAACATCTTCACAACCCAGATAATTATGATGATGTGATCACTGACCTAGAGCCAGACATCCTGGAATGTGAAGTCAAGTGGGCCTTAGAAAGCATCACTACAAACAAAGCTAGTGGAGGTGATGGAATTCCAGTTGAGCTGTTTCAAATCCTGAAAGATTATTCTGTTGCACTCCTTACGCCAGCAAATGTGGAAAACTCAGCAGTGGCCACAGGACTGCAAAAGGTCAGTTTTCATTCCGATCCCAAAGAAAGGCAATGCCAAAGAATGCTCAAACTACTGCACAATTGCACTCATCTCACACACTAGTAAAGTGATGATCAAAATTCTCAAAGCCAGGCTTCAGCAATACATGAATCATGAACTTTCTGATGTTCAAGCTGGTTTTAGAAAAGGCAGAGGAACCAGAGATCAAATTGCCAACATCTGCTGGATCATGGAAAAAGCAATAGAGTTCCAGAAAAACACCTATTTCTGCTTTATTGACTATGCCAAAGCCTTTGACTGTGTGGATCACAATAAACTGTGGAAAATTCTGAAAGAGATGGGAATACCAGACCACCTGACCTGCTTCTTGAGAAACCTATATGCAGGTCAGGAAGCAACAGTTAGAACTGGACATGGAACAACAGACTGGATCCAAATAGGAAAAGGAGGACGTCAAGGCTGTATATTGCCATCCTGCTTATTTAACTTATATGCAGAGTATATCATGAGAAATGCTGGACTAGAAGAAGCACAAGCTGGAATCAAGATTGCCAGGAGACATATCAATAACCTCAGATATGCAGATGACACCACCCTTATGGCAGAAAGTGAAGAGGAAAGAAAAAGCCTCTTGATGAAAGTGAAAGTGGAGAGTGAAAAAGTTGGCTTACAGCTCAACATTCAGAAAACGAAGATCATGCCTTCTGGTCCCATCACTTCATGGGAAATAGATGGGGAAACAGTGGAAACAGTGTCAGACTTTATTTTTTGGGGCTCCAAAATCACTGCAGATGATGACTGCAGCCATGAAATCAAAAGACACTTACTCCTTGGAAGGAAAGTTATGACCAACCTGGATAGCATATTGAAAATCAGAGACGTTACTTTGCCAACAAAGGTCGGTCTAGTCAAGCCTTTTCCTGTGGTCATGTATGGATGTGAGAGTTGGCCTGTGAAGAAGGCTGAGTGCCAAAGAATTGATGCTTTTGAACTGTGGTGTTGGAGAAGACTCTTGAGAGTCCCTTGGACTGCAAGGAGATCCAATCAGTCCATTCTAAAGGAGATCAGCCCTGGGATTTCTTTGGAAAGAATGATGCTAAAGCTGAAACTCCAGTACTTTGATCACCTCAATGAAGAGTTGACTCATTGGAAAAGACCCTGATGCTGGGAGCGAATGGGGACAGGAGGAGAAGGGGATGACAGAGGATGAAATGGCTGGATGGCATCAGTGACTTGATGGACATGATTCTGAGTGAACTCTGGGAGTTGGTGATGGACAGGGAGGCCTGGCGTGCTGCGATTCATGGGTTTGCAAAGAGTTGTACATGACTGAGTGACTGAACTGAACTGAAGGATATCCTGAGATGTCTTAAAAGTGAAACAAGTTTTGGTGATGTGAGGGCCACCTTAGGCAGGCAAGAATGGATGAAGTGAACAGGCATCACTTTATGTTGTGATGTGAGGGATTAACTTAAAATGTCCCTGAGGTTAGAGTGGCACATAGACAGACACTCTTTCTGTAAGTATGTATCTGTTCTACTTCCTTAAGTCCATTCAGCTCAGAAAATGCTTGAGCTTTATTGACTGATTTTTTAGACACTGCACCAAAATTATACTGAAGACAAACATCAAAATTTCAAAGAAAAGCAATGTTTAAGAGGAAATGTCAGTGACCAATTTATGAGAATGAATTGGAGAAAAGAGAAAAGATTTTCATATAGGAAAGACTTGTGCAAAAGCATTGGAAAATATAACTAATTTTATGTAAAGGAACTCTACATTAAGTTAACTATTGAAAACATCAAATACATGTTTACTAGGATATTTCTGTGCTTTTTTAAAAGAATTTTTCTATGTGGACAATTTTTAAAATACTTACTGAATTTCTGATAATATGGCTTCTGTTCTATATATAGAATATGTCAATGAGGCATGTGGGATCTTAGCTTCCTATCTGGAGATCAAACTCTCACCCCTTGCATTGTAGCACCACTGGATTCCCAGAGATGTCTCTTAGGTTACTTTAAAAGAAATTAATTTACTTATTTTAATTGGAGACTAATTACTTTACAATATTGTACTGGTTTTTGCCATACATTGACATGAATCAACCATTTATATGACATGTATTTAGAAGTTTGAGAGAGGTAAGCATCAGATGACACCATGTGAGTAATGGAAAAAAGACAAAGGACCAATTAATTTTTATTTCCTTTCTTTTCAAAATCATTGGAAGCTGAGCAAACACAAAGTTAAAGGAAAACTACACAGACGTGACTGAATTTATCCTCCTGGGACTGACAGATCGAGCTGAGTTGCAGCCTGTCCTTTTTGTGGTCTTCCTAGGTTCGATCCCTGGGTTGGGAAGATACCCTGGAGAAGGAAATGGCAACTCACTCCAGTACTCTTGCCTGGAAAATCCCGTGGACAGAGGAGCCTGATAGTCCATGGGGTCGCAAAGAGTTGGACACGACTGAGCGACTTCACTCACTCACTCGCTCACTAGTCATCTATCAGATCACAGTCATCGGCAATGTGAGCATGATTTTGTTAATCAAACTGACTCAAAGTTTCACACTCCAATGTACTTCTTCCTCAGCCACCTCTCCTTTGTAGATCTCTGTTGTACCACGAATGTCACTCCTCAGATGCTGGTTAATCTCTCATCTAAGAAAAAAACCATTTCCTTCCTTGGTTGCTTTATACAATTTGACTTTTCCATTTTCTTGGGGCTCACAGATAGCTATAGGCTCAAAGCAATGGCTTATGACTGCTACATGGCCAACTAAAAACCCTTGTTATATGGCAGCAAAATGTCCTGAGGTGTCTGCCTCTCTCTCATTGCTGCTACTTATACTTACAGCTTTGCAAATGGTCTTACCCAGACCATCCTGATGCTCCGCCTCTCCTACTGTGGACACAATGAAATCAACCACTTTTACTGTATGGACCCACCTTTCCTAGTCCTGGCCTGCTCAGATACTTATGTCAATGAAACTGCCACGTTTGTGGTGGCTGGTTCCAACCTCATGTTTGCTCTCACCATATCCTCATCTCCTACATTGTCATCTTTACAGCCATTCTGCAAGGTCGTTCTCCAGAAGGGAGGTGCAAGTCCGTCTCTACTTGTGGGTCTCATCTGACAGTTGTCACTATGTTTTATGGGACACTGTTCTGGATGTATCTGAGGCCGCCTTCTGAGGCATCTGTAGAACAGACCAAAAATTCAGCTGTTTTTTATGTCTTTGTGAGTCCTATGCTAAACCCTTTGATCTACAGCCTTCAGAACAAAGATGTTAAAAGAGCAATAAGGAAAGTGTTTCAAGAGAAATTATTTGTCAAATCAGGTACACATTTAGTCAGAGGTATGTAATATAATTGTATTCTTTGACCAATTAGAGAAAATTTTCAAATAATAAGTCACTTTTTCCTATTGACTTGTCTTTGTCTTTTATAATTCACCTATGAGACTGGAAAGAATGTTTCCAGTCATTAGCTTGTGTTAATTTACTGTATTAAAATGACTACAACCTTGAATGGATAAAGAAATGGCAACCCACTCCAGTATTGTTGCCTGGAGAATCACATGGACAGAGGAGCCTGGCAGGCTACAGTCCATGGGGTCTCAAGAGTTTGACAGGACTTAGTGACTAAACCATCACCACCTACCATGCTGAAATTCATAAAGCATTGCTATTGCTCTGTAAAATTAATATATGTCAGATAATTCTACCCATAGTACTCATAATGGTAGAAATTTATGAAAGACAGATTTACCAAATGACAATTTGTTTGATTTGGAGGGCTTAATAATTTGCAAACTATTTATCAAAACCTGTCAACCATATCAGGAAGAAATGTTTTCCTTTCTTTGATTCTTTTGGTTGGTTTTTCCTTTGTTCACCTTATATATCAGTTAAGATCATTGGGTATCTTAAGTTATTATTCTAAGAAATATATGTAGATATTAGTATTAGTGTAATGGAATCCTCAGTCATAAAACTTTTGAGAGAAATCCCAAATTTCCTTTAGGTTTTTTAAAAACTTATTTATTTTGACTTTTGTTTGTTGTTTTACCAATATGCTTTCCACTTTAAAACTGATACTGTGTTTTTACTATTTTTTTTTATTATTATGAACTCCTCACAGTCAGAAGTAGAAAATATTGTAATGAGCACTTGACTATGCATAACTAATCATCAGTAAGCATTCATACAACCACACTTTTCTTTAGGATTTTCACACATCTCCATGTCATGGACCCCACTGCTCACCTTTGGCATCTCCTCCTGAGGTGTGCAAGTTGGGGAATCTTATGGTGCTGGAAAAATCTCAGAAGAGATGGCAGTTGAGCAGAATATGGTTCTATTTGGCCAAGTTAGTTGATTTCTCTGCTTTTTTCAGATCTTCAGTATCCTCACACGTGTTTATTATTTCATACATAAAACATGAGACAGAAGTGTGTGGATTTTTCTCTTTCTTTTCATGATTCTTTAAATATTAAACTGAGAACTGCCTTATGACCCAGCAATCCCACTGCTGGGCATACACACCGAGGAAACCAGAACTGAAAGAGATGCGTGTACCCCAATGTTCATTGCAGCACTGTTCATCAGCCAGGACATGGAAGCAACCTAGATGTCCATCAGCAGATGAATGGATAAAAAAGCTGTGGTACATATACACAATGGAGTATTACTCAGCCATTAAAAAAATACATTTGAATCAGTTCTAATGAGGTGGATGAAACTGGAGCCTATTATACAGAGTGAAGTAAGCCAGAAAGAAAAACACCAATACACTATACTAATGCATATATATGGAATTTAGAAAGACGGTAACAAACCCTGTATATGAGACAGCAAAAGAGACACTGATGTATAGAACAGTCTTTTGGACTCTGTGGGAGAGGGAGAGGGTGGGATGATTTGGGAGAATGGCATTGAAACATGTATAATATACATGAAATGAGTCGCCAGTCCAGGCATGATGAACGATACTGGATGCTTGGGGCTGGTGCACTGGGACAACCCAGAACAATGGTACGGGGAGGGAGGAGGGAGGAGGGTTCAGGATTGGGAACACGTGTATTCCTATGGCGGATTCATGTTGATATATGGCAAAATCAATACAATATTGTAAAGTTAAAAAAAAAAGAAAAAAAATAAAGGAAAAAAAAGTAATAAACTAGTATTATTCCTCATATCACTTATAGTTTCTATCCCATCTCTGATATTTAAAAATCTAAAAATTGCTTATGATAATCATAAATCCTCAGCAGCACTTTTTACTGTTTTTCAGTTCAGTTCAGTCGCTCAGTCATGTCCGACTCTTTGTGACCCCATGAATCGCAGCACACCAGGCCTCCCTGTCCATCACCAACTCCCAGAGTTCACTGAGACTCACGTCCATCGAGTCAGTGATACTATCTAGCCATCTCATCCTCTGTCATCCCCTTCTCCTCCTACCTCCAATCCCTCCCAGCAAAAGAGTCTTTCCAATGAGTCAACTCTTCACATGAGGTGGCCAAAGTACTGGAGTTTCAGCTTTAGCATCATTCCTTCCAAAGAAATCCCAGGCCTAATCTCCTTAAGAATGGACTGATTGGATCTCCTTGCAGTCCAAGGGACTCTCAAGAGTCTTCTCCAACACCACAGTTCAAAAGCATCAATTCTTTGGCACTCAGCTTTCTTCACAGTCCAACTCTCACATCCATGCATGACCACTGGAAAAACCATAGCCCTGACTAGACAGACCTTTGTTGGCAAAGTAATGTCTCTGCTTTTAAATATGCTATCTACGTTGGTCATAACTTTTCTTCCAATGAGTAAGCATCTTTAAATTTCATGGCTGCAGTGACCATCTGCAGTGATTTTGGAGCCCCCCAAAATATAAAGTCTGACACTGTTTCCACTGGTTCCCCATCTATTTCCCATGAAGTGATGGGACCAGATGGCATGATCTTAATTTTCTGAATGTTGAGCTGTAAGCCAACTTTTTCCCTTTCCACTTTCACTTTCATCAAGAGGCTTTTTCGTTCCTCTTCACTTTCTGCCATAAGGGTGGTGTCATCTGCATATCTGAGGTTATTGATATTTCTCCCAGAAATCTTGATTCCAGCCTGTGCTTCCTCCAGCCCAGCATTTCTCAAGATGTACTCTGTATATAAGTTAAATAAGCAGGGTGACAATATACAGCCTTGACGTCCTCCTTTTCCTATTTGGAACCAGTCTGTTGTTCCATGTCCAGTTCTAACTGTTGCTTCTTGACCTGCATATAGCTTTCTCAAGAGGCAGGTCAAGTGATCTGGTATTCCCATCTCTTTCAGAATTTTCCACAGTTTATTGTGATTCACAGTCAAAGGCTTTGGCATAGTCAATAAAGCAGAAATAGATATTTGTTTCTGGAACTCTCTTGTTTTTTCCATGATCCAGCAGATGTTGGCAATTTGATCTCTTGTTCTTCTGCCTTTTCTAAAATGAGCTTGAACATCTGGAAGTTCACGGTTCACGTATTGCTGAAGCCTGGGTTGGAGAGTTTTGATCATTACTTTACTAGCGTGTGAGATGAGTGCAATTGTGTGGTAGTTTGAGCATTCTTTGGCATTGCCTTTCTTTGGGATTGGAATGAAAACTGACCTTTTCCAGTTGCTGGTATATTGAGTGCAGCACTTTGAAAGCAGCATCTTTCAGGATTTGAAATAGCTCAACTGGAGTTCCATCACCTCCACTAGCTTTGTTCGTAGTGATGCTTTCTAAGGCCCACTTGACTTCACATTCCAGGATGTCTGGCTCTAGGTAAGTGATCATACCATCGTGATTATCTGTGTCATGAAGATTTTTTTTGTACAGTTCTGTGTATTCTTGCCACCTCTTCTTAATATCTTCTGCTTCTTTTAGGTCCATACCATTTCTGTCTTTTATCGCGCCTATCTTTCCATGAAATGTTCCCTTGGTATCTCTAATTTTCTTGAAGAGATCTCTAGTCTTTCCCATTCTATTGTTTTACTCTATTTCTTTGCATTGATCGCTGCAGAAGGCTTTCTTATCTCTTCTTGCCATTCTTTGAAACTCTGCATTCAGATGCTTATATCTTTCCTTTTCTCCTTTGCTTTTCACTTCTCTTCTTTTCACAGCTATTTGTAAGGCCTCCCCAGACAGCCATTTTACTTTTTTGCATTTCTTTTCCATGGGGATGGTCTTGATCCCTGTCTCCTGTACAATGTCACAAACCTCCATCCATAGTTCATAGGCATTCTGTCTATCAGATCTATTCCCTTAAATCTATTTCTCACTTCCACTGTATAATCATAAGGAATTTGACTTAGGTCATACCTGAATGGTCTAGTGGTTTTCTGGAATCAAGATTGCTGGGAGAAATATCAATAAGCTCAGATACGCAGATGACACCACCCTTATGGCAGAAAGTGAAGAGGAACGAAAAAGCCTCTTGATGAAAGTGAAAGTGGAGAGGGAAAAAGTTGGCTTACAGCTCAACATTCAGAAAACAAAGATCATGGCATCTGGTCCCATCACTTCATGTCAAATAGATGGGGAAATGGTGGAAACAATGTCAGATTTTATTTTTGGGGGCTCCAAAATCACTGCAGATGGTGATTGTAGCCATGAAATTAAAAGATGCTTACTCCTTGGAAGAAAAGTTATGACCAACCTAGATAGCATATTTAAAAGCAGAGACATTACTTTGCAAACAAAGGTCCGTCTAATCAAGGCTATGGTTTTTTCAGTGGTCATGCATGGATGTGAGAGTTGGACTGTGAGGAAAGCTGAGTGCCAAATAATTGATGCTTTTGAACTGTGGTGTTGGAGAAGACTCTTGAGAGTCCCTTGGACTGCATCGGGATCCAACCAGTCCATTCTAAAGCAGGTCAGCCCTGGGATTTCTTTGGAAGGAATGATGCTAAAGCTGAAACTCCAGTACTTTGGCCACCTCATGCGAAGAGTTGACTCATTGGTAAAGACTCTGATGCTGGGAGGGATTGGGGGCAGGAGGAGAAGGGGACAACAGAGGATGAGATGGCTGGATTGCATCACTGACTCGATGGACGTGAGTTTGTGTGAACTCTGGGAGATGGTGATGGACAGAGAGGCTTGGTGTGCTGCGATTCATGGGGTCACAAAGAGTCGGACACAACTGAGCGATTGAACTGAACTGAGGTTATTTCTTTATTTCACATGTATTTGCAAGTCTGAAAAAAGGAATAAGTATTAGATGACATGATGTAGGAAATGGAAAAATGATAAAACACAAATGAATTTTATTTCCATTACTTTAGCCATTGTTGGAAGTTGAGCAACATGATGTTAAAGAAAAACTATACAGAGGTGACTCAGTTTATCTTCCTGGGACTGACAGATTGAACTGATTTGCAGCCTGTTTTTTTCATGGTCTTCCTAGTCATCTACCTGATCACAGTCATTGCCAATGTGAGCATGATTTTGTTAATCAGAACTGACTCAAAGCTTCAGACTCCAATGTACTTCTTCCTCAGCCACCTCTCCTTTGTATATCTCTGTCATGCCACCACTGTTGCTCCTCAGATGCTGGTCAATATCTTTTCAAAGAGAAAAAAATATTTCTTTCCTTGGTTGCATCATACAATTTCACTTTTTCATTGCCCTGGTGATCACAGATTATTATATTTTGGCAGTGTTGGCTTCTGGTCACTATGTGGCCATCTGCAAGATGTCCTGAGATGTCTGCCTCTCTCTCGTTGCTGCTCCATATACTTACAGCTTTGCAAATGGTCTTGCCCAGACCGTTCTTATGCCCTGTCTCTCCTTCTGTGAACCCAATGAAATCAAACACTTTTACTGTCATACCCACCTCTCCTAGTAGTGGCCTGCTCAGATATTTATGTCAAAGAGACTGCCATGTTTGTGGTGGCTGATTTCAACCTCACGTGTTCTCTCACCATCATTCTCATCTCCTACATTTTCATTTTCACAACCATTCTGCATTTCCACTCTGCAGAAGGGAGGCACAAGGCCTTTTCTACCTGTGGGTCTCACCTGACGGCTGTCACTATATTTTATGGACACTGTTCTGCATGCATCTGAGACCCCTTTCTGAGACATCTGTAGAACAGGGAAAAATTGTAGCTGTTTTTTATATGTTTGTGAGTCCTATGCTAAATCCTTTGATCTACAGCCTTCAGAACAAAGATGTTAAAAGAGCATCAAGGAAAGTAATTCAAAGGAAATTGTTCACTAAATAGGGTAAACATTTTGGTCACAGGTATTTAACATATCTGTATTCTATGAGCATTTATTGAACATTTTAAATTAAGTCATTTTTTTGTCTTTTGTAATTGGCCTATTATATTTACAAGAATTTGTCAAATTATTAGCTTGTGTTGCCTTAGTTTAGTTAAAATGAATACTGCACAGAAATTAAAATACAAGACTAGACAGCATTATTATTGCTCTATAAAATTGATAAAGGACAGAAAATTCTATTGGCAGTACTCAGAGGGATATGGATAAGACAATGGCAACCCACTCCAGTACTCTTGCCTGGAAAATCCCATGGACAGAGGAGCCTGGTAGGCTGCAGTCCATGGGGTTGCTAAGAGTCGGACACGACTGAGCGACTTCCCGTTCACTTTTCACTTTCATGCATTGGAGAAGGAAATGGCAACCCACTCCAGTTTTCTTGTCTGGAGAATCCCAGGGACGGGGGAGCCTGGTGGGCTGCCGTCTCTGGGGTAGCACAGAGTTGGACATGACTGAAGCAACTTAGCAGCAGCAGCAGAATACTGATAAACATGACTCAAAATTTTCAAGAATAAAACAAATCCATTCATTTCTTTTAATTTGTTCATAGGCAATGCAGACTGGTCTAAGTCAAGGCAATTCCAAATTTCACAGATGTGACAGAATTTGTTCTTCTGGGATTGACCAGTCATCAGGAGCTTCAAGTTCTCTTTTTTGTGGTGTTTCTAGTAGTTTACATGATTACTCTGATAGGGAACATTGGCATGATTATTTTGATCAGCATCAGCCTCCAGCTTCAGAGCTTCATGTACTTTTTCTTGAGTCACTTGTCTTTTGTGGATGTGTGGTTCTCTTTCAATGTCACTCTGAAGATGCTGGAAAACTTACTATCAGAGAAAAAACCATTTCATATGTGGGATGCTTGGTGCAGTGTTACTTCTTCAGAGCCCTTGTCCACGTGGAAGTATATATCTTGGCTATGATGGCCTTTGATTGCTACATGGCCATCTGCAACCCTCTGCTTTATGGCAGTAAAATGTCCAGGACTCTGTGCTAGTCTCATCTCTGTGCCATACATCTATGGGTTCTCTGATACCCTAATTTGCACATTGTGGACATATAGCCTGTATTTCTATGGAAACTTTGAAATCAACCACTTCTATTGTGCTGACCATCCTCTTACAAAGATTGCCTGTGGAGGGGTCCACATTAAAGAATACACCCACGTGTGGGTCCCACCTGACAGCTGTTACCATGTTTTATGGGACTCTCCTCTTCATGTATCTCAGGAGGCCCGCTGAAGAGTCTGTGGAGCAGGGGAAGATGGTGGCTGTGTCTTACACCACAGTGATTCCCATGCTGAATCCCATGATCTACAGTTTGAGGAACAAAGATGTGAAAGAGGTGGTAAACAAAGCAATCATCAAGGCAAACTTGAGGCAGTGAACCTGCAGGACATAATCCCGTGTATACCACTTCCTGTTATAAATGTCCAGGCATATAAATTCCCTGTTTAAAATAGACTGTGTACAGGCAACACTTAAATATGCTAAGAGGTCCAGTCTAACACAGTGATGGCTTATCCATGAATGGACTCTCAGGACTAGGCCTCCTTTATCTACATATGCAAACATACTAACACTGCCCTATTACTGTTAGTCACAGTGTATGTAAAATTATGCTAAGTGTAGTCATCGGATAACTCATAAATACTCATAAATATTTGGATAAGCACATGTTAATTTGGAGGCATCTTTGTAAGAGTTGAATATGATTTCTTAAGATATTTTCTATATATAATTGCTCTTCACTTGTTTTATAAGTAATATATAATTTCATGAGAAAAAATTAAGACTTCATCACTTTTCCATGAATATAAAAGTTGGTGGATCCTCATTTACCAAAAAACTTTCAATAACATTCATACATGCATGGACTTTTGAAAACAAAAATGTATTCAGAATCTTCAACTAGTGTCATGAATCAATCAGAAGGTTAATTCTCAGTATGTATTGCTCTATAATTAACACTATTTGTGTTTCAATCTGTTGACTCACCGTAATTCTACTCTTTGGTTTGGATTTTGGCTGCTGTTTTTCTCCTTATTAATTTAAATAGGTGAAAAATTTTGACTAAAGCCTATCATGTCCTTCTCATAGTTTAAAAAGATGAAGCAATATGGATTTTTGTCATTTAAAATCTAACTTTTGATCAGAAGAATGTCCTGTTAAACATTTTGTTGCTATGATGAAGCTATTGTTTGATTCCAAATTCTTGTCACTAACATTACATTCTTAGGTCTGTGTTTAGTTGCTTAATTCAAGCTTTTAATAACTAGTGTGGGTCAACCAGATAAGAATCTCTGTAAAACCAAATGCCATTGCACTAGACATGTATTAAAATGTGATCAGCACAGCTCAAACTGGTATCCATTGGGATCTGATTACAAGTTTACTATTCAATTTATGTTGATTGGTGTCCACTTAATCTACCTTCATTCTTAATATGAGTAGAATATATATATATTTTTGTCCTTGTTGACTCTTGCTAATAATACCAGCATAAAAGCAAGTCAGAAGCAGAAGTAATTTCTCATTGAATGATTTTTATTCTTGTTTAAGGGCTAATCCAATTAAAAGGGGTGCACAATTGAACATATGTAGAAAGACTCTGAGAAGTAATGTTTACTTGTGGTAATATCACTGGAAAGATGTATTCATTTAAGCCCAGAAAGTATTGTTACTCAGGCTAATTTACTAATTGCCCACAAGCCACATTCCCTCAGATTGGTTCTGAGAAAAGGCGGATGGTGGGAGGAGAGTTCTTTTTCATAACTTTAGGTTCTGAGCAGGAAGAAAAAGTACCATTTGATTAGTATTGGAAACTACACTAACAATTTTTTTTAATGTTTTCAAATCACCCAAATTTGCTTCTAACAAGTTGGTGTCAAGTGTGAAATGATAGGCTGTTCAAGAAACAATTGTATTGACAGAGATCATTATAACTTGACCCTTTAAGATCACATTTTCTGTGATCCTTATGGCAGACATATTCCTCAGTGTCCACTATTTTATATTTTATTTTATAAATAAAGCATCTGTCATCCAGCTGTTAACCACCTTTCCCATTGTCCCTTGTCAGTGAGGTACATAATGTTGTCAAGTCTTGGCAATGAGCCATCAGTAGAAAGTGGTGCCTGAAACCTAAAGATCACCTTCTCTATGTTAGAGCCATTAGATACAGACTTTTTTCTCCTTCTTCCCACTTGAAAATGTTGCCACTGAAATGATCACTTTTTAGACAAAGTTGGAAACCACATAATGAGGGTCTAATTGCCTTTCCCAAATACCTTAACTCATACTGCTGCCTGAGAAAGAAAGAAATTATTTTATCAAGTCACTGCATCTTTGGAGTTCACTTAGCTATAGTGCTGTATTTGCTTTTATAATACTTTCCATAAACATATCCCTGGCACTTCACCTCTCCATCTTACCACTCACTAGGATGATTTTTACCTGAGAATGATCAAGTCTCTTCAGAAACTATTCTGGTGTTGAGAGAAGGGCATCTTGTCTTCTGTCTTAACCCGAAGGAGAAAAACTCAAGCTTCTGATCTATATTAGATATTAAGTTATATATACCTTTGTCCTAACTACTTGATGAGTTCTTGGGCTTGTTATGACCTTTAAGTTTCCAGTTGGCACATTAATTTGTTTTGGATTCCTTTTGACCCACCATCTAGGCCATTTCGCTAGCCTTTTTAGGTACTTACAAGTCTCTTTCTTAAGCTTAGGAAATCTCAGCTATTTTTTTTTTTCCTGCACTGTGCTTGCAGGTGCAGATAAGGTGTGTTTTCACCAGACATTTGAGCCAGCACATCTTTAACTGTCCTTACTTATTAGTGGGGCTTCCCCAATGGCTCAGCAGTAAAGAATTATCTGCAAGGCAAGAGACATGGTTTCAATCCCTGGGGGAAACATCCCCTGGAGAAGGAAATGGCAACTCACTCCAGTATTCTTGCCTGGAAAACCCCATGGAAAGAGGAACCTGGCAGGTTACTGAGTGAGTGAACAGCAGCAAATAGTTTTACATTAATTATTTTCAACACATAATCAGGAATGCTTTCTTAATTATCTGGTAAATTTTTAGTGTAACAATAGCATGCACTCCTGCTTTTAAAAGACAGCCATCTCTTTGACAAGAGAAATAGCAATTATCTGAAAGTGGCACTCTTATCATGATGTTCCACTTGCATGATGTGGTTTTTGAGAATTCTCCACCTCTTTTCACTTCTGAGGCTAAGGAAGATAACTGGCTAATTTTAATTTCAAGAGTAAAGTTAAAAAAAAGAAAAACTCTCACCATAGCAAATTAAAATGAAGTGTGCAAAATAGAAAGAATAACACCTTACTTTTCCCCTAAACATTTTACCCAAAGGGAAGCTTCATTTCTTATTGTTGTTTTTTAACAAGTTACTGTGAGTAGTCAGAAAATGTGTCCTTTTAGTTTTTCCTCCTGTTTTTCAGCTTAATGTGATGACTTGTACCTAATGTGCTTTCCAGAAAAAAAAAAAAAAAAACACATATATATATATACGTGTGTGTTAAGTCGCTTCAGTTGTGTCTGACTCTTTGTAACACTATGGACTGTAGTCTGCAAGGGTCTTCTGTCCACAGAATTTTCCAGGCAAGAAAAGTTCAGTGGGTTGCTGTGCCCTCCTCCAGGGAATCTTCCCAACCCAGGAATCAAAACTGCATCTCCTTTGGCTCCTGCACTGCAGGCAGATTCTTTACCACTGAGCCACTGGAGAAGCCCATGTAAATATATATATATATATATATATATATATATATATATATATATATATATATATACACACACACACACACATACACACACACACACATAAATATACATACATACATACATATATGGTAAATCATCTGGCTGCAATGCAGGAGACCCAAGTTCGATTCCTGTGTTGGAAAGATCCCCTGGAGAAGGAAATGCCAACCCACTCCAGTATTCTTGCCTGGAGAATCCCATGGACAAAGGAGCCTGGCAGACTACAGTCCATGAGATCACAAGAGTCGGACACGACTTAGCAACTAAACCACCACCATATACATATATACATACATATGCATATATACAAATACACTCATACTTACACAGAAGTACATACATAAAATATGATGTGAAAGCTGTTTTCCCCCATTCATTTATTTTCCTCTTGCTAGAGGCAAAACCCAGTTTGTGAAAGGTGTGTTTCAACTAACTTATCTTCCTGAACAGACATCTTTTTTTTTTTTTTTAAACTTTACAATATTGTATTGGTTTTAACAGAGCTACTGGCACTACATCTCACCATTCTGGCAAAAGAATGGAAAAGATGATAAAATATTGATCTGAACATCATTTACCCATTTCCATGATGGTCATATAATAACTCTAGTCTCAGTTTGGTCTTCCATGATAAATATCAATTTGAATATTTTAGAGATAATTAGCAGAAATTTTGATACTGAGTTAGTTTTCTTTGAGCATACATTTAAATCAGGCTTGCTTTTTTTATATTTCTTCTTTGTAATAAAAGGGAAAAAATGCCAAATCCACACAGCCTCATCAATTTTGAAAAAAAGAGAAAAAACTCCCTCTTTTGTGAATTACTTTCAGCCACAAATGTCTCTTTTTACATTTTTTTTAAACAATCAAAAGTTTCCCCTGAGAGAAAGACAACACTCATACATAAAAATGCTCTTCTTCCTTAGGAATTGGCTTCCACACTTTCATCAACAAAGTGTTTACTTCTAAAGGAAACTCAAGTCTTTGGCAGAAGTCAAAGAGGATATTTTATTTGGAGTGGGCTAAGAAAGTATTCCATTATTGTGTATACATGTCAGCTACATTCAGTTGGAGCAGAGTTAGACAGGGTCATCTACTTTCCTTTAAATGGTGAAAAGTGGAGAGGTTTGGAAAAGGAGGGTTATGGAAATGACTGACAGTACCTCTTAATCTACTTGGTTGTAGAAGAAATCTTCCCCTGAAGGTTGGAATACTGAGGTTACCTGAATGTGTGAAGTAGGCCTTTATAAAATGCAGTCTCTATTCCTTGGGGAGTTAATTCCTAATATTAACCAGACATGACTGGACCAGGTTCACTGACCCTCAAGGGTGCAACTGTGATTAGAAAGCTTCAATTAGATTCATGTTGATATATGGCAAAACCAATACAATATTGTAAAGTTAAAAAATAAAATAAATTTAAAAAGTCTAAAAAATAAATGTAACAGTAGGTCTTATTTTAAACTTAGAATGTTGTGAAGTAATTAGCCTTCAATTAAAATAAATAAATAAATTTTAAAAATTAGAAATACAAACTATAATGATGTCATCATAAAAACACTAATCCTTGATTCAGTTCAGTTCATTCATTCAGTCATGTCCAACTCTTTACAGCTCCATGGACTGCAGGATGCCAGGCTTCCCCTATCCATTACCAACTCCTGGAGCTTACTCAAACTCATGTCCATCAAGTCAGTAATGCCATCCAATCATCTGATATTCTGTCGGTCCCTTCTCCTCCCACCTTCATTTTTTCCCAGCATCAGGGTCTTTTCTAGTGAGTCAGGTCTTAGCATCAGGTGGTCAAAGTATTGGAGTTTCAGCCTCAGCATCAGTCCTTCCAGCGTTCCCTTGGTATCTCTAATTTTCTTGAAGAGATCTTTCCCATGCTAATGTTTTCCTCTATTTCTTTGCATTGATCACTGAGGAAGTCTTTCTTATCTCTCCTTGCTATTCTTTGGAACTCTACATTCAAAGTAACGTATCTTTCCTTTTCTCCTTTGCCTTTAGCCTCTCTTATTTTCTCAGCTATTTGTAAGGCCTCCTCAGACAACCATTTTGCTTTTTTGAATTTAGTTTTCTTGTGGATGGTCTTGTTCACTGCCTCCTGTGCAATGTTATGAACCTCTGCTCACAGTTCTTCAGGAACTCTGTCTATCAGATCTATTCCCTTGAATCTATTTGTCACTTCTGCTGTATAATTGTATGGGATTTGACTTAGGTCACATTTAAATGGTCTGGTGGTTCCCCCAACTTTCTTCAATTTAAGCCTGAATTTGTCAATAAGAAGTTCATGCTCTGAACCACAAGTCATCTCCCAGTCTTGTTTTTGCTGACTGTATAGAGCTTCTCCATCTTCAGCTACAAATAATATAATCAATCTGATTTTGGTATTGACCATCTGGTAATATCCAAGTGTAGAGTCTTCTCTTGTCTAATTGGAAGAGGGTGTTTGATATGACCAGTGTGTTCTCTTGGGAAAACTCTATTAGTCTTTGCCCTGCTTCATTCTGTACTCCAAGGCCAAACTTGCCTGTTACTCCAGGTATCTCTTGGCTTCCTACTTTTGCATTCCAGTCTCCTATAATGAAAAGGACATCTTTTTTGGGTGTTAGTTCTAGAAGGTCTTGTAGGTCTTCATCAGTTCAGTTCAGTCGCTCAGTCATGCCTGAGTCTTTTACCCCATGAACTGCAGCATGCCAGGCCTCCCTGTCCATCACCAACTGCCAGAGTTCACCCAAACCCATGTCCACTGAGTCAGTGATGCCATCCAACAATCTCATCCTCTATAGTCCCCTTCTCCTCCTGCCCTCAATCTTTCCCAGTATCAGGGTCTTTTCAAATGAGTTAGCTCATCAGTTGGCCAGAGTACTGGAATTTCAGCTTCAACATCAGTCCTTCCAATGAACACCCAGGACTGATCTCCTTTAGGATGGATTGGTTGGATCTCCTTGCAGTCCAAGGGACTCTCAAGAGTCTTCTCCAACACCACAATTCAAAAGCATCGATTCTTCTGCACTCAGCTTTCTTTATAGTCCAACTCTCACATCCATACATGACTACTGGATAAACCATAACCTTGACTAGGTGGACCTTTGTTGACAAAGTAATGTCTCTGCTTTTTAAAATGCTGTCAAGGTTGGTCATAACTTTCCTTCCAAAGAGTAAGCGTCTTTTAATTTCATGGCTCCAGCCACCATCTGCAGTGATTTTGGAGCCCCTCAAAATAAAGTCTGTCACTGTGTCCACTGTTTCCCCGTCTGTTTGCCATGAAGTGATGGGACCAGATGCCATGATCTTAGTTTTCTGAATGTTGAGCTTTAAGCCTTCATAGAGCTGTTCAACTTCAGCTTCTTCATCATGACTGGTCGAGGCATAGACTTGGTGTTTTTTTTGTGTGTGTGTGTGTGATATTGAATCTTTTCCTTGGAAACAGAGATCATTCTGTCAGTTTTTGAGATTGCATCAAATACTGCATTTTGGACTCCTATGGAGTATAATGGCTACTCCATTTCGTCTAAGGGATTCTTGCCCACAGTAGTAGATATAATGGTCATCTGAGTTAAATTCACCCATTCCAGTCCATTTTAGTTCACTGATTCCTAAAATGTTCATACTCACTCTTGCCATCTCCTGTTTGACTGCTTCCAATTTGCCTTGATTCATGGACCTAATATTCGAGGTTCCTATGCAATATTGCTTTCTACAGCATCAGACTTTACTTCCATCACCAGTTATGTCCATAACTGGGTGTTGATTTTGCTTTGACTCTGTCTCTTCATTCTTTCTGGAGTTATTTCTCCACCAATCTCCAGTAGCATATTGAGCACCTCCCAACCTAGGAAGTTTACCTTTCAGTGTCCTGTCCATTTGCATTTTTATAGTGTTTATGGGGTTCTCAAGGCAAGAATACTGAAGTGGTTATCCTTGATTGTGCATGTCCAATTCAGTTGCTTGAAACAAAACAAGCAAAAGCAAAATAAATAAATAAATAAATAAATAAAGTGGTAAACTATTTAAATATCCCAACTGTTTCCGATGCATTGTCATCATTTGTTCACATTTGTCTCTTTCATTCCCTGTGACTTTCCTAGTTGAGGGGATTCTGATTCAAATTATTTGCTTTACATCTACTAACTGTGTTTTTCACCTAGATGTTATAAATCATAAGTTGTTTTCTTCATTCTTTGCTATGTGTAGACCTAAGAACAATAAATACCCTCTGTCTACATCATATATCATTAAAATTCAACTTTAAAAATTACATAGCATTAATTTGTTCTGTGACCTGTGGCAAGAATCTAAGCTATTGTTTTTCCACACAGCAAACTAACTTCCCTAACATTGTTAATTTAATAATCTGTCCCTTTCTTATTAATTTATAATTAACATGATTTTAAAAATATCACCTCATTTACTAAACTAACTCAATAAAATCCATGAGTTTAGAGTTTCAGAAACTTGATAGGTATAGGGCATTTTTATATATGCTTTACTTTATGAAAAGAAAATGTTTTTTTAGAACATAAATAAAGTATAGTTGACACCTGAACAATACGGGTTTGAACTGCATGGATCCACTTATATGCCATTTTCTTTTCAATAAATACTACTACAGTCCTACTCCATTCAAAGTTGTTTGACTCTTCAGATGAAGAACTGCATATCTAATGCAAAATTAAGGCAAATTCTACAACAAGTGGGGTTTATGTCCCTAATTCTACATTGCTCAAGGGTCAAATGTATATGTATGCATCATAATAAAATTTGATATATAGAAAAATATGAAAAAATATACAGTATAAATCATACAGTACAGGTAACTACTCTTTAAGTTTGAAGACAATTCATTTTACTTCATAATTTATGTACTTTATTAAAATATGTTCATAGAGTATATGATGATTTACTACTTATACTGCCTCCCCCTCTTTTTTTTTCCCATCCAGTCAGTCATTCATCAATATCCAGGGGGGAATGGTTCAAGGACAACTTTCCTCCCTCCCCACCAAATGCAGGGGTGATCAAGTCCCTTATACAAAATGGCATAGCACAGCACAGTTGTCCCTCCAATTCAGAGGTTCTGCATCAGTGGATTCACCAACCATGGTTCCTGGATGAATTGCCAAATTCAGGGTCCTCATATATAAAAGCCTGATGATATAGCAGGATTCTGGGCTTCCCTGGTGTCTCAGATGGTAAAGAATCTGCCTGTAATGCAGAAGACCTGGGTTTAATCCCTGGGTCAGGAAGATCCCATGGAGAAGGGAATAGCAACCCATTCCAGTATTCTTGCTTGGAAAATCCTATGGGCAAAGTAACCTGGCAGACTATAGTTCACAGAGTTGCAAAGAGTTGGACATCAGCTATTAACACTACTATTACTACAATATCAGGATTTTATATACCATGTAAGATTATTTCAAAAATGTTTCTAATACTCTGTTATATATCCAATTTTAATATTTTGTCACTTTTTCTAGTTAGTAAAATGCTTCCCTGGTGGCTCAGTTGTAAAGAATCCACCTGCCAATACAGGAGACATGAATTCTATCCCTGGGATAGAACCCAAGGAGAAGGAAATGGCAGGAAGATCCACTGGAGAAGGTAACGGCAACCCACTCCAGTATTCTTGCCTGGAAAATTCCATGGACAGAAGTTGCTAGCTGACTACAGTCCATGGACATGACTTGTCATCAAAAGAGTCAACATGACATAGTAACTAACCAACAACAAATTAGAAAATACTAATCCTATGATAAATTCTCTTACTCAAGATTGGTTTAGAATGATCCAATATTTTTAAGATTAAATAATGAAAAATAGAAATGCTGAATAAAACAATAAGTCTACTTTAACATTTTCCTGTTGTTGTTCAGTCACTAAGTTGTGTCCAACTCTTTTCAACCCCATGGACAGCAGCTTGCCAGTCTTCCCTGTCCTTCACTATCTCCAAGAGTTTGCCCAAACTCATGTACATTCAGTCAGTGATGCCATCCAACCATCTCATCCTCTGTCACCTCCTTCTCCTCCTGCCCTCGAACTTTCTCAACATCAAGCTCTTTTCCAATGAGTTGACTCTTCACATCAGATGGCCAGAGTATTGGAGCTTCAGATTCAACATCAGTCCTTCCAATGAATATTCAGGGTTAATTTCATTTAGGATTAATTGGTTTGATCTCCTTGCAGTCCAAGGACTCTTAAGAATCTTCTCTGGCATTACAGTTTGAAAGAATAAATTCTTTGGCCCTCAGGCTTCTTTATAGTCCAACCATCTCATCTGTACATGACTACTGGAAAAAACAAACAAACACACAAACATAGACTTGTACTTACTTTGCTTCAAAATTATCTTTTTTGCAGCACTGTTCTTTGCAAAGTTGTTTGTGTTTGTATGCTGCTTCCAGTGTATGTCTTCCCACTCCTCATGAAATCATTCCAGTCATCCTTTTATTCCCATTATTCAATATAGAGTCCACTTAACAAGATCATGCTATTAATCTATCAGCCGTATTTGCCATAGTTTTTCCTTCCTTGATGAATTTTCTTACATTTGAATTTTCATGCCCCCTGAATTTCTTCCTGAATGTTCATCCTCAGTTTCATTGCTGGTTTCTCTTCATTGCCTTGACTTCTAAAATGTTGGACAGATACAAGTTCAAGTCCTTGTAAATTTCATCTGATTATATCTACACATTTTCCTTTATTTGTTAATTTCATTCAGTCTTATTCCATTTAACAGTGCCCATATGCAAATTGTTCCTAATATAACTCTTCACCTTAGTACATTCTGAATTCTAAACTCTCATATTCAGCATCAGATTGATGTCTTTACTTGGTAGTGCACTAAGCATCTTAGATTTAGTGTCCAAAACTGAGTTTCTAATACCATTCTCTTTCCTTTCTCAAGTCTGTTCTCAAACTCCTCTGAATCCTATGGTTGCTCCAGGCAAATACCTTGAGTCACTCTTGACTTGGAGGAAATCAGATTGGTGCTTTATTCCAATTTATCTGTCATCAAACTTATTTTACCAGCTAGAATGCTACTCCATGTTTTTATCCATCATCCTTTCAGCTAGGTTCCCTGTTTCCATCCCTTCTCTCTTCAGTTGATTGTAAAGCAGAGTAATTTGTTTAAAGAGTAAATTTGGTTATCTCACTCCCTGGTACAGAATCCTCCAACAGTTGCCCATTTTACCCTGTATAGAAATCAGATTCTTTTTTATGTTTTTTTTTTCAAATTTATTTTGAATTGGAATATAATTGATTTACAATGTTGTATTGATTTCTGCTGTGCAGCAATGTTAATCAGCTTTAAGTAGACATATCTCTCTTTCTCTTGAGTTTTCCTCCCAGTTTTCCTCTCCATCCCATCCCTCTAGGTCATCACAGAGCACCAAATGAGCTCCCTGTCCTCTACAGCATTTTCCCACTAGCTATCTATTATATACATGGTGGTGTATACATCTCAATGCCACACTCTCAATTTGCCCCACTCTCTCAGATAGGCAGATGACACTGTTCTAATGGCAGAAAGGAAAGAGAAACTAAAAAACCTTCTGATGAAGGTGAATGAGGAGAGTGAGAAAGCTGGCTTAATACTCAGTGTTCAAAAAATTAAGGTCTTGGCCTCCAATCTCATCACTTCATGGCAAATTGATGGGGAAAAAGTGGAAACAGTGCTAGATTTTATTTTCTTGGGCTCCAAAATTTCTGCAGACTGTGACTGTAGCCATAAAATTAAAAGATATTTGCTTCTTGGAAGAAAAGATAATAAATCTAGACAACTTCTTAAAAAGCAGAGACATTATTCTGCTGACAAAGGTCCATATAATCAAAGCTATGGTTTTTTTCAGGGGTCATGTAAGGATGTGACAGTTGAACCATAAAGAAGGCTGAGTGCTAAAGAATCAATGCCTTCAAATTGTGTTGCTGCAGAAGACTCTTGAGATTCCCTTGGACTGCAAGAACATCAAACCAGTCAATCCTAAAGGAAATCAACACTGAGTATTCATTGGAAGGACTAAGGAAGAAGCTCCAATGATTTGGCCCCCTGATATGAAAAACTGACTCATTGGAAAAGACCCTGATGCTGGGAAAGACTAAGGGCAGGAAGAGAAAGGGGTGACAGAGGATGAGATTGCTGGATGGCCTTACTGACTCAATGGATATGAGTTTGAGCAAACTCCAAGAGAAGGTGGAAGACAGGGAAGCCTGGCATGCTGCAGTCTACGGGTTTGAAAAGAGCCGGGCATGCTTAGGGGCTGATCGACAACTTATTCTCCTCCTGTGTTCACAAGTCCCTTCTCTAAATCTGTCTCTATTTCTGCCCTGCAGATAGGTTCATCAGCACCATTTTTCTAGATTTCATATATATGCAGTAATATATGATATTTATTTTTCTTTTTCGGACTTACTTCATCCTGTATAACAGGCTCTAGGTTAATCAACATCACTTCAAAAATTTTACAGAGGTCCACAGAACTGGGAATGATTGAGCTGTATATGGCTTTCTGACTACACTTATCTTAATTCTTCCCCCTCCCCCATTCCCTTTTTTCTATCTATCTATCTATCTACCTATATATTAGTATTTTGGGGCATGCAAGCTTGCATGTGTGTGTTCTGGGCTCTTCTGTCCATTGGATAATCCAGGAAAGGATACTGGAGTGGGTTGTCATGCCCTCCCTCAGGGGGAATCTTTCCATCCCAGGGATCAAACCCATGTCTCTTATATCTCCTGCACTGGCAAACTTGTTCTTTACCACTAGAGCCACCTGGGAGACACCATGTTTGCATTTGTTCCCTCTGCCTAGGATACCTTTCTTTGACATCTCAATCTTTCGCCCCCTGGACACTTTCACAGTGTGAAATGTGAGAACACTAAAGTTAGATTATCTAGGCCCAAATTTTGGATTTGTTGGTATGAGTCATGACAATACTTATTCACGTAACACCCTATGTTTTGCTTTCAACATCTTTGAAACAAAAATGGACATAGTAACTGCTTCTGGTGTGGCTTTGAGGATTAAATGTGTGTGTAAACTATGCAAATATAAAGGATATAAATTGTGTAAAAGATCTAGAATCATGTCTGTATTATCATAAATGCCACATCAGCATTAATTGCTAGTGCACTACTTCTCTTCCCTAATTTAAGTTTTTTCCCCAATATCATTTATCATTATACCAAACTTTTAGTTGGTTTGTTCCTTTGTCTTCTCTGTTGTTTATCATATGGGAAGAAGTTTTGGTCTCTTATCAGCCTCTTTATATGTGTTTGTTGACACAAACTGGAGACTCAGTAAAGATTCTCAACAGAGTTGTAATCGTTTTTATTTTTTTCTGCATTAACATTAATAATTATATATGTAGTTTTCACTTGCCAAGCTCATTCTTTAAAAATAATATTTTCTCTCTTATGCCTATTAAATCATTGTTGTTGTTTAGTTGCTATGTCATTTCCAACTCTTTTGCAACCCCAAGGACTGTAACCCACTAGGCTCCTGTGTTCATGGGATTTTCCAGATAAAAATATGAAGTGGGTTGTCATTTCCTTCCACAGAAGGTCTCCCTGACCCAGGGGTTGAACTTGTGTTTCCTTCATTGGCAGGCAGATTCTTTATCACTGAGCCACCAGGAAGCATTAAATCTTTAGTAAATTATATGTTTATCATTAGTAAAATTTAAATTTTACTAATAATTAAATAAATTAACATAAAAGAGGAAACATCCTTTGAAAATAATGAGATTGGTATTGTTGGGAGTCAAACTGCCAAAACTTTTTGAGAAATTCATTTATTGCTCAGCAATAATTTAAGTCCCCAGTTGTGTCAGGAACTACAGATAAAGTGGCTCAAAAATGTTTTATTTTTTGTTGTTTTTTTTAAATTTCTAAATCAAGTTACATAAGGCTTTTTATTTTCTTTGCCCAGTTTTTGGTACTTAATTTCTAATATACCTAGGTTCAATCTTTCTTATTTAACTATGAAGGAGGATACTGCTATTCATGAATAATTCTCTACATATACCTTCATTTGTATTCTTTTAGCTTTTATTTCAGAGAAGGCAATGGCAACCCACTCCAGTACTCTTGCCTGGAAAATCCCATGGACGGAGGAGCCTGGTAGGCTGCAGTCCATGCAGTCGTGAAGAGTTGGCCACGACTGAGAGACTTCACTTTCACTTTTCACTTTGATGCTTTGGAGAAGGAAATAGCAACCCACTCCAGTGTTCTTGCCTGGAGAATCCCAGGGACGGGGGAGCCTTGTGGGCTGCCGTCTATGGGGTCGTGTAGAGTCAGACATCACTGAAGCGACTTAGCAGCAGCAGCAGCAGCTTTTATTTGAGCTTCCCTGGCAACTCAAATGGTAAAGCATCTGCCTGCAGTGTAGAAGACCCTGGTATTAAACACACACACATACGCAATTATTTCTCTGATATTTTTAAGCTGAAAATTTGACATTCCTTGAAGCAAGTTTTTTATTTGTTTTCACAGAGTAAGTTGATTTGAGGGCTTCCCAGCTAATGATAAAGAAAATGCCTACCAGTGCAGGAGATGCAACAGACATAGGTTCAATCCCTCAGCTGGGAAGATTCCTTGGATTAGGAAATGGCAACCTACTCCAGTATTCTTGCTTGGAAAAGTCTGTGGACAAAGGAGCTTGGCAGGTTACAATTCACACAGGAACAAAGAGTTGGACAAAACAGGACACTGGGCACTGGCGCTGACTGGACTTATGAATAATTGCTGATCATTAAGTAAAGAGAAACTGAAGTTAGAGTGTGCTTAAGTTTCAGTGATGAAACTGTCTCTCTGGGTCTTATTACAAAACTCTTCCCTGCAAACAGAATTCCCTACTGTAATTGCTAAAGGTAGATTTACCTTTTAATCAGTTTCAAGGAGACTTATTAAAATTATGTTCCTCAGCTTTTTCTTGGTGATGTATTAACAGAAACCAATTTCAACAAATAAAGTTTCAACTCAGGATTAATGAATATGGAGTTCAGTTTGAGTGTGCTGAAGTAATCATCTGATTCCTCAGGGATGACTATGTCCTCAGCCTTGAAGCATCTTCCTTTAAGAGATCAAACTGCAGACTGCAGTGGGAAGATTACAGGTTTTGGAGCAGGATGTAGGTTTGACTCAAGCTCATCAATTACCTCCCTACACACACTTGGGAAAGTCATAAACTCTGAGTCCCAATTAAGAAAGAAAAATACTTATAACACCAGGCACTTTTGATGAGTAAACCTTTCAATTCAGTTCAGTCACTTTGCAGACTGCAAATTGATGCTGCTATAATAATTGCAAGTAGAATGATAGTAATGATGATAACTGTGACTAAGATTTATTGGGTCCTAATTATATGATAAGAAAGGTACTAAAAAATCTACATACTTTATATTGTTATTCCTTGCAAAACACAATGATGCAGGAAAAATACTCCCATATATTAGATAAGAGAAACTCAGATAATTTAAATAATTTGTCTCAAGTCACAGCTGATTAAATCATTAGCTAGTATCAAGAATCAAGGTCTAACTGCAGAATGGCTATATATTTCAAAATTAATGCTATCTAAAATTCTCAAGAATGTACTATTATTATGTCCCTTTCAGAATGTCTAACAAAATTCTTGGATACTTTTGTCATTTGTAGTAGTATATTAGATAGATGATAGATAGATAAATACATACATACATATATACATATGTATATCATTAAATTATTTTAAATATCTCAACCAAAGAAATTATTTTTCTTTCCTCAAAAAGAATCCCACTATAAAACCCCTTATCACACCAACATAAACCAGAGAGCAATGAACTATGAAAGTACATCTCTAAATTCTCTTGTTTTTGAAGTACACACATAGCATCTATAATATATATATTTTTCATTTTGAATTCCATTTTTTCTATCACATTCGGAGCTAGCAACTGTAAAGGACAGTTTGAAGGTATATATGTAATATATATTTTTTCTTGTGTAAAGATTTGCTGACCTGTATGATAATAGTTTTAATAAAGATGTATTAATATTTCAAACCACAAGCTGAAACAACTACTAACAGACTTTCAATGATTTTTATCTTTTTACTAAAAAAACTAACTATCATGTAATCAGGATTTTTGCTATGGAAATTTTCAAACCTATACATAATTACAAGATTTGATACAATAATTTCCTCCATAAAACCTGCCAGCTTTAACATGTCTGTTCATTGTTAGATATGTTCCATCCATACCTCTTGTTGTTCAGTGGCTCAGTTCATCTCTAGGTCCATTCATGTTGCTGCAAATGGCATTATTTCATTTTTTCTTTATGGCTCAGTAGTAGTATTCTATTGTATATATTTTAATCGTAAGGACATATAGAATGGATAAACAACATGTTCCCACTGTATAGCACAGGGAACTATATTCAATACTCTGTGATAAACCATAATAGAAATGAACATGAAGAATATGTATATTCAATATTATATATTATATATAATATTATATATTATATATTCATATATATTATATTATTCAATATTATATATATATTGCATGCTTATATATGTTATATATTATATTATATATTATCAGTTCAGTTCAGTTCAGTCGCTCAGTCACGTCCGACTCTTTGCGACCCCATGAATCGCAGCACGCCAGGCCTCCCTGTCCATCACCAACTCCCGGAGTTCACTGAGACTCACGTCCATCGAGTCAGTGATGCCATCCAGCCATTTCATCCTCTGTCGTCCCCTTCTCCTGCCCCCAATCCCTCATAATATATATTATATATATATATAAAATATATAATTATATATATATATTATTCAATATTATATATATATTGCATGCTCAATATTATATATATATATATATATATATATATATATATATATAAAATGCATGCTCAGTCACTCAGTCATGTCCACCTCATTGTGACCCAATGGACTGTAGCCTTTCAGGCACTTTTATATATATATATATATATATATATATATATATATATATCTCTGTGTGTATATACACACAGATATGAATCACTTTCCTCTGAAGAAATGTCAACTATCCTTTAATTAAAAAAGAAAAGAAAATGTGGCATATACATACATAGGAATATCAGTCTTAAAAAGAAAGAAATTCTGCCATATGTGACTACATAAATGAGCCTGGAGGATATTGTAAGTAAGATAAGCCAGTTAGAGTAGGATAAATTGCTCATTATTCCACTTATATAATGTATCTAAAATAGTCCTTCAAAGAAATGGTCGAATGGTGGTTGCCGGGATCTGGGAGGAGGGGTGAATAAGAGCTGTTTAGGAAAGAAAAGTGTCAGTTATACAAGATGAATAGCTCTAGAGATCTCCTGTACAATACTTTGTCTGTAGTTAACAATATCTTATTGTGTACCTAAAAATTAAAGTGGGTAGATCTTATGTTAAGTGTCCTTACTACAGGTAAAAAAAAAAAAGAAAGAAAGAAAGAGGGACTTCCTTGGTGGCCCAGTGGTTAAGAATCTGCCTGCCAATGCAGCGGACACAGGCTCTATCCCTGGTCTGGAAAGATCCCACATGTTGCAGAGAAACTGAGCCTGTGCAACACAAACTCACAAATTACTGAAGCCAACAAAGGTCCGTCTAGTCAGGGCTATGATTTTTCCTGTGGTCATGTATGAATGTGAGAGTTGGACTGTGAAGAAGGCTGAGTGCTGAAGAATTGATGCTTTTGAACTGTGGTGTTGGAGACGACTCTTGAAAGTCCTTTAGACTACAAGGAGATCCAACCAATCCATTCTGAAGGAGATCAGCCCTGGGATTTCTTTGGAAGGAACGATGCTAAAGCTGAAACTGCAGTACTTTGGCCACCTCATGTGAAGAGTTGACTCATTGGAAAAGACTCTGATGCTGGGAGGGATTGGGGGCAGGAGGAGAAGGTGACGACAGAGGATGAGATGGCTGGATGGCATCACTGACTCAATGGACATGAGTCTGAGTGAACTCTGGGAGTTGGTAATGGACAGGGAGGCCTGGCGTGCTGCAATTCATGGGGTCGCAAGAGTCGGACACGACTGAGTGACTGAACTGAACTGATGTTCCTAGAGCCCATGCTCCATAACAAGCATAGCCACTGGAATGAGAAACCCACACACTGCAATGTAGACCAAAATGAATAAATTAAAAATATCATAAAAAAGAAACAAATCAAAGAAATCATGGTATCATAAATGACAAGAAGTGAGATAATGTACATTTTCAAATTTCAGAGGAATCTAACTAAGACTGACAAAAGTTTATTGTGTTTATCAATCATATAAGCTAGAAAGGACTGGTGTCAGTGTTGTGGGAAAAAACTGGGTGGAAAGGACAAGGTTTAGGAAAAACTGGAAGCAGTGGACAGCTTTTTCAGGAAGTTGGTGTACTGCTGTGAGTAACGTTTTCATGCACAAACATATTTTGAAATTGGTTTAAAGTTGATTTTCTAGTTTGAAATTTGTGAAAAAAAATCTGGATTTCACCATTAATGGTAACATTTCCTTTACTGTGCAGATTCACCAAGATAGAGTCTGACACTGTGTTGAAGTGGTTCCATTTTTCAGGTAGTTTTTTGGAGTATGTTTATTTTTTTTAATGTTCTGATTTACTTCCTTTTTTCAGAGAAGGCAATGGCACCCCACTCCAGTACTCTTGCCTGGAAAATCCCATGGACGAAGGAGCCTAGTATGCTGCAGTCCATGGGGTCGCTCAGAGTCAGACACAACTGAGTGACTTCCCTTTCACTTTTCACTTTCATGCACCAGAGAGGGAAATGGCAACCCACTCCAGTGTTCTTGCCTGGAGAATCCCAGAGACGGTAGAGCCTCATAGGCTGTCGTCTATGGGGCCGCACAGAGTCGGACACGACTGAAGCGATTTAGCAGCAGCAGCACTTCCTTTTTTAAAGAAAATATCTTTTGAGTATTCACTATTTATCATAGAGTTTACTGAGTCTTTACATATATTAATACATTCAATGTTCATTAAAACATAAAACATGTTTTACTTGATTTTACAATTGAGGAAGCTGAGATCTAAAAAGAATAAGACATTACCCACATTCTTATACTTTACTCAGAATTTAAATTCTGGTCTTATCCTTTCACAAAGCTTGAGTTCTTATTTAAATGAATGAAAGTGTATGGTCTTTTTACATTGCTGTCTTTAATACAGCCTACTTTTGCTTCTGTGGAAATTGTCTGATAGGTATACTTGAAATATAGCTTCTTTAGGAATACAGATAATTATATATTTTTTTCAAATCCCCAGTTATAATTTGTTCAGCTCATCACACTTTGAAAGAAACAGATATCTCTCGAGGTTCAAATTTAGACTCAAAGGGATCTAGGAACTATTAAATCACCCAGACAACTTTGGAATGAGTACATTTGGAGCCAGAATCATGGCTAAGCAGGTGAGTCTTGTGAAGTTTGTAGAGTGAATAGTCAACCGTCCACCTAGAACTTAGCTTTCCACTAGAAACCTTTCTCCTTTATATGCTGAGGTATTGAATGGAATCCTAATACCTCTTAACTGCATTTCTTACTTTCATACTGTCTGCATTTCAGTCCTTTCTACAGGATATCTATTGGTACTTCAAATACTTTTAAAAGAGTTTTTAGAAGTTTGATCTCCTGAAATTTGGCTCAACTATAGTTTTCATTTTTGACTTCTCTAAACATTAGGTTCATACCAGAGCAAAATAGGCATATCTGCCAGTATTGTTACACATTGGGCAGCATGGCTTGATGGATTAGGAATATGGACTCTGCAGTCAAACAAACCCAGTTACATCCATACTGTACCATCTACTCTCTGTGTTGCTGTTGCTGTTTAGTTGCTAAGTAATTTCCAACCCTTTGCAACCCCATGGACTGTAGCCCACCAAACTCCTCTGTCCATGGGACTTCTCAGGCAAGAATACAGGAATGGGTTTCCATTTCCTTTTCTACAGGATCTTCCCAACATAGGGATAGAACCTGCATTTCCTGCATTGGCAGGCATATTCTTTACTGCTAAGCCATCAGGGAAGTCCCTATTCTCTGTGACCATAGCTCTAAGCCTGAGTTTTTCCATTGTTACTCAGACATGATGGGATAGAAATTTCATCAGAGTGTGTTAGCAAGAAACTATGAAAAATGAAAGTGAAAGTCGCTCAGTTGTGTCCAACTCTTTGCAACCCCATAGACTTCACAGTCCATGGAATTCTCCAGGCCAGAATACCGGAGTGAGTAGCCTTTTCCTTCTCCAGGGGATCTTCCCAACCCAGGGATTGAACTCAGATCTCCCACATTGCAGGTGGATTTGTTACCAGCTGAACTACAAAGGAAGCTCAAGAATACTGGAGTGGGTAGCTTATCCCTTCTCCAGTGGATTATCCTCACCCAGGAATTGAACCGGGTTCTCCTGCATTGCAGGTGGATTCTTTACCAACTGAGCTGTGAAGGAAGCCCATAGCACAAGTGAATTCATGTTTTGCACTATGTAGAATATCTGTAAGGACAGTCCTCAACTTCAACAGATAAATAATTATAGTATTAATAAATAAAATTTGAAATGCGAAGGAATTATACAGAGTTATGTCTTGAGGCTCCTTTTTTGTTAATATTTCATGGTTCCACTATGTGGGAAATAAAAACAGGATCAAAAATAAAATTCAAATAGGCTAACATTGGATTTAGTGAAACTAGTCTTATTTTTCCAGAGCTGCCAAAAATAAAAGTAATTATTCGGAAGCATTCATGAAGAACTACTATACATCCTTCCACAAAACTTCGTTTACAATTGAAGGTAAGTACTTTGGATGTTTTAAGCCCCTGAAATATACTGACACATGTTTATGGGAAAAGATGTTATCTACATATAGTATAGAATACATTATCTAACAGACTACTTAATTAGTGTTATCTATCAGAAACAAAGTACAAAATGTAGTAAATTTTTGAATGGGAACATAATCCTAAGTCTCTTTAATTATTATGCAAATAAAATTATATTTTCACATAGATCTGATTAATTTCCTTTTAACTTACATAGCATCAAGTATGTATTTTATAAAAGTAAGTAAGTCATGCTAGATCATTTTTATATTTTAAAGCTTTGGGGACTTACACAAAATTGAAAAACAGGGAAATATAAGTGTATTTTCATTTATCTATTATGTATTTTTAACTGCCACTTTTGTTACCAAATCAAAGCTTACTCTGCTTACTGCAAGGCAAGCCAATTAACTGTGAGCTTAAGTATTGAGGCAAGGAATATTGACTTTATTCAGAAAGCCAGCAGGCCAAGAAGATAGCAGACTGATGTCTCAAAATAATCATCTAATCAGGGTCCAGATGACAGGTTCTTTTATAAAACAGAGATGAGGGGAGGATGAAGAAGTAAATTTAAAAGGTCATTAGTTTTGCAATCATCTCCTGGAGTCTCAAGTCTTGGGCAGAAGATGTGTTAATTCTTTCCCTCCCATAGCCATCCACAGGTGGACAGGGTCCTGAACAAATGCACTTTGGTTTAACATTCAGGCAGAGGGGAAGGGTTTTCTGAGGTAGACCAATATGTATGAACAGTATTCTTTCAGTGAACAAAAGCACAGGAAACAAAGGTTAAAGAAAATAAATATATCCAACATGGAGTAAGTTTTTCCCTGTAACGTATACATGGGCATCAAAGCCTTGGTGGCACCAAAAACACTGGAATATTACTATCAGTCATCTCAAGTGCTTTCTTTCAGATACTATTTAATTTTTAATCAGCATCTTCCCATATTTTCTACATCACAAAGCAAAGAAGTACTGCTTATTTGTAGAGCAAAGTAAGGCTTAAGAGGACTACTCTGAGAGTAACAGACTCCTTTCCCTGGGGCTAGAATGGCATGCCATTGGAGAGCTGTAGCTACCTTGTGCCCACAAGACGCTTTGACTCACAGATAGAAGATGCTAATGATCACCTTCCCCAGCACTAGAAGAAGCCATAGAAGGTATCATTTTTATTTTTCAACTCGCAACAAACTCTGCCAAATCCACAGACTAAATGGCTAAAGTGAATCTTACTTTTGTCACTGATTCATTCTCAAGGGAATTACAGACCAGCCAGAGCTTCAAGTCCCCTGCTTCGTGGTGTTTTTGGTCATTTATCTGGTCATGGTGCTGAGCTTGATAACCCTTATTGGAATTGATGCTCAACTCCACACGCTTATGTACTATTTCCTCAGTCACTTGGTCTTTGTTGATGTTTGCTGCTCCTCTGCTGTCACACCAAAGATGATGGTAAACTTTGTTGTGGAGCATGATACTACTGCTTTCTATGCTTGTACAATGCAACTGGGCTGTTTTCTCACCTTCATCATCATGGAGTGTTTCCTTCATGGCCTATGATAGCTATGTAGCCATCTGCAGTCCCTGCATTATTCCACACTGATGTCAAAGAGAGTCTGCATTCGATTAGTGGCAGTTCCATATGTATACAGATTTCTAGTTGCCCTGTTCCATACCATCATCACCTTCCATCTAACAGTGTGGGCCCAATGTTAATAAGCATTTCTACTGTGATGGTCTTCCTCTCTTGGCTCTGTCATGCTCAGACACACACATGAAGGAAATTCTGATCTTTGCCTTTGCTGGTTTTGATATGATCTGTTCATCTTCCATTGTCCTCACCTCCTACCTCTTCATCATCAACACCATCCTAAGGATCCACTCTACCCAGGGGTGACACAAGGCCTTTTGTACCTGTGACTCTCACATGGTGGCTATTACTATTTTTTTATGGCACACTGATCTTTATGTACCTACAGCCCAAGTCAAACTACTCCCTGGACACAGACAAAATGGCATCTGTGTTTTACACAGTGGTGATCCCCATGTTGAACCCACTTATCTATAGTCTAAGAAACAAAGACGTAAAAGATGCCTCCAAGAAAGTCTTGGGAAAAAGTTGTGAAACTTTAAATATATTAAAATTAAGAAAATAATAATAATAATATTTTATTACATACAAGAAGAGAAATAAGTCAGTCTTTCCCTTTTTGACATTGCTTGTAATTTTTTTTTTTTTTTTACCAATAAACTGAAAATGTGATTGTTAATTCAGAAAGTGAAAGTGAAAATGAAGTCGCTCAGTCATGCCCGACTCTTTGTGACCCCATGGACAGTGGCCCACACCAAGCTCCTCCGTCCATGGGATTTTTCAGGCAAGAGTACTGGAGTGTGTTGCCATTTCCTTCAGAAGATCTTGATAATTACTACAAAGACCCAGGTCAATTCTGGAAAGTCAGTTTGATTCTGAGTCTTGCTCAGGACATTGTAGCATTTAAAGACCATGAAATCATCTTCAAATACAAACACAAATACACTCCCAAACACATACACATGTATCCCAAACAAAGGTATCAGCATCTTTTTCTTAGAACTCAGGACTTTAGAACCAAGACTGCCTGAGTTTGAATTCTGTCTTCTTTTATTAGCTGTGAAACTTGGGACAATTGACCTGAACTCTGCATGATTCTCTTTCCAACTTTACAAAATAATGGGAACCAACTGGTTGATCCGGTTTTGAAGGTTAAGCAGGTTAATGTTTATGAAAGGCTTAGAACAGTATCCTGTTATAGTAAGTGCTATGCATGCTAAGTCACTTCAGTCATGTTCAGCTCTTTGTGACTCCATGGACTATAGCCTGTCAGGCTCCTCTGTTCATGGGCTTTATTGGACAAGAATACTGAAGTGGATTGCCATGCCCTCCTCTAGGGGATCTTCCTGATCCAGAAGTCAAACGTGCATCTCATATGTCTCCTGCAGGCAGATTTTTTACCACTTGTACCACCTGGAAAGCCCATAAGTTCTATGTGTTTGTTATATAAATGCCTTTATGTGTTTGTTATATAAATGCTTTTATGTGTAATTAAAAATCAATCAATTAAGTTCTCAAAAGTTCATCAGTCTTAAATAAGAAAGTCAGAGCCTAGATAGATTTATGCTGCCAGGATTTTAATCACCTAGTTCTACTTAATCCTATGTATCAAATCTACTGGAGTGTAAGGTTTCACTTCTAGGTCTCACTAATTTATAAATTGTCTAAGGTCACATGACTAATAATAGGAATAGTCTAAGTTCAAATTCAAGTCTATTTGAATTTTGTTTTCTTAACAGTTTGGATGTTAAGAGTATTATAGATTGCACCCTTAGTCTTTCAGGCATGTCCATTTCTTTGCAACACTTTGGACTGTATGCTACGAGGCTTCTGAGTCCATTGGATTCTCCAGGGAAGAATGGAAGGAGGCTTGGCATACGCAAAGGCGGGATCAAGCCTCAGGAGTCTCCCTGAAAATTCTCGAGCAATCTACCCCCCAAACCAGAGTCTGCCTACTTTCTGCTTTGTGCTTTCACCTACACCTCTGACTTTACGGGGGGCTGTCCCCCACTACCTCTCTCTGAAAAAAAAGTTAGCTTATAGCTCCAGTTAATAATTCCTGGGTGTGACAGTGTTTCAACCTACAAACTCCCTTGGAAGTCCTCTAGCCTGCCTGAATAGGTTTTTCCGGCCACATGTGATTGCTCAGAGCCTCCAAACTGTGAGAGGCATGAGATGTTCTAAACTGTCTAAATACAGATTCCTTCGAGCAGTCAAAAGATTGATTAGAAATTGTATTGGTGAAGGGATTTTCACTTGTTGGGCCAATATTTGCTGTTAAGTCTCCATATCCCTTACCTGCTGTGTCCCTGGCAGTGTATTGATTAATATAACTGGTGTAAATGGTAGCTTTAATGTTTGTAACCTGGGACCCTTGAGTTAATTCTTTTTCTTGTTATAGCCCACCACACCTTTGCTCTGTAGGAATGCAACTTTATCTAATGCTTTTTGGAGGCTGGCGCCAGACTTTAGAATAATCACCTTTAGAGGAAAAGGCCTCCGGGCCAGAAGATGATGCAAATCACCTAAACTTTTGCATATGATAAGTTTGCAGGAGGAAAGCCTGGCTTACTGCATGACTCTACCCCTTCCCCCATTATCCTCTATGCATAACTTAAGGTATAAAAACTACTTTGGAAAATAAAGTGCGGGCCTTGTTCACCGAAACTTGGTCTCACCATGTCGTTCTTTCTCTTACCTTCTGGCTGAATTATTCAGCCTCTTTTCTCCACTGAATTTCCTCACTGAGCTATCCTTATTTCAGCCTGTTTTCTCCACTGAATTTCCTCACTGAGCTATCCTTATTCTATTACTCTTTATATCCTTAATTAACGTTTAATTAAGCAGTTGTTTCCTGATCCTCACCGACGGCGTCCCCGCTTCGAATTCCCTGGATCCACCGGGGCTGGACCCCAGCAGTCCATAGCATTTTCCAGGTAAGAATACTGGAGTGGGTTGCCATTTCCTTCTCCAGTGGATCTTCCCAATCAGAGATCAAACCTAAGTCTCCTGCATTGGCAGCTGAATTCTTCACCCCAGAGCCAATAAGGAAGCCTTGAGATGTATTGTACAAGGGAATTATTTCCTCTTCTGAACTTAATTTGTAAAGAACCCATGTATGTTGCCAGGAAATATGTTTGGAACCTTGTGAGTTGGATGAATTCTCAGATTTTTAAATTAGGTTTAACAGAGAACATGGTGCTTCTATTCACTGCACTGTGCCTTGTGAGTACATATTTATATGATGGATATTCACACATATTCTCATATATCACATATAAAACACATAGAAACAACATAAGAAGGTTCCCCTTCACAGGAAAAGAAGTTCAAACCTAAAGAATCTTAATGCCTCACTTGAGGAACTCTGCTCTTCTGGAGTTTCACTTTACCTTTTTGATTCCAATGATTATTTACAATAGCAATGTTGAAACACAAATTGGAGTTTTCATATAAACACAATTTTAATCCCTTACTATTAGCAGTCATTTCTTAAAGTAATCCTGACTTTTCTCAGGGAAATTCAAGGAGAAATTCACATATAATCAATAGCTATGTTATTCAGCTTCTTCCTAAACAGACACATACAATTATGTGCAGCCTTTAAAACTGTACTGTGAAACATCATTCCCTCAGCTAAAATATCAAAATCCACACTCTTATGCAGTCTTTGGAGCAGCGCTTCCCCAGGTCTATCCCAGGCCTGCACTCACTCTAGCTGGAGTCAACCTGCCAAAGTCACCACTTGCAAGCAGTGGACACAAGAGATGAACCCACACAAAGATACTCCTTCAAGACAAGGAGAGGTAGATGTTTTGCTAATTCATAAAAACAGAAATCAAAAGTCAAACATAATGAGGAGATAAAGGAATAAGTTCCAAACAAAAGAGCAAAATAAAACCCCAGAACAAACCCTAATGAAATGGTCTTTAGATAAGTGTTTACCTGATAAAGAGTTCAAAAAAATGATCAAAGGAGGCTCACCAAACTCAGAAAATGAATGGAGAAATTCAGTGAGAAACATCAACAGAGACAGAAAATATAAGAAAGAAGCAATAAAACTGAATATAATAACTGAAATTTTAAAATTTATATGTATATTTATATGTATATATATATGTATATATATATATTTTTGGGTGTTAGTTCTAAAAGGTCTTGTAGGCCTTCATAGAACCGTTCAACTTCAGCTTCTTCAGCGTTACTGGTTGGGGCATAGACTTGGATTACTGTGATATTGAATGGTTTGCCTTGGAAACAAACAGAGATCATTCTGTCGTTTTTGAGACTGCATCCAAGTACTGCATTTTGGACTCTTTTGTTGACCATGATGGCTACTCCATTTCTTCTAAGGGATTCCTGCCTGCAGTAGTAGATATAATGGTCACCTGAGTTAAATTCACCCATTCCAGTCCATTTGAGTTCGCTGATTCCTAGAATGTCGACATTCACTCTTTCCATCTCTTGTTTGACCACTTCCAATTTGCCTTGATTCATGGACCTGACATTCCAAGTTCCTATGCAATATTGGTCTTTACAGCATCGGACCTTGCTCCTGTCACCAGTCACATCCACAACTGGGTATTGTTTTTGCTTTGGCTCCATCCCTCCGTTCTTCCTGGAGTTATTTCTTCACTGATCTCCAGTAGCATATCAGGCACCTACTGACCTGGGGAGTTCCTCTTTCAGTACTCTATCATTTTGCCTTTTCATACTGTTCATGGGGTTCTCAGGACAAGAATATTGAAGTGGTTTGCCATTCCCTTCTCCAGTGGACCACTTTCTGTCAGACCTCTCCACCATGACAGGCCCGTCTTGGGTGGCCCCACAGGCATGGCTTAGTTTCATTGAGCTAGACAAGGCTGTGGTCCTACTGTGATTAGATTGACTAGTTTTCTCTGATTATGGTTTCAGTGTGTCTGCCCTCTGATGCCCTCTTGCAACAACTACCATCTTACTTGGGTTTCTCTTACCTTGATGTGCCGTGTCTCTTCACAGCTGCCCCAGCAAAGCTCAGTTTCTGCTCCTACCTTGGAAGAGGGGTATCTCCTCACTGCCACCACTCTTGACCTTGAACGTGGAATAACTCCTCTAGGCCCTCCTGTGCCTGTGCAGGCACTGCTTTTTGGACATGGGGTTGCTCTCCAAAAGATGTCCTTTTCATTATAGGGGATAGGAATGCAAAAGAAGGAAGTCAAGAAATACCTAGAGTAAACGGCAAATTTGGCCTTGGAATATGGAATGAAGCAGGACAAAGACTAATAGAGTTTTGCCAAGAAAATGCACTGGTCATAGCAAACACCCTCTTCCAACAACACAACAGAAGACTCTACACGTGGACATCACCAAATCGTCAACACTGAAATCAAATTGGTTATATTTTTGCAGCCAAAGATGGAGAAGCTCTATCCAGTCAACAAAAACAAGACCAGAAGCTGACTGTGGCTCAGACTGTGAACTCCTTATTGCCAAGTCCAGAAATTGAAGAAAGTAGGGAAAACCACTAGACCATTCAGGTATGACCTAAATCATATCCCTTATGATTATACAGTGGAAGTGAGAAATAGATTTAAGGGATTAGATCTGATAGACAGAGTGCCTGATGAACTATGGACTGAGGTTCATGACACTGTACAGGAGACAGGGATCAAGACCATCCCCATGGAAAAGAAATACAAAAAAGCAAAATGGCTGTCTGGGGAGGCCGTACACATAGCTGTGAAAAGAAGAGAAGCGAAAAGTAAAGGAGAAAAGGAAAGATATAAGCATCTGAATGCAGAGTTCTAAAGAATAGCAAGGAGAGATAAGAAAGCCTTCCTCAGTGATCAATGCAAAGAAATGAGGAAAACAACAGAATGGGAAAAACTAGACATCTCTTCAAGAAAATTAGAGATACCAAGGGAACATTTGATGTGAAGAACATTTGATGTCCTCAATAAAGGGCATAAATTGTATGGACCTAACAGAAGCAGAAGATATTAAGAAGATATTAAGAAGAGGTGGCATGAATACACAGAAGAACTGTACAAAAAAGATCTTCAAGACCAAGATAATCACGATGGTGTGATCACTGACCTAGAGCCAGACATCCTGGAATATGAAGTCAAGTGGGCCTTAGAAAGCATCATTACGAACAAAGCTAGTGGAGGTGATAGAATTCCAGTTGAGCTATTTCAAATCCTGAAAGATGATGCTGTGAAAGTGCTGCACTCAATATGCCAGCAAATTTGGAAAACTCAGCAGTGGCCACAGGACTGGAAAATGTCAGTTTTCATTCCAATCTAAAAGAAAGGCAATGCCAAAGAATGGTCAAACTACCACACAATTGCACTCATCTCAAACGCTAGTCAAGTAATGCTCAAAATTCTCCAAGCCAGGATTCAGCAATATGTGAACTGTGAACTTCCAGATGTTCAAGCTGGTTTTAGAAAAGGCAGAGGAACCAGAGATCAAATTGCCGACATCTGCTGAATCATTGAAAAAGCAAGAGAGTTCCAGAAAAACATCTATTTTTGCTTTATTGACTATGCCAAAGCCTTTGACTGTGTGGATCACAATAAACTGTGGAAAATTCTTCAAGAGATGGGAATACCAGACCACCTGACCTGCCTCTTGAGAAACCTAAACGCAGGTCAGGAAGCAACAGTTAGAACTGGACATGGAACAACAGACTGGTTCCAAATAGGAAAAGGAGGATGTCAAGTCTGTATATTGTCACCCTGCTTATTTAACTTATATGCAGAGTACATCTTGAGAAACACTGGACTGGAAGAAGCAGAAGCTGGAATCAAAATTGCTGGGAGAAATATCAATAACCTCAGATATGCAGATGACACCACCCTTATGGCAGAAAGTGAAGAGGAACTAAAAAGCCTCTTGATGAAAGTGAAAGTGGAGAGTGAAAAAATTGGCTTAAAGCTCAACATTCAGAAAATGAAGATCATGCCATCTGGTCCCATCACTTCATGGGAAATAGATGGGGAAATGGTGGAAACAGTGTCAGACTTTTTTGGAGGGGGCTCCAAAATCACTGCAGATGGTTATTGCAGTCATGAAATTAAAAGATGCTTCCTCCTTGGAAGAAAAGTTATGACCAACCTAGATAGCAAATTGAAAATCAGAGACATTACTTTGCCAACAAAAGTCCATTTAGTCAAGGCTATGGTTTTTCCAGTGGTCAAGTATGGATGTGAGAGTTGGACTGTGAAGAAAGCTGAGCAACGACGAATTGATGCTTTTGAACTGTGGTGTTGGAGCAGACTCTTGAGAGTCCCTCGGACTGTAAGGAGATCCAACCAATCCATTCTGAAGGAGATCAGCCCTGGGATTTCTTTGGAAGGAATGATGCTAAATCTGGAACTCCAGTACTTTGGCCACCTCATGTGAAGCACTGACTCATTGGAAAATACTCTGATGCTGGGAGGGATTGGGGGCAGGAGGAGAAGGGGACGACAGAAGATGAGATGGCTGGATGGCATCACTGACTCAATGGACGTGAGTCTGAGTGAACTCCGAGAGTTGGTGATGGACAGGGTGGCCTGGCATGTGGCGATTCATGGGGTCGCAAAGAGTCGGACAGGACTGAGCGACTGAACTGAAGTGAAATATATAATCACTAATGGTTTTTCTTCACAGATGACACTGTAATGTTACTATGAAGCAGTCAAACTATATTAATATATGGACTTCTCTGAACTAATATGTAAATAAGAAATATACTTGAGGGAATATGAGGTATGTATACGTAAGCAGCAAAATATTAAACTCATCAGAGTATTTACATTCTAAACATATTCTTGAAAATTTAGTGCTTCTACAATTTATTTTGTTAAATTATTAAATCATACTTTCAAGAAAATTTAACTTAATATGTTTTCTACTTATAATTTTCTAAAAGTTATGGGTTAAATCTCACTTTCTTTATTTTGTAAATCCTGATTTTCACATTGCTAAACAAATGCATATGACTTATTTCTTAGCATTGGTAACAGGATTAAATGAGTTGATAAAATTCAAAATTAGGCTAAGCAAAAGTAAGCACTCAATAAAGGTCAGGCATTTTTCTTCTTTTTCTTTGTTGCTGTAAATAAATTGTATAACTGAGTGATGGTCTTTGTTTAAATATATCATGTAAAAATAAGTTATAAAGAAAGTGTGCCCTCCTTTTTAAAATAATTCAATTGTTACTCAAGAAACTGAAAAGAATTGAGAGGAGCTTGTTTTCGGTACCAAAGGGTCTGTATTCTTCCCCAGGTTAGGGTAATTTTCTGCCTTTTTAAAAATATATATACAAATATATTATTTTTGAAATTATTTCAATTAAAGGCTACTACAAGATACTGAATACAGTTCCCTGCTACACAGTAAACATTTGTTGCATGTCTATTTTTTAAAAAGAAATCCAAAGAAATCCCAGGGCTGATCTCCTTCAGAATGGACTGGTTGGATCTCCTTGCAGTCCAAGGGACTCTCAAGAGTCTTCTCCAACACCACAGTTCAAAAGCATCAATTCTTCGGCACTCAGCCTTCTTCACAGTCCAACTCTCACATCCATACATGACCACAGGAAAAACCATAGCCTAATGCTCAAAATTCTCCAAGCCAGGTCTCAGCAATACTTGAACTGTGAACTTCCAGATGTTCAAGCTGGTTTTAGAAAAGGCAGAGGAACCAGAGATCAAATTGCCAAAATCCGCTGGATCATCAAAAAAGCAAGAGAGTTCCAGAAACATATATTTCTACTTTATTGACTATACCAAATCCTTTGACTGTGTGGATCACAATAAACTGTGGAAAATTCTGAAAGAGATGGGAATACCAGACCACCTGACCTGCGTCTTGAGAAACCTGTATGCAGGTCATGAAGCAACAGTTAGAACTGGGCATGGAACAACAGACTTGTTCCAAATAGGAAAAGGAGAACGTCAAGGCTGTATATTGCCACCCTGCTTATTTAACTTATATGCAGAGTGCATCATGAGAAACACTGGGCTGGATGAAGCACAAGCTGGAATCAAGATTGCCAGGAGAAATATCAATAACCTCAGATATGCAGATGACACTACCCTTATGGAAGAAAGTGAAGAGGAACTAAACAGCCTCTTGATAAAAGTGAAGGAGGAGAGTGAAAAAGTTGGCTTAAAGCTCAACATTCAGAAAACTAAGATCATGGCATCCAGTCCCATCACTTCATGGCAAATAGATGGGAAACAGCAGAAACAGTGACTGACTTTATTTTTCTGGGCTCCAAAATCACTGCAGATGGTGACTGCAGCCATGAAATTAAAAGACACTTATTCCTTGGAAGGAAAGTTATGACCAACCCAGACAGCATATTGAAAAGCAGAGATATTACTTTGTCAACATAGGTCTGTCTAGTCAAGGCTATGGTTTTTCCAGTGGTTATGTATGGATGTGAGAGTTGGACTATAAAGAAAGCTGAGTGCCAAAGAATTGATGCTTTTTAACTGTGGTGTTGGAGAAGACTCTTGAGAGTCCTTTGGACTGCAACAAGATCCAACCAGTCCATTCTAAAGCAGATCAGCCCTGGGTGTTCATTGGAAGGACTGATGTTGAAGCTGAAACTCCAGTATTTTGGCCCTCTGATGTGAAGAGCTGACTCATTGGAAAAGATCCTGATATTGGGAAAGACTGCGGGCAGGAGGAAAAGGGGACTACAGGGGATGAGATGGTCAGATGGCAGTACCGACTCAATGGACATAGGTTTGGGTGGACTCCAGGAGTTGTTGATGGACAGGGAGGGCTGGTGTACTGCCGTTCATGGGGTTGCAAAGAGTCGAACACGACTGAATGACTGAACTGAACTGAACTGAAACCCTTTTTCTACTACTTCAGTTACCTTGATTTTTCCTCACTGCCTGCTGCCTTTGAGCAAACCACAATGAAACAAAAAAGGTGTCCAATATACCTTGTGGCAAACTCTGTGAATGTCAACAACATTTAACTTTACTTAACTGTAGTGAGTATATTTTGTATCATTTGTTGGTCCCTCCAGAATGTGTTCCCTGTGTTGCACAATTTTAAGCAATTTCTGAACAAAACAACGTAATGATGTTTCACAAGCATAAACAATCATTATGCCTAATCTTTTGGGACTCAGTTTGCCTAACAGACAGGGACTGATCACTTGAAATTTCAGATCATTCTGCTGAATCTATGTAAAATTAAACATTAATAATTACCAGCAAAGATTATTTTATCATGTGGGAAAACAACTCAGAAATGTTTAACTGTTTTTATTTATTTTTTATTATTGGGGTTTGCAGGGACACTAGTGGTAAAGAACTCTCCTGCCAATGCAGGAGCATAAAAGACAGGAGTTCAAACCCTAGGTCAGGAAGATACCCTGTAGGAGGACATGGCAACCCACTTTAGTATTCTTGCCTGGAAAATCCCTTGGACAGAGAAGCCTGCTGGGCTACAGTCCACAGGGTCGCAAAGAGTCAGACATGATTGAAGTGGCTTAGCATGCACACATATACATGAGCCTTATTAAAATTTGAATTTTATAAGAACTCAGTGCACATTAAAGCAGTGAGTTAACTTTTCTGTTGGACTTTGCAAGGCTAACAAGTAATAGTTTATATTGTACCAAAGATTCAACCCTACATCTGCAACCCACTCAGTTATCTGTTAGGTTGTAAGGAAATAATAATTAAGCCATTAATTTAGAAGCTTGGAGTTACATTTAGTTAAGTCTCAAAAAATTGTTGTTTGAACATTCTGTTCAAAAAATAAAATAATTTAAAATTAACTTTGTTTTTTTTCTGAAGTCTGATGGAAAGCTTTTAAAGGCATGCAAGTCAGAGAGAAATGAACACTTCTTTTCTTCAAACTCTCTAACAAATTCTCCTCATTCCACACATGTATAAAGTGATAAATAGAAAGACATACAGATAGAAAATCCATAGACAATGCTTATTACAAAGAAAGAAAGAACAATTATTATTAAATGTGGATATTTTGTCCTAGGAAGACTTTTATGATTTTTATAACACCATTTTCTCTAGTAGAATAAATGACAAAGAACCTCAAACATAAATTGTACAGAAGTCATCGTATTTGTTTGCATTTTATTTCTAATCAATCTGTAATGATTTAACTCTGTAGTTTTTCTTAGAGGCTTGGTAGAAATTCAAGAAAGTTTAAAAGAGATCTATCAGCATGCACAAAGCTATGAGTGTCTAAAATATGTTCCTCAATTATTTTAGAAAAAAATTTTTCAACATTTTCCTTCTGTCAAATCATAAAATCTATCTTCAGGATTTCTTATTAGAGTTAATTTCACTTTAAAATGTTTTTCAATTCATTCTATGATCACTGTTGTTTCAACTATATAACATTTTTTTTAAAGAAAACCCCTAAGTTTTAGAGCCCTCAGGCAAAAAGGATTTATTATCTCTCATGTTTACATGGGCTAAGAACAATCTCTCTCCACTTGTGGTGTCAGCTGAGCAGTAGGCTGGCTGTATGGTCAATGAAGACCTCAGTCACAGGGCTGATATTATACTTGATGAGGCTGACAGCTGGATGTGATCCATGTAATGAGTGTCTGGCTTGGACTTCCAGTGAAAACATGGTGGTTGAGTTCAAACATTTAAAATTTCCCTGGAAAAAAGTTCTAGCCTTAGAAGCTGTACACTTTTAAGCATTCTATTGAAAAAAGCGTGTCACAGGGCTTATAGCTCTGAGCTATGTGTTGGATATTTCTGAAGACTACCAGATTTGATTTAACCTCAGAAAGAGTAGGTTCTGCAAGTAATCCAAAGATATTAGAAATATCTATGTTGGGAAAGAATGATGTCTGAGTCTCTAGGAAGCTGAAATCAGCATCACGGCACAGACTTTACAGAAAAGCCGGATATTCTGATGAAGAAATAAAATGGTTTTGTGTGTTCTAGTGTGCCCCAGTAGAAACTAAGTGCCAGATGATGAGCTAGCAAGTAAACATTTAGCATCTGCTGTCTATTCTGTGCTGGGTTTTACATGATCCACCAACTCAAATTTTGGTCCAGCACAATAGCAATCCATGAAATGGGAGTCATTCACTTACAACCTGGTTAAATTAGGTTGAGATGTTAGTAACAAATTATATGAACAAAGGATGCGGATTTTTATATTACCTGTCTCTGCCACACAGACCCTTACACAGTCTATGCTACAGTTTAATAAGCTAGGGGTTTCAAATTAAGAGGCCCCAAATAATATTTGGAGCTTAAACAGATCCAAAAAAGGAGACTCCAAATAAGGTTGGAGTGGCAACAGTGGTAGTGAATCTGCCTGCCAAGGCAGGAGATGCAAGAGATGGGGGTTCAGTCCCTAGGTTGGGAACATTTCTTGAAGTAGAAAATGATAACCCGTTCCAGTATTCTTGCCTGGAAAATTCCATAGACAGAGGAGCCTGGTGGGCTACAGTCCAAGAAGTCACAGAGTCTGACATGATTGAGCATACACACACAAATAAGATTTGAGCCAAGTGCAAAGAAGGGCTTTTACACCATGTAGGAAACAGTGGTGGTTCTGAATGATAGCAGTGAAGGCAGTTTGTCTTGGTGGTCTTCTATTTCAAATTGAGAGAGTGTGGCCTGAAGATGGTGGCCACTCTCTGACCCACAGATGGTGATGAACAGCGCTGGACACTCATTTATGGACTGAGGATAGCAAGGGTCCAAGAACATGGCATTTGAGGAAGAGGACTTTAGATGAAGTTGTGAAAGAGGCACAAAGCATGCTGATTTGATATATATATATTTTAAACTACTAAGGAGTAACTGGGCTTCCCAGGTGGCTCAGTGGTAAAGAATTTTCTTGCTAAGCAGGAGACAAGAGTTTGATCCCTGGGTTAGGAAGACCCCCTAGGGTAGGAAATGACAACCCACTGCGGTATTCTTGCCTAGGAAATCCCATGGACAGAGGAGACTGATGGGCTACAGTCTGTGGGGCTACAAAGAATTGAACTGCTTAGTGACTAAACAGCAAGGAGTAACTACAACAGAAGAGGTCTGCACTGATAAGAAGGATTGGAAAACCCATCATATGCATACTCGTCCCCTTCCCTTCTCCCTCACAGCCCCAGGGACACCATGGGCAGCATAGTCACAGTGTAAGGAATGAAGACCATGTGTTACCAAAAACATGACTCCTTCCTACTGCTACCAATGCTGAATGTCCAATCTGTTAGAAGCAGAGACCTATGCCAAGTCCTGAGTGTGGCACCCATCTTTTGAGATAAAAATCAGAAACATGTGATACAACAGTTATATCAAATCCCTTCAATGTTGAATGGGACAGCAGTTTGTCCCCACTAAAATCAATAGACTGAAAAGGAATTTTTCTTCCCAAGACCCATTATCCTAAGATGTGTTATTTTTCAATAGTTTAAAGGATGTTTTGTTCTTGAAAGTATAAGCCATACAATATTCCCTCAGAAGAAATACACTCACTCTATAGCAATGAAAGTTTGACATGGCCATGGTCTTAATAGTTTATCTCTTGTCAAGACTCAGTTGGCTTGATTGGATCTATGAATGGCAACCTGACAACACAGCCAAGTCACCAGCTCAGAAAATGATTTGGCTACATTGGTGCACCATCCTCCATGATACACTGTAGGTAATGAACTGATGAGAACATAAGTTATAGTGTCCCTAACAGCATAGGATCATGCATCTGGAAACAAAGACGTGAAAGTAGAATTGATCCTTCTCATCATTACATCTTGTGAATAATTTTCTGATTTTATGTCTCCTATTCCTATAATATTAGGCTCACTGGATTGTAGTATGAGAATCCCAGAGGGCAAATATTTGCACTAGCAGCTCAATTAGTGTTTTAAGAAACTGGAATCTTTGACTACTTCACACCAACCGACTGTCAGACAAGGAAAGACTTAATGTGCCAGTTAAGGTAATGAACTCGGATTAACTTAAGAAATTAGGGGTACCCATGCACAATGGAGCAAGGAAAAAAAATATATATATATATATGAAACATAGGAATTCATATGGCATCTTTAGAACTTCTGTGTCCAGTGATAATGCCACTGCCAGTGGGAAACTGCACAAACTATTAATATAAATTGACAAAAATGGGCAATTAATTTCTCAGTAATTATGCAGAATAAAAATTATGTCACTGCACCCAGAACTAATCAGTGGAGCTAAAATGCAGGCTGAATATAGAAGAGACAGTGCTTAAATGATCATGGTAAAATGTTCAACCAGAAGAGTTTGGCTGTTTCATACAAAAATAAACACATTTTTTTTACCATACAAATCAACAATTTATCAAAAGGATTTGAAAACTTGCATCTCTATAAAAATATGCATAAAGACATTTATGGCTGATTTATTCATAATTGTTAAAATTTTGAAGCAACCAAGATGTCCTTCAGTAGGTGAACAGATAAATAATCTTTGGTACATCCAGATAAAGGAATGTTATTCCAAGCTAAAAAGAAATGAGCTATTAGCTATGAAAAGACACAGAGGAACCTTAAATGCATGTTGCTAAGTGAAAAAAGACAACCAAAAAAGGCTATGTATTATATAATTACAACTCTATGACATTCTGGAGAAGGCAAAACATGAGAGACGATCAGAAAATCCATGTTTGCCATGGGTGAGGGCAGTGGGGATGAGATGAATGAACAGAGCAGAGAGGATGCTTAGGGCAATGAAAATACTCTGTGCAACAGTACAATGATGGATTAAATCATTACACATTTGTCCAGAATCACAAAATGCACAATATCTAGGGTGAAACCTAAGGTAAATTATGGACACTGCATGATTAAGATACATCAATGAAGATTCATCTATTGTAACAAGTGCACCACTTTGGTGCTGCTGCTAAGTCGCTTCAGTAGTGTCCGACTCTGTGCGACCCCATAGACGGCAGCCCACCAGGTTTCCCCTTCCCTGGGATTCTCCAGGCAAGAACGCTGGAGTGGGTTGCCATTTCCTTCTCCAATGCATGAAAGTGAAAAGTGAAAGTGAAATCGTTCAGTCCTGTCCGACTCAGCGAACCCACAGACTGCAGCCCACCAGGCTCCTCTGTCCATGGGATTTTCCAGGCAAGAGTACTGGAGTGGGTTGCCATTGCCTTCTCCGCCACTTTGGTGAGTGGTGTTGATAACTGGGAGGTTATGTATCTGTGACAGTAAGGGGGTATAAGATAAAGCTCTGCATCTCTCTTCAATTTTGTTGTAAACATAAAACTTCTCTAAAAAATAAAGCCTTTTAAAAAATGTCTGACCATATACATGTAACACTGTAAAGATAATAACTTCATTTTATGGACATTTTAAAACCAAAACATTTTAACCAAGCAACATATCATATTTAACTTTGGTTCAACCTGAAGGAAAAAATTTACATGGTGTTTATACTATTTGCATAGCTTGTGTCTCTCAAGATAGCTAAAATCCTCAATATTAGAGAGAAATGAGGCAAAATTATGATTTTAAAGTGCTTTATTTTTCATCTCTATTGACAAAGCATTTTATGTTCAAAGAGAACGGATAGTTTCTATCTCTTTCTTAGAATTTGACCATTAAAATATTTGTTATATCTACTATGTGTAAGTTAAAATAGGAAAATATCTATTTTCAAGGAGGAAATAAGACATCAGCAAACTGAGCCACAAAGGCCAAAGGCTTCTCTGCCTATTGATACTGAATCATTGTACAAGTCTTGATTTAAAATGTCCTAAATCTGTACCCTTATGGCAGAAAGTGAAGAAGAACTAAAGAGCCTCTTGATGAAAGTGAGAGTAAAGAAGCTGGCGTAAAACTCAACATTCAGAAAACTTAGCTCATGGTCCCATCACTTCATGGAAATACATGGGGAAACAGTGGCTGGCTTTATTTTCTTGGGCTCCAAAAATCACTGCAGATGGTGATTGCAGCCATGAAATTAAAAGATGCTTACTCCTTGGAAGGAAAGTTATGAACAACCTAGAGAGTATTTTTAAAAGCAGAGACATAACTTTACCAACAAAGGTCCGTCTAGTCAAGGCTATGGTTTTTCCAGTAGTCATGGATGGATGTGAGAGTTGGACTATAAAGAAAGCTGAGTGCCAAAGAATTGATGCTTTTGAACTGTGGTGTTGGAAAAGACTCTTGAGAGTCCCTTGGACTGCAAGGAGATACAACCAGTCCATCCTAAAGAAGATGAGTCCTGGGTGTTCATTGGAAGGACTGATGTTGAAGCTGAAACTCCAATACTCTGGCTACCTGAGCAAAGAGGCTGACTCATTGGAAAGGACCCTGATGCTGGGAAAGATTGAGGGCGGGAGGAGAAGGGGACGACAGTGTATGAGATGGTTGGATGGCATCACCAACTCAATGGACATGAGTTTGGGTAAACTCTGGGAATTGGTGATGGACAGGGAGGGCTGGTGTGGTGTGGTTCATGGGGTTGCAAAGAGCTGGACATGACTGAGAGACTGAACTGAACTGAAAACTATACCCAGCATTTCTTTAGTAACAACACAATTCTTATTTTTTATTCAAATACATCTTTTCAATAATCTTTCTCAAATCATTTTTTACCTCCCAATTCCTCAAGCTGTAGATCAATGGGTTTAGCATAGGAATCACCACAGTATAGAAAACGGAGGCAAAATTGTCTTTATATAGTGAGTGGCTTGATCTGGGCTTCAGGTACATAAAACTGAGGGACCCATAATGCATAGCAATAGAAAACAGGTGAGAGGTGCAGGTAGAAAAGGCTTTCTGTCTCCCTACAGCAGAACGGATCCTTACGATGGCAAAGATGATGAATACATAGGATATGAGTACAATGATAAGAGAACAGAAGACATTGAATCCTGCAGGGCTAATAACATCAGCTCTTTGACTTGGGTATCAGAGCAGGCCAGAGTGATCAAGGGAACATCATCACAGTAGAACTGATTGATCACATTAGGGGCACAGAAAGCCATGTGGAATGTAGCTACTGCTTGTATGAATCCCACCAGGAATCCATAAATATAAGAGCCAGTGACCATTTGGATGCAGAGTTTCCTAGGCATAAGAACTACATAGAGTAAAGGGTGACATATGGCCACATACTGATCATAAGCCAAGGCAGACAGCATTAACAATTCCCAAGCTGAAAATGTGATAAAGCAACACACTTGAGTGGCACATGCATAAAGTGATACACTTTTAATTTCATGAAAAGTGTTTACAAGCTTGTTTGGTGTGATGGTGGAGGAACCATAAAAATCCACAAAAGCCAGATGACAGAGGAAAAAATACATGGGTGTGTGAAGTTGAGGACTCACTTGTATTAGCACAATAAAACCAAGATTGCCCAAGGCAGTAATCAAGTAGATTAACAATAAAATGCAAAAGAAAATGAATTGAAGCTCTGGGTTATCTGTGAGGCCCAAAAGGATGAACTCAGTAACCACTGAACGATTGCTTTCTGCCATGAAATAAGCAATTCTATAGTAAATCCCACCAGATCACATGCTCTGAATAATCTTGACTCTGAAAGGAATGATTAAGTGTGAGAAGGCAGCCCTGGCACTTCAGGCTGTCATGCTAAATTCAGTTAAAGTAGAATCTTGATAAGCACCCTGAATTATGTGTAGATTTATTGTGAATTTACTGTAAAAACATTTGGTCCAGGTGGAAATTCCACTAAGAAGCTATGAAAGAAGAAAGAGAGAATTTCAATTAAAATTTTATAATCAATACAATAGCAAAGACTGTGTTGTGCTTTTCTTTAAAGAAACAAAAAAGAGCATTCAGGATATAAAGTGGCTTTGATAGAAAATACATTAACATAATTTCTTAAGTTGTATATTTCTTTCACAGAACTGTCATTTTATCATTTCATAAGAATATTAAAAATAAGCAAAATCAAGCATGGAAAGTATAAGTAAAAAATCAAAATACTAACAGTATGTATCTTTAGGGAACCAGTTTGGTATAATCGTAAAAGTTTCTTCACCTTGTTTTTTCTTCATATTCTATTTTTTTCAATATATACATAATATTTATATTTAGGAAAATGGCATTGTGAAATTTTCTGGCTATCTTTTGGGAAAATACACACCAGTGAACAATTTTCCAGATTGTAAAATGTTTTTAAGTAATTAAGATATATGTTTTTAAGCTCTATCTTGAAGTATCAAATGGTCCCAAGTGAAGAGCATTTGGACAGAATTTAGAAGAACCTCACTTCACAGAAAATTTATATAAACCCAAGGTGGCTTCTCAGTGCTCAAAAACTGGTACAATTGAATTTGTTCCCATCCTTTCTTAACAGGGCAGAATATAAGTTAACATGATTTTCCTTTATCACTGTATTTTCTCAGGTTACTTTACATGCACCTTATAGATTTTCAAGACAGTAAAAAACATGATAAAATAAATATAAAAGCTCCTCCCACATTAAATTTGGATTTACATCCCCTTGAAAACTTATCTTGGTTACTCCTTTCTCTTTCTGTCCCCATCACCAGTTTTCAACCAAACTTATTGGAACAGGTATCTGTCCCCAACTTCTCAAATATATTTATAACTATTTTCAGTTGCTAAGTTGTGTCTGATTCTTTGTGACCCCATGGACTGCAACATGCCAGGCATCCCTGTCCTTCACTATCTCCCAGAGTTTGCTCAAATTCATTTCCTTTGAGTCATTGATGACATCAAAACATCTTATCCTATCTCGCCCTCTTCTCCTCCTGTCCTCAATCTTTCCAGCATCAGGGTTTTTATCAGTGAGGCTGCTCTTTGCATCAGGTTGCCAAATTATTGCAGCTTCAACTTCAGTATAAGTCTTTCCAGTGAATATTCAGGGTTACTTTCCTTTAGGATTGACTGGCTTGATCTTGCAGCCCATGGGACTCTCAAGAGTCTTCTCTAGCACAACAATTTGAAAGCATCAGTTCTTCGGTGGTCAGCCTTCTTTATGGTCCAACTCTCACATCCATATATGACTATTGGAAAATGATAGCTTTGACTATACAGACCTGTGTTGGCAAAGTAATTTCTCTGCTTTTTAATATGCTGCCTAGATGTGCCATAGCTTTTCTTCCAAGAAGCAAGCATCTTTTAATTTCAAGGCTGTAGTCACCATTAGCAGTGATTTTGGAGTCCAAGAAAGTAAAATTTGTCACTGTTTCCACTTTTTCCTCTTCTGTTTGCCGTGAAATGATGGGACTGGATGCCATGATCTTAGTTTTTAGAATGTTGAGATTTAAGCCAGCTTCTTCACTCTCCTCTTTCACTCTCATCAAGAAGCACTTTCTGCCATTAGAGTGGCTCTTTGTGATCCAACGGATTGTAGGCCACAAGGCTCCTCTGTCCATGGAATTTTCCAGGTGAAGATATTGGAGTGGGTTACCATTTCATACTCCAAGGGATCTTCACAACTCAGATATGTAACTTGCATCTCTTATGTCTCCTGCACTGACAGGCAGACTATTTAACCACTAGTGCCATCCTGGAAGCTCCATTTATAACTTAACAAGGTGTAATCCACCTATCTTTCTCATTAAAACAAAAAAATTCCTGAGCATGTTTATTATCTACTTCCCTATTTTTGAATTCAGTAAAACCTGTATTTTTTGGCAGCACTGTAGCACTGAACTCGATTGAATACAAGTTTGAGTTCTAAAGCAAAGCAGTCTTCTGAGTTTGTTTATTTTGATCCTCAGTCTTGGAGTCTGTTTCTATTACTATGCTTTAGATGGCATGTTCTTCATGTTCTCTCCAAAGCTCCTTCCTCTCATTTTGGCACCTTCTTGATCAATTATCCAATCCTATGTGCTCAATAGGCATCTATATGCTGATTATGAACAAATCTATTAATAAATTATTTTTCCAACTACCTCTTTCTGCTCCAGTTTTATACAACTAAATATCTCTCAGAAATTACCATTTAGATATTTATCAAAGTATTACACACAGAAAACAACTTGATATTTCTGCACATGGGACCCAAAACCCAAGACTTGGCATATACATTTTCTAGCGCAATGAATGGTCTTCCCAGATGGTGTTAGTGATAAAGAATCTGCCTGTCAATGCAGGAGACATAAGAAACACAGGTTCGATCCCTGGGTTGGGAAGATCCCCTGGAGGAAGAAATGGAAACCCACTATAGTATTTTTTTGCCTGGAGAATTCCATGGACAGAGGAGCCTGGTTGGCTCTAGTCCATGGGGGTCACAAAGAGTCGCAATGAACAGTGTCATTATCCATTTGCTCTCCAAATCAGAGAGCAATTTCTTTTACTATGCTTTCCTGATCCTCATGCCAATGTTCAATTTGCCCCCCTACTACCGATAAAGAATCCACCTGTCAATGCAGGAGACACAGTAGATGCGCATTCAATCCCTGTGTTGGAAAGATCTGCTGGAGGAGGAAATAGCAACCCACTCTAGTATTCTTGCCTGGGAATTCGGCTCCTTTGTGACTGAGAGACTAAACAATGACAAGACTAACAATTTTATCCCTCACACAATTTTCAAATCTTGTCATATATATTGCTTTATTGGTCCAAGCACAATGATTTTTTTTTTTTTTTTTTTACTTTTAGTCTTGCCTCTAATCTGTCTTATTTTTCTCTGTTCCTCAGTTTTCAGCTTATATGAGATTTTACAGAAACTTTATTCTTATTTTGTCCTGATGAAACCCTTCAGTATCTTCCCATTGCCGTTTGGATAAATTTCAAGTTCTTTCTCATGGCTAACATAGCCCTTGAAAACTTCATTTCTGCATCTCAGATCAGGCACCTCCTGAAACATTTTTTATTTTTTTTAATCTAGTTTCTATGTCACAAGTATTCCAAATTTAAATATGAGACAGAATTTTGTACATCCTTTATTCTCCTCCTAGAACACTTTTCCTCTGCCATCATTGTTTTTATTTGCCTGATTTTTCTTTTACTTAATTTTCTCTACTCTATTAAATCACTTCCTCCTAGAGAATTTCAAGGGAGTTTAAGTCCTCCTCATATATACATTCTTGCAGCCACTGATTCCTTCATAATATTCACCACACTATACTGAAGACAACTATTAATATGTCTATAACACATTCTAAAGGAATGATGCTAAAGCTGAAACTCCAGTACTTTGGCCACCTCATGCAAAGAGTTGACTCATTGGAAAAGACTCTGATGCTGGGAGGGATTGGGGGCAGGAGGAGAAGGGGACGACAGAGGATGAGATGGCTGGATGGCATCACTGACTCGATGGATGTGAGTCTCGGTGAACTCTGGGAGTTTGTGATGGACAGGGAGGCCTGGCGTGCTGCGATTCATGGGGTTGCAAAGAGTCAGACACGACTGAGTGACTGATCTGATCTGAAGCTTGAACTCCTTTTGGCAAGCAATAATATTTCTATTTCATATTCAATTTAATCTTTACCTCCAACTGTACCTAGTATACAGAAGATGGTCAATCAGATCAGATCAGATCAGATCAGTCGCTCAGTTGTGTCCGACTCTTCGACCCCATGAATCGCAGCACACCAGGCCTCCCTGTCCATCACCAACTATCGGAGTTCACTGAAACTCACGTTCATTGAGTCGGTGATGCCATCCAGCCATCTCATCCTCTGTCGTCCCCTCCTCCTTCTGCCCCCAATCCCTCCCAGCATCAGAGTCTTTTCCAATGAGTCAACTCTTTGCATGAGGTGGCCAAAGTACTGGAGTTTCAGCTTAAGCATCATTCCTTCCAAAGAAATCCCAGGGCTGATCTCCTTCAGAATGGACTGGTTGGATCTCCTTGCAGTCCAAGGGACTCTCAAGAGTCTTCTCCAACACCACAGTTCAAAATAATTATCCCTAAATAATTAAATGGATAAAGTTATATTTTTGTAAGTCCAAATTCCTTCCCCCAAAAAGGGGATTGAGCATATTTTTCTACTACCTAATGCCTTTCAATATTCAATATGTCATCATTCAGTTCAACAGCAAACCCCTAAATAGTTCAGTGTGCCTGAACTATTTCAGGAATCTTTGTGAGGCCAGTAACATTTAAAATTACCTGGGTATTTATGAGACAACTTTGTATTTTATGTATGTAGTCCCTTGGGTAGATTTCTTTTTGTACTACATTCTTTTTAATAAAGGTTGAAAACAATATAATTATACATACATACATGAACATAATTATTTAATGTTTAGTAACTGGGGGGAAAATTATTTCCCTTGAAATGGTAGATCATTTTTTCATCTATGTTTAGTTAAAGATCTAAAGTAAAGGAATATTTTCATGATCTCTTTTGGGAAAACAACTTGATTAGTTGCTATGTCTGCTTTGATTATTTGCTTTGAAGTCTGTCACATTTGCTTTATATTAAAATTATGAATTTATTTAAGATAAGTGTTACATCTATGGGCCTTGTATTTGGTAGCAGTTTTTGTAAACCATTGGATAAAAATGAATTTCCCAATAAGTAACTTTCATTCCTTCCTTCTGAGATTCATGTTCAAATCAATATTATGATTGACATTTCAGTTCAGCTGCAAAGATTAAAAGTATTCATTTCTTTCTCTTCAGTATCTAGAAGACAAAACATATAAAACATAGGTCAATTTACATTTCAGATAAATATATGTGTACTTGCTTTAGATGGCCAGCCAGATGATACTGCACATCTAAGAAGAAAAGATATTAAGAGTTTTGTTCACATAATAGGGCTTTCTAGGGAGAGAAAGGTGAACTCCCAATCTGATCTGAAAATATGGCTAGGAGGAGCCAGCAATGGCTATGGGGTTTGAGGTTTTTTATTGTGATGAGTGAGTGGGACTGAGTGAGGATCCCCATGTGCAAGAAAATACTTATATAGTTTGAATCTTCTGCAAAAGATGGAGCAGTGGGTTCCTTACTCCAGTTATGGACTAAAATGAGACAAAGTGGTGAAGCTGGAAAGCTGTAACTGGTCAAAACAGCAAAAGACAGTTAGATACTTCTCTCCACACCTCTCTTTTTCAATAGGCTCTCCATCCTGTGATATCAGAGATGAATTTTATAATCATGTTTTTGAACCTGTCCTTTTCTGTCCCAAATAAGAAAGAATCTTTCTGTGATATAGGGTGAGATTATTTCTGTAATGAAACAAAGGGAAAGAGTCAAGGAAGAGTGAGAAACAAAATTCTATGAGTTGGGAGCTGACTGAGGTTTGGACAAAGGCACCCAAGAGGATGTGCCCTCGGGCTGCACCAGGCCTCTCTAGTGAGCACACATGGCCAGTGGAGACAGCGTCCCAACCAATGAGTCTGTCAGGAGCCTGTACCAGGAGTCTCTAAGGCTAGCCTGGATAACAGTCTGACCATGTCTAAGCACAGAGTCGGTCAGCTTGTCAACTGGAATCTCCCAGGCCATGCCCAGCACATGCTGGTCCACTAGTGGTCTCCCATGGGAGGAAGGGATGGCACCCAGACTGAGGAAGAATGGCAATACTCAGAGCCCACAGCCAACAACCATCCCTGAGCATGACCCCTCCTGAAGCCGCCCTGTCTGCAGGGTTAGGGAGGGCCCACCCATCCTCAGGGAGGACCCATTCATCCTCAAGGAGATGCTGGTGTCCAGAGAGTCTTAGCCAGGAGCTTCTTTTAAATGAAACATTCTGAATTCCTTGGGGGAAAAAAAAAAAAAAAACTTGCTATGTATTAATTATTGTATTTTTGGTTCCTGGGTTGTTGCCAATGGCCTAGCTGTTTAGCCTGCCACATGGAAAGTTGCATACAGAGAGATCTGTGGCCACAGACAGTGGAAGCAAGTAGTGGTTGCTGATAAATTTGTCTTAGACTTTCTCCAAATGGGCTAAGGTGAAGTCCCTGCAATCTAACATATCCTGATGTACTGGATTAATGCCATGAGGCAACAGGGAAGGTCACTGAAAAAATTTCAGGTGAAAAGGCATCTGCCTTTCACAAATATACTACAAATTGGGTAAAATTTGGGGGGACTTGGGTTGGATCCTGAATAGCATGTTTGAGGTTTATATCAAGATTGACCTCACCCTGTTTTTTTGAATCTTGTGATTGTGTGTACGCATGCTCAGTTGTGTCTGGTTCTTTGAAACCCCATGGAATGTAATCCACCAGACTCCTCTGTCCATGGAATTTTCCAGGTAAGAATACTGGAGAGGGGTCCCTATTCTAGTGTTAAAGAATATGCCTGCAATGCAGGAGATGCAGGAGTCATGGATTCGATCCCTATGTTGGGAAGATCCCCTGGAGGAGGAAATGGCAATCCACTCCAGTATTCTTGACTGGAGAATCCCATGGACAGAGGAGCCTGGTGGGCTACAGTCCATGGGGTCAGAAAGAGACACGACTAAAACAACTGAGCACACATGCAGGCATATATATATATATGTATATATATATACAAAATCTCCCTTTTCTTGTACTGTATGTATACAGATGTTGAAATATAATGTTGTACACTTGAAACTTATATAATATTATAAACCAATGTTACCTCAATATATAAAGAATGTAAACATGTCAGTTCCTTTTGTGCTAAAGGGAATTGTGCCTTCAAGCAAGAGACTGTATCATTAACCATTTTTAAATTTTATTTCAGCTTTGAATCACATTTTATAGATCATCACCATGAGTCTATCTTGAAACATACTTCAGAAGACCTGTCTTAGGAGTACATAGCACATGGTACATAGTGATGCAGGCACAGTGGAATCTGTGGAAGTGACTAGGAATCTGACAGGTGGTGGCTATGATTAAAGACTTCTCTGCTTGGGCCAAGAAACACTTCAGGCACAATAAGAATGATACAATGGATACAGAGGTTGGTTTTACTCTGCCATGCCTGCAAAGTACTTTACTTCCAAACATGAAGTAATGAAATAGAATCTAAAAGAGCTCTATTTATCCTCCTAACTTAAAAGAGTTGAATATTTGAGAACAGACTTTGATATATTCATTATTGTGGTTGTAATTTTAAGGCTAATCATAAAGTTATTAACAAATATACAGTCATTTAAAAAATTTTTTTTCAGGGTTTTCTTTTTTTTTTTAATTTTATTTTATTTTTAAACTTTACAATATTGTATTAGTTTTGCCAAATATCAAAATGAACCCACCACAGGTATACCTGTGTTCCCCATCCTGAACCCTCCTCCCTCCCCATACCCTCCCTCTGGGTCGTCCCAGTGCACCAGCCCCAAGCATCCAGTATCGTGCATCAAACCTGGACTGGCGACTCCTTTCATACATGATATTATACATGTTTCACTGCCATTCTCCCAAATCTCCCCACCCTCTCCCTCTCCCACAGAGTCCATAAGACTGATCTATACATCAGTGTCTCTTTTGCTGTCTCGTACACAGGGTTATTGTTACCATCTTTCTAAATTCCATATATATGCGTTAGTATACTGTATTGGTGTTTTTCTTTCTGGCTTACTTCACTCTGTATAATAGGTTCCAGTTTCATCCATCTCATTAGAACTGATTCAAATGTATTCTTTTTAATGGCTGAGTAATACTCCATTGTGTATATGTACCACAGCTTTCTTATCCATTCATCTGCTGATGGACATCTAGGTTGCTTATTTAAAGTTTTCTAAGGGATGGTATGGGGAGGGAGGAGGGAGCGGGGTTCAGGATGGGGAACACATGTATACATGTGGTGGATTCATGTTGATATATGGCAAAACCAATACAATATTGTAAAGTAATTAACCTCCAATTAAAATAAATAAATTAATATTAAAAATAAAATAAAAATTTCTAAAAAGCTATGGTATATTGTTTTGTAACAGTTTGTAACAAATGAAAAATACAATCTTAGTAATAAGCCCTTATAAAGCAAAAGGCAATTGTGTTAAACTAAACTTTGGGAAAGATGGATTGTTTTATTTATTTTCATAAGGAAAGATATATTGCTTTTAGGTATTACTGGCAAAGAGGTATTTAGGTATTACTTGCTTTTAGGTATTACTGTTCTTTTAAAGTTACAAAGGATTATGAATTGGAACATCAAAATAAGAAATATGTTAAAAGATATTGTTCAATTAAAGCATTAAATTAAAATTAAAAAACAAATGCTAGATGACTCATTTAACTTTTATTTTGACATAGATTCAGAGTTTCAAAAAAGATGCTTTTCTCAGAAATCTATGACATTTGTGAATAAAATTAAAGACAAAATAAATGAAAAGATATATTGTACTCATTCAGTTGAGTTCAGTTCAGTCGCTCAGACGTGTCTGACTCTTTGCGACCCCATGAATGGCAGCACACCAGGCCTCCCTGTCCATCACCAACTCCCGGAGTTTACTCAAACTCATGTCCATTGAGTCGGTGATGCCATCCAGCCATCTCATCCTCTGTCATCCCCTTCTCCTCCTGCCCCCAGTCCTTCCCAGCATCAGGGTCTTTTCCAATGAGTCAACTGTTCACACGAGGTGGTCAAAGTATTGGAGTTTCAGCTTTAGCATCATTCCTTCCAATGAACACCCAGGGCTGATCTCCTTTAGGATCGACTGGTTGGACCTCCTTGCAGTCCAAGGGACTCTCAAGAATCTTCTCCAACACCACAGTTCAAAAGCATCAATTCTTCAGCACTCAGCTTTCTTCACAGTCCAACCCTCACATCCATAAATGACCACTGGAAAAACCATAGCCTTGACTAGATGGACCTTTGTTGGCAAAGCAATATCTCTGCTTTTGAATATGCTATCTAGGTTGGTCATAACTTTCCTTCCAAGGAGTAAGCATCTTTTAATTTCATGGCTGCAATCACCATCTGCAGTGACTTTGGAGCCCCCCAAAATAAACTTAGCCACTGTTTCCTCATCTGTTTCCCATGAAATGATGGGACCAGATGACATGATCTTCGTTTTCTGAATGTTGAGCTTTAAGCCAACTTTTTCACTCTCCTCTTTCACTTTCATCAAGAGGCTCTTTAGTTCCTCTTCATTTTCTGCCATAAGGGTGGTGTCATCTGCATATCTGAGGTTATTGGTATTTCTCCCAGCAATCTTGAGTTCAGCTTGTGCTTCATCCAGCCCAGTGTTTCCAATGATGTACTATGCATATAAGTTAAGTAAGCAGGGTGACAATATACAGCCTTGGCGTACTCCTTTTCCTATTTGGAACCAGTCTTTTGTTCCATGTCCAGTTCTAACTGTTGCTTCCTGACCTGCATAGAGGTTTCTCAAGAGGCAGGTCAGATGGTCTTGTATCCCCATCTCTTTCAGAATTTTCCACAGTGTATTGTGATCACACAGTCAAAAGCTTTGGCATAGTCAATAAAGCAGAAATAGATGTTTTTCTGGAACTCTCTTGCTTTTTTGATGATCTGACAGATTTTGGCAATTTGATCTCTGGTTCCTCTGCTTGTTAAAATAGTTATATTCTCCAAGGCAGTTTACATATTCAGTGTAATTGTTTTCATACAATCATAAGTGTATGTTACTCAAACAAGGACATTCTTTAAAGACCAAAGAACTTCAGTTGAAATCAGCAAATTAACTTTATTATTGGAGCCATAGATCTTACTCTGTGCAGAAGGACATGCTTCCTTGTTAAAATTCAAGTTGCTGTTTCAGTCTTTTAAAGTGAGATTTTCTGTCAGTGTTGATATCAGTGTTCATGTTAGAGTTTCAGAATCAACAGTTCTTTTCAGATTCCTCTTACTCTATGTGTGTGTGTGTGTGTTTGTGTATGTGTGTGTGCATGAGTGTATTTTATACCATTCTGATAGTTGAAAGCTACTTTAATAATCTAAAGAAGATATGATATTTTTTTTACCATGTAAGTTTTTTGAATTGAAGCATTCAAGTAAAAATTCTGCTGTGAAAAAAAAAAAAGAGATTTTAAGTGATCTACAAAACAAAATTTAAACCACTGTTTGCAACTGAATTTATTTCAATCTTATATCTTTCAATATTGCTGTTGTAGTTCAATCATTAACCATGTCCAACCCTTTGTGACCCCATAGACTACAGCACGCCAGGCGTCCCTGTCCTTCATTATCTCCTGGAGTTTGCTCAGACTCACATCCATTGAGTCGATGATGCCATCCAACTATCTCATCCTCTGTCATTCCCTTCTCTTCCTGCCTTCAGTCTTTACAAGCATCAGGGTCTTTTCCAGTGAGTCAGCTCTTCACATCAGTTGGGCAAAATATTGGAACTTCAGCTTCAATATCAATCTTTCCAGTGCATATTCAGCATTATCAGAAGTTATAATTTACAAAATAATAAAAAATAAAATTAGAAAATAAGTGTATCTTCTGTATTAATAATTAACTAATTAACTTTCTAATTAATAAATAATTAACTAACTAATTAATAATTAATTAACTTTCCCTTGGTGGCTCAGATGGTAAAGAATCTGCTGGCAATGTGGGAAATTGGTTTCATCCCTGTATCAGGAAGATCCATGGGAGAAGGGAATGGAACTCATTCCCATATTCTTGCCTGGAAGATTCCTTGGGCAGAGGAGCCTGGAGGGCTACAGTCAATGGAGTCAAAAAGAGTTGGACAGGACTGAGATTAACACTATCACTTTCATTTTTTAAATATTGCAGTGTTAGAAAGCATGCTACTAAAGGTATGATCATGCAGAAAAACTATTTGTTTTTTTTTTTTTTTTTTTTTGCCTCCTAAATGTGAAGGCTTTCAGTTAAAACATAAGTCACTTATTTTATAGTAGAATACACTTTTGCCATAGTTCTCTTCAAAGCATTTTTACTTCCTTGTTCCTCAGGCTGTATATGAGAAGATTTAGCATGGGAATTACCACTATATAGAATATGGAAGGTATTTTATCAGTATCAAGGGAATGGCTTGTTTCTGGTTGCATATACATGAAAATGATCAGACCATAAAATATAGTGATAGAAGTCAAGTGGGAAGCACAAGTAGAAAATGCCTTTTTTCTGCTTTCAGCTGGTTTAATCCTTAGAATGGCAAATAGAATGAATACATAGGAGACAAGGATGATAAAAAGAGAAAAAGACATTGAACCCAGCAAGTGTGAACAGTAACAGCTTTTTTATCTATTTGTAATGGGTTTCATGACAGGCCAGGGCAACCAAGGGGATAGCATCACAGTAAAAGTGATTTATTATGTTTGAATGACAGAAAGATAAGTGGAATGTAAGAACTGCTTGTAGGAGTCCCACAGAAAAGCTATATAGATATGTGCTAACCTCCATCTGAATACAGACCCTTCTGTTCAAACAATGGTATAGAGTAAAGGATTACAAATGGCCACATACCTGTCATAAGCCATGACTGAGAGCATATAAAATTTGCAAACCACAAACATGATAAAGCAAAACAACTGAGTGGCACAAACAAGTAAGGATATTCTTTTAGTTTATTGGAGGAAGTTCACCAGTGTTAGGAGTGACTGAGGAGGTATAGCAAAAATCAACAAAAGCTAGGTGGCTAAGGAAATAATACATAGGTGTGCGAAGCTGAAGACTGACACAAATTAGCATGATTAATCCAAGATTACCCATGATATTAATTAAGCAAATCACTAAAAATATCCCCCAAAGTAGGACCTGAAGCTCAGGACTGTCTGTGAGTCCCAAGAGGATGAATTCAGTTACTTCTAAATTGTTGTGTTTGGCCACAAATTGTGTATAGAAGCATATCATACTTTTATTGCCAGAATACCCATTGCAGATAATCTGTCACTTTGTGGATTAAGGACTTCACTCATGCTTATTTTATGGTGACCATATTGGAAAGATAAATCCTCACTGGTCAATGGGCCATTCTCAGATTTCAGTGCTGCCTGCTTTGGATTTGAAGGGATTTGCTCCAGGTAGGAATTCCAACACACTCAGTAGTCCAGATGTTTGTTAAGAAAAACTGAATGTTTTGAATTAAAATGTAGGATATCATGCACATAAAAATCCAGCATCATAGGTAGTATGCTGCTGCTAAGTCACTTCAGTCGTGTCCGACTCTGTGTGACCCTATAGATGGCAGCTTACCAGGTTCCTTCATCCATGGGATTTTCCAGGCAAGAGTACTGGAGTGGGGTGCCATTGCCTTCTCTGCATAGGTAGTACAGCAGGATAAATATTTCAAGAGTTAAAGAGATGACCATGAATATATTAAGGTTAATATATTAAGAAACAATAGGCATTTCTACTAAAATTAAGACAATTGTGACTCTTACTAAATGTTATTATTAATGTGCTAGCCAATGCAATGAAGGAAAGGGTAAAACAGTTATGTATAAAATATGCTGCTGCTGCTGCTGCTAAGTCACTTCAGTCGTGTCTGACTCTGTGCAACCCCATAGACGGCAGCCCACCAGGCTCCCACTTCCCTGGGATTCTCCAGGCAAGAACACTGGAGTGGGTTGCCATTTCCTTCTCCAATGAATGAAAGTGAAAAGTGAAAGTGAAGTTGCTCAGTCATGTCCGACTCTTAGCAACCCCATGGAATGCAGCCCACCAGGCTCCTCCATACATGGGATTTTTCAGGCAAGAGTACTGGACTGGGGTGCCATTGCCTTCTCCAGTATAAAGTATGAAAGTGTATCTAGATCAATATGTTTATTGAAAAGGTAATGGATTTTTTTTTATGATTGTAACAATGTCTTCTATCGTAGTGCTGCGTAAAGAAAATTATAACATAATTTCACAAAAAATGTGAAACTTCAATGAAATGTGAAAACATAGTTATCACAATTCCACTTCATATGATAAACAAAACATTTAAACATAAAGCTTAATTTAACATTGAGCTGAGCAATATTAAATTGCTATATTCATCTTATATATTCATGTTATTTATGTTTAAGTCCAATAAATTCATCAGTTCAGTTCAGTTCAGTCACTCAGTTGTGTCGGACTCTTTGTGACCCCATGAATCACAGCATGCCAGGCCTCCCTGTGCATCACCATTTCCAGGAGTTACTCAAATTCATGTCCATCGAGTCGGTGATGCCATCCAGCCATCTCATCCTCTGTCGTCCCCTTTTCCTCCTGCCCCCCAATCCCTCCCAGCATCAGAGTCTTTTCCAATGAGTCAGCTCTTCGCATGAGGTGGCCAAAGTACTGGAGTTTCAGCTTTAGCATCATTCCTTCCAAAGAAATCCCAGGGCTGATCTCCTTTAAAATGGATTGGTTGGATCCCCTTGCAGTCCAAGGGACTCACAAGAGTCTTCTCCAATACCACAGTTTGAAAGCATCAATTCTTTGGCGCTCAGCTTTCTTTATAGTCAAACTCTCGCATCCATACATGACCACTGGAAAAACCATAGTCTTGACTTGATGGACCTTTGTTGGCAAAGTAATGTCTCTGCTTTTCAATATGCTATCTAGGTTGGTCATAACTTTTCTTCCAAGGAGTAAGTGTCTTTTAATTTCATGGCTGCAATCACCATCTGCAGTGATTTTGGAGCCCCCCCCAAATAAAGTCTGACACAGTCTCCACTGTTTCTCCATCTATTTCCCATGTAGTGATGCGACCAGATGCCATGATCTTAGTTTTCTGAATGTTGAGCTTTAAGCCAACTTTTTCACTCTCCTCTTTCACTTTCATCAAGAGGCTCTTTAGTTCCTCTTCACTTTCTGCCGTAGGGGTGGTATCATCTGCATATCTGAGGTTATTGATATTTCTCCTGGCAATCTTGATTCCAGCTTTTGCTTCCTCCAGCCCAGCATTTCTCATGATGTACTCTGCATATAAGTTAAATAAACAGGGTGACAATATACAGCTTTGACGTACTCCTTTTCCTATTTGGAACAAGTCTGTTGTTCCATGTCCAGTTCTAACTGTTGCTTCCTGACCTGCATACACATTTCTCAAGAGACAGATCAGGTGGTCTGGTATTCCCATCTCTTTGAGAATTTCCCACAGTTTATTGTGATCCACACAGTCAAAGGCTTTGGCATAGTCAATAAAGCAAAAATAGATGTTTTTCTGGAACTCTCTTGCTTTTTCCATGATCCAGCAGATGTTGGCAATTTGATCTCTGGTTCCTCTGCTTTTTCTTGTGGGGAGCTGCCCGTGAGAACGGGGTCCTTTGTCTGAAGGACACAGCTCTGGGAGCTGCCTCAGTCCTTGAGGGTTTGCTTGCAAACATAGCTCTCTGTCCCGCCACCCCAGAGATTAGGCGCTTATTTACTGCAGACACCTGGAGTTCTGTGCAAACTTCTCATGCACAGAGAAATGTTATCTGGTGTAAGAAATAATAACAGGGTGCCATTCCCATGCTCTCAAGATTTCTTGTGACTGTTTGTAAGATGTATAGGTCAACCAAGAAAAAATGTCAACTGTCTTGTCTTTCTCACGCTCTCCTGTATAAATATAAGATGCTGAATAAAGTCGGTGTCAGAGCGCTCCCCTTTGTGGAGACGTGTCTGAACCTCTTGACCCCATCTTTGTTGTAGTCTCTTGCTGTAGTTTCCTTTCTCAGCTCCTCCGTGCATGTTCTTGGGATGTGATTGACTTTGCCGGCTGGCACCAGCAGGTGGCGCCTGAACAGGGACCCAGGAATCGGAGCATGATGACAGCTGCTGCCCGCCAAGATTGAGGTAAGTGACAAAAAATTCCTAATTAATTAAAGTAAAGGACAGGGAGTGTTATTGTCGAGAGTAATAAATCATGGGACAAGACAATAGCCGCCAGTTATTTGTACATATGTTGAAAACTATGTTAAAAGGTAGGGGAATTCATGTAAATAAGTTATAGCTAGAGAAGTTTTTACTTTTTATAAAAGAAGTTTCTCCTTGGTTTCCAGAGAAAAAAACAGTTAGTCTGGAAACTTGGAAAAAAGTAGGAAAACAATTACAGACGTATTATTCCTTACATGGTCCCAATCGTGTCCCTGTGGATGCTTTCTCTTTGTGGACTCTCAGAAGAGACTGTCTGGGGGGAGGAGCTAAGATGGCGGAGGAGTAGGATGGGGAGAACACTTTCTCTCCCACAAATTCATCAAAAGAACATTTAAACGCTGAGTAAATTCCACAAAACAACTTCTGAATGCTGGCAGAGGACATCAGGCACCCAGAAAAGCAACCCAAGTCTTCGAAAGGAGAGAGAAGAAATACAGCTCCACCCAACAGAACACCGACACAAGCTTCCCTAACCAAGAAACCTTGACAAGCCACCTCTACAAACCCACACAGAACGAGGAAATGCCACAATAAAGAGAACCCCACAAACTGCCAGAATACAGAAAGGACACCCCAAACTCAGCAGTTTAAACAAGATGAAGAGACAGAGGAATACCCAGCAGATAAAGGAACAGGATAAATGCCCACCAAACCAAACAAAAGAGAAAGAGATAGGGAATCTACTTGATAAAGAATTCTGAATAATGATAGTGAAATTGATCCAAAATCTTGAAATCAAAATGGAATCACAGATAAATAGCCTGGAGACAAGGATTGAGAAGATGCAAGAAAGGTTTAACAAGGACCTAGAAGAAATAAAAGAGAGTCAATATATAATGAATAATGCAATAAATGAAATTAAAAACACTCTGGAGGCAACAAATAGTAGAATAACAGAGGCAGAAGATAGGATTAGTGAATTAGAAAATAGAATGGTAGAAATAAATGAACCAGAGAGGATAAAAGAAAAACGAATTAAAAGAAATGAGGACAATCTCAGAGACCTCCAGGACAATATTAAACGCTACAACATTCGAATCATAGGGATCCCAGAAGGAGAAGACAAAAAGAAAGACCATGAGAAAATACTTTAGGAGATAATAGTTGAAAACTTCCCTAAAATGGGGAAAGAAATAATCACCCAAGTCCAAGAAACCCAGAGAGTCCCAAACAGGATAAACCCAAAGTGAAACACCCCAAGATACATATTAATCAAATTAACAAAGATCAAACACAAAGAACAAATATTAAAAGCAGCAAGGGAAAAACAACAAATAACACACAAGGGAATTCCCATAAGGATAACAGCTGATCTTTCAACAGAAACTCTTCAAGCCAGGAGGGAATGGCAAGACATACTTAAAGTGATGAAAGAAAATAACCTACAGCCCAGATTATTGTACCCAGCAAGGATCTCATTCAAATATGAAGGATAAATCAAAAGCTTTTCAGACAAACAAAAGCTGAGAGAATTCAGCACCATCAAACCAGCTCTCCAACAAATACTAAAGGATATTCTCTAGACAGGAAACACAAAAACCGTGTATAAACTCGAACCCAAAACAATAAAATAAATGGCAACAGGATCATACTTATCAGTAATTACCTTAAACGTAAATGGGTTGAATGCCCCAACCAAAAGACAAAGACTGGCTGAATGGATACAAAAACAAGACCCCTACATATGTTGTCTACAAGAGACCCACCTCAAAACAGGGGACACATACAGACTGAAAGTGAAGGGCTGGGAAAATATTTTCCATGCAAATAGGGACCAAAAGAAAGCAGGAGTAGCAATACTTATATCAGATAAAATAGACTTTAAAACAAAGGCTGTGAAAAGAGACAAAGAAGGTCACTACATAATGATCAAAGGATCAATCCAAGAAGAAGATATAATAATTATAAATATATATGCACCCAACATGGGAGTGCCACAATATGTAAGACAAATGCTAACAAGTATGAAAGGAGAATTAACAATAACACAATAATAGTGGGAGACTTTAATAACCCACTCACACCTATGGATAGTTCAACTAAACAGAAAAGTAACAAGGAAACACAAACTTTAAACCATACAATAGACCAGTTAGACCTAATTGATATCTATAGGACATTTCATCCCAAAACAATGAATTTCACATTTTTCTCAAGTGCACATGGAACCTTCTCCAGGATAGATCACATCCTGGGCCATAAATCTAGCCTTGGTAATTTCAAAAAAATTGAAATCATTCCAAGCATCTTTTCTGACCACAATGCAGTAAGATTAGATCTCAATTACAGGAGAAAAACTATTAAAAATTCCAACATATGGAGGCTGAACAACACGCTGCTGAATAACCAACAAATCACAGAAGAAATCAAAAAGGAAAACAAAATTTGCATAGAAACTAATGAAAATGAAAACACAACAACCCAAAACCTATGGGACACTTTAAAAGCAGTCCTAAGGGGAAAGTCCATAGCAATACAGGCATACCTCAAGAAACAAGAAAAAAGTCAAATAAATAACCTAACCCTACACCTGAAGCAACTAGAAAAGGAACAAATGAAGAACCCCAGGGTTAGTAGAAGGAAAGAAATCTTAAAAATTAGGGCAGAAAGAAATGCAAAAGAAACAAAAGAGACCATAGCAAAAATCAACAAAGCCAAAAGCTTGTTCTTTGAAAGGATAAATAAAATTGACAAACCTTTAGCCAGACTCATCAAGAAACAAAGGGAGAAAAATCAAATCAATAAAATTAGAAATGAAAATGGAGAGATCACAACAGACAACACAGAAATACAAAGGATCATAAGAGACTACTATCAACAATTATATGCCAATAAAATGGACAACATGGAAGAAATGGGCAAATTCTTAGAAAAGTACAACTTTCCAAAACTGGACCAGGAAGAAATAGAAAATCTTACCAGACCCATCACAAGCACGGAAATTGAAAATGTAATCAAAAATCTTTTAGCAAACAAAAGCCCAGGTCCAGACGGCTTCACAGCTGAATTCTACCAAAAATTTAGAGAAGAGCTAACACCTATTCTACTCAAACTCTTCCAGAAAATTGCAGAGGAAGGTAAACTTCCAAACTCATTCTATGAGGCCACCATCACCCTAATACCAAAACCTGACAAAGATCCCACAAAAAAAGAAAATTACAGGCCAATATCACTGATGAACATAGATGCAAAAATCCTTAACAAAATTCTAGCAATCAGAATCCAACAACACATTAAAAAGATCATACACCATGACCAAGTGGGCTTTATCCCAGGGATGCAAGGATTCTTCAATACCCGCAAGTCAATCAATGTAATACACCACATTAAGAAATTGAAAAATAAAAACCATATGATTATCTCAATAGATGCAGAGAAAGCCTTTGACAAAATTCAACATCCATTTATGATAAAAACTCTCCAGAAAGCAGGAATAGAAGGAACATACCTCAACATAATAAAAGCTACATATGACAACCCCACAGCAAACATTATCCTCAATGGTGAAAAATTGAAAGCATTTCCTCTAAAATCAGGAACAAGACAAGTGTGCCCACTTTCACCATTACTATTCAACATAGTTTTGGAAGTTTTGGCCACAGCAATTAGAGCAGAAAAAGAAATAAAAGGAATCCAAATTGGAAAAGAAGAAGTAAAACTCTCACTATTTGCAGATGACATGATCCTCTACATAGAAAACCCTAAAGACTCCACCAGAAAATTACTAGAACTAATCAATGATTATAGTAAAGTTGCAGGATATAAAATCAACACACAGAAATCCCTTGCATTCCTATACACTAATAATGAGAAAACAGAAAGAGAAATTAAGGAAACAATTCCATTCACCATTGCAATGGAAAGAATAAAATACTTAGGAATATATCTACCTAAAGAAACTAAAGACCTATATATAGAAAACTATAAAACACTGGTGAAAGAAATCAAAGAGGACACTAATAGATGGAGAAATATACCATGTTCATGGATTGGAAGAATCAATATAGTGAAAATGAGTATACTACCCAAAGCAATCTATAGATTCAATGCAATCCCTATTAAACTACCAATGGTATTTTTCACAGACCTAGAACAAATAATTTCACAATTTGTATGGAAATACAAAAAACCTCGAATAGCCAAATCGATCTTGAGAAAGAAGAGTGGAACTGGAGGAACCAACCTGCCTGACTTCAGGCTCTACTACAAAGCCACAGTCATCAAGACAGTATGGTACTAGCACAAAGACAGAAATATAGATCAGTGGAACAAAATAGAAAGCCCCGAGATAAATCCACGCACATATGGACACCTTATTTTTGACAAAGGAGGCAAGAATATACAATGGATTAAAGACAATCTCTTTAACAAGTGGTGCTGGGAAATCTGGTCAACCACTTGTAAAAGAATGAAACTAGAACACTTTCTAACACCATACACAAAAATAAACTCAAAATGGATTAAAGATCTAAATGTAAGACCAGAAACTATAAAACTCCTAGAGGAGAATATAGGCAAAACACTCTCTGACATACATCACAGCAGGATCCTCTATGACCCACCTCCCAGAATACTGGGAATAAAAGCAAAAATAAACAAATGGGACCTAATTAAACTTAAAAGCTTCTGCACAACAAAGGAAACTATTAGCAAGGTGAAAAGGCAGCCTTCAGAATGGGAGAAAATAATAGCAAATGAAGCAACTGACAAACAACTAATCTCCAAAATATACAAGCAACTCCTACAGCTCAACTCCAGAAAAATAAATGACCCAATCAAAAAATGGGCCAAAGAACTAAATAGACATTTCTCCAAAGAAGACATACAGATGGCTAGCAAACACATGAAAAGATGCTCAACATCACTCATTATCAGAGAAATGCAAATCAAAACCACTATGAGGTACCATTTCACGCCAGTCAGAATGGCTGCGATCCAAAAGTCTACAAGCAATAAATGCTGGAGAGGGTGTGGAGAAAAGGGAACCCTCTTACACTGTTGGTGGGAATGCAAACTAGTACAGCCACAATGGAGAACAGTGTGGAGATTCCTTAAAAAACTGGAAATAGAACTGCCTTATGATCCAGCAATCCCACTGCTGGGCATACACATTGAGGAAACCAGAAGGGAAAGAGACACGTGTACCCCAATGTTCATTGCAGCACTGTTTGTAATAGCCAGGACATGGAAGCAACCTAGATGCCCATCAGCAGATGAATGGATAAGAAAGGTGTGGTACATATACACAATGGATTATTACTCAGCCATTAAAAAGAATACATTTGAATCAGTTCTAGTGAGGTGGATGAAACTGGAGCCTATTATACAGAGTGAAGTAAGCCAGAAAGAAAAACACCAATACAGTATACTAATGCATATATATGGGATTTAGAAAGATGGTAACAATAACCCTGTATACGAGACAGCAAAAGAGACACTGATGTATAGATCAGTCTTATGGACTCTGTGGGAGAGGGAGAGGGTGGGGAGATTTGGGAGAATGGCAGTGAAACATGTATAATATCATGTATGAAAGGAGTCGCCAGTCCAGGTTTGATGCACGATACTGGATGCTTGGGGCTGGTGCACTGGGACGACCCAGAGGGAGGGAATGGGGAGGGAGGAGGGAGGAGGGTTCAGGATGGGGAGCACGGGTATACCTGTGGCGGATTCATTTCGATGTTTGGCAAAACTAATACAATATTGTAAAGTTTAAAAATAAAATAAAATTAAAAAAAAAAAAAAAAGAGAGAGAGAGACTGTCTGGATCCTGAACATGAGGGACATAAAATTCAAACGGCTCTCAGGGATTCCACAAAACCCGAAGTTGCAGAGCCTTCCGCCCCTCCGCCTGAGGTGCTTTATGCTGTGCCTGAGGGAACAGCTTGTAAGGCTGGAGGGAGTGATGATGTGTTAAGCTCTGATGAACAGAAAGAGTTAAATGAACAAGCAACTCAGTACCATAGAGAGGATATGCCTTGGGAGATGATGGTTAACATACAATCCCCCTCGGAAAAGGGGGAAATTAAAACATTCAGGGCTTTCCGAAAAACAGCTGGAAAATTTAATTCAAAAGATTGTTATACCAGTAAAAAAGGATGCACAGGGAGACTCCCACTCCAGCCAGCCTGTGCCTCCAGCATATCCTCCCTCGGTTCTTGCTGGGCTCGATCCACCTCCACCTTTCGTAGAACCGTGAGAGCTTATATCTATCCCTGCTTTTTTGCCCAGTGAAAACATAAAAATTAGAAGTGAGATATTATTATCTCCTCTTCAACAAGCGATTAAGCGAGCTACTGAAGAAGGAGAACATATTCCCGGGTTTTCAGGAATCTATCCAGTATTTGAAAATGCTGAACAACAGAGGTATTATAAACCGCTACCCTTTGAACAACTAAAAGAATTAAAAATGGCTTGTGCACAATACGGCCCGACTGCGCTGTTTACTCAGACTATTATAGAGGCTTTAAGAAATCAAAATCTGCCACCTAATGATTAAAAACAGGTTGCTCGGGCTTGTTTATCTGGAAGAGATTATTTATTATTGAAATCTGAGTTTGCTGAACAGTGTGGGATCACAGCCGATATCAATCGACAACAGGGGCTAAACACCACTTATGAAATGATGGTGGAAGAGGGAGATTATCGAGACATTAATAATCAACTTAATTATTTGCCTGGAGCCTATCCTCAGATTAGTACTGCGGCTCTACAAAACATGGAAAAAACTTCCAAATTCTGATAAAAAGACCAAAGATTTATCTAAAATTCGCCAGGGGCCAGATAAACCATATCAGGATTTTGTTGCCCGCCTGCTTGAGACAATTAGTAAAATGATAGGCGATGAGCAGGCGGGAATGGTGTTGGCTAAATTGGGTTATTGCCTTAGCTGGTTTTAGTGGACGGCTTGATAATCATTATCCCTCAGATAAAATTTTGCAATTTGCTCACTATCACCAATTTCTCTTCCCCAAAATCCGTTGTTTCTCAGCCCCTTGCCGATGCCCTAACTGTATTTACTGATGGCTCTTCTAATGGAATAGCTAGTTTGATTATATAGGACAATACTGCCGCCTGGCATACTAATTATAAGTCTGCTCAAAAAGTAAAACTATTTGCCGTTTTTCAGGCTCTATTACAAATTTCTGCTCCGTTTAATTTATATTCTGACAGTCTATATATCATAAGAGCCTTAAACACTATTGAGACTGTTCCATTTATTGGTACCCTAAATTCTACTATCCAAACTCGTTTTCGTGATATACATTTAATTTGCTCCAAAGTTAATAAATGCTATTTTGGTCATATTCGTGCTCACTCTGGACTTCCTGGACCTTTAACACAAGACAATGCTTTGGCTGACAAAGCTACACGTATGATATTTCCTTCATTGGAACAAATGGCAAAAACTTCCCACAGCTTACACCATCAAAACAGTAATAGCTTAAGACTTCAATTTGATATTACCCAGGAAGCTGCCAGACAGATTGTTAAACAATGTCAAACATGTCCTCAATTTTTTAACGCCCCCCATTATAGAGTTAATCCTCAAAAATTGTTGCCAAACGATATATGGCAAATAGATGTTACCCATATTCCTAAATTTGGTAAACAAAAATTTGTTCATGTTACTATTGACACCTTCTCCAGTTTTTTACATGCCTCTCTACAATCCAGAAAAGCTAACAAACATTGTATAGCTCATTACATTAAATGTTTTGCTGTTATGGAAACCCCTAAGACCATAAAAACAGACAATGGTCCAGGATACATTGAAAAAAAATTTCAACTATTTTGTACACAATTGTCTATCTCACATAAAACAGGTATCCCTTATAATCCTCAAGGTCAAGGAATTATTAAATGGGCACATCAAACTCTCAAACATCAATTACAAAAACTAAAGAAGGGGGAATTGTATCCCAATACCCCCTCCAACTCTCTAAACCATGCTTTACTTGTTCTAAATTTTTTACAATTGAATATAAGTGGCCATTCAACAGCACAGCGATTTTGGAACTTTGATGCACAAACAATAAGACCTAAAGTCTTTTAGAAAGATCCACTTGTGGGAAAAATGGTATGGACCAGATCCTGTACTAATCTGGGGACAAGGGCATGTTTGTGTTTTCCCACAGGATGCTGAAGCACCGCACTGGCTGCCAGAAAGGTTGGTACGCATGGCGGAGATGATCTCTAGTAAACCAGATGAGGAGATTGACGATTCAAGAACATGATGAATTACCATCTCAGCAACAACTTCAGACATTGATGCGAGAGGCACAAAATCATGTTGCTGTACAGGGTGATTCGATATCGCCTTTAAGCTTCCTGATAACCTTATTAATTATCTTAAATCAGATTAATACTGCAAGTTCTGAAAAATATTCAAATGCTTACTGGGCTTATTTTCCTGACCCTCCCCTTCTCCAACCGGTGGGCTGGGAGGGTCAGTCCATAACTGTTTTATTTCTTGCACCTTGTTTAATTAAAAAACTGATTGATAATCTATGGATGATAAAGGCTTCCATCTATTAAAATGCTCTGCGGTTAAAAGAACATAAGCGTGTGCCTATATAAAAAGAAAGGGGGAGATGCGGGGAGCTGCCCGTGAGAACGGGATCCTTTGTCTGAAGGACACAGCTCTGGGAGCTGCCTCAGTCCTTGAGGGTTTGCTTGCAAACATAGCTCTCTGTCCCGCCACCCCAGAGATTAGGCGCTTATTTACTGCAGACACCTGGAGTTCTGTGCAAACTTCTCATGCACAGAGAAATGTTATCTGGTGTAAGAAATAATAACAGGGTGCCATTCCCATGCTCTCAAGATTTCTTGTGACTGTTTGTAAGATGTATAGGTCAACCAAGAAAAAATGTCAACTGTCTTGTCTTTCTCACGCTCTCCCATATAAATATAAGATGCTGAATAAAGTCGGTGTCAGACCGCTCCCCTTTGTGGAGACGTGTCTGAACCTCTCGACCCCATCTTTGTTGTAGTCTCTTGCTGTAGTTTCCTTTCTCAGCCCCGCCGTGCATGTTCTCGGGACCTGATCGACTTTGCTGGCTGGCACCGGCATTTTCTAAAACCAGCTTGAACATCTGGAAGTTCACGGTTCATGTATTGGTGAAGTCTGGCTTGGAGAATTTTGAGCATTACTTGACTAGCGTGTGAGATGAGTGCAATTGTTCATAGTATCACATTATTTTTGGTACTATGACATTTAGAAAAGAACTTTATCTATAGTTGATCTCATCACAATAGATTTAGTATTTGTTATTAGTTTCACTTTCACACTGTTGAAGAGATGGCGGCATACTTAAGTTTCTGAGATGTTTTGACTCCTAAAAGGTCAGACCTAGCATTCAGATTCGGGCTTTTAGACACCAGGGAATCTATGATCTTTAATTGAAGAGCTGTGTCATGGTAAAAACTGCATCTTGCCAAGACAGGACGGTGTGAATTCAAAGACATTAATGACAGGTTTTGAGGATATGTAACACTGAAATGTTCAAATAGTAGGTAAATATGTTCAAAGAAAAGACAAAAAAAAAACTTTAGAGAACGGTGTATTAAGTCAACCCTGTATCTCTGTGATTCACCAAAATATATACTGTATTTCCTTTCCATGGTTATGTTTAAATGGCATACACACACACACACACATGCACACACATAGACTTCTTCACAGGTGGCCCTACTGGTAAAGAATATGCCTGCCAATTCAGGAGATGGAGGAAATACAGATTCGATTACTTGGTCAGGAAGATCCACTGGAATAGGAAATGACAACCCACTCTAGTACTCTTGCCAGGATAGTTCCATGCACAGAGCAGCCTGGTTGGCTACTTTCTATTGGGTCACAAAGAGTTAGACAGAACTGAGTGCCTGAGCGTGTGCACACACACACACACACAAACACATTAATATATATTAAAATTTTATGCAAATTACAATCTCAAAACCATTTTCTGTGAAATTGAAACTGCAAAATTATCATTACGCTTATCTGAAATTATATATCCATATCTGTATATCTATATCTGTCTAGCTATCTATATCATAGTTATCTGTTGTATATGTTAATCTTCATTTATAAATTGACCTCTCAAGGTTAGTGTAGTTGAGACTAGAACTCAAGTCTTTAGCAAGAGAGATGATATGCAAATGCTTATGATTTTATTATTACTCTTTTGTGTGTTCAATATTTTAGAAGACTTCACATTTTGTAATACTGTCCTTATTTAATTGACAAATAAGCTACAGGAAGACCACACACAGTTCAAGTCCATCCTTTGATTACAAGGCATGTGTTCTTTTCCAAGCTAGGCTGTATTGCCTAGTGTGTCATCATATTATAAACTATACCTTATCCAGTGGTGACCAACTAACCTGAGATCTGCCCAGTATAGCTGCATAGGATCCTTGCTACTGGAAAATGATCTATGATGCTTCAATTATTTTATGTATATTAATTTAGAATATATGATACACCTGGGATTCTATTCTTGAGTTATACCTTTTTTAGATACTTTGAAAAAATATAACAAGGTCTCATAGGCTTTAAAAAATGGAGTTCACTTAAAAATTAGTCTTCAGAGATCAGACCAGATGCCAGGCCACGTTAAATCAGTGACTCAGGTAAACTTAGGATTTGGTATTATTCTCCTCAATAAAGACAATTTGAAAAAACAATAAAGACAATTTGTTAAATGTATAAATATGGAGTAGTTTTATTAATTCATTCATTAATTTAAAATTATTTTTATTGAAGTATACTTGATTTATGGAACAGTTTTATAAAGCTTCCCTTGTGGCTCAGCTGGTAAAGAATCTGCCCACAATGCAGGAGACCTAGGTTCAATCCCTGGGTTGGGAACATCCCCTGGAGAAGGGAAGGCTATCCACTCCAGAATTCTGGCCTGGAGAATTCCATGGACTGTATAGTCCATGGGGCCTCAAAGAGTTGGACACGACTGAGTGACCCTCACTTTCACTTTTCACTAATCAATGGAAAGTTTAAAGATAAAACTGATCTTTGTGAGAGTATTAAATAACTATGAGAAATCCCTCTACATTATGTTTTGAGGCTTCCCTGTAGCTCAGATAATAAAGCGTCTGCTTGTAGTGTGGGAGACCTGGGTTCAATCCCTGGGTTGGGAAGATCCCCTGGAGAAGGAAATGACTACTCACTCCAGTACTCTTATCTGAAAAATTCCATGGACTGAGGAGCCTGATATGCTACAGTCCTTGAGGTCACAAAGAGTTGGACATGAGTGAGTGACTTCACTTTCACTTCACTTGATAATGTTATATTTTTCTGAGATACTAGCAAATCAGGGAAAGAAGTGCAATGTGCATCTTTGCTGTTCATATGGGATATGGTTAATGGAACTGGAGAATCCTGACCCAGGGATTTTGAAGTGGTGGAAAGGTGAAACCTTTGTCCTATATCTAGTTACATATCCAGATAATGGTTTGTTATGCAATTATTCATTTGAGAAATTTTAAAAAAGTGGTATAAATTCTTATGGAACAAAGAATTATTTTTTAATATAATTTCATTTGAAAATGAGAGAATTGGCAAAAATTCTAATGGACACTTTTATATCTGAAATCTCATTCTAATTGAAAATCTTTAGAAAATTTTATTACACAATGAACAGACATGTAGAAATCCAGTATTAAGAATAGGCATTTTGGTAGCTTAAGAGAAAAAAATCAGACTGTGAGGAAAATTCCATTTTTATTCATTCAAGTTACTTTCTTAATTTCATGAACATAAAAGCCTGGTTTCTATTCATGATAACTTTTTTCAGGGCATCTTTCACCTACTTATTCCTAAGGCTGTAGATTAAAGGGTTCAACATGGGAAAGATCACTGTATACAAGACAGAGGCCAAATTATCTGTGTCAATGGAATGATTAGAACTTGATTGTAAGTATATAAAGATGAGCGTCCCATAGAATATGGTGACTGCCAGCATGTGGGAACCACAGGTGGAAAAAGCCTTGCATCTGCCTTCAGTGGAGTGCATCTTCAGGATGGCAGAAATAATGTACATGTAGGAGACAAAGACAACCAGAAGAGAAAAAATGAACATGAGGCCAGCACAGGCAAAAATCCATAGCTACTTGGAGTGAGTGTCTGAGCAAGTGAGCCTGAGAAGAGGCATGTCATCACAATAGAAAGAAATGATTGATGATATTGGAATGGCAGTAGGAGAGGCAAAAGGTGAGGATGGTATGAAATAGAGCAACCAGGAATCTGTAGTTATAGGGGCCAGCTACAAGCTGAATGCAGATGCCTGGGGACATTACAACCATATAAAGGAGAGGGTTACAAATGGCCACATACCAGTCGTAGGCCATGGAAGCCAGTAGCAAACACTTGGCAGTCATGAAGGCCAGTCATGGGCCATGTGAAGCCCAGCTGGCACCACATCCATTGAAAGAGATAACATTTTGTTTGTACAAAAAATTCCCCAGCATTTTGGGTGTAATGACAGAAGAATAACAGAAATCAACAAAAGCCAAGTTATTAAGAAAGAAGTACATTGGTGTGTTGAGCCTTGAATCTGTTCTGATGACTAAGATCAGACCTAGGTTGCCTGCTATTGTGAAGAAGTAGATGGATAAGAACAGGACAAAGAGGGGCATCTTCAACTCCTGAGGATCTGTGAGGCCCACAGAAACAAATTCTGTTACCTGGATGCAATTTATCTGGATTATGTGTCTTTAGTATGTCTGGATGAAGAGACGATAATGAAATCCAACTTAATTAAATTCAAGTCTTATTATCCTTTAAAGCAATTGGTATTATCAACATGGAAATGATAACAGTAAAAGTGCTACCATCTTTGAGTCTGGCAATGGGATAAAGAGTAAATTGAGATATTTTATAGTCCAGGCATATTTCTCTCCCCCAAATCAAATGCATTTTATGAAATTAACAGCTGTAGATAGGATTCAGCCCACATTGAATCTGTGCTCAAAGCTAATATGTTATTTGGAGAAGGCAATGGCAACCCACTCTAGTACTCTTGCCTGAAAAATCCCATGGAAGGAGGAGCCTGGTAGGCTTCACTCCATGGAGTCGCGAAGAGTCAGACACGACTGAGCGACTTCACTTTCACTTTTCACTTTCACGCATTGGAGGAGGAAATGGCAACCCACTCCAGTGTTCTTGCCTGGAGAATCCCAGGGACAGCAGAACCTGGTGGGCTGCTGTCTATGGGATCTCACAGAGTCGAACACGACTGAAATGACTTAGCAGCAGCATTATGTTATTTAAAATTTAACGTTATTTTTTCAAAACATTAAAGCCATTGCTTTTATTAAAAATATTCTAACATTAATAATATAAAAGAAAATGAACCCCCTGCAGTGACATCATTCTGACAGATTTGCATATATAATACAAACTCCACATTCTGCAGTGCTGACAGAGCAATGAACAGCATGCTCTAGCCATCTATTCTATAATCACTACTTATTGCAGAGAGGCCACCGTGGATTGCTCCATAATCTTTACAAATCTGTTAATGATGCAAATGCTGAAAATGGGCAACTTTATGAGACTATAACCCACATCATGGGTTGTTATTTTTTTAAATATAATATAATATATTTTTTTTTTTTGGCTGCTCTGGACTTCCTCAGTGCACTCAGGCATTCTCAGCTTTCAGTGACCAGGGCTACTCCTCTGTGTGGCACCCAGGCTTCTCATTTTGCTGGCTTTCCTTGTTGCAGAGCACAGGCTCAGTAGTTGTGTCACATGGGCTTAGTTGTCCCACAGCATGTGGGCTCTTCCTGGACCAGGTATCAAACAGGTCCAGGAATGTCCCCTGCATTGGCAGGTGAATTCTTAACCACTTAAATATGAGAGAAGTCCTACTTTGCTTCTTATATGCCCATTTTATATGCAGGGAAGAGACACTGAGAGACAAAGCAACTGAAGTACGCTCAGACAGCCTGTCTGTAGCACAGGGGGTTTCAAACTTGTGTTTTTTTGATGCAGGAGCTCACCCACTATTACATAACTAACAAAGACCTACCTTATAATGCAGGGTAGTCTACGCAATACTCCAAAATGGCCTATATAGAAAAGAATCTACAAAAGATTGAATATATGTATATGTATAACAGCGGAAATTACAATATTGTAAATCAATAAAAATTATACTCCAATAAAAATTAAAGAGTAAATGCAAAATTTCTATTTGATTTCACTTATTCTATCTATAAGAAAAAAAGTACAATGGAGTCTCAGTAATGAACAGTTGATTTTCTAATAAGAGACAACTGTTGAAAAGTGCCATTTCATTGAGATTTATGCCAAGCACAGCACAGCAGGAAGAACCCTGAATGAAACTGGGAGATCTTTATCTGAATGCTCTGTCACCCTCAAAATACATTAATTTTAGCACATCAAAAATTCAATTTGTTACTCATTTTCCTAATTTAAAGTGGTGCCTATTTTATCAAAATCAAAAATATTTTTTAAGTGTGCGTGTGTGGGTGTTTCTACAACTTTCTATGGGAAGAGGATAATTTTTGATGGTATTGATCATTACATGAAGTGAGTCAGCAGAGTGTTTAAAAGCCTAGTTAGTGGTCCCACAAATAGATAAATTCCACTTTGAAATAGTTAAGCAAGTATTTGATTGGAAGTTTTGTTTACTATTTCCAAGACATCAGCTAAGACTTCACTGTTTAGCAGTTAGAAAGTGCTTCAGTATGCCATTGTATTTTATCTTAAAGGTAGAGCATGCATATATTTGACAATATATTTGAAATTATATTATATATTATCTTTTATGATCTATCCCATGATAGTTTATATCCATATTCCAGTCACATCTCTTTTGTTGCAGTCAACACACAGAATAATTATTTTTCAACCCTCAATTACAGTATGACTTTCCATTTTCCCCTACTTCTTATGTGTTTTATCCTATGCTTATCTCTACCAGGTGAATGATAATTAAACAGTTGGAAGAAAAGCTTCTATTTATTCTTCAAAGCCTATCAAAACTCAACCTTTCCTAAAAAGAGACTTCTTTAAATTCCAGTTCCTCTGTTACTTACCCGTTTTCATTTTTGTGTTCTGGAAACGTTTTATACATCATTTATTTACATATCATTTATGATTTCCATCTGTTTCCATATTTCTTCTTTTGATAGATTGTCAACTCCAGGGGTGGGAGCCATGAATTTTTAATTCATTTCTTAATATAGCCCCTTCTACATTCTTGGTGATAATGAATTAAATATTAATTTTTGTCATACTATTTCAATTTATGCCCCAATTCATAATTCATACTTTTATTTGTATCAAATATATTAAGGGTCACAATGATGATTTAATTTTAATGTGCTCATCTCTCATTCTGGGTAAAATGACTAGATTTGCTAAAATGGAAAAGAGACTTTTGACATAGTTTATAATCTAATCAGTTAAGTGCCTAACTTGTCTAAATGTTTGAATAGATTCTATCTCAGAGATTTCAAGTTTTTTTCACTCCTACCTACTAAAAATGCATTTTATATAATACCACATGTCTACATAACTGAAATAAGATTAGAGGGAATATTATTTTCCCTTGTTTTGAAAATGTCATCCAAAATATTTTATTCTAAAATATATTCTATTCCAATTCATTTTAAAACTGTTCATCTGTATCCCAATTTTTAAATATACTCTTTTAAACTATACCTGGGCAGATTGTTTTCCTATTTCTTCTCCAAATAAGTCTAGGCAGCAGCAAACTGAAAGGTTTCATCACTGACATATCCTAAGGGATCTTTCATACTTAGAGCATGATGCAAGTAAAATAATCAGAAAGCTTAGAGCCCACACCCCAAAGGGATCCCAAGGCAGGCTGGAGATCAATTAGCATTATTATTCATTTTGAAGAACTTCAGGTCTACAATTTTGCCTATGATATTATTGCCCTAAGATTTTCTAGTTTTTAAATTGCTCTTAATTATTTGTTGTTTTAATTGTTATGTGGTTGTTTTTGTTCAACAAAAGGATTTAAATCTATCCTTGGAAGAAAGATAAAAAAATTACCTTGTGAACTTTATAACTACATCTCTTTCAAAGAAATAAATATATAGCTCCCCCAAGAATCTATTTCTGAACATCATTGCCCTATTCTTTGAAATGTTCATGAAGAGTTCATTTCCTCTTTAGGTTGTCTCTGTCCATCATTACTTGATTTCTTTGGTGACCTAGTCTAAAGAGCACTCTCCCAGAGAGCTTTCTTAGTTCTTCTGTGTCTACAACAATGTTGTACAGATAAAAGATGGCTTTAAAATTTATTTGGAAACAATGTGTCTGCTATAAATTGAATTATATCCTCCCCAAATTCATAGATGGAGGCCCCAAATCCAGTGTGATGATATTTGCAGATAGTCCTTAGGGAAGTAGTGTTAGATGCAATACTGAGAATGGAATCCTCATGATAGAATCAGTGGCTTTATAAGGAGAGACACTAGCTTGCTCTCTCTCTATTTACATATAAACACACACAAACATCACACTGTCATACACACACAGAAGAGGCTATGTGAGCACAGTTAGATAGCAGCCACACACAATCCAGGAAGAGAGTTCCTACAAAGAGCCAAATTGGTCAAGACCTTGATCTTTGACTTACCAGTCTCCAAAATTATGAGAAAATGACTTTCTATTATGAAAAAACCACTGATTTTTTTATAGTATTTTGCTATGGTAGCTTGAATGGACAAAGCATGTTTATGGAAACAGTAATTTTCTACAATGGAAAAGTTTTTGTTGGGTTGGTGGAAGGGAGTGATGAGGGAGAAAGGAATTATGGAATTATCTTTATTTTTCCAATATAGTGCAATTTCTGTTACCTTCTCAGTAATATACAGTGTCCAGCATTTAAGTGAGGATGGACCACATACTTTAATTATATCTTTCAGAGGTTTTGAATAGATAGGAGGTGAAAAACAAAACTTCAGTTATACATAGTGAACCTAAAAGACATAGATGAGAGGAACAGTAAGACATTTGATGCAAACCGTGATGTCCAAAGCAAGAAAAAGTTTGCATCCCTAAAGATTCTGGATTAATGATGGATACCCTCAGATAACCATTATATCTACTACTGTGGGCAGGAATCACTTAGAAGAAATGGAGTAGCCATCATGGTCAACAAAAGAGTCCAAAATGCAGTACTTGGATGCAATCTCAAAAATGACAGAATGATCTCTATTCGTTTCCCAGGTAAACCATTCAATATCACAGTAATCCAAGTCTATGCCCCAACAAGTAACGCTGAAGAATCTGAAGTTGAACGGTTCTATGAAGACCTACAAGACCTTTTAGAAATAACACCCAAAAAAGATGTCCTTTTCATTATAGGGGACTGGAATGCAAAAGTAGGAAGTCAAGAAACTCCTGGGGTAACAGGCAAATTTGGCCTTGGAATACGGAATGAAGCAGGGCAAAGTCTAATAGAGTTTTGCCAAGAGAACACACTGGTTATAACAAACACCCGCTTCCAACAACACAAGAGAAGACTCTACACTTCGACATCACCAGATGGTGAACACGGAAATCAGACTGATTATATTCTTTGCAGCCAAAGATGGAGAAGCTCTATACAGTCAACAAAAACAAGGCCAGGAGCTGACTGTGGCTCGGACCATGAACTCCCTATTGCCAAATTCAGACTTCAATTGAAGAAAGTAGGGAAAACCACTAGACCATTCAGGCATGACCTATATCAAATCCCTTATGATTATACACTGGAAGTGAGAAATAGATTTAAGGGACTAGATCTGATAGACAGAGTGCCTGAAGAACTATGGAATGAGGTTCATGACATTGTACAGGAGTCAGGGATCAAGACCATCTATCCCCATGTAAAAGAAATGCAAAAATGCCAAATGGCTGTCTGGGGAGGCTTTAGAAATAGCTGTGAAAAGAAGAGAAGTGAAAAGCAAAGGAGAAAAGGAAAGATATAAGCATCTGAATGCAGAGTTTCAAAGAATGGCAAGACGAGATAAGAAAGCCTTCCTCAGCGATCAATGCAAAGAAAGAGGAAAACAACATAATGGGAAAGACTAGAGATCTCTTCAAGAAAATTAGAGATACAAAGACAACATTTCATGAAAAGATGGGCTCAATAAAGGACAGAAATGGTATGGCCCTAACAGAAGCAGAAGATATTAAGACGAGGTGGCAAGAATGCACAGAAGATTTTCATGACCAAGATAATCACGACGGTGTGATCACTCACCTACAGCTAGACATCCTGGAATGTGAAGTCAAGTGGGCCTTAGAAAGCATCACTACGAACAAAGCTAGTGGAGGTGATGGAATTCCAGTGGAGCTCTTTCAAATCCTGAAAGATGATGCTGTGAAAGTGCTGCACTCAATATGCCAGCAAATTTGGAAAACTCAGCAGTGGCCACAGGACTGGAAAAGGTCCATTTTCATTCCAATCCCAAAGTAAGGCAATGCCAAAGAATGCTCAAACTACCGCACAATTGCACTCATCTCACACGCTAGTCAAGTAATGCTCAAAATTCTCCAAGCCAGGCTTCACCAATACGTGAACCGTGAACTTCCAGATGTTCAAGCTCGTTTTGGAAAAGGCAGAAGAACCAGAGATCAAATTTCCAACATCAACTGGATCATCGAAAAAGGAAGAGAGTGCTAGAAAATAATCTATTTCTGCTTTATTGACTATGCCAAAGCCTTTGACTGTGTGAATCACAATAAACTGTGGAAAATTCTGAAAGAGATGGGAATACCAGACCACCTGACCTGACTCTTGAGAAATCTATATGCACGTCAGGAAGCAACAGTAGAACTCCACATAGAACAACAGACTGGTTCCAAATAGGAAAATGAGTTTTTCAAGGCTGTATATTGTCACCCTGCTTAGTCCAGCTCCAGCAACCAGGGATTCAACCTGAAAAGATGGACGGTGTTGGAGATGAGAAATGAGACAACCTCTCAGTTTTCTGTGGACTGCCTGTTTATTTCAAGTTCAAGATTATCTTTTATACTTTTACAAAAACATTAGGCCAGAGGTTTGACATTTTCAGTTCCCCCTCTCCCAGATTTATTATCTCCATAAATTGTTGCTCTTCAAAGAGAGTTCCTGCTTCAGTGATTCTCTCAGAATCAGCCTTATCATCTATTATCTACCTCCTCTAACGTATCCTGTAGTTAACTTGTGGTTACATTGTAACTCATGCTACATTCCTCAGTTTACTACTTATCTTCTTAAATCCTGTTTGCCCCTAACATCCTGAGCTCACTGTTTCTTAAAAAGGCTTCTAGCTATAGTGTCTCTAAAAATTCCTAACTTCTATAAGCTATACAAAATATGATAACTTTACAACATTCCTTAAATCTTTAACTTCTAACTATTTTAATTATTTCTATGCCCTAAATTCAGTAAACTCCTTTCCCATAAACATTTTCCTCACAAATAGACTTCAGATAGCAATCTCTCCTATGGCCTCGAGCTGCGGCCTATGTGCTCATTCTGGAACACTCTTTTGTAAAAGTCCTTAAACAAATGTTAATGATTAACTTTATGAATTATTCTCTGAGCACAGCTACAGAAGACTTTGTGCCTTCTCATGCTCCTCTCAAGAACAATAAGCACCTTAATATTCCTTTTCAGTCAACTCAGCCGAGGAGAGGAAAAGACAAGTCAGAATTACAAGGCCTAACTCCTTAATCCCAGGTCTGTGCCTGTGGAATGAGAAGAGGGGGCTGGGGGCTGTGTCTCCATTTTGTCAGTAATGCCTAACACGGCTCCCGACATATATGCAGAGTACATCATGAGAAATGCTTGGCTGGAAGAAGCACAAGCTGGACTCAAGATTGCCAGGAGAAATATCAATAACCTCAGATATGCCGATGACACCACCCTTATGGTAGAAAGTGAAGAGGAACTAAAAAGTCTCTTGATGAAAGTGAAAGAGGAGAGTGAAAAAGTTGGCTTAAGCTCAACATTCAGAAAACTAAGATCATGGCATCTGGTCCCATCACTTCATGGGAAATAGATGGGGAAACAGTGGAAACAGTGGCTGACTTTATTTTGGGGGCCCCCAAATGATTGCGGATGGTGATTGCAGCCATGAAATTAAAAGGCTCTTACTCCTTGGAAGGAAAGTTATGACCAACCTAGATAGCATATTCAAAAGCAGAGACGTTACTTTACCAACAAAGGTCTGTCTAGCAAGGCTATGGTTTTTCCAGTGGTCATGTATGGATGTGAGAATTGGACTGTGACAAATGCTGAGCGCCAGAGAATTGATACCTTTGAACTGTAGTTTTGGAGAAGACTCTTGAGGGTCCCTTGGCCTGCAAGGAGATCCAACCAGTCCATTCTTAAGGAGATTAGTCTTGGATGTTTTTTGGAATGACTGATGCTGAAGTGAAACTTCAATACTTTGGCCACCTGATGTGAGGAGTTGAGTCACTGGAAAAGACTCTGATGCTGGGAGGGATTGGGGGCAGGAGGATAAGGGGACGACAGAGGATGAGATGGCTGGATGGCATCACCGACTCAATGGACATGAGTTTGAGTGAACTCCGGGAGTTGGTGATGGACAGGGAGGCCTGGCATGCTGTGATTCATGGAGTCTCAAAGAGTTGGACATGACTGAGCGACTGAACTGAGCTGAACTAAACTGAACCAGATTGTTGTGCATATAGTTTGTGAGGACACATATTAGTCTGCTTTGTATATTGCACGGTAAAATTTACCATGTAGTTCTCTATGAAATCAATTTCCAGGAATAACTATGAGCTTTAATATAATGACTACAGTGGAGTGGCAGTGTTAGTATCTAACATTGTTTGTACATGATACATTAAAATGTCGTTCAGCAAGCAGGAAAAGCAGCAAATCCTTGCATTTCAAAGCTTGACATAATTACAATTTGTCAGCATCAATCAGGATTATATGAATTATGCTTAGTAAATTACATAATTATTCTGTAACTATGCCATACTTAATTTTACTTTAAATGACAAACATAATACAGTTGTTCTGGTTTCATTTATGTTTTATTGTAAAATGGCTTGGCTTCTACTTCGTATAGGGATGATGGAAAATTAACTAAGTAGAAATCTTCTGTATAAATCCCTCATAAAAATACATTAGGTTGAATTCAAATGACAATAAAGAGAGGTTATTAACCACAGCTTGTTAGTACTGGGTTTTTATAATGCTATTTCAACATTAGTTTTATATATATATCAACAAAGACTCTTCCCAGGAGAAGGTTTATCTTTATCTTTCCATTTCTTAAACTTTAGGAGAAAAAGTTCAGTTCAGTTGATCAAAGTTTTGGGGAGGAGAGAGTATTTGACTAGGAGGTACATTAAGGGAATTTTTAAGGTGAAGGAACTGTTTTGCTTGTTATCAGGGCTTCCCTGGTGGCTCAGAGGTTAAAGTGTCTGCCTGCAATGCGGGACACCTGGGTTCTATTCCTGGGTCAGGAAGATCCCCTGGAGAAGGAAAAGGCAACCCACTCCAGTATTCTTGCCTGGAGAATCCCATGGATGGAGGAGCCTGGGGGGCTACAGTCCATGGAGTTGCAAAGAGTCGGACACGACTGAGCAACTTCACTAGAGGGTTGTTACTTGACTCTATACAATTGTCATAAATTCATAGAACTTTATATTGCAAAGATTAAATGACATATATAAATTTATAAAAAGTTAATGAGATTGTCAGCCAATGCCAGGAAGAAATGCACACAAATGTATTTGGCTGTATTATGAATGTATGACATAATCACACTCAAGAAGGGGGATTTATTGTCATGAGTAACTATGGAAAATAGCACTTTGATTAGACACTGTAAAATTACAGACAAAAGGAACTGAATATACACTTTGCATTCTGGTTTATAAATCTGTTTCTCATGGTGGTTCAAGTTAATTTTGAAAGTGCTATACTGGAGTTGAACAAGTAATTAAATGGCTTTTAAGTAGTAGAACTAGGTGTCTTACTGTTGGACAGAAACTTGATAAATAAGCTTGCAAATGAGATAAGCATGTGGTCATTAAAACTTTTGAGTAGTATGTAACCTGAGATATTTTTAGAATAGTTGAATAAAGCTTTAGCCTTGCTTTCAGTGCATTCCACAATCAGATACATCCATTCAGTTCAGTTCAGTTCAGTCGCTCAATCGTGTCCGACTCTTTGCGACCCCATGAATCACAGCACCCCAGGCCTCCCTGTCCATCACCAACTCCCAGAGTTCACTCAAACTCATGTCCATCGAGTCAGTGATGCCGACAGCCATCTCATCCTCTGTCTTCCCCTTTTCCTCCTGCCCCCAATCCCTCCCAGCATGAGTCTTTTCCAATGAGTCAACTCTTCACATGAGGTGGCCAAAGTACTGGAGTTTCAGCTTTAGCATCATTCCCTCCAAAGAAATCCCAGGGCTGATCTCCTTCAGAATGGACTGGTTGGATCTCCTTGCAGTCCATATCATTTTTTTCTATTCATATCACCTTGGAACAAGCTTTTTGAACTCTAAATTTTCATCTCAGTCTTTCTGTTTACCTATTGATATTCAAAAGTATCAGTTGAACTAAGAGTAAACGATCTAGAAAATAACCATTTTATTCTTAGATGTTATTTTCTCTCTAAGATGCTACAGAGATTCTGAATTATCAAACCAGGAATCTAGTCCAATCCAAGGAGTGAGGTTGAGAAATAAAGGAAATACTAAAGGTTGTTGAGCCAGTTCATTCCTCTTTCCTAGATAGTATTTTCTGCTGTTGCTCTGGGCTTCTGTGATTTCTCAGGTGGTAAATAATCTGCCTGCAATGCAGGAGACTCAGATTTGATCCCTGGAAGATCCCCTGGAGAAGGAAATTGCTGTTTCTGTACTGAGTCCCACTCTGCTTTCAGGCTCCTTCCTCACGCACAGATAAGGACTAGGTGTTGCCTGGTCTGCTATCTTGGGTTTCATTGTACAAATAGACACACATTGGATTAAGCAAAGAAATTCAGATTTCTGGTAACAGTCCTACAATTCTGAAGTCTTCAGCTGTGTTAGGATTATTCTAATGCTTACTGAGGGTATCTCCATTTTCAGTGTCAATTATTATCTCCTTAAATTCCAGATTTTTTACCTTGCCCGTTCTTTTTTAAAATTTGATTTTAATGTTCTGTTTTAAGAATATATAGCATGCAATATGTCCCATTAAGTGATTTTTAGGTCATTTGTACAGTATTGTTAATTACAGGTACTAAATTGTACAGTGGATCTCTATATCTTATTCATGTTACATAAATGAAACTATATTTGTTGATTAGCAATTCCCCATGTGACCCAACTTACAACCTGTTTTTATGCAAAAGAACTGCTATCAGTATCTTAAATAGATAGGGATACACTGCTGATTCTTACTTGGCAAAAAGTTGTCTCCAGTCATTTTTTAATATCTTGGTGCAACATTTTATATCCTTCCATTGAGGACCAATCCTTAGAGTAGACAGGATAGAAAAAGCATGTAGTGGGATGACTGATTTTTCAACCTTCAGTCCTGGTGATAGCAGTTAGGAGTTATGTGGAGTTCATGACTTTCTCATAACTCTTAATAAATCATTATACTTATTTGCCAGTCTACTCACTAAGCTTGTAAAATGTTTTCTGGGAAACAAACAAGTGCTAAGAAATGAGTAAGAGAAACAAATAACTAAAACTTTTCCAAGTTAATGCATGGGAGTTATTTTCATAGAGAAGAATATGCATATCCATATATTAAAATTACTTTTGGGCTTCCCTGGTGGTTGACCTGGTAAAGAATTAACCTGCAATATGGGAGACCTGGGTTCAATCCTTGGGTTAGGAAGATGACCTGGAGAAGGGAACAGCTACCCACTCCGTTAAACCCACAGTATTACGGCCTGGAGAATTCCATGGACTGTATAGTCCATGGGGTCACAAAGAGTCAGACGTGAATGAGAGACTTTCATTTCACTTCACTTCAGAGCCAACTGTAAAATAAATAAAATTATTTTAGGTATATACAATATTTCATGAATAATGCATAATTTAAATTATTATTTTTCAAATATTACATTGGGTATATTTATTTATAAAAAAACAAATATTATATACAACATATGAAAAATTATCTGTTATTGATCTCAAATTTAAATGCCACTGAACAGCCTGTATTTTATCTGGAAATCCTAACATAAATGGATTCTCTTAGATTAAATTGGTGATGATTATTTTCCGGTACTTGTAACTTCTGCACTTGCAATATCCAAGTACCACTTTTGACTGTCACAAATTGAAGGATATATGACATGTAGTCAAGTGATAGGATTAATGCCTTAAAACTACCATCCTATTCCAGGGAAACCAGTTAATAAAGGAAATAATGACATTTTTGTGGTGTAAAGAATTCAAAGTGTCCTTAGTCAGAATCTAAGAATCAATGGAAATTACCAACACCCAAGTTGTTATCAAAATCAAAAAGTTTTATATACTCACCTTTATGAAGAATCAGATTTTCTGCTCTTATGTTCTTCTGATATTTCCTTGGGTAGGGAGAATATATGCTTTTTATCTTTCTTTGTAATGTCCTTGAGGAAGTAATATGGAATTTAAATCATCTAAGGGATTTAAAAAATAATTGCCTGTGATGCTTGCTAATTCTCCAGAATATTTTGCATATTCTCTAGGGGAAAAAATTGTAAGGAATAATTCAAGGAAAAAAAAGAAAGCAGCATAAATGATCTGTAGAGTTTCACGGACACCTACATGCCATAAAGTACTTACTCACAGAATCAGTGATTTAAATAACAATAAAACATTACAGTATGAGTTCCCTCTCAGCAAAACTGCAACAGTTCCAAAAGTCATGATAAAACTGTAAATGAATCACCTTCACTGCATAGATTTTTTTTTTCCTAAATTTGTTTTTCCAATAAAATAAGTAGTAGGCCCTAGGTTAAAAATATATCATTTGACCCTATATAGATATAGGTAATTACTATATAGTAATATAGATATTACTATCTCCATATCCAGAGGACACCAAGCTAAGACAAAGTATATCACTTGATCAAAAACATGTAATTGAAGATTAGAAGGTTTGAAATTAAAACGTCATCTTTGAGTGATATACATACATTGACCTTTAATATGACAAACACATAATTCTTGCAGTACAATGTATTACGATAATAATAGTCTATCGTAGTGTTTTCTGAGTTATCTCATCATTCTTGCATAATGTTCAGCACAAATTCATAGACATTAAAATCTAACAGCAGATAATATATTCCCTCTCATAACATTTACCCATGATCTCTTCCTCTATTACTTCCTCAAGTAGAATTGAGGGGAATTCATATATAGGTAAGGATGGATCTAAAATGTAAAATAGGATATGTTTTAGTAAATGTGCCATTTGTACCTGATACCTAAATCAAGATATAGAAAATTATCAACAACAAAAAGGCTCCTGATATTTTAAATGCATCCAAAATATCTCTACACCCTAGGCTACTCGCATTATAATGCCCTGAACAACATCCTCCCACTTCCATTTACTGCTACTATAAGCTTATTTTCCCTGTTTCTGAATTTCATATAAGTGGGATCACACAATAAACAGTCTCAAATAAACTGTATTTCACTCAGCATAGTGATATTGAAATTTATCTGTGTTGTATTTATACAAATACATAATAACTGACTGCATGCATATATCCCATCTTTAACCAGTCTCTTATTGATGGGTATTTGAAGTTTGGCTTGTTTTAATCAAGCTGGCTTTAGAAAAGGCAGAGGAACCAGAGATCAAATTGGCAACATCTGCTGGATCATTGAAAAAGCAAGAGAGTTCCAGAAAAACATCTAATTCTGCTTTATTGACCATGCCAAAACCTTTGACTGTGTGGGTCACAATAAACTGTGGAAGATTCTGAAAGAAATGGGAATACCAGACCACCTGACCTGCCTCTTGAGAAACCTCTATGCAGGTCAGGAAGCAACAGTTAGAACTGGACATGGAACAACAGACTGGTTCCAAACAGGAAAAGGAGTACGTCAGGCTGTATATTGTCACCCTGCTTATTCAACTTATATGCAGAGTACATCGTGAGAAATGCTGGGTTGGAGGAAGCATAAGATGGAATCAAGATTGCCAGGAGAAATATCAATAACCTCAGATATGCAATTGACACCACCCTTTATGGCAGAAAGTGGAGAAGAACTAAAGTGCCTCTTGATAAAAGTGAAAGAGGAGAGTGAAAAAGTTGGCTTAACGCTCAACTTTCAGAAAACTAAGATCATGGCATCTGTTCTCATCACTTCATGGCAAATAGATGGGGAAACAGTGGAAATAGTGGCTGACTTTATTTTTTGGGGCTTCAAAATCACTGCAGACGGTGATTGCAGCCATGAAATTAAAAGATGCTTACTCCTGGAAGGAAAATTATGAACAACCTAGACAGCATATTAAAAAATGGAGACATTACTTTGCCAATGAAGGTCCGACTAGTCAAGGCTATGGTTTTTCCAGTAGTCATGTATGGATGTGATAGTTGGACTATAAAGAAAGCTGAGAACTGAAGAATTGATGCTCTTGAACTGTGGTATTGGAGAAGACTCTTGAGAATCCCTTGGACTGTAAGGAGATGCAACCAGTCCATCCTAAAGGAGATCAGTCCTGGGTGTTCATTGAAAGGACTGATGTTGAAGCTGAAACTCCAATACTTTGGCCACCTGATGAGAAGAGCTGATTTGAAAAGACTTTGATGCTGGGAAAGACTAAAGACAGGAAGAGAAGGGGAAAACATAGGATGAGATGACTGGATGGCATCACCGATTCAACGGACATGAGTTTGGGTAAACTACGGGAGTTGGTGATGGACAGGGAGGCCTGGTGCCCTGCTGTTCATGGGGTCACAAAGAGTCGGACAACACTAAGTGACTGAACTGAACTGAATAAATCTAGTATAAACACTCTTATGTAACTGTATGTGTGCATATATGTGGGGCTTCCTAGTGGGTAAAGAGCCCGCCTGCCAATCAAGGAGACATAAGAGATGAGATGCAGTTTCCATCCCTGAGTTGGAAAGATCCTCTGGAAGAGGGCATGGCAACCAACTCCAGTATTCTTCCCTGGTGAATTCCATGGACAGAGGAGTCCATAGTGTCGCAAAGAGTCAGGTGCAACTAAAGTGACTTAGCATGCATGTTTATAGATGTATTAATTTCCCTAGTAATAGGTCTATGAAGGAAATTGCTGGAACATAGATAATTATATATTTAACTTTATAACAAACTGCAGATTTCTAAACTAACTCTTGCATTTTCATTACCTAAATCCATGTAAGAGAATTCATACTTTCCCCACATATTTTTCAATATTTGAAGTAAAAAAAAAGATTTATTTATTGAAACTGGGATAAAAATAATCTCTTTGTCAGATTATTTTCATTTACTTGATGATTAATAGTAGTGAACACTTTTCTACATACTTGTTCATTCATATATCTCCATCTTAAATGTCTAAATTTTGTTCATTTCAATTGAGATTTTTCTTTTCATTGGTTTTTAGAATTTTTATGTGCGATAGATAAAATTATTCTTTCAAATTTTATTCGAGAAGTTTTATATTTGATTTTTCTGTTTAGCACTTTGACCCATGATCTTGCAGTTTTACAAAAAAGAGTTTTGCTACAGTGAAGAAGGCAGAACAGTCTCTCCCAGCAAAGAGTTCCATGTGTACAAAACAGTTTGTGATGAAGAAGATGAAGTGGGTAGGAGAAGACATAAAGCTGAAAAAATCCCAACCTAAGGTACACAGACTAACACTGAAGACTGAGAAGGGATCAGGATAACACAGATTCACTCTCTTTTGTCACTTCAATGATTACACCAATTTTCTTGAAAACATTGATGTTCAGGGGACATGGAGTCTATGTTGGACACAGGGACATCATACTGTGAGGGTTTCTAAATATTGTTATAATCTTAAAAGAGTTGATTATATTTGTTCTTTTCCTTTTATTTTAGAAAAAGTTAACAAAGTTTGTGTCAAACTATAAACCCTGTCTCATTGGTGGTTACATAAATATTTCTTTGTATTTTTAGCCTTGTCTTGGATTCCCAGGTGGCCTCGTGGTAAAGGATCCACCTGAAGGAGACACAGGAGACATGGGTTTTATCCCTGGGTCAGGAAAATCTACTGGAGGAAGAATAGCAACCCATTTGAATATTCTTGCCTGGAAAATTCAATGAACAGAAGAGCCTGGTGGGCTACAGTCCATGGGGTCTCAAAGTGTCAGACATGACTGAGCATATGCACACACACACACACAGACACACACACACACACACAGCCTTTCCTGGGATACTAAATCTCCACACCTAAATGCCTCAAGACCAGTGAATTGCACAGATTTTGTACAAATAATATGGATCTGATTTTCACTAGCTGTGTTTCCAATTCATCCCCAAAATTTCTGTGGCAGTTGTCTCAATTTTTTCATTTTTATATTAGAAAAAAGGGCTTGTATTAAAGATTTCTGTTTGAAAGCTGTAGACTAGGACCTTTTCTAAAAACAGAAATTGTACAACGGGAAAATAACCCATTCATTTATCTTCTAATGTTGTTCAGACTATATGCCACACAATGGCAGCCTGTCTTCACCATCTCTTCAGTGACCTATAGAGTTTTAACATTGCATCACTAATTTGTCAGAAATATCTGCTGGGGTCCAGCCCCGGCTGATCCAGGGTATTCAAAGGAGAGACGGCATAGGCAAAGATCAGGAAACAATTGCTTAATTAAACGTTAATTAAGGATATAAAGAGTAATAGAATGAGGATAGCTCAGTGAGGAAATTCAGTGGAGAAAAGAGGCTGAATAATTCAGCCAGAAGGTAAGAGAAAGAATGACATGGTGAGACCAAGTTTCAGTGAACAAGGCCCGCGCTTTATTTTCCAAAGTAGTTTTTATACCTTAAGTTATGCATAGAGCATAATGGGGGAAGGGGTAGAGTCATGCAGCAAGCCAGGCTTTCTTCCTGCAAACTTATCATATGCAAAAGCTTAGGTGATTTGCATCATCTTCTGGCCCAGAGGCCTGTTAACATTTTAAGACCCTTTCTTCAGAAAACTTATTTTTCTCTAAAGGTGATTGGTCAGGAGCCACCCTCCAAAAGCATTAGATAAAGTTGCATTCCTACAGAGCAAAGGTGTGGTGGGCTATAACAAGAAAAAGAATTAACTCAAGGGTCCCAGGTTACAAACATTAAAGCTACTACTTACACCAATTATATTAATCAATACACTGCCAGGGACACAGCAGGTAAGGGATATGGAAACTTAGCAGCAAACATTGGCCCAACAAGTGAAAATCCCTTCACCAATACAATTTCTAATCAATCTTTTAACTACTCAAAAGAATCTGTGTTTAGACAGTTTAGAACATCTGCCTCTCACAGTTGGGAGGCTCTGAACAATCACATGTGGCCGAAAAACTTATTCAGGCAGGCTAGAGGATTTCCAAAGGAGTTTGTAGGTTAAACACTGTCACACCCAGGAATTATTAACTAGAGCTGTAAGCTAACTCATTTTTTCAGAGAGAGGTAGTGGGGGACAGCCCCCCGTAAAGTCGGAGGTGTAGGTGAAGGCACAAAGCAGAAAGTAGGAAGACTCTGGTTTTGGGTGTAAATGCTCGAGAATTTCCAGGGGGACTCCTGAAGCTCGATCCCGCCTTGCGTATGCCGAGCCTCCTTCCTCATGACCTTTGTCATGGGCGGAGTTCTCACTGGCTCCCAGCAGTGATAAATTCCAGTTGAGCTATTCCAGATCCTGAAAGATGATGCTGTGGAAAGTGCTGCACTCAATAGGCAATGGTACGTGAGGGAAAGAAGAAGACAGCAGGTCCGCCGAGATACCACCATCGTGTAAAGCAGGGGATGACAAATGGCTGCATAGTGGTCATAGGCCATCACAGCTAAAATGAAATTTCAGCTACAATGAAAACCAAGTGTTGCGGTCTTTTACAGACTGGGACCTGGGGGCTGGAGTCAACAAAAAGAAAGAGAGAAAGAAAGAGCAATATCCTTCGGGTTATGTGGAAAGCCAATAAAGCCCATACACAGGGCTTGTACCACTCACGAAGGCACAGGGCCTCAAGGAGGTCTTGAAAGCCTGGGCAAGAAAGTGAGCTCAGTAGGCTTCCACACTCTGAAGAACTAGCCAGAGACAGAAAGAAGGACACGGGGGACCCAAGTCTCTAGTGGAACAAGGGTATTTTATTAGCAGAAATGCATGCTTATATATCTTTAGTAAAATGATTACTAAACCATGAAATTCTACCAGTTGCAACAAAATGGATAGTCTATTAAGTACAAGGTCGCTGAAGAGAGTCACTGAAGGGAGTCACTGAAAGGAATCCAAGCAGGTGCTCTTTCCCATTATCTCAGTCCTGAGAACTGTGTGCAGCTCTACTCATTCCTGTATTACAGGAATTGATAAGGAACAGAGAGTCCTTCAGAAATGGCACACAAAGGAAGAAAATGCAACATATTGGATCCCTTAAAGTTGAACATCCCCTGATAATCAAGAACCCTCCTAGTTGGGTGGCACATTCTTAGAAGGAGGTGGTACAGGTATGCATGTTTTTACTAAAAATTGATCAACACTTTAGGGGCAATGACAGTTGAATTTCCAGGATTGATGATAGCCAAGTGCCTGAGGAAGAAATACATGGGGGTCTGAAGTCGGGAGTCCATACTGATGAGGGTGATGATGCTTGGGTTCCCTGTCACAGTCAATCCATAGATGACCAGGAAGACAAAGAAGAGTGGGATCTGGAGGTTTGGACATTCTGAGACTCCTTTGAGGATAAACTCAGTTACTTGGGTAAAATTTAAATTAGCCATGTATGAGTTTGGAAAGTCATCTATATGGAAGAAAAAGAGACTTGGTTAGAAATTAAGGAACTATTTTCTAGGACTGTCAATAGATGGCAAAAGCATCCCTTGGATGAGATTTCCTCAAATAATTTATTGAACTCATGTTTCTAGGTCTATTAAATCAAATTTGAAATCATCTATTAAAGAGAATATTTAAGTGTGGCAAATTAAACAGATGATCCAACATTATGAATATTTCGAAGATCCAATTCATTGAATTTTTTCATGGATATCTTATTAGCTTGAAAATATTTAAAGCCATGACTCATATCATGGCATCATATTAATATCTTCTGCACTGAGTGTGAGAAACTCTTGAGTAATTGTATGCTTCCAAATAATTCAATGTTCCTTGTGATCTTTAATTTGAAAATATTTGCTTATTCTGAATAATGCATGATCTAGTCATTTTTAAATATTATTTAGTTGCTAAATCATGTCCAACTCTTTTTGTGTGTGTGTGTGTGTGACCCCATGGACTGTAGATTGTCAGGCTCCTCTGTCCCTGTCATTTTTCAGGCAAGAATACTAGACTGGGTTGCTATTCCCTCCTCCAGAGGATCTTCCTGACCCATAGATCAAACCAATGTCTCCTGCATTGGCAGGTGGATTCTTCACCACTCTAACACTGATCCAATCACTATTCTGCTCTCTTTTCTTTATTCCATCGTTGTATTAACATTTATTCAGTGTAGACTGAAATTGTGAATTCTGTCATTTTTACACTTTTGATAATTTTTATTACTGTAATAATGCTAAACATTTTATTTTCCTAAGGTTTCTCTGAAAATTACATTGAATACAGTTGCCAAAGAATCAGCATGGAATTATAATATAATATTTTCCTAGAAATATCTGCTTGAAGGATGGCTTCCTGTTACTAACTAAGCCAATTATAGTCCCTTCTAACTTTTAATTGATTTCAGTAATGGTCTGTGGCCTTAAATATTCTGTCACAGTCTCTTATATGAAAATGTAAAATTTAGATTCAGAGAATCAACACTACTTCATCATTTAATATAAGCTCTACCCTTTAACAAAAAGTTAATTATGTATATGTATAAAATAATAATAATAATAATAAAATGGACAGGATGATACTTTTGGGAATGGTGGATATGTTTACAGCATAGATTTTTGGTAACTGTATCACTAATATATACTTATCTTCAAATTCATCAAGTTTTATACATTGACCATGTACAGCTCTTTTATGTCAATCATAACTCAGTAAAGTAATTTTTAAAAGATATGTATCATAAATGTCTGACCAGTAAAAGGCCAGAGTTATTGATATCTCTTCTCCTAAAGAAGATTTTAAAAAGTTCTGAATGAAATAAATAAATGAAATAAAATGAAATAAAAAATGAAGCAGTGATATAAAAACAATTGAAGAGTTAAGGCAGTAATAACACTAAACAGTTTTGAGTATTTGATATTAGTCATTTCTGACTCCAAATCTTTCTTCCTCTTAATTACTTTGAGTCATACTAGAAGGCTGAGGGTCCAAGAATTGACACTTTCATACTGTGGTGCTGGAGAAGATTTGTTAGAGTCCCTTGGACAGCAAGGAGATCAAACCAGTCAGTCTTAAAGGAAATCAACTCTGAATATTCATTGGAAGGCCTGATGCTGGAGCTCCAATACTTTGGACAACTGATGCAAAGAGCTGACTCATTGGTAAAAAACCTGATTCTGGGAAAGATTGAGGGAAGGAGGAGGTGGGGAGGCGACAGAGGATGAGATTGTTGGATGGCATCACTGACTCAATGGACATGAGTTTAAGCAAATTCTGGGAGATAGTGAAGGAGAGGGAAGCCTGGCATGCTGCAGTTCATGGGGTCACAAAGAGCTGGACACAACTTAGTGACTGAACAACAACAATATAATCTTATTTGTTTCCTACTTGTTCCAAGAGATATTAAAGTTTCAGTTACTTTATTTTCCCCTTACCTCTGGACCTACTATTCCAATAATGAGAAAGAAACAAAGGGCTAGAATAAAACACATAAACAAGATAAGTAAATTACCATAAGTAAATTACACAAAAATGATGCATCAAGATGACTTAGGAGAATTACTTCTTAGATGTTTTTAAGAGAATTCCTTTCTGATGGTGATATTTCAACTAAAACATAAGAATAAGAAGTAATCAAGTATTGAATAAATCATAGGAAGAATATGCCAGGATTCCAGGAATCTTTAAGAAATACATTAAGGATTATAAGAAACAGTGTATTTCCTAAAGATGCTGTCCTGAGATAGAAAATCCTTTTTTGTGTTTGTTTGTTTGTTTCATGGGAACTTAATAGAGTCTAGTGTTTCCTTTAAGGCCAGAGTGACTGAATAATAGTATTAGTAAAATCAGATAATGTAGGTCACAATAAATATTTGGATTTTTTTCTAAGTAAGTTGTAAAACACTGAAAGGATTTACATTTATAAAAAATAAGATTAATCTTGCAGTTACAAAGATAATGAATTATATGATTGGAAAGGGGTAGGAATTATATGTTGGAAGGGGGTAGAAAATATATGTGGGAAGGGAGCAAAAAATCGAAGAGGGGAGTAAAATCTTAACAATGAGCTAAACAGTGGAACAGGATTTCTGGCAGAAGATAATAAGCCAAAGAAGAAAACTTGAAAATAGAGAGAAGAGGTAAATTTTACAATTGGAAGAAGAAAAAAGATAATACCTGCGACATAATCTGTGTTACATTAGGAACAAGAAAGGGATTTGATTTAGGTCAGACCTGAATGGTCTAGTGGTATTCCCTGCTGCTGCTGCTAAGTCGCTTCAGTCATGTCCGATTCTGTGTGACCCCATAGTCAGCAGCCCACCAGGCTCCCCCGTCCCTGGGATTCTCCAGGCAAGAACACTGGAGTGGGTTGCCATTTCCTTCTCCAATGCATGAAAGTGAAAAGTGAAAAGGAAGTTTCTCAGTCCTGTCTGACTCTTTGCGATCCCATGGACTGCAGCCTAACAGGCTGCTCCACCCATGGGATTTTCCAGGCAAGAGTACTGGAGTGGGGTGCTATTGCCTTCTCTGGTGGTATTCCCTACTTTCTTCAACTTAAGTCTGAATTTGGCAATAAGGAGTTCATGATCTGAGCCACAGTCAGCTTCCAGTCTTCTTTGTGCTGACTATATAGAGCTTCTTCATCTTTAGCTGCAAAGAATATAATTAATCTGATTTTGGTGTTGGCTATCTGGTGATGTCCATGTGTAGAGTCTTCCCTTGGGTTGTTGGAAGAGGGTGTTTGTTATGACCAGTGCATTCTCTTGGCAAAACTTTATTAGCCTTTGTCCTGCTTCATTCTGTACTCTAAGGCCACATTTGCCTATTACTCCAGGTATTTCTTGACTTCCTACCTTTGCATACCAGTCCCCTATAATGAAAAGGATATCTTTTGGGGGTGTTAGTAATAAAAGCTCTTATAGGTCTTCATAGAACACATGGACCTTGATATTGAATGGTTTGCCTTAGAAATGAACAAGATCATTCTGTCGTTTTTGAGATTGCATCCAGGTACTGCATTTCAGACTCTTTTGTTGACTATAATGGCTACTCCATTTCTTCTAAGGAATTCTTGCCCACAGTAGTAATATAATGATGATTAATGGACCTAACATTCCAGTTTCCTATGCAATATTGCTCTTTACAGCATCAGGCTTTGCTTCCTTCACCTGTCACGTTCACAATTGGACATTGTTTTTGCTTTGGCTCTGTCTCTTCATTCTTTCTGGAGTTATTTCTCCACTGATTTCCAGTAGCATATTGGGCATCTACTGCCTTGGGGAGTTCTTCTTTCAGTGTCCTCTTTTTGCCTTTTCATACTGTTCATGAGGTTCTCAAGGCAAGAATACTGAAACAGTCGGCCATTCCCTTCTACAGTAGACCATGTTTTGTCAAAACTCTCCACCATGACCCATCTATCTTGAGTGGCCCTACAGGGCATGGCTCATAGTTTCATTGAGTTAGGCTAGGCTGTGGTCCATGTGATTAGATTGGCTGGTTTTCTGTGATTGTGGTTTTCAGCCTGTCTGCCCTCTGTTGGAGAAGGATAAGAGGCTTATGGAAGCTTCCTGATGGGAGAGAATGACTGAGGGGGTAACTGGGTCTTGTTCTAATGGGTGGGGCCATGCTCAGTAAAACTTTAATCTAATTTTCTGTTGGTGGGTAGAGCTGTGTTCGGTCCCTGCTATTTATCTGTGGCTAAACTGTGGTGCAAGTAATGAATATAATGGTGACCTCCTTCAAAAGATCCCAGGTACACACTGCTACATTCAGTGCCCCCAACCCTGCAGCTGGCCACCACCGACCCATGCCTCTGCTGGAGACTCCCGGACACTCACAGGCAAGTCTCGGTCAGTCTCTGGAGGGGTTCACTGCTCCTTTCTCCTGGGTCCTGATGGACAAGATTCTGTTTGTGCCCACCAAGAGGATTTTTCCCAGTCCTGTATGTGTTGTGGCAGCTCTCTGATAGGGTTACTGGCGACCTCCTTGAAGAGGGTTTTTGCCATTCCCAAGTCTGCTGCACCCAGAGCCCCTGTCCCTGCGGCAGCCCACTGCTGACCCATACCTACACAGGAGACGCTCAAACACAGCTCTGTCTCAGTCTCTGTGGGGTCTCTGGGTCCTGGTACTCACAAGGTTTGTTTTAGCCCTCTGAGAGTCTCTAGAGGGAATGGGGTTTAATTATAAATATGAATTCGCCCCACCTACTATCTTGCTGGAGTTTCTCTGACCTTGGATGCGGGGTATGTCCTCACGGCTGCTCCATGCCATGCAGCTGCCACTTCAGTGCTGCAGCTGAAAAGTTCAACAGTACCTGAACCCTGTTCTTCCAGATGTTCAAACTGGTTTTAGTAAAGACAGAAAACAGAGATCAAATTGCCAACATCCCCTGGATCACCAAAAAAGTAAGAGAGTTCCAGAAAAATATTAACTTCTTCTTTATTGCCTATGCCAAAGCCTTTTGCTGTGTGGATCACAACAAACTGTGGAAAATTCTTCAAGAGACTCGAATATCAGACTACCTGACATGCCTCTTGAGAAATCTGTATGCAGGTCAGAAAGAAACAGAACTGGATATGGAACAACAGACTGGTTCCAAATAGGAAATGGAATACGTCAAGGTTGTGTCTTGTCACCCTGCTAATTTAACTTCTATGCAAAGTACATCATGAGAAATGCTGGGCTGGATGAAACACAAGCTGGAACCAAGATTGCCAGGAGAAATATCAATGACCACAGATATGCAGATGACACCACCCTTATGTCAGAAAATGAAGAAGCCTCTTGATAAAGTGAAAAAGGAGAGTGAAAAACTTGGGCTTAAAGCTCAACATTCAGGAAACTAAGATCATGACATCTAGTCTCATCACTTCATGGCAAATAGATGGGGAAACTGGAAACTGTGACTGACTTTATTTTTTTGAGCTCCTAAATCACTGCAGATGGTGATTGCAGCCATGAAATTAAAAGATGCTTACTCCTTGGAAGCAAAGTTATGACCAACCTAGACAGTATATCAGAGAAGGCAATGGCAACCCACTCCAGTACTCTTGCCTGGAAAATCCAATGGACGGAGGGGCCTGGTAGGCTGCAGTTCATGGGATTTCTAAGAGTCGGACACGACTGAGCGACTTCACTTTCACTTTTCACTTTCATGCATTGGAGGAGGAAATGGCAACCCATTCCAGTATTCTTGCCTAGAGAGCCCCAGGGACTGTGGGGCCTGGTGGGCTGCTGTCTATGGGGTCACACAGAGTCGGACACGACTGAAGCGACTTAGCAGCAGCAGCAGACAGTATATTAAAAAGCAGAGACATTACATGCCAACAAAGGTCCGTCTAGTCAAGGCTATGGTTTTTCTAGTAGTCATGTATGGATGTGAGAGTTGGACTATAAAGAAAGCTGAGTGCCAAAGAATTGATGTTTTGAACTGTGGTATTGGAGAAGACTCTTGAGAATCCCTTGGACTGTAAGGAGATCCAGCCAGTACATCCTAAAGGAAATCAGTCCTGAATATTCATTGGAAAGACTGGTGCTGAAACTGAAACTCCAATACTTTTGCCATCAGATGGGAAGAATTGACTCATTGGAAAAAACCCTGATGCTGGGAAAGGTTGAAGGCAGGAGGAGAAGGGGGCAACAGAGGATGAGTTCATTGGATGGCATCACAGACTCAATGGATGTGAGTTTGGGTAAACTCTGGGAGTTGGTGATGGACAGGGAGGCCTGGTGTGCTGCAGTCCATGGGGTTGCAGAAAGTTGTACACGACTGAGTGACTGAACTGAACTGAACTGAAGGAACAGGAAAGACTTTTGTGATGTTTTCACAGTTAGGCCTTTGGCCATGACATTTTTCAAATATTAGAAGATATGATTAAAATAAAGTGATCAAAGTGATATTTTGAACATATTAAGTTTTAGGTACTTATGAGACATTTATAAAAATAGTCAGGCAAGTTAATGTAAGTCTGGGACACATTTGGTGTGATTAGTCTTCCAAGTACTTAAGAAAATGCCAACCTTGATAGGTATACTATTTTTTTTATTTATTTCAAAATTATTTGTTAAAAGTTGTAAAAAAATTTCCTAATATGTTCCTCAATCAACCTGCATCCTTTTACACTGTGGACAACCCTCTATTTTGAGATTCTAGCTTTTTTTTCCCCTCAGACACTGAACTACAGAATATTGCTTCTGTGTTCCCCCTGTTCCTACCATGCCTATTTTTTTCATCTTGTCTTCTCCATGTTTACAATTTTTAATATTTTGCCTGCAATTGTCAGTCTCTGTGTTGTCTTCCTTGGCAAACATATCATTTATCAGCCCAAACAAAAACTTCCAAGCTCCTGTATTTCTGCTGAAGTCTAATGCCCCACTGGTTATATACTTTATCTTAAATTGTAAAATTACATTTCAAAAAACAACTATTTTAGATCACAAACATTCTATTTATCCTCTAATTTTCTTATTCAAGTTTCCACATTGAAGTATTTGGCAATTTTTGTAATACTGTGCCATCCTAAGCACCCCCTCTTTTTCTTTCTTAGGTCTAGACTTCCCTGGGTCATTAACACAGTCATTGACTGCTATCCTTAATGGTCACTGTGTCATGATTCTCAGATTAGCTGATAGGCAAATGGCAGTATCACAACTTTTTAACTTATTAATTCATGCAGTCTAAGCTTTTCCTTTTAGAATAATTGAAGTATCTTTAGCTTCATTTTCAATGTATTCCACAATCAGGTTCATATTATTTTTCTTGTCTTATTACCTTATACCGGGATACATTGAAAATTTGAAAATAAAATCAGTAAAATCAGATAATTTAGGTCACAATAAATATTTGAATTTTTTTTCTAGTAAATTGTAAAATTGATAGGTTTTAATGTAGGTGAATAATAAGGTCACCTTTAAATTAAAAAAATATTCTTGCTGTTATAAAGATAATGAATTATGTAATTGGAAAGGATAGATATTATATGATTGGAAGGGGGTAGAAATTGGAAGGAGTAAAATTTTAAGAATAAGTTAAGCACTGTTACAGCATTTCTGGCAGAAGATAATGCACCAAAGTAGGAAATTTGGATTTTATTAGGATCTCTGGCCTTTTGTATCCATATTCATATTGATTCTTCAAATATATAGATTGGTGAGAGGTACCTTATTATCTGAAAAAAAGATTGCTTATCATTTGCAGCAGTTGCCCCATGCTACCAGAAACTGCAAATGAATGTAACTTCAAATGAGGCTACAAAACTTGAACTTGTAGTATTGAAAAACATCATTCCTGATCATACTCTTGGCATTTTCAGTCTTCTTATGAGCACAAATGAGTAACAGGAAGGCTAAAAGAAAGAGGAATTACCTTTAAATTAGCAACAGTGCTTATGACTAAGGAGGAGTAATAATATATATATATATATATATATATATATATATATATATATATATAATAATTTTCTCCATGTACTTAGAAATTTATTTTATTATAAAATTATAAGGCCAGTTTTTTTAAGTAAATTTATTTCAGATATCTTATTTTGGGTTACTTGAACTAAAAGCATCCCAGTAAATGAACATTCTCTTTCTTTCTGGGTTTCATTTTCTCCTTGAGAATGTTACAGAAAGTCTTGTCTTATCAAATCAGAAATTTAGGGGTCTGCAGTTGTTAATGTCTTGATCCTGTTTATGCACTGTTTCTTCAAACTGTTGTCTTCTTCTGAAAACTTCTTGAGTAAAATGTTGTCAGATTAATTTTATTGTACATAGGTGATTTATCTAAATATATATTATTATAGTATTAGTTATATGTTTTATACACACACACACAGATAAGGTGATGGCAAGCCACTCCAGTACTCTTGCCTAGAAAATCCCATGGATGGAGGAGCCTGGTAGGCTGCAGTCCATGGAGTCGCTACAAGTCGGAAGCAACTGAGCAACTTCACTTTCACTTTTCACTTTCACACAATGGAGACGGCAACAGCAACCCACTCCAGTGTTCTTACCTGGAGAATCCCAGGGACGGCAGAACCTGGTGGGCTGCTGTCTATGGGGTCGCACAGAGTCGGACACGACTGAAGTGACTTAGCAGCAGCAGCAGCATATATATACACATATATATTCACTTCTATTGTATTGAATATATTACCATAGTTAATGGAAATTTTCTTGAGAAAATTGGTGGTATAGCATTGTATTCTCAAAAAGAATCATCATTTTAAGTTTGGGTGACTCTATACTCAGTTTTCCTTCACTTTTTCTGTGTATGTGTGTGAAAGATGAATTTTTCATTTTAGTTAGTATTGCAGAAACAAAACTATGATATAAATAATCTCAGTGAGCAAAAATCCATTGTTTCAATAGTGGTATAAATATATAACATCTAATGATACCAGTTGTAAGTTTGAAATATAAACAGTTAGATAGTTTTTAATAACTTGTTTTCTCTAAAAATGTTACAAATCTTGGAAATAAGCTTTACTTATGTATTGTATTATTTGATCATACATAATGTCTGATACCTTCCAAAATGAAAGTGAAGTGGTGCAATTTAAAGTGTAGATTTCAATCTTTTGAAGGCCCTATGCCAAAATAAGATAAATATTTTCTACCCACCTCTAAGGCATATCTGTTTCAGCCTCTTAGTGAGAATTTCTATGTGGTTGTGTCAGTGAGAGTTGGTGGGCTCTATAAACCTTTGAGAACCTAACTAAAACACAGGTGATTCTAATATCCACAAATTGTCTTTTGCATCCTTTGGGAAGATGCCATTTGGGATTTGCTCTTTAATAAGATATCCCCTAGGAGTTCAACCAGACATCTCCTCAGTCTTCTTCTTTTTGGTGGCAATATGACCTATATTACTGAAGTGAGTTCAACTCCATGACGTCTGATTAAAATGTATCTATCAAAGTAACTTCGTTGCATTCACCGACTCATTACTGCAAAAATGCAAACCAAAGATCTAGAAACCAATAGACTAACAATGAAATAAAAACAAATTCCATCTACACATTTTGTTTTTATATGACACTATTTCTGTTTGTTTCCTACTTTTACTTCAAAGAATGCAATTTAGCACAGTCATTATTTCAAGAATGAGATAAATTGGATATTAAAGGTGAGGCTATGTCCTCAAATTTTTTTTCTATATTAAATATATTATTTCAATCAAGTCTTTATAATTGTATTTCAGGTGAAAAAATGTAGAAGATAAATTCTAGGCAAGGATCAAACATAGTATTTGAAACTAAAGCCTTTATATAATGTCTATAAATTTCCTATCATACAATTTTTTAAAATACTAAATATTTTACATATATATTTTCCTGCATTTAAAGACTAAGAGAATCATGTAAAAACCAAAATGCCCTGCAGAAATGATAACCTTTGGGGCTTAAGTTCTGTTTGCAACATTTTTTTTTTTTTTATCATATCATTTTCCCCTTTAGAGCCTTAGATTTAAAGCTGGAAGTGGAGTAAATGGCAAAATGTGATTTACATAAAGTATAGATACAGGCACATGGAACAATCATGTATATTTTGTAAGAATACAAGAAAATAGATTCACATTAAATACATTGAGATGGTTATCTGCCAGGGTCCAGCCCCAGTGGATCCAGGGAATTTGAAGCGGGGTTGGCGCTGGCGAATTGGATACAATAGCTTTAATTAAATATTAATTAGAGACATAAAAAGTAATAGAATAAGGATAGCTCAGTGAGAAAATTCAGTGAGGCTGATTAACTTGGTTACGTGGAAAGTTAATAAAATTCCAAAATAAAGAATTTGCGTCACCTATGTAGGCCACAGGCGTCCTCCTGTTCTCCCAAAGGAGAGGCGACACTAAGGCCTCCCTGGTCAGATCTTAGAAGCCCAGGCATAATTAGTAGGCTTGAGGAGCCTCCACGCTACAGATGGGAATTCAGCCAGGAGGTGAGAGAAAGAACGACATTGGGAGACCAAGTTTCGGTGAACAAGGCCCACACTTTATTTTCCAAGGTAGTTTTTTTTTTTTTTTTTTTAATTTTATTTTATTTTTAAACTTTACGTAATTGTATTAGTTTTGCCAAACATCAAAATGAATCCTTCACAGGTATACATGTGCTCCCCCTCCTGAACCCTCCTCCCTCCTCCCTCCCCATACCATCCAAAGTAGTTTTCATACTTTAAGTTGTGCATAGAGGATGATGGGGGAAGGGGTGGAGTCAGCAGTAAGCCAGGCTTTCTTCCTGCAAACTTATCATATGCAAAAGTTTAGGTGATTTACATCATCTTCTGGCCCGGAGGCCTGTCAACATTTTAAGATCCTTTTTTTCAGAAAACTTATTTTTCTCTAAAGGTGATTATTCTAAAGTCAGGCGCCACCCTCTGAAAGCATTAGATAAAGTTGCATTCCTTGTGGTGGGCTATAACAAGAAAATAATTAACTCAAGGGTCCAAGGTTACAAACATTAAAGCCTCTACTTACATTCCTATACACCAATTAGATTAATCAATACACTTCCAGGGACACAGTAGGTAAGGGATACGGAAACTTAGCAGCAAACATTGGCCCAAGAAGTGAAAAACCCTTCACCAATACAATTTCTAATCAATCTTTTAACTGCTCAAAGGAATCTGTATTTAGACAGTTTAGAACATCTCATGCCTCTCACGGTTGGGAGGCTCTGAACAATCACATGTGGCTGGAAGAACCTATTCAGGCAGGCTAGAGGACTTCCAAAGGAGTTTGTAGGTTGAAACACCCTTGGCACGCCCAGGAACTTTATTAACTGGAGCTGTAAGTTAACTCTTTTTTAGAGAGAGAGATGGTGGTGGGGTACAGCCCCCCATAAAGTCAGAGGTGTAGGTGAGAGCACAAAGCAGTAAAGTAGGCAGACTCTGGTTTTGGGGGTAGATGCTGGAGAATTTCCAGGGGGACTCCTGAGGCTCAATCCCGCCTTTGTGTATGCCGAGCCTCCTTCCTCATGACCTTTGCCACGGGTGGAGTTCCTCACGCTGGCTCCCGGCAGTTATCTAGTAAGGTTTTGTTGTTGTTTAGTTACTAAGTCATGCCCAACTCTTTTGTGAGCCCATGGACTGTAACCTGACAGTGTTGGGAGGCACAGTGCAGAATAGCCTTGAAGGAGAAAGTCCTCAGGGAAATGACAAAGGGCCAGAAGTACCCAGGCATTATGTACTGATAGCTGAAAAACATTTCCTGCCTTTGGCTATGCTCGGTGCCAAGATTTAACAATTAAATATTAAAGATGTTTCTTGAGAAAATGGGTCATGGGATAAACACATGGGTCTTTAAGAACGCGCTGTTCCTTGAAATATCTTTTACTGATTATGTCTTAGCCTCGTACGTGTTCTGCTGGCCGTATGCTCTAAGCTCTTTGTTCCTCACTCCTATAAAAAGGCTCAACTGCAGAAATAAACTTGTCAATCCTTGCAGAGATTGTCCATGTGTTGTTCTTTCAGGTTCGCCATTTCCAAGTCCCGCAGAGATATCTCCAACAGCCAGGCTCCTCTTTCCATGGGATTTCCCAAAAAAGAATACTGGAGTGGGTTGCCATTTCCTTCTCCAGGAGATCTTTCTGACCCATGGCTCAAACTTGTGTCTCCTGTATTACAGGCGGATTCTTTACAAGTAAGCCACTGGGGAGCCCACCTCATGGGGTAAATAAATAAAGATGAAAAATGTATTCATTTGCTTGAGCAGCTGTAACAAAAATACCAAAAACAATTTCCTTTAAATAAAAGAAATATGTGTTCTCAGTTCTCGAGTCTAAAATCCCATGATAAAGGGGCTTCCCTAGTGGTCCACTGCTTACGACTTCACACCCAGTGGGTGTCGGTTTGAAGAGTAAAGATCTCACATGCCTATGGGCCAAAAAAAGCAAAACATAAAACGGAAGCAATGTTCTAACAAATTCAATAAAGACTTTAAAAGCAGTCCGTATCCAAAAGGGCTTCCCCAATGTCTCAGCAGGCAAAGAATCTCTTGCCAGTACAGGAAGTACGAGTTCAATCTCTGGATCAGAAGATTCCTGGAGGAGGAAAACGGCAACCCACTCCAGAATTCTTGCCTAAAACATCCCACGGACAGAGAAACGTAGAGGGTTACAATCCAAAGGGTCACAAAGAGTCAGACACAACTGAGCAAATAAGCACACATATAAAAAAATCTTAAAATAAATAAATAAATAAAGTCTATGAGTAGGAGATTAGCAGGTTTGATTTCTTCTGGGGCCTCTGTCCTTGGCTTGCATATAGATGGTCCCCATCATGCTGTATCTTCATGTGATTGTCACTTGGTTTGGGTACATCAAAGTGTCTGGTGTCTCTCTATGTGATTTAGCCTCTTCTTATAAGGACACTTATGATATTGGATTAGGGCTAACTTTAGTAACTTGTTTTAACTAATTACTTCTTTAAAAAGCCTTATCTCTGAATACACTTAGATTCTGAGATACTGTGAATTGAACCTTCAACATACAAATTTTGGTGGGACACAATTCTGCCCATAACAACTTGGAAGAAAAAAATAAATACGTAAGAGAAGAGGTTACACCTGGCCCAGTATTGACAAAGTGTCACAATCTGAAAAACATAATTATTCTGAGGGTCTTGCTATAGAAACCTTGCTTCTTGAAGTCTGTTCTGATGAAGTCAATTCAAGGTATTAAGTTAATATCATCATGAGGGTATTATCAGTACAGAGAAATACTGCAAACTATGTATACAGTTTGGAAGTTTATACAGTGAGTTATAGATATATATTTAATATACTTTTATATATCCTTTAAATCTTTGTCTATATGGATTATATAAACATTCTAGAAAAGTGTCTAAAAAAAGTAAAAATAGTATTGAAAAGGTCATATTGCATTTTAAAGACATTAATATGGTATATTTTAGGCACAATAGAATATAAAAAAAATGTGAAGTATGTATGTCTGACCTTGAAAAATGATGACATGCTACTACTGCTCTCAATAAGAGAGAATTTCCACTATCTTGAAATATTTCTCAATCTCTCTTTACAGTGAATCACTCCATACTCTATCACAAAGTGTATTACTTTTTATTAGCATTTTATTTTTTTATTTTAAATTATTATGCAAATAGGTAAATAATTTACCAACAACACAGTTAGAATGTGGAAGGACCCTTATGCATCTATTTTATAAACAAAAATCAATAGTGTATCATAAGTACAAAGCTATTTATTACATCACTTTTTATAGTGGCAAAGAAATAAAAATATGCAAAAACCTAGGTCCATCAGTCGAAGAGTATCCAAATAAAAAGAGATCAGTGTATACTCCACAGTTATATGCTGTGATAGTGTCACAACCTGACAAACATAATTATTCTGAGGGTCTTGCTATAGAAATCTTGCTTCTTGAAGTCTGTTCTGCTGAAGTCAATTCAACATATTAATTTAATATCATCATAATAGTATTGTATCATGTATCACTTTATTAATTGTCATGTATCAATGTATTAATTTTCAATAAAAAATTTTAAAAAAGAAACTTTTATTAGCTAAGAAGGTTAATGTGATGCATTCTCAAATTAGGAAATTAAATTGTAGTTAATATGATGTATCATGGTTTTTTTTAAGGCTTTCCTATGTGATGAAACTAAAGATGCTTTTAATACTATTTAACTTAACTTATGGATTGTGAAAAGTAAAGGAAATTATATAATTTGGGGAAAAATGTGACCAAAATTGTCTACAGTATAATATAAAGTGTTGCTTTAGAAAATAAAATTTATTCATGACAATAAATATACATAAAGACAGGATCCAAAGGTACTGTAGCAAGTAAAATTGATGTTCTTGGAGAAGGCAATTTTGTGCTTTTTAATTTAACTTGCTATATTTTATTTCATTGATTTATTTTAAAAAGTCAAAATTTTCTGTCTTTATAATGTTAAAATTAATAAATAAAATTAGTATATATTTCCAGTGTGCAAATATGATATTCTGATATACATGTATAAAGGTGAAATATTATGATAATCACCTAATTAACATCCATCATCTCACGGGGATAGTTTTTTTTTTTTTTTCTTTTGTGGTAACACTTTCTTAATAAAGTAATTTGTTGTACATTAAAGAAGGGACAAATAAAATACATGAGTCTAAGATAAAGTGACTCTGGTTCATATTTTGATTTAATTCCCCAAAATTTTCACTTTGAATGCTAGACCGGATCAAAATGACTGGGGTAGTGTTTATAACCTTTTAAAAATTTAAAAATTGTCTATTCAAACAGCTAGGGTAACACTAATGTATAAGGAATCTGTTCATTTACTGGGTGTTAGTCGTTCAGTCATGTCTGACTCTTTGCAACCCCATGAACTGTAGCCCACCAGGCTCCTCTGTCCATGGAAATCTCCAGGCAGGAATACTGGAGTGGATAGCCATTCCATTCTCCAGGGGATTTTCCCCACCAAGGGGTCAAACCCAGTTATTCTGCATTGCAGGCTAATTCTCTACCATGAGCTACCAGGGAAGCCCTGAGTAAGTACAAAAGATGAAGTATTCTGTTAGCACAGAGTTCATGCAAAATACTGGATCTGTGTATACAAGCTGATGAAGAAACCAAAATATACATGACGAAAGGTCATTTAACCTAGAGTGTATCACTCCTCTCTAACCTAGGTTATAATTGCTATGGATTTTCAAAATATTTATGTCATTTTAGTAAATGACTGTATACACACAATCCTTCAAGCTAGGCTTCAGCAGTACTTGAATCAAGAACGTTCAGATTACAAGCTGGGTTTAGAAAAGGCAGAAAAACAAAAGATCAAACTGCCAAGGGAAATTCCAGAAAACAAACAAACAAACAAAATCTATTTCTGCTTCATTGATTAAGTGAAAGCCTTTGACTGTGTGGATCACAACAAATTGTGGGAAAATTTTAAAGAGATTATAATGCAAGACCACCTGACCAATCTCCTTAGAAACCTGTATGAGAGTTAACAAGCAACAGTTAGAACCTTACATGGAACAACTGACTGGATCAACGTTGAGGAAGAAGTTGCAAGGCTGCACATTGTCATCCTCTTTAACATATATGCAGAGCACATCACATGAAATGCCAAGCTGGATATTACAAGCTTGAATCAAGATTACTGGGATAAATAACAACAACCTCAGATAAGCAGATGACACCTCTCTAATGGCAGAAAGCAAAGAAAAACTAAAGAGCCTTTTGATGAGGGTGAAAAAGGAAAGTGAAAAAGCTGGTTTAAAACTTAACATTCAAAAAACAAAGGTCATGGTATCCAGTCCCATCACTTCATGGCAACTAGAAGAAAAAGTAGAAATAGTGACAGATTTTCTCTTCTTGGGCTCCAAAATCACTGCAGACAGTGACTTCAGCCATGAAATTAAAAGACTGCTCCTTGGAAGAAAAACTATAACAAATGTAGACAGTGTATTAAAAAGCAAAGACATCACTTTACTGACAAAGGTCCATCTAGTCAAAGCTTTGGTTTTTCCAGTAGTCATGTATGGATGTGAGAGTTGGACCATAAAGAAGGCTGAGAACCAAAGAATTGATTCTTTCAGACTGTGGTGCTGGAAAAGACTTCTGAGTGTCCTTTGGTCTGCAAGGAGATAAAACCAGTCAATCCTAAAGGAAATCAACCCTGAATATTCAGTGGAAGGACTGATGCCAAAGCTGAAGCTCCAATACTTTGGCCACCTGATGTGAAGAGCCGACTCAATGGAAAAGACCCTGATGCTGGGAAAGATTGAAGGCAAAAAGAGTGGAGGGTGGCAGAGGATGTGATGGTAGGATAGCATTACTGACTCAATGGACATGAACTTGGGAAAACTCCAAGAGATAGTGAGGGATAGGGTTGTACGGTGTTTTGCTGTCCATGGAGTGGCAAAGAGTCAGACACAGTTTAGTGACTGAAAAACAACAACCAGTAAATGATGAGATAAGTCATTTTTCTTGAATCTGCTGATCCTAAATAAACTTGTTTATCAGGAGGCTAGCATAAAACAAAACTAACTACAGTGTGTGACTCTGTCAAAGGAGACTCAGAGTTAGCCAGTAGTTTTCTCATGGTTCTTAATTTAAATATCTTCCCAAACCCCCACTGTATCCTTGAGATAGAAATATTAACTCAATCTGACTGAAAATTTAATTCTGAGAGACTTATTTATTTTCTATATTGCATATGTTCTTCAAATAATTTATACAGTTATAATCATAAACTTATTCACTTTCTTGCCTCTTGTCTAAATCTATACATTCAGTTCGATTCAGTCACTCAGTCATGTCCGACTGTTTGCGACCCCATGAATTGCAGCACACCAGGCCTCCCTGTCCATCACCAACTCCCGGAGTTCACTCAAACTCATGTCCATCGAGTCAGTGATTCCATCCAGCCATCTCATCCTCTGTTGTCCCCTTTTCCTCCTGCCCTCAACCCCTCCCAGCATCAGAGTCTTTTCCAATAAGTCAACCCTTCACATGAGGTGGCCAAAGTATTGGAGTTTTAGCTTTAGCATCAGTCCTTCCAAAGAACCCCTAGGACTGATCTCCTTTAGAATGGACTGGTTGGATCTCCTTGCAGTCCAAGGGACTTTCAAGAGTCTTCTCCAACACCACAGTTCAAAAGCATCAATACTTCGGCACCCAGCTTTCTTCACAGTAATATTCTTTACCTTTAGTACAATCCCTGGTTTAACATATATATCACTAATTTGTGGTCCATTGTACTCCATTTTGACAAATAAATACTTTTTTAACCTCTGCAAGTCTGAATTTGAACAAAAATTTGGTGTGATTTGCTTTATTTCTAAATAATATAGATTCTAATATGATCATGAAAATCACTTGAGACTTAATCATCTGACTACCATGCTTATTCAGTTAAAGTGGAGAATAATACTGGGATCCTAAGATGGCGGAGGAATAGGATGGGGAGACCACTTTCTCCCCTACAAATTCATCAAAAGAACATTTAAACACTGAGTAAATTCCACAAAACAACTTCTGAATGCCGGCAGAGGACATCAGGTGCCCAGAAAAGCAGCCCATTGTCTTCGAAAGGAGGTAGGAAAAAATATAAAAGACAAAAAACAGAGACAAAAGAGGTAGGGATGGAGCTCTGTTCCGGGAAGGGAGTCTTAAAAAGAGAGAAGTTTCCAAACACCAGGAAACACTCTCACTGCTGAGTCTGTGGTGAGCCTTGGAAGCACAGAGGGCAAGATAACAGGGAGGAAAAATAAATAAATAATTAAAACCCACAGATTACGAGCCCAACAGTAACTCCCCCAGTGGAGAAGCAGTGCAGATGCCTGCACCCACCACTAGCAAGCCAGGGCTGGGCAGGGAGGTGCAGGCTGCAGTGCTTAGAGTAAGGACCGGGCCTGAATGCCCCGAGAGCAATCTGAGGGAACTAACTTGGGCTAGCAAACCAGACTTTGGGATAGCTACCACGCACAAAGCCAGCCTTAACCTAAGACATCGCCAGGCCTGCGCACAGAACAAAGGACTGAACAGAGATAGCTGGCTGCAGACCATCCCCCTCCGGTGACAGGCAGCCAGAGCCAGAAGGGGGCAATTGCAGCCCAAGAGAGACATTATCTACCAAACTGCAAGCAGGCTTCTTTGCTAACTAAGACTTCTTGGGGTTCTGGACAGTCAACATCTGCCTGAGAAGGTGCGCAGGTTGTACACCCAGAAACCCGAGTGGAAGGGACAGGGGAGGTGATAAGTTGCAGCGACCACACTAGCCAAACACCTCATCACCTGAGCTGCTTAGACCTGGGAAGGGCACAAAACGCAGGCCCAACCGAGTCTGCACCTCTGAGGACTACCCGAGTGCCTGAGCCTGAGTGGCTGAGACGTGGGAGGTGCATGCAGCCTGGGAACCACCTTGGAAGTGACAGGTGCAATAGATTAAAACCCTATTGTTAGTACCGACTACATGGGAAGTGGCCTATAGATCTTGAGAAATATAAGCCAGACCAAGGAACTATCTGAAAATGAACTGACCCCACAATACCCAAAACATCAGAGACAGTCCTAGATATATTTTTACTATTTTTATGATCATTCTTTTTTTATTTTTTTTTTTAAAATTAAGTCCTCTATTACCCCTTTTATTTTCACTTTTATAACCTACTATTACTTTGCAAAAAAAAAAAAAAAGACTCAATTTTTAAAAGCAAACTTCATATATATATATATATATGTGTGTGTGTGTGTGTATATAGTAAATTTTGTGACTTTTTTTCTCTTTTTTTTCTTCTTTTCTTTAATATTGTATTTTTGAAATTCCAAACTCTACTCTAGATTTTTAATCTGTGCTTTTTGGTATTTGTTATGAATTTTGTACCTTTAAGAACCCAATCTTCAGTACCCATTTTTACTTGGGAGTGAGATTACTGGCTTGACTGCTCTCTTCCCCTTTGGACTCTCCTTTTCTCCACCAGGTCGCCTGTGTCTCCTCCCTAACTTCTCTCTACTTTACCCAACTCTGTGAATCTCTGTGTGTTCCAGATGGTGGAGAACACTTAGGGAACTAATTTATGGCTGGATCTGTCTCTCTCCTTTTGATTCCCCCTTTTATCCTCCTGGCTACCTCTGTCTCCTTCCTCCCTCTTCTCTTCTCTGTATAACTTCATGAACATCTCTGAGTGGTCCAGTTGTGGAGTGCACATAAGGAAGTGATTACTGACAAGCTTTCTCTCTCCTCTATTGATTCCACCTCATTTCATTTGGGTCACCTCTAACTCCCTCCTCCTTCTTTTCTCCATGTAACTCTGTGAACCTCTCTGGGTGTCCCTCACTGTGGAGAAACTTTTCATCTTTAACCTAGATGTTTTATCAACGGTGCTGTATAGAAGGAGAAGTCTTGAGACTACTTTAAAAATAAGACTGAAAACCAGAAGCAGGAGGCTTAAGTCCAAACCCTGAGAACACCAGAGAACTCCTGACTCCAGGGAACATTAATTGACAGAGCTCATCAAACACCTCCATACCTACACTGAAACCAAGCACCACCCAGGGGCCAACAAGTTCCAGAGCAATACATACTATGCAAATTCTCCAGCAATACAGGAACACCGCCCTGAGCTCCAATATACAGGCTGCCCAAAGTTACTCCAAAACCATTGATATCTCATAACTTATTACTGGACACTTCATTGCACTCCAGAGAGAAGATTCAGCTCCACCCACCAGAACACCAACATAACCTTCCCTAAACAAGAAACCTTGACAAGCCACCTGCACAACTCCACCCACAGTGAGGAAACTCCACAATAAAGATAACTCCACAAACTGCCAGAATACAGAAAGGCCGCCCCAAACTCAGCAATATAAACAAGATGAAGAGACAGATGAATACCCAGCAGTTAAAGGAACAGGATAAATGTCCACCAAACCAAACAAAAGAGGTAGAGATAGGGAATCTACCTGATAAAGAATTCCAAATAATGATAGTGAAATTGACCCAAAATCTTGAAATAAAAATGGAATCACAGATAAATAGCCTGGAGACAAGGATTGAGAAGATGCAAGGAAGGCTGAACAAGGATCTAGAAGAAATAAAAAAGAGTCAATATATAATGAATAATGCAATAAATGAGATCAAAAATACTCTGGAGGCAATAAATAGTAGAATAACAGAGGCAGAAGATAGGATTAGTGAATTAGAAGATAGAATGGTAGAAATAAATGAATCAGAGAGGATAAAAGAAAAACGAATTAAAAGAAATGAGGACAATCTCAGAGACCTCCAGGACAGTGTTAAATGCCCCAACATTCGAATCATAGAAGTCCCAGAAGAAGAAGACAAAAAGAAAGACCACAAGAAAATACTTGAGGAGATAATCGTTGAAAACTTCCCTAAAATGGGGAAGGAAACAATCACCCAAGTCCAAGAAACCCAGAGAGTCCCAAACAGGATAAACCCAAGGCGAAACACCCCAAGACACATATTAATTAAATCAACAACGATCAAACACAAAGAACAAATATTAAAAGCAGCGAGGGAAAAACAACAAATAACACACAAGGGGATTCCCATAGGGATGACAGCTGATCTTTCAATAGAAACTCTTCAGGCCAGGATGGAATGGCAAGACATACTTAAAGTGATGAAAGAAAATAACATACAGCCCAGATTACTGTACCCAGCAAGGATCTCATTCAAATATGAAGGAGAAATCAAAAGCTTTACAGACAATCAAAGCACCACAAAACCAGCTCTCCAACAAATGCTAAAGGAGATTCTCTAGACAGGAAACACAAAAAGGGTGTATAAACACTAACCCAAAACAACATAGTAACTGGCAATTCGATTATATTTATCAATAATTACCTTAAACGTAAATGGGTTGAATGCCCCAACCAAAAGACAAAGACTGGCTGAATGGATACAAAAACAAGACCCTATATATGTTGTCTATAAAAGACCCACCTCAAAAAAGGGGAAACATACAGACTGAAAGTGAAGGGCTGGAAAAAAATATTCCATGCAAATACAGACCAAAAGAAATCAGGAGTAAAAATACTCATATCAGATAAAATAGACTTTAAAACAAAGGCTGTGAAAAGAGACAAAGAAGGACATTACCTAATGATCAAAGGATCAATGCAAGAAGAAGACATAACAATTATAAATATATATGCACCCAACATAGGAGCATCACAATATGTGAGACAAATGTTAACAAGTATGAAAGGGGAAATTAACAATAACACAATAATAGTTGGAGACTTTAATACCCCACTCACACCTATGGATAGATCAACTAAACAGAAAATTAACAGGGAAACACAAAATTTAAATGATACAATAGACCAGTTAGACCTAATTGATATCTATAGGACATTTCACCCCAAAACAATGAATTTCACCTTTTTCTCAAGCGCACACAGAACCTTCTCCAGGATAGATCACATCCTGGGCCATAAATCTAGCCTCGGTAAATTAAAAAAAAAAAAAAAAAATTAAATCATTCCAAGAATCTTTTCTAACCACAATGCAGTAAGATTAGATCTCAATTACAGGAGAAAAACTATTAAAAATTCCAACAAATGGAGGCTGAACAACACGCTGCTGAATAACCAACAAATCACAGAAGAAATCAAAAAAGAAATCAAAATATGCATAGAAACAAATGAAAACGAAAACACAACAAACCAAAACCTGTGAGACACTGTAAAAGCAGTCCTAAGGGGAAAGTTCATAGCAATACAGGCATACCTCAAGAAACAAGAAAAAACTCAAATAAATAATGTAACTCTACACCTAAAGCAACTAGCAAAGGAACAAATGAAGAACCCCAGGGTTAGTAGAAGGAAATAAATCTTAAAAATTAGGGCAGAAAGAAATGCAAAAGAAACAAAGGAGACCATAGCAAAAATCAACAAAGCCAAAAGATGGTTCTTTGAAAGGATAAATAAAATTGACCAACCATTAGCCAGACTTATCAAGAAACAAAGGGAGAAAAATCAAATCAATAAAATTAGAAATGAAAATGGAGAGATCACAACAGACAACACAGAAATACAAAGGATCATAAGAGACTACTATCAACAATTATATGCCAATAAAATGGACAATGTGGAAGAAATGGACAAATTCTTAGAAAAGTACAACTTTCCAAAACTGGACCAGGAAGAAATAGAAAATCTTAACAGACCCATCACAACCACATAGGAACATAGGAAATTGAAACTGTAATCAGAAATCTTCCAGCAAACAAAAGCCCAGGTCCAGACGGCTTCACAGCCGAATTCTACCAAAAATTTAGAGAAGAATTCACACCTATCCTACTCAAACTCTTCCAGAAAATTGCAGAGGAAGGTAAACTTCCAAACTCATTCTATGAGGCCACAATCACCCTAATAGCAAAACCTGACAAAGATGCCACAAAAAAGAATACTACAGGCCAATATCACTGATGAACATAGATGCAAAAATCCTTAACAAAATTCTAGCAATCAGAATCCAACAACACATTAAAAAGATCATACACCACGACCACGAGGGCTTTATCCCAGGGATGCAAGGATTCTTCAATATCCACAAATCACTTAATGTAATACACCACATTAACAAATTGAAAAATAAAAGCCATATGATTATCTCAATAGATGCAGAGGAAGTCTTTTGACAAAATTCAACATCCATTTATGATAAAAACTCTCCAGAAAGCAGGAATAGAAGGAATATACCTCAACATAATAAAAGCTATATATGAAAACCCACAGCAAACATTATCCTCAATGGTGAAAAATTGAAAGCATTTCCCCTAAAGTGAGGAACAAGACAAGGGTGCCCACTATCACCACTATTATTCAACATAGTTTTGGAAGTTTTGGCCACAGCAATCAGAGCAGAAAAAGAAATAAAATGAATCCAAATTAGAAAATTAGAAGTAAAACTCTCATTGTTTGCAGATGACGTGATCCTTTACATAGAAAACCCTAAAAATTCCACCAGAAAATTACTGGAGCTAATCAATGACTATAGTAAAGTTGCAGGATATAAAATCAACATACAGAATACTAATAATGAGAATATAGAAAGAGAAATTAAGAAAACAATTCCATTCGCCATTGCAATGAAAAGAATAAAATGCTTAGGAATATATCTACCTAAAGAAACGAAAGACCTATATATAGAAAACTATAAAACACTGGTGAAAGAAATAAAACAGAACACTAATAGATGGAGAAATATACCATGTTCATGGATTGAAAGAATCAATATAGTGAAAATGAGTATACTACCCAAAGCAATATATAGATTCAATGCAACCCCTATCAAGCTACCAACGGTATTTTTCACAGAGCTAGAACAAATAATTTCACGATGTATATGGTAATACAAAAAACCTCAGTCATCATGACAGTATGGTACTGGTACAAAGACAGAAGTATAGATGAGTGGAACAAAATAGAAAGCCCAGAGATAAATCCACAGACCTATGGACACCTTATCTTTGATAAAGGAGGCAAGAATATACAATGGATTAAAGACAATCTCTTTAACAAGTGGTGCTGGGAAAACTGGTCAGCGACTTGTAAAAGAATGAAACTAGAACACTTTCTAACACCATACATAAAAATAAACTCAAAGTGGATTAAAGATTTAAACATAAGACAAGCAACTATAAAACTCCTAGAGGAGAACATAGGCAAAACACTCTCCGACATTAATCACAGCAGGATTCTCTATGACCCACCTCCCAGAATATTGGAAATAAAAGCAAAAATAAACAAATAGGACCTAATTAAACTTGAAAGCTTCTGCACAACAAAAGAAACTATAAGCAAGGTGAAAAGACAGCTTTCAGAATGGGAGAAAATAATGGCAAATGAAGAAACTGACAAACAACTAATCTCAAAAATATACAAGCAGCTCAATATATCCTGCAGATCAATTCCACAAGAATATACGACCCAATCAAAAAATGGGTCAAAGAACTAAACATTTCTCCGAAGAAGACATACAGATGGCTAACAAACACATGAAAAGATGCTCAACATGACTCATTATCAGATCAGATCAGATCAGTCGCTCAGTCGTGTCCGATTCTTTGCGACCCAATGAATCGCAGCACGCCAGGCCTCCCTGTCCATCACCAACTCCCGGAGTTCACTCAGACTCAAGTCTATCAAATCAGTGATGCCATCCAGCCATCGCATCGTCTGTTGTCCCCTTATTCTCTTGCCCTCAATCCCTCCCAGCATTAGAGTCTTTTCCAATGAGTCAGCTCTTCGCATGAGGTGGCCAAAGTACTGGAGTTTCAGCTTTAGCATCATTCCTTCCAAAGAAATCCCAGGGCTGATCTTCTTCAAAATGGACTGGTTGGATCTCCTTGCAGTCCAAGGGACTCTCAAGAGTCTTCTCCAATACCACAGTTCAAAAGCATCAATTCCTCGGTGCTCAGCCTTCTTCACAGTCCAACTCTCACATCCATACATGACCACAGGAAAGAAGAATAGCCTGGACTAGACGAACCTTTGTTGGCAAAGTAATGTCTCTGCTTTTGAATATGCTATCTAGTTTGGTCATATCTTTCCTTCCAAGGAGTAAGCATCTTTCAATTTCATGGCTGCAGTCACCATCTGCAGTGACTTTGGAGCCCCCCAAAATAAAGTCTGACGCTGTTTCCACTGTTTCCCCATCTATTTCCCATGAAGTGATGAAACTGGATGCCATGATCTTCGTTTTCTGAATGTTGAGCTTTAAGCCAACTATTTTACTCTCCACTTTCAATTTCATCAAGAGGCTTTTCAGTTCCTCTTCACTTTCTACCATAAGGGTGGTGTCATCTGCATATCTGAGGTTATTGATATTTCTCCTGGCAGTCTTGATTCCAGCTTGTGTTTCTTCCAGTCCAGCACTTCTCATGATGTACTCTGCATATAAGTTAAATAAACAGGGTGACAATATACAGCCTTGACGTATTCCTTTTCCTATTTGGAACCAATCTGTTGTTCCATGTCCAGTTCCAACTGTTGCTTCCTGACCTCATACAAATTTCTCAAGAGGCAGATCAGGTGTCTGGTATTCCCATCTCCATCAGAATTTTCCACAGTTTATTGTGATCCACACAGTCAAAGGCTTTGGCATAGTCAATAAAACAGAAATAGATGTTTTCTGGAACTCTCTTACTTTTTCCATGATCCAGCAGATGTTGGCAATTTGATCTCTGGTTCCTCTGCCTTTTCTAAAACCAGCTTGAACATCAGGAAGTTCATGGTTCACATATTGCTGAAGCCTGGCTTGGACAATTTTGAGCATTACTTTACTAGTGTGTGAGATGAGTGCAATTGTGCAGTAGTTTGAACATTCTTTGGCATTGCCTTTCTTTGGGATTGGAATGAAAATTGACCTTTTCCAGTCCTGTGGCCACTGCTGAGTTTTCCAAATTTGCTGGCATATTGAGTGCAGCACTTTCACAGCATCATCTTTCAGGATTTGAAATAGCTCCACTGGAATTCCATCACCTCCACTAGCTTTGTTCATAATGATACTTTCTAAGGCCCACTTGACTTCACATTCCAGGATGTCTGGCTCTAGGTCAGTGATCACACCATCGTGATTATCTGTGTTTTGAAGATCTTTTTTGTACAGTTCTTCTGTGTATTCTTGCCATCTCTTCTTAGTATCTTCTGCTTCTGTTAGGTCCATACTATTTATGTCCTTTTTCAAGCCCATCTTTGCCTGAAATGTTCCTTTGGTATTTCTGATTTTCTTGAAGAAATCTCTAGTCTTTCCCATTCTGTTGTTTTCCTCTATTTCTTTGCATTGATCGCTGAAGAAGGCTTTCTTATCTCTTCTTGCTATTCTTTGGAACTCTGCATTCAGATGTTTATATCTTTCCTTTTCTCCTTTGCTTTTCGCTTCTCTACTTTTCACAGCTAATTGTAAGGCCTCCCCAAACAACCATTTTGCTTTTTTGCATTTCTTTTCCATGGGAATGGTCTTGATGCCTGTCTCCTGTACAATGTCACGAACCTCATTTCTCATTATGAGAGAAATGCAAATCAAAACCACAATGAGGTACCATTTCACGCCAGTCAGAATGGCTGCTATCCAAAAGTCTACCAGCAATAAGTGCTGGAGAGGGTGTGGAGAAAAGGGAACCCTTTTACACTGTTGGTGGGAATGCAAACTAGTATAGCCACTATGGAGAACAGTGTGGAGATTCCTTAAAAAACTGGAAATAGAACTACCTTATGACCCAGCAATCCCACTGCTTGGCATACACACGGAGGAAACCAGAATTGAAAGATTGATGAACCCCAATGTTCATCACAGCACTGTTTATAATAGCCAGGACATGGAAGCAACCTAGATGTCCATCAGCAGATGAATGGATAAGAAAGCTGTGGTACATATACACAATGGAGTATTACTCAGCCATTAAAAAGAATACATTTGTAGCAGTTCTAATGAGGTAGATGAAACTGGAGCCAATTATACAGAGTGAAGTAAGCCAGAAAGAAAATCACCAATACAGTATACTAGTGCATATATACGGAATTTAGAAAGATAATAATGATAACCCTGTATGCGAGACAGCAAAAGAGACACAGATATATAGAACAGTCTTTTGGACTATGTTGGAGAAAGGGGGGGGGGGATGATTTGGGAGAATGGCATCATCAGTTCAGTTCAGTTGCTCAGTCGTGTCCGACTCTCTGCAACCCCATGAATCACAGCACGCAATGCCTCCCTGTCCATCACCAACTCCCAGAGTTTACTCAAACTCATGTCCATAGAGTCGATGATGTCATCCAGCCATCTCATCTTCTGTTGTCCCCTTCTCCTCCTGCCCCCAACCTCTCACATCATCAGGGTCTTTTCCAGTGAGTCAACTTTACCCATCAGGTGGCCAAAGTATTTGAGTTTCAGCTTTAGCATCAGTCCTTCCAATGAACACCCAGGACTGATCTTCTTTAGAATGGACTGGTTGGATCTCCTTGCAATACAAAGGACTCTCACTGAGCAGCAAACAATGGCCCAACAAGTGAAAAACCATTCACCAATACAATTTCTAATCAATCTTTTAACTACTCAAAAGAATCTGTGTTTAGACAGTTTAGAACATCTCCTGCCTCTCACAGTTGGGAGGCTCTGAACAGTCACATGTGGCCGGAAAAACCTATTCAGGCAGGCTAGAGGATTTCCAAAGGAGTTTGTAGGTTAAACACTGTCACACCCAGGAATTATTAACTGGAACTGTAAGCTAACTCTTTTTTCAGAGAGAGAGGTCCAAAGGAGTTTGGGGAGAGCCCTGTAAAGTCATAAAGTCAGAGGTTTAGGTGAAAGCACAAGCAGAAAGAGGCAGACTCTGGGTTTTGGGGTATATGCTCGAGAATTTCCAGGGGACTCCTGAAGCTCGATCCCCTTTGAAAGATGATGCTGTGGAAAGTGCTGCCTCCTTCCTCATGACCTTTTTGTCATGGCTGGTCACCATCTTCAGGATTTTCCTGACACTGGCGCTGAGTTTTCCAAATTTGCTGTCATATAGAGTAGCACTTCCACAGCATCATCTTTCAGGATTTGAAATAGCTCAACTGGAATTCTATCACCTCCACAAGCTTTGTTCGCAGTGATGCTTTCTAAGGCCCACTTGACTTCACATTCCAGGATGTCTGGTTCTAGGCGAGTGATCATACCATCATGATTATCTGGGTCATGGAGATCTTTTTTGTACAGTTCTTTTTTGTATTCTTGCCACTTCTTCTTAATATCTTCTGCTTCTGTTGCTGCTGCTGCTGGTATATCGCTTCAGTCGTATCCGACTCTGTGCGACCCCATAGATGGCAGCCACCAGGATCCCCTGTCCCTGGGTTTGTCCAGGCAAGAACACTGGATTGGATTGCCATTTCCTTCTCCAATGCATGAAAGTGAAAAGTGAAAGTGAAGTCGCTCAGTTTTGTCCAACTCTTCGCGACCCCATGGACTGCAGCTTACCAGGCTCCTCTGCCTATGGGATTTTCCAGGCAAGATACTGGAGTGGGGTGCCATTGCCTTCTCCATTAGTTCCATACAATTTCTGTCCTTTATTGAGCCAATCTCTGCATGAAATGTTCCCTTGGTATCTCTAATTGTCTTGAAGAGATCTCTAGTCTTTCCTATTCTATTCTTTTCCTCTATTTCTTTGCATTGATTGTTGAGGAAGGCTTTCTTATATCTCCTTGCTATTCTTTGGAACTCTGCATTCAGATGCTTATATCTTTCCTTTTCTCCTTTGCTTTTCACTTCTCTTCTTTTCACAGCTATTTGTAAGGCCTCCCCAGACAGCCATTTTTCTTTTTTGCATTTCCTTTCCATTGGGGTGGTCTTGACCCCTGTCTCCTGTACAGTGTCACAAACCTCCATCCATAGTTCATCAGGCACTCTGTCTATCAGATCTAGTCCCTTAATTCTATTTCTCACTTCCACTGTATAATCATAAGTGATTTGATTTAGGTCACACCTGAATTGTCTAGTGGTTTTCCCTACTTTCTTCAAATGAAGTCTGTATTTGGCAATAAAGAGTTCATGATCTGAGCCACAGTCAGGTCCTGGTCTTGTTTTTGCTGCCTGTATAGAGCTTCTTGATCTTTGGCTGCAAAGAATATAATCAATCTGATTTTGGTGTTGACCATCTGGTGATGTCGATGTGTAGAGTCTTCTCTTGTGTTGTTGGAAGAGGGTATTTGCTTAATTAACTCTACTAATTTTTGCCCTGCTTCATTCTGTACTCCAATGCCAAATTTGCCTGTTACTCCATGTGTCTCTTGACTTCCTACTTTTGCATTCCATTCCCCTATAATGTAAAGGACATCTTTTGGGGGTGTTAGTTGTAAAAGGTCTTGTAGGTCTTCATAGAATTGTTCAACTTCAGCTTCTTCAGCGTTACTGGTTGGGGCATAGACTTGGATTACCATGATATTGAATGGCTTGCCTTGGAAATGAACAGAGATCATTCTGTCGTTTTTGAGATTGCATCCTAGTGCTGCCTTTTGGACTCTTTTGTTGACCATGATGACTACTCCCTTTCTTCTAAAGGATTCCTGCCCACAGTAGAAGATATAATGGTCATCTGAGTTAAGTTCACCCATTCCAGTCCATTTCAGCTCGATGATTCCTAGAATGACGACGTTCACTCTTGTCATCTCCTGTTTGACCACTTCCAATTTGCCTGGATTCATGGACCTAACATTCCAGGTTCATATGCAATATTGCTCTTTACAGCATTGGACATTGCTTCTAGCACCAGTCACATCCACAACTGGGTATTGTTTTTGCTTTGGTTCCATCCCTTCATTCTTTCTGGGGTTATTTCCCCACTTATTTCCAGTAGCATATTTGGCACCTACCTACCTGGGGACTTCCTCTTTCAGTATCCAACATTTTGCCTTTTCATACTGTTCATGGAGTTCTCCAGGCAAGAATACTGAAGTGGTTTGCCATTCCTTTCTCAAGTGGACCACATTCTGTCAGACCTCTCCACCATGAACGTCAGTCTTGGGTGGCCCCACATGGCATGGCTTAGTTTCATTGAGTTATACAAGGTTGTGGTCCGTGTGATCAGATTGGCTAGTTTCCTGTGATTATGGTTTCAGTGTGTCTCCCCTCTGATGCCCTCTCGCAACACCTACCACCTTGCTTGGGTTTCTCTTACCTTGGACGTGGGGTATCTCTTCACGGTTGCTCCAGCAAAGCACAGCTGCCACTCCTTACCTTGGACGAGGGGTATCTTCTCACGGCTGCCCTTCCTGACCTTGAACGTGGAGTAGTTCCTCTCTAGATATATATTTATTCTTGGTTAACCTTCCTTTTGTAGCACACAAGACTCTTGATTAAACCTTCCATCTATAGGGCATGTACAACCAAGAGTCAGTATTCCCACAAGTTCTCAAATGTGTGACTGTGGGGAAATTTTCAACTTTGTTCTATTACAGTATTTACTATATTTAGGAAATTAAAATAATACGTTATGCTGATATGAGGTGTTGCTTCCTTGATTTGTTGCCCATGTGACTGTTTTTACTTATGTCTCAGAGATAGAATTTAGTTACTTACTGTTACTTCTTATTTCATCATGAATTTCTATCACATGGATGTTTACAAATTCTGCTTTTCTTTTTTATTATTCTTTACTGCATAGTCTATCATTTTAGTTTTTCCAGTCTGTGTTATCCCATTCCAATAGCACCTGTTTCATCACATGCTCCCTGTGTATTCCTTTTACAACCACATCTCTTTCCTCCTCTGCCACCATTCCCAACCCTCGGTATCACTAATCTTTTTGATCTCTACACTTTGTCATATAGAGAAAAGGGATTGGAATTTTCTCTCAAGATAAATATCTTGAGAATCTTTGGTACTTTTCTGTGTACAGATAATCTCTTCCCTATGTTACTGAATAATATTCTTGATATTGATGATAATTTGTTTAAATATTCACTTATTGAGAGACTTGTGAGTTCTTTCAGTTTTCTATTATGATAATTAGAGCTACCATGAATTTTCACTTAGAAGTGATTATATTTTTGGTGATGAAAATTTTCCTTACTCCTCTAGGTTCTTATGACAGCAAATGGATGGACATTTCTGGTGATTCTGGGCTTTTGCCACCACAAAAGATAAATAAATAAATAGCTCAGTTCAGTTCAGTCATGCAGTCATGTCTGATACTTTGTGACCCCATGGACCACAGCACTCCAGGCTTCCCTCTCCATCACCAATTCGCAGAGTTTACTCAAACTCATGTCCACTGAGTCAGTGACGCTATCCAACCATCTCATCCTTTGTCATCCCCTTCTCTTCCCATCTTCAATCTTTCCTAGCATCAGGGTCTTTTCAAACGAGTCAGTTCTTCGCATCAGGTGGCCAAAGTATTGGAGTTTCAGCTTGAACATCAGTCCTTTCAATGAACATTCAGGACTGATTTCCTTTAGCATGGACTGGTTGATCTCCTTGCAGTCCAAAGGGCTCTCAAGAGTCTTCTCCAACACCACAGTTCAAAGGCATTAATTCTTCAGTGCTCAGCTTTATTTATAGTTCAACTCTCACATCCATACATGACTACTGGAAAAATCATAACTTTGACTAGACAGACTTCTGTAGGAAAAGTAATGTCTCTGCTTTTTAATCAGTGAAAGTGGAGAGTGAAAAAGTTGGCTTAAAGCTCAACATTCAGAAAACGAAGATCATGGCATCCAGTCCCATCACTTCATGGGAAATAGATGGGGAAACAATGGAAACAGTGTCAGACTTTATTTTTCGGAGGTCCAAAATCAGTACAGATGGTGATTGCAGCCATGAAATTAAAAGACACTTACTCCTTGGAAGGAAAGTTAAGACCAACCTGGATAGCATATGCAAAAGCAGAGACATTACTTTGCCAACAAAGGTCCGTCTAGTCAAGGCTATGGTTTTTCCTGTGGTCATGTATGGATGTGAGAGTTGGACTGTGAAGAAGGCTGAGCGCCGAAGAATTGATGCTTTTGAACTGTGGTGTTGGAGAAGACTCTTGAGAGTCCCTTGGACTGCAAGGAGATCCAACCAGTCCATTCTGAAGGAGATTAGCCCTGGGATTTCTTTGGAGGGAATGATGCTAAAGCTGAAACTCCCGTACTTTGGCCACCTCATGCGAAGAGCTGACTCATTGGAAAAGACTCTAATTCTGGGAGGGATTGGGGGCAAGAAGAGAAGGGGACGACAGAGGATGAGATGCCTGTATCATTGACTTGGTGGACGTGAGTCTGAGTGAACTCTGGGAGTTTGTGATGGACAGGGAAGCTTGATGTGCTGCGATTCATGGGGTCGCAAAGAGTCGGACACAACTGAGCAACTGAACTGAACTGAACTGATGTTGGTCATCACTTTTCTTCCAAGGAGTAAGCGTCTTTTACTTTCATGGCTGTAGTCACCATCTGCAGTGATTTTGGAGCCCCCCAAAAATAAAGTCTGACACTGTTTCCCCATGTATTTCCCATGAAGTGATGAGACTGGATGCCATGATCTTCATTTTCTGAATGTTGAGCTTTAAGCCAACTTTTCACTCTTCTCTTTAACTTTCATCAAGAGGATTTTTAGTTCCTCTTCACTTTCTGCCATAAGGGTGGTGTCATCTGCATACCTGAGGTTATTGATATTTCTCCCAGCAATCTTAAGTGCAGCTTGTGTTCTTCCAGCCTAGAATTTCTCATGATGTACTCTGCATATAAGTTAAATAAGCAGGGTGACAATATACAGCCTTAAGATACTCCTTTCCTGTTTTGGAACCAGTCCGTTGTTCCATGTCCAGTTCTGCTGCTCCTGACCTGTATACAGATTTCCCAAGAGGCAAGTCAATGGGTCTGGTATCCCCATCTCTTTCAGAATTTTCCACAGTTTGTTTTGATTCACATAGTCAAATGCTTTGGCATAGTCAATAAAGCAGAAATAGATGATTTTTCTGGAACTCTATTGCTTTTCTGATAGTCAAATGGATGTTGGCAATTTGATCTCACGTTTCTCTGGCTTTCTAAAACCATCTTGAACATCTGTAAGTTTGTGGTTCATATGCTGTTGAAGTATGGCTTGGAGAACTTTGACCATTACTTTGCTATCATGTGAGGTTAGTGCAATTGCGCAGTTCTTTGAGCATTCTTTGGTATTACCTTTCTTTGGGGTTGGAATGAAAACTGACCTTTTCCAGTCCTGTGGCCACTGCTCTGTTTTCCAAATTTGCTGGCATTTTGAGTGTAGCACTTTCACAGCATCATCTTTTAGTATTTGAAATAGCTCAACTGGAATTCTATCACCTCCACTAGTTTGTTCATAGTGATGTTTCCTAAGGCCCACTTGAGTTTGCATTCCAGGATATCTAGTTCTAGATGAGTGATCACATCATCGTGGTTATCTGGGTCATGAAGATCTTTTTTGTATAGTTCTTCTGTGTATTCTTGCCACCTCTTCTTAATATCTTCTGCTTCTCTTAGGTCCATACCATTCTTGTCCTTTATTGAGCCTATCTTTGCATGAAATATTCCCTAGGTATCTCTAATTTTCTTGAAGAGATCTCTAGTTTTTCACAATCTATTTTTTTCATCTAGTTCTTTGCATTGATCCCTGAGGAAGGCTTTATTATCTCTCCTTGCTATTCTTTCGAACCCTACCTTCAAATGGGTATATCTTTCCTTTTCTCCTTTTCTCCTTTGCTTTTCACTTTTTATCTTTTCACAGCTATTTGTAAGACCTCCTCAGACAGCCATTTTGCTTTTTTGCGTTTCTTTTCCTTGGGGAAGTTCTTGCTTCCTGTGTTTTGTACAATGTCCGGAACTTCCATCCATAGTTCTTCAGGCATGCTGCCCATCAAATCTAATTACTTGAACTATTTCCCACTTCCACTTTATAATGTAAGAGGGTTCATTTATGTCGTACCTGAATGGTCTAGTGATTTCCCCTACTTTCTTCAATTTAAGTCTGATTTTGGGAACAAGGAATTCATGATCTGAGCCACAGTCAGTTCCTGGTCTTGTTTTTGCTGACTGTTTAGAACTTCTTCATTTTGGGGCTGCAAAGAATATAATCAATCTGATTTCAGTGTTGACCATCTGGTGATGTCCATGTTTATGGTCTTCTCTTGTTTGTTAGAAGAGGGTGTTTGCTATGACCAGTGTGTTCTCTTGGCAAAACTCTTATTAGCCTTTGCCGGCTTCATTCTGTACTCCAAGGCCAAATTTGCCTGTTACTCCAGGTGTTTCTTGACTTCCTACTTTTGCATTCCAGTCCCCTATAATGAAAAGTACCTCTTTATTGAGTGTTAGTTCTATAAAGTTTTGTATATCTTCAAGAATTATTCAACTTCAGCTTCTTCAGCATAACTGGTCAAGGGGTTATTACTGGTCAAATAGCTCAAGGGAAAGAAAGATGTCTTCTTTACACACTTAGTAGCTCTTACCTGGCTTAATTATTAGATTGACATAAGGTTAACTGGACCAAACCATATTTATTTTATTTAGTAAATTGTATGTGTAGATGGGAGATATCATCAGACTAATTAAGATTCAAGAAATGGGTAGGCTTAATTGCTTTTATGGGCTTCTTAGGTGATGTAGTGATAAAAAATCTGCCTGCCAATGCATAAGACAGAAGATAATTTGGTTTGATTCCTGGGTCAGAAAGATTCCACGGAGTAGAAAATGGCAACTCGCTGCAGTATCCTTTCCTGGAAAGTTCCTTGAACAGAGAATCCTGTTGGGCTAGTCCATGGGTTCGCAAAGAGTCAGACACAACTGAGCACACAGTTGTTTATATACTAGGCTGAACCAAAAGCAACATTTGTAGGCAAGTCACTAAAATATATGGGAAGACTAAAGAGAAATAAATTTAAATCTGAATATTCATTGAAAGGATTACTGTTGAAGTTGAAGCTCCAATACTCTGGCCACCTGATGCAAAGAACCAATTCATTGGAAAAGATCTTAATGCTGGGAAAGATTAAGGTCAGGAGGAGAAGGGGGTTACAGAGGATGATATGGTTGGATGGCATCACTGACTCAATGGACACGAGTTTGAACAAACTCTAGGTGATAGTAAAGGGCAGGAAAGCTAGACATGCTACTGTTCATGGGGTCACAAGAGTCAGACATGACTTAGTGACTGAAGAACAACATTTAAAATGCATAAAATATATTAGAAAACTTGGTATATCTCTACATATTTTGTTCTCTTTCTGGTTTATCTTTTGGGGGACTATAGAATACAGGATTTATTTTAGAAATGGGATATTGGGATATGAATAGTCACAGTTAATTTTTTTCAAATCCAGATATTAGATTCTTTTACTTTTTTCTGTTATAAAAATCACACTTATTCACTGAAGATAATTTAGAAAAATACATATCCAAAAATATTAATTTAAACATTTTCATGTTCTCAAAAGCTATCAATAAATAATCATCATTTTACTGTATGTTTGTCCAACATATATTTTCCAAAAACCAAAAAATTTTCATGTATTTATATTTGAAATGTTTATATTCAGTACATATTTTTCTTAGTAATTTAAAAACACCTATATAAACTATATATATATATATATATATATATATATATATATATTTCCTCACTTGAAAGAGTACTTATAATTACTTTTTATTCTAATGAATTATTTTAATTACTTTAAATAAATTATTTTAATTCAAATTTGATTGACAACATGAAGAATTTAATCCATGACAGTGAAAAAAAATGTTTACTCTATGATGTAAATAAAGTTTCATGAGTGTTAAAATGCTAAATATAACCAGAGAGGGTGGAAATTTAGAAGGGTTAGGAGAATTCACAAGACTTAATATTTATATAAATTCGTACATATCTTACTACACTTTCACTAGAAACAAACTATAGAACCACAGAATTACCTTCTTTTGCTTCTTATAAGAATGATTATCAAATTCAACATAATAAAATATATTATAAACTCTTATGAACCAATATTGAGGAAAGTCACCCCATGAAAGAGACCACAAGCCTAATTCAACATAGAATAGACCTCTTATGTAAAGATGCACAAATATTAAACAAGAAATATTCTTGCTCTTCACAGAGGTAAGGAAATGTAACAACCTCATGAAACAAAGGTCCACATAGTCAAAGCTTTAGATTTTCCAGTAGTCATGTACAGATGCGAGAGTTCTACCATAAAGAAGGCTGAGCACTGAAGAATTGATGCTTTCATATTGCAGTGCTGGAGAAGACTCTTGAGTCTCTTGGACTGCAAGGAGATCAAATCAGTCAATCCTAAAGGAAATAAACCCTGAATGTTCATTGGAAGGACTGATGCTGAAGCTGAAGCTCCATTACATTGGCCCCCTAATGGGAAGAGCCATCTTATTGGAAAAGACCCTGATGCTGGGAAAGATTGAGGGCAAGAGGAAAAGGGGGTGGCAGAGAATGAGATGGTTAGTTAACATCACTGATTCAATGGACATAAGTCTGATCAAGCTTAGGGAGATGGCAAAGGACAGGGAAGCCTGGCATGCTGCAGTCCATAGGGATGCAAATAGCCAGAACTGACTTACTGACTGAACAACAACATTAAACAAACAGAAGTGGTTGGTAATCAAAATCTGCAAAAAATTATAAATACAAGATTGAAAGTGTCCATGGGAGACCTCAAGAGATTTATTTATTTTTTTTGCATCACTGAGATATAATTGGCTTACAGCATTCTGTAAGTTTGTGGTGTACAATGTGTTATTTGATACACTTACACACTGCAGCAAGATTACAAGTTAGCATGAGGTAATACCACCTTCAGTAGAAGGAGAAGGGATGGCAGAGGATACGATGATTAGATAGCATCACCGACTCAATTGACATGAATTTGAGCAAACTCTGAGCTTCCCTGGTGGCTCAGTGTAAAGAATCTGCCTGCTAATGCAGGAGATGCAAGTTTGATCCCTGGGTCAGCAATATCCCCTGGAAAAGGAAGTGGAAACCCACTCCAGTATTCTTGCCTGGGGAATCCATGGACAGTGGAGCCTGGCTGACTACAGTCCATGGGGTCGCAAATAGTCAGACATGACTTAGCAACTAAACAGTAAAGATGGGATATGGTGGAGGACAGAGAATCCTAGAGTGCTGTGATTTATGGCGTTTCAAAGACTTGAACTTGACTTAGTGATTGAACACCACCACCACCACCACCAATACCTCCATCATATTACCTTTTCTTTTGTGTTGAAAACATTTAAATGCTGCTATCTTAACTTTCAGGTATACACAGTACAGATTGCTAACTATAATCAAAGAAATTGATCTTAATTGGAATGTCCACTGGTACAGAGAATGAACTGATTCAAATAAAATATCAGGCTGATTTTGTAGGTTACTGAATTGCAAAGTGTGTTGAGTTATTAAGATTTCTAGAGCTCATGTATGAAAGCAACTTCACTGATGAGAACAGATCAAGACTCTAACCTCCTCCATGCAGTATGGAAACATTTGGGAAAGTTCAGATAATTGCTGAGGTCAAATCATTATGCTACACTGAGCAGCCTTGAAACCACAATAAATTGAATTTTTTTGTTGTGTGCTCAGTCATGTCCAATTCTTTGTGACCCCATGGAGTGTGGCCCATTAGGCTCTTCTGTTTGTGGAATTTTCCAGCAAGAATACTGGAGTGAGTTGCCATGTACTTTTCCAGGGGAGTTTAATTTTGCATATGCCTTAGAAGCATATGGAGAATCAAACAGATAGATATTCTTACACAAAAAAACATATGCACATACTCAAACATACACATAGTCATGGGGAGGTTTATTCTGGTAGTTGATAAAAGCAATAGTCATTTAAACTCACCTTTTATATCTACTATTCTTCCTTTCTCACACACAGCATACTCAATGTCCTTATCTACTTGAATACTCTGTAGGGTCCTAATCAATTCTCCTGTATAATAACATTTACTTAATTATATTTATGATTAATCTCTCTTACACAAAGAAGGCAGATGTTTTTCTTGCTTTGTGTGCTAGTGTAATTACAGCACATTAAAGTGTTACTGGTGCATAAAAGACCATCTCTAAAAGTACATTGAACTTATTTGTGCTTGTTATTCCATTTAAAGACACATAGAAAAATGTTTGAAGCACAGAATTTAAGTGATAGGAATCATATTGTATGTAGGCTTTAAGAGGAAATGTTACAAAGCTTATTCCACACCTTTTGTAGTGCATATTTCACATCTTTGTTCCTCAAACTGTAGGTCAAGGGATTTAACATGGAGATAACAAGGGTGTAAAATATAGATGCCATTTTATCAGTGTCAAAGGAGTGTTTGCATATACATAAATATCAAAGTCCAAAAGACCACTGTGACCACTGTCAAGTGGGATCCACGGGTAGATAAAGCCTTGTGCTTAGCTTATGCAGTTCATCCTGAGAATGGCTACAAGGATGAGCAGATAAGACATAAGAATAACTGGAAGGAAGACATACAGATGGCTAACAAACACATGAAAAGATGCTCAACATCACTCATTATCAGAGAAATGCAAATCAAAACCACTATGAGGTACCATTTCACACCAGTCAGAATGGCTGCGATCCAAAAGTCTACAAATAATAAGTGCTGGAGAGGGTGTGGAGAAAAGGGAACCCTCTTACACTGTTGGTGGGAATGCAAACTAGTACAGCCACTATGGAGAACAGTGTGGAGATTCCTTAAAAAACTGGAAATAGAACTGCCTTATGATCCAGCAATCCCACTGCTGGGCATACACACTGAGGAAACCAGAAGGGAAAGAGACACGTGTACCCCAATGTTCATCACAGCACTGTTTATAATAGCCAGGACATGGAAGCAACCTAGATGTCCATCAGCAGATGAATGGATAAGAAAGCTGTGGTACATATACACAATGGAGTATTACTCAGCCATTAAAAAGAATACATTTGAATCAGTTCTAATGAGGTGGATGAAACTGGAGCCTATTATACAGAGTGAAGTAAGCCAGAAGGAAAAACATAAATACAGTATACTAACGCATATATATGGAATTTAGAAAGATGGTAACAATAACCTGGTGTACGAGACAGCAAAAGAGACACTGATGTATAGAACAGTCTTATGGACTCTGTGGGAGAGGGAGAGGGTGGGAAGATTTGGGAGAGTAACATTGAAACATGTAGAATATCATGTAAGAAACGAGTCACCAGTCCAGGTTTGATGCACGATACTGGATGCTTGGGGCTGGTGCACTGGGACGACCCAGAGGGATGGTATGGAGAGGGAGGAGGGAGGAGGGTTCAGGATGGGGAACACATGTATGCCTGTGGCGGATTCATTTTGATATTTAGCAAAACTAATACAATTATGTAAAGTTAAAAAAAAAAAAGAATTACTGGAAGGGAGAGAATCGTATTAGCACCTGAGAAGATCAGAATGATCAGTTCAATTTTTTGTGTGTTTGAACAGAGCAAAGATATCAAGTGGAGACAGTCACAGTAGAAGTGTTTGATGATATTGTAGCCACAGAAGGATAAATTAAAAATATTTACTTTGACAGTAAGAGACACAGATGCACTATAGAGGTAGGGGATTGCCATCAGTATCCAACACACCCTTTGTGACATGATGACTGTATAAAGCAGGGGTTTACAGATGGCCACAAAGTGGTCATAGGACATTGCTGCCAGAATAAAAAGTTCACTTATAATGAACATGATGAAGAAAGCCAGCTGTGTGGTGCACAAATAAAAGGAGGTTGAATTTTGACCCATAATAAAATTTGCCAACATTTTGGTTCCTACAGCTGTTGCATAGCCAAGATCAGTAAGAGCCAGGTGTCTGAGAAAGAAGTACATGGGTGTCTGTAGCCTGGAGTCCACCTTAGTGAAGATGACCATGCCCAAATTGTCCACCGCTGAGGTCACGTAGATGATGAGGAAGAGCCCAAACAATGGAGCCTGCGGCTCAGGGAGGTCTGTGATTCCCATGAAGATGAATTCATTTGGCACAGTTAGATTTTGTGTTTTCATGCAGGTTTATCAGGATATGTATTCTGGGTTGAGACATCAAGCATAGCAAGCAGATTTCATGTAGGTTTTTCATATGTGAAGCTTGTCAAAGTCAAATACATCCTAACTTTCCAAAATAGGATGTTTTTTAAAAATCCCATATTCTATGTATAATAATGTGCATAAATAAAGATAGAGACAGAGTCTGAAATATTCACTAGTTCTCAAATAGGGGCTTTTTTACTAAGCAAATAACAATTGTCAACATCTGAAAGACAACTGGAAGCTTATTGCAACTGAAAGGTGAGTGGTACTTGCATATAATGGTCAATGGTCAGTTATGTTTATAAGCATCTCATAATACCCCTTATCAGTCCAAAATCTCAGTAGTGCTAAAGCTGAAAAACCAGAATGTTATAGATGGTATACCTAGAGATAAATACAGAGATAGATACATATCCTCTGTCCATGGGATTCTCCAGACAAGAATATGGGAGTGGATTGTCATGCTTTCTCCAGATAATCTTCCTGACCCAGGCATTGAACCTGTGTCTCTTATGTATCCTGCATTTGCAGGCAGATTCTTTAACACTAGAGCCACCTGGGAAGCCCCATATAAATATATAGATACACATATAGGTGTGGATACCTATGGATACATAGATAAAGACACAGAAATGTATGCATAGAAGTACATTAGAAATGAAAAAAATTAAAAGTGTGATACATATATAAATTTATACAAATACAAACATATGATACATATTTAAAGTTTTCTATTAGTCATTTATGGATAATTGCAATCACATTATAATATTTATGTTATACTTGATAATATCACTTAATCATATTGCTGAATACATATAAAAACTGTATTATTCAATTATATAAGAATTATGATAAAAATGTAAAGCCATACATTCCAAAAATGTACAGAACACACTGGGCTTCCCTGGTGGGCTTAGATGGTAAACATTCTGCCTGCAATGAAGGAAATCCGGGATTGATCCCTGGGGTGGGAGAATCCCATGGAGAAGGGAATAGCTACCCACTCCAGTATTCTTGTCTGGAGATTTCCATGGACAGAGGAGCCTGGTTACAGCCCATGGGGTCACAAAGAGTTAGACATTTTCACTTCTCTTTTATGCTGCTGCTGCTAAGTCACTTCAGTCGTGTCCAATTCTGTGCGACCCCATAGACGGCAGCCCACCTGGCTTCCCCGTCCCTGGGATTCTCCAGGCAAGAACCCTGGAGTGGGTTGCCATTTCTTTCTCCAATGCATGCAAGTGAAAAGTGAAAGTGAAGTCGTTCAGTCATGTCTGACTCTTAGCGACCCCATGGACTGCAGCCTACCAGGCTCCTCCATCCATGGGATTTTCCAGGCAAGAGTACTGGAGTGGGGTGCCATGGCCTTCTCCAACCTACTATTTCAACACATAGTCCTAAAAATCCTTTATTTAGGTGATACAGACTGAAACAGTTAACAGACAACAAAATTTAGACATTTGTATAAATAAGAAAAATATAATAGATTGCAGTGAGAATTATCCCTTTATAGAAATATGTGAGACATATATGTATAGAGATAAAATCTCTGCTATACTTTCTTTTATGTTATATACAAATGATTCCTTTGGACAAATAATTTAATTTATTTGAAAATCTTCATTTTCTTATGCAAAACTGATATTTCTTTACAGGGTAGTTGGGAGAAAAAATGAAGAGTAAAGGATTCAATATGTTTAGGCTACCTGAAATCAGGTTAAATATATATATATATATTTATTTATTTATATAAAAAATATATATATATATTTTACATGGTGACAATAATTTAGCTCAAAGAGAGTTTCTTTATATATTTGTGTGTCAGTTCTTCTGCACTGTGACATTATCTTATTTGTCAAGGTTATGATATAATGATCAATAGGTGAGGTCTAGGTCAAGTAGAATGGAGCACATTTAACTTACTCCAAGCCCTTCACTATTCCCCTTTGCAGGCCTAAAATTGGACCTCTGAAGTCCATAAAGTGGATTCTTTATGTTCTAGTTTTATTTACTATGTTAGCAAAAATGAAAGCTCATTATGATGCAAATTTTCCTAAAACATAATCTTTCCCTAGGAGCATTTTCACTACAATTGACATATGCTAATTTGTATGTAACAATTCAAATATATGTAGTCGTGCATGAACCCAGGAGAATACGAGGAGATCTAAGCAAACTGAAGGAAAGAGTAGTCAGTGGCATTTTTTCTGCATAATGAAAATTCATTAAAAACTCCTTTTGGGAAAGAAGATGCTATGCTCTAAAAAAAACAAAACAAAACAAAAAAAACAAAAAAAAGTGTAAGGTTACTATGTCACACAAGGCTATGCTGTTGTTTAGTCACTAATTCCTTTTTGACTCTTTGTGACCCCGTGGACTGTATTCTTCCAGCCTCCTCTGTCCATGAGATTTCCCAGGCAAGATTAGTGGAGTGGGTTGCCATTTCCTGACCCAGGGATAGATACTGCATTGACAGGTGGATACTTTACCACTGAGTCACAAGGGAAGTATTGTCTACACAATACTATAGACATGAATAAAATACATTAAATAGATATACATGGATTAGGGGTGTTTCTTAATTTTTTTTTTTTTTTTTTGTATTTTAAGGCCACAAAACTTCACAAATTATAATGTAATACAAAACACAAATCAACATTTTATAAAAACAAATTAAAGTGTATCTAAATATAATAATAATAAACATAGTACAAATATACCAGAATAAGAGGTGGATTTCCCTGGTGGCACAGACACTAAAGGATCTGTCTGCAAGGCAGGAGTCCTGAATTCTATCCCTGGACTGGGAAGATCCCTTGGAGAATGGAATGGCTACCCACTCCAGTCTTCTTTTCTGGAGGATTTCATGGACAGAAGAGCCAGTGGGCTACATTCCATGGGGTCTCAAAGAGTCAGATACATCTAAGCAACCAACTTGCTAGAGTAAGAGGTAGATGGCAGATCAAGGTAAGAGGATTATTAGGTGCAAAATATTGTCAGCATAAATGCTTCCTTTAAAAAATATAAATAACATTGGTTACAATAAATTTTCAGTACTGCAGTCTCTGAGTACTCTGTAAGAAAATTAATTTAAACAATTTATAACATTAAATATAAAAGTGTTTATATTTAATTAGCATTTTGCTCACTTAAAATATTGTTTGCAATTTTAAGATCTCCTGATAGTCTTCCTGGACTTGATGCAGACAATTTTCTAATATCAGAAACATGAAATGTGTATCAGTCAACAGTTATTGTAGAGAAATATCTTCAGTAAATGTAATAAGTAGTATAAATCTTGTTTTCTTGTCTTTATTTTGTTTTACAATTATGAAAAGCTAAAAAAAAATCAGACTTTGTAAATTCTGATTTTCCTGTAAAGGTAAGAAAAAATAGAAGTGTTTTTGGTTCTTTTCTCACAAGCTTTACCATTCTATGAAAAGACCCAAATAGCTATCTCATAGTTTAACATTTTCATTAAATCCCAATTGTCAAATTTTTAAAGCTGTGCCCTGTGAGATAATTTTATCTAATTTGCTGTCAAGATTCCACTTGAAATTGAAGGACACCCTGAAAATTGCACCATTGCCGTAAAACTAGGTACTTAAAAGCCTACTAATAACCAAATAACCATTTCCACATCTCATTGTGAGGTGGAAATGCTCTTTGTCCCATCAAGGGATCCAGAAATAATCATATTTATATACTGATGTACATAATCATTAAATATTAAATTATATTGAAACCGTCACAAAAAAACACCCAGAGCACTAAATGACTAAGAATTTAGAAGACCATCACAATAAGAGATTGAATACATGAGGCTTCTTAATTTTACCAGTTTCTAAATATTCATGTGTTTTTGGCAGTGGTGTTGTTTCAGTCTCTAAAGCATGTGTGACTCTTGTAACCCCATGAACTGTAGCCTGCCAGGCCTATCTGTCCAGGGGATTTCTCTGGCAAAAATGCTTATGTGGGTTGCCATTTCTTTCTCCATGGTATCTCCCTGACCCAGGGAATGAACCAGGGTTGTTGCAGGCAGATTCTTTACCAGCTGGGCCACCACGGAAGCCCTCACGCATCGTTAGTTTTGCTTTACTGCCTCTTAGTTTTGCCTTCCACTAGAGATATCATTATTTATATAAATGTGTGTTATGATGATGTTTCAGAAATGCTTTTTAGCATTTAGTCTGTAAATCCATATGAATATTTAAAAAAAAATAATATGAAAAGAGAAGAAGAGGATTTCTATTCCTGCTCAGGCATTACAGAGAGGTAGAAAGCTGAGAGAACTGAACCAGAAATGGTCTCATTTTGCTTAGACTTTGCCAGTGAATTAATGTGATATTTTGAATTTGTCACTGAAATGCTGTCAGCATATTGGAAACAAGGCATCACATGAAACACTCTATCATTTTACCTGTAATGAAGTCTCTGTCATGACTCCCTCATGTGGCTCTCACATGGCTAAGTGGAACAGTTTATGGATTTCTTTCACCTTTTGATACTCCCCCTGAGGAGATGTCAAAGAATGTGCTGATCATCCCTAAAGACCTGAGACCACAACAAAATATCTTGAGATTGTTTTTTTTTTTTTTTTTTCAATTTTCTAGGACAGTTATTTCTTTCCTCCCTATTGTTTCCTACTTTTTTTTTTTTAACTCTGGAATGATGCTAAAGCTGAAACTCCAGTACTTTGGCCACCTCAAAGAGTTGACTCATTGGAAAAGACTGATGCTGGGAGGGATTGGGGGCAGGAGAAGAAGGGGACGACAGAAGATGAGATGGCTAGATGGCATCACTGACTCGATGGACGTGAGTTTGAGTGAGCTCCAGGAGTTGGTGATGGACAGGGAAGACTGGCATGCTGCATTTCATGGGGTCGCGAAGAGCCAGACACAACTGAGCCAGAACTGAAATGAAATGAACTTTCTTTTTGTAGTATGTAAGTCTCTTAATTAAACCTATCTCTAGCAAATGTCCATTAAGTCTGCAAGTCCACAGTGGTCTTCTCAGATGAATGATGGTATAGAAATGTTTAAACATTGTCCTATTTCATTATTGAAAAATAGGAAATTAAAGATGGGCTTCTCAGGTGACTCCATGGTAAAGAATCCGCTTACCTAGAAGGAGACACAGGTTCTATTCCTGGGTCAGAAAGATCCCCCAGAGAAGGAAATGATAACCCACCCCAGAATTCTTACCTGGAAAATCTTATGGACACAGAAACCTGGTGGGCTACAATCCATGGAGTCTCAAAAAGTTGGACACAATTGAGGGTCTGAGCACATATGCATGATATCAAGTCTTCATCAGACCTAGATCCTAGATATGGATTTTACCCTATTGTTTTATCTAAATATTTTATTTGTGGCTGTTATTTAATTGCTAAGTCATGTCTGATTCTATTGTGAACCCAAGGACTGTAGCCTGCTAGTCTCCTCTGTACATGGAATTCTCTGGGCAAGAATACTGAGTGGACTGCCATTTCCTTCTCCAGGGAATCTTCCTAACCTGGTGTTTCCTGCACTACAGGCAGTTTCTTTACCACTGAGCCACCAGGGATGCCCTAAATGTTTCATATTAGGTCAACATTATTTATTTGCTTGCTCATTTTTTCCTCTATATCCCTAATTACCTCAGCACAATGATTTAAAAGGCTATACCCCTTCTTTTGAATTACCTTTGCAACTTTATAAGAAACTAGTTGAACTATTTGTAAAAATCTATTTCTGTCGTCTATTCTGTTCCATTAATTTATGTTTGTGTTTCTACCAATATCAAAATCTTGATTATTTGGTTATATAATTAATCCTAACATGAAGGAGTGTTATTTCCTAGTTATACTAAATTTTAAAATGTATTTTCATCTATCTTTTGCCCTTAACTTTTCAATAAAATTCAGTATAAAATCACCTCTGCACTAAATCTTGCTGAGGTATTATTTAGGTTTTCATTAAATCTATGGATCAATTTGGGAAGAATTTTATCTTTAGTATACTGATCTAAGCTAAATATATCTATTAAATTATTCAAATCTCTTTCAATTTTTAAAATTGGGATTTGTACTTTTCAGCATATAGATCCTGTGCAGGCTTTGTTAGTTTTTATGTACATTTTCATTAGATATGAAGTGACTGTAAATGGTCTTGTTTTTATATATATATATATATATACATATATATATATATATTTCTATATCTTTTGTTAATCACATATCTGGTCTCCTTTGTGAACTCATGTTTTCCAGATTGTTTTATTTTCCTCAGTTTTGTGGAAATTTTCTATTAGAAAGCGTATCTTTTGAAAATAGGGATGTTTTCGTTTCTTTCTTTGAAATTTCTATGAATTTTTATTAGTGTTTTTTTTTTTTTTGTTGTTGTTGTTGTTTGTTTCTTTTTTTCCTTACACTTGGACACTACTAAGCAGTTAACAGTTTCACTTTCACTTTTCTGGGGATATAAAAGCAATAATTTCAATGAGTCCAGACTCTTGCATATTTCCATTCATAGAAAGATGCTAATTCATTAATTTGAGATGTCTGCTTTTTCTTCAACAATAATCTGGTAATCTGATAATGTTCCAACTACCCATGTTTTGGTTTAAGTGTCTAGGATAAGATTTTTAGAACATTAACTCTAAATTTGAATGTCATCCAATGAGGTATGTGATTTGTTTGAACCTTCACTGCTTTATCTCAGCAATCAATTTTGTACTGAAAGCTCATTGCAGGTCAAATGTAATATGAAAGTAACACCTAAAGACAAAGTTGAAGTATTCAACCTAATGTTTTAGAATATATATATATATACATCAAATTTAGCATAAAAGTGATTATACTCATTGAGTACTTAAGAATCATACTTTGTTTATTCATCCATTCATTTGTTCAGTCACTAAATGGCTTCCCACTCTTTTCCATCTCATGGACTGTAGTCTGTCAGGCTCCTCTGTCCGTGAGATTTTCCAGGCAAGAATACTGGAGTGGGTTACCATTTTCTTCTCCTGGGGATCTTCTGGACCCAGAAATTAAACTCAGGTCTCCTGCATTGGCAGGAAGATTCTTTACCACTGAGGCATCTGGGAAGGCACAAGCCTTATTATTAACTCATAAGTATTAATAATAGGCCTTAGTATGGCATTATCTATGGATTTCCCTGGTGACTCAATGGTAAAGAACCCACCTGGTAATGCCAAAGACTTAGGTTCAATCCCTGGGTCAGGAAGATCCAGGAGTGGAGAAAGAAATGGCAATCCATTCCAGTATTCTTGCCTGGGAAATCCCATTAACAAAAGGAGCTCGATGGGCTTTAGTCCATGGGGTCATAAAAGAGGAGACACACTTAGTGACTAAACAATGATGACATGGCTTATCTATGGAAGCAAGAGACATTCTAAAAGAAGGACAAAATATGCAGCTTCCTCCCCCAAGGTCCAGAGTTCCTTCCAAAGATAGCCTAAGAAATCAAAGTCCTTTGTGTGCCTCCAGCCACAGAATTACAAAGCTGTGACAACAGGTATACAATACCAGGATTAGATTTTTCCAGAAGTGGATATTTTCCAGCAATGAGGATCAAAGTGACAAAGTTCTTCTCTTATGGATTGGAACTTGTTCTTAAGACTAACTCCCCTGAGAACTGGTATGGTTGGACAAAGGAATGCTACCTGTCACATCATGACTCTGGCCCCAGCCAGCTGGCTTGCCTTGATGCAAGCCTGACAACCAGCATCTTCAGCCAGCAGAAACTGGAGGGAACGTCCCCACTGGTTACAAGGTCTCAGGACAGAAACAAGATGAAAGGAGAACTTGAAATTCTATGCTTTCTCCACAAAATGGCTTTTTTCTGTTTTTCTCTTTTGCTTGTGGAACATTTATTGTTCATATACAAATGAGTCTATTTCTGATCTATCAATATATTTTCATTGATATATACTGCCAATTTTTATATCAGGAGCAGACTTAAAAAATAATTGTAGCTTTGGAATAAGACTGGATATCATTACTGCTTGTCTTAATGTTCATATTACAAGTTTATTCCTTTTTGAAAAGTTAGTTCAGCTATTCTAGATCTCTTTTTCTATATGATTTGATTTTAGCTCCTTTATGTATTTTGGTTTTAGCTTCTCAATTCTTATCAAAATAGAATTTCTGCTTAAATTTTAATTGTGTTTGATTTGAGAAATTGTCACATTTACTTAATATTGAATAAATCAGTAAATAAATATGGTACAATCTCATTTGTGTGTGCCTCCATTAATATCTTTCAGGAATATTTTTTTAATTTTTACCATAAAGGTTTGCATATTTTGTATATATCTTTAAGCATTTCATAATTTTGATGAATTTATAACAGGTATTTAACATTTTAACAAGGCTATGATTTTTCCAGTAGTCATGTATGGATGTGAGAGTTGGACCATAAAGAAGGTAGAGAGCATAAGAATTGATGTTTTTGCACTGTGGTTTTGGAGAGTCCCTTGGACTGCAAGGAGATCAAATCAGTCAATCCTAAAGGAAATCAACCCTGAATATTCATTGGAAGGACTGATGCTGAAGATGAAGCTCCAAAACTCTGGCCAGCTGATGTGAAGAGCTGACTCATTGGAAAATACCCTGATACTGGGAAAAAATGAAGGCAAAAGGAGAAGAGGCTGACAGGATAAGACGGTTGGATGGCATCAGCAGTTCAATGGACATGAGCTTGGCAAACTCCAGGAGATGATGAGGAAGAGAATGGCCTGGTGTCCTGCAGTCCATAGGGTTGCAAAGAGTCAGACAAGACTTGTCAACTGAACGATAACAACAACATTTAACAATTCCATTTCTAATTTTTCATTTGTAGTATATAGAAATAAAAAAAATTATTGTGTGTACTGATCTCTCCTTGAAGCCATTCTAAATTCACCTTTTAATTCAATGCTTTTTTCTATAGTTTATACTTCCACCTGCACAACCTCATCATGTAGTAATAAAAGCAGCTTAAATTTCTTCTTTCCAATCTGAATTTTTTTTCTTTGCCATATTGAATACCACCTCCATTAAAATGTCAATATCATGGGAAAGAAGAGCCATACTTGCCTTTTTCTTGATTTAGTGAAAATGTTTTTGAGTTTTTAAGGACACTGAACAAAGAACAGTGCAGTCTCTCTATGATGTAAATGAAATTTCATAAATGTTAAAAATACAAAATTAAACAAAAAAAGTGACAATTAAGAAGAGGACATTTGTATGCATATTATATATATAACAAATTGTTGCATATCTTATTACATTTTTCCTAGAAATATTGACAAAATCTTGGAATTTTGTCTTTTGTTTGCTACAAAGAGATGATCAAATTATGGCAATCAAGCAAAAGAATAAAAGTTATAGAATATAATTAAATATATTACAATACAATATACAATACAGTACACATATATGCATGCATATATAGTAAAATATTTTTTACACACTCCTATGAACCAATACTTTTTTTTTTCTTTCTCTTAGGATTAAAAACAAAATGCTTAAGGTCAAAGAGGCCCTGTTTCATATGTCTAATATGGCCTGGACTACTGCACTAACTACATAATACCCCTCTTTCCCCTTGCTTTCTACATTCTAGCTACACTGGCCTTTCAATTTCTTCAATGTTCTGTGCCCCCTCTCACCTCAGGCCCTTTGCACAGTCTGCTCTCTAGGTGAAATGATTGTTTTGTGAATGTATTGTTTCCTCAGAGAGCTCCTGTCTAGATCAGTTTTATTTGCTGGATATTCTCACTGATCTCTCTTTCTTTCCTTCATAGCTACTTGTGAGGACCAGTATAGCATAATGGTTAAAAGCAGGGGCCAGGTTATCGAGGTTTGAATTCCAGCTCTATCATTTATTGACTGTGCAACATTGGACAAGTTACTTAACCTCTCTCTGACTCAGTTTCATTGTCTGCAAATATGTATAATAGTGGTGGGTATAGCAGAAAGTGAAGAAGAACTAAAGAGCCTCTTGATGAAAGTGAAAGAGGAGAGTGAAAAAGTTGGCTTAAAGCTTAACATTCAGAAAACGAAGATCATGGTATTTGGTCCCATCTCTTCATGGGAAATAGATGGGGAAACAGTGGAAACAATGTCAGACTTTATTTTTTGTGGCTCCAAAATCACTGCAGATGGTAACTGTAGCCATGAAATTACAAGATGCTTACTCCTTGGAAGGAAAGTTATGACCAACCTAGATAGCATATTGAAAAGCAGAGACATTCGTTTGCCAACAAAGGCCCGTCTAGTCAAGGCAATGGTTTTACCAGTGGTCAGGTATGGATGTGAGAGTTGGACTGTGAAGAAAGCTGAGCACTGAAGAATTGATGCTTTTGAAGTTCAAAAGTTTTATCCCTTTTAGAAACACACAGAGAGCAGTTTGAAGCCCATCACCTAAATTATAGGATTCATATTGTACAGAGCCTTAAGAGAAAAAAATTGCATAGCCTTTTCCACGTCCTTTGTAGGGCATGTTTTACATCTTTGTTCCTCAAAGTGTAGATCAAGGGATTTAGCATAGGGATAATGAGAGTGTAAAATACAGATGCCATTTTATCTGTCAAATGAATAGTTAGACTTTGGCTGCACGTACATAAATATTAAAGCCCCATAGAATACTGTGACCACTGTCAGATAAGACCCACAGGTAGAAAAACCCTTGTGCCTGCCTCCAGCAGAGCTCATCCTGAGAATGGATGCAAGGATAAGAAGGTAAGACACAAGAATTATCAGAAGAGAGAAAACCAAATTAAAACCTGCTTAGATAAGAATAATCAGTCCAATTTCATTTGCATTTGAGCAGAGCAAAGATAACAAGGGGAGACTGTCACAGTAGAAATGTCTGATGACATTATAGCCACAGAATGATCAGTCAAATATCTTTACAGCGATCAAAAGAGACTCAAATATTTTATAGAGATATGGCATTGCCACCAGCACCTGACATACCCTTTGCAACATGACCACTGGGTAAAGCAGAGGGTTACGGATGGCCACAGTGGTCATAAGACATTGCTGCCAGAATAAAAAGCTCACTAATAATAAACACAAGAAAGAAAGTGAGCTGTGTAGTGCAAAAAAATAGATTTTATTTTGATCTGCCACAAAATTTACTAACATTTTGGGGCCCACAGCTGTTGAATAACCAAGATCAGTGAAAGCCAGGTACCGGGTGTCTGCAACCTGGAATCCACCTTAGTGAGGATGACCATGCCCAAATTGCCCACCACAGACATCAAGTAGATGATGAGGAAGAGCCCAAACAATGGAGCCTGCAACTCAGGATGGTCTGTGATTCCCATCAGGATGAATTCACTCAGCACTGTTCCATTCTGTGTTTCCATCCAGGTTTATGGGGAAACCTATTCTGGGTAGACAGAGCAACAGAGTCAATAGATTTTGTGTAAAATATCCTCTAAGATGTGTTAGCATGCATAACTGGTAAGTAAGATAAATTTAAATTTCCAATTTAGAACATTTAAAATTAAATCCATCTGACACATATTAAAATATACATAAATAGAGACAGTAGGAGATATGGAGGTAGATCAGCTCTTCTCAATTAGAGTGATTTTACTCCCCCAAGAATATTTTTCCACTGTCTGGAGACATTTTGGCTGTCATAATTGAGAGTTGAAATGCTATTGGCTGCTAATGTTTATAGGTTAGTTAAAGTGCTCAATATCTTAACATATCAAATATGCAACCTGTAACAATATTGAGCCAGTAGTCACAATAGTATCGGGTTGACAAGCAATATTGTATAGGTATAGAAACATAGACAATTAGACAGACATATGTAAATATAGATAATAAAGCAAAACTGAGAAGTTAAACAATCATAAAACTTTAGGTATTTCAGTACTCTTCCTTAAAGTTTTATTTTTATTCTTTATAAGGCATAATCACATAATGGCATTTTAAAAATACATCAATACTAGGATATAGTTCAGTTCAGTTCAGTTGCTCAGTCTTGTCTGACTCTTTGCGACCCCATGGACTGCAGCACACCAGGCCTCCTTGTCCATCACCAACTCCCGGAGTTTACTCAAACTCATGCCCATTGAGTCGGTGATGCCATCCAACCATCTCATCCTCTGTTGTCCCCTTCTACTCCTGCCTTCAATATTTCCCAGCATCAGGGTCTTTTCATATGAGTCAGTTCTTTGCACCAGGTGATCAAAGTATTAGCATTTCAGCTTCAACACCAGTCCTTCCAATGAACATTCAGGACTGATTTCCTTTAGGATGGACTGGTTGATCTCCTTGCAGTCCAAGAGATTCTCTCAAGAGTCTTCTCCAACACCACAGTTCAAAGGCATTAATTCTTCAGTGCTCAGCTTTCTTTATAGTCCAACTCTCACATCCATACATGACTACTGAAAAAACCGTAAATTTTACTAGATAGACCTTTGTTGGCAAAGCAATTTCTCTGCTTTTTAATATGTCATCTAGGATATAATGCATATGCTAATGATACAATAAATTTTTAAACCACAATTCCCAAAATTCATATAACCCACTACTCAAAACATAGTCTATGAAAGATATTTTTTTCCTTCAGATGGTACTGATTAAAACTTAGCAGACCACTTGGCAGGTATGAATAAGAAATGCATAATGGACCACAGTGGGAATTAAATTTGTTTACATGGTGAATCATACCAGGACATGCATGACTATGTATCAAACATGTATGTCCATGTATAGGACATATATGTCTATAAATACAGTTTATGCAGTGCTTTCATTTATGGTGAGAAGAGGGCAGCAGAGGATGAGATGGCTAAAGAGCATCACCAACTCAATGAACATGAATTTGAGCAAACTCCAAGAGATAGTTAAGGATAAGGAAGCATGCTACCGGGGTCCAGCCCCGCCTGGATCCAGGGATTGCCTCCGGAGGACAGCATTGAGAAAGAGATAAGGAAAGAATTTTGCAGTTGAGAAAATAGAGGAGAGAAAAGAGGCTGATATTCTTTGGTTTATGCAGAAAGCCAATAAAGCCCCAGGAAGGGACTTGCTCTGTTCACATAGGCTGCAGGTGCTCTCTTGAATCGCGGAAGGTGCCCCACCTTAGGCACCTTCTCGAGTGGGTCTTAGAAGCCCAGGCAGGAAAGTGAATGCAGAGAGCCCCTGCACTCAAGGGGATCAGCCTGAAAAGGAAAAGGAAAGAGAAAGAATGACATGGGGAGACCAAGCTTCAGTGAGCAAGGCCCGCACTTTATTTTCCAAAGTAGTTTTTATACCTTAAGTTGTGCATAGAGGATAATTGGGGAAGGGGTAGAGTCATGCAAGGTTAGCAGTCTTTGATCCTTATTGAAGCCAGGCTTTCTTTCTGCAAACTTATCATATGCAAAAGTTTTAGGTGATTTACATCAACTTCTGGCCAGGAGGCCTGTTAACATTTTATGACCCTTTCTTCAGAAAACTTATTTTTCTCTAAAGGTGATTATTCTAAAGTCAGTCGCCATCCTCCGAAAGCATTAGATGAAGTTGCATTCCTATAGGGCAAAAGTGTGGTGGGCTATAACAAGAAAATAATTAACTCAAGGGTCCAAGGTTACAAACATTAAAGTTACTACTTACATTTCTATACACCAACTATATTAATTAATACACTCCCAGGGACACAGTAGGTAAGGGATATGGAAACTTGGCAGCAAGCATTAGCTCAACAAAGAAATCCTCTACTAGTTCTATTCTAACAATTTTAACTCTCTGAGAAGCTCTGCATTGTTAGAATATCTTAAGCTTTCTGTGTCTCTCATAGTTGGAAGGCTGTAAACAATCACATGTGTAGCTGCAGGAGTCCAAACAAACCTATCAGGCAAGCTAGAAAATCATTAGAGGGGTTTGAATTGAAACACTCCTGTTATGCCCAGGAGACTTATTAACTAGAGATTTTTTTTTTAATTTATTATTATTTTAAAATTTTATTTATTTATTTTTTAAATTTTATTTTGTTTTTAAACTTTACAATATTGTATTGGTTTGGCCAAATATCGAAATGAATCCACCACGGGTATACATGTGTTCCCCATCCTGAAACCTCCTCCCTTCTTCCTCCCCATACCATCCCTCTGGGTCATCCTAGTGCACCAGCCCTGAGCATCCAGTATCATGCATTGAACCTGGACTGGTGACTCGTTTCATACATGATAGTATACATGTTTGAATGCCATTCTCCCAAAAATTCCCACCCTCTCCCTCTCCCACAGAGTCCATAAGACTGTTCTATACATCAGTGTCTCTTTTGCTGTCTCGTATACAGGGTTATTGTTACCATCTTTCTAAATTCCATATGTATGCGTTAGTATACTGTATTGGTGTTTTTCTTTCTGGCTTACTTCACTCTGTATAATAGGCTCCAGTTTCATCCACCTCATTAGAACTGATTCAAATGTATTCTTTTTAATGGCTGAGTAATAATCCATTGTGTATATGTACCACAGATTTCTTATCCATTCATCTGCTGATGGACATCTAAGTTGCTTCCATGTCCTGGCTATTATAAACAGTGCTGTGATGAACATTGGGGTACACGTGCCTCTTTCCCTTCTGGTTTCCTCAGTGTGTATGCCCAGCAGTGGGATTGCTGGATCATAAGGCAGTTCTATTTCCAGTTTTTTAAGGAATCTCCACACTGTTCTCCATAGTGGCTGTACTAGTTTGCATTCCCACCAACAGTGTAAGAGGGTTCCCTTTTCTCCACACCCTCTCCAGCATTTATTGCTTGTAGACTTTTGGATTGTAGCCATTCTGATTGGCGTGAAATAGTACCTCATAGTGGTTTTGATTTGCATTTCTCTGATAATGAGTGATGTTGAGCATCTTTTAATGTGTTTGTTAGCTATCTGTATGTCTTCTTTGGAGAAATGTCTATTTAGTTCTTTGGCCCATTTTTTGATTGGGTCATTTAATTTTCTGGAATTGAGCTGTAGGAGTTGCTTGTATATTTTTGAGATTAGTTGTTTGTCAGTGGCTTCATTTGCTATCATTTTCTCACATTCTGAAGGCTGTCTTTTCACCTTCCTAATAGTTTCCTTTGTTGTGCAGAAGCTTTTAAGTTTAACTAGGTCCCATTTGTTTATTTTTGCTTTTATTCCCAGTATTCTGGGAGGTGAGTCATAGAGGATCCTGCTGTGATTTGTGTCAGAGAGTGTTTTGCCTATGTTCTCCTCTAGGAGTTTTATAGTTTCTGGTCTTACGTTTAGATCTTTAATCCATTTTGAGTTTATTTTTGTGTATGGTGTTAGAAAGTGTTCTAGTTTCATTCTTTTGCAAGTGGTTGACCAGTTTTCCCAGCACCACTTGTTAAAGAGATTGTCTTTAATCCATTGTATATTCTTATCTCCTTTGTCAAAGATAAGGTGTGCATAGGTGCGTGGATTTATCTCTGGGCTTTCTATTTTGTTCCATTGATCTATATTTCTGTCTTTGTGAGAGTACCATACTGTGTTGATGACTGTGGCTTTGTAGTAGAGCCTGAAGTCAGGTAGGTTGATTCCTCCAGTTCCATTCTTCTTTCCCAAGATAGCTTTGGCTATTTGAGGTTTTTTGTATTTCCGTACAAATTGTTAAATTATTTGTTCTAGCTCTGTGAAGAATACCGTTGGTAGCTTGATAGGGCTTGCATTGAATCTATAAATTGCTTTGGGTAGTATACTCATTTTCACTATATTGATTCTTCCAATCCATGAACATGGTATATTTCTCCACCTATTAGTGTCCTCTTTGATTTCTTTCACCGGTGTTTTATAGTTTTCTATATATAGGTCTTTAGTTTCTTTAGGTAGATATATTCCTAAGTATTTTATTCTTTCCGTTGCAAGGGTGAATGGAATTGTTTCCTTAATTTCTCTTTCTGTTTTCTCATTATTAGTGTATAGGAATGCAAGGGATTTCTGTGTGTTGATTTTATATCCTACAACTTTACTATAATCATTGATTAGTTCTAGTAATTTTCTAGTGGAGTCTTTAGGGTTTTCTATGTAGGGTCATGTCATCTGCAAATAGTGAGAGTTTTACATCTTCTTTTCCAATTTGGATTCCTTTTATTTCTTTTTCTGCTCTGATTGCTGTGGCCAAAACTTCCAAAACTATGTTGAATAGTAATGGTGAAAGTGGGCACCCTTGTCTTGTGCCTGATTTTAGAGGAAATACTTTCAATTTTTCACCATTGAGGATAATGTTTGCTGTGGGTTTGTCATAAAAAGCTTTTATTATGTTGAGGTATGTTCCTTCTATTCCTGCTTTCTGGAGAGTTTTTATCATAAATGGATGTTGAATTTTGTCAAAGGCTTTCTCTGCATCTATTGAGATAATCATATGGTTTTTATTTTTCAATTTGTTAATGTGGTGTATTACATTGATTGACTTGCGGATATTGAAGAATCCTTGCATCCCTGGGATAAAGCCCACTTGGTCATGGTGTACGATCTTTTTAATGTGTTGTTGGATTCTGATTGCTAGAATTTTGTTAAGGATTTTTGCATCTATATTCATCAGTGATATTGGCCTGTAGTTTTCTTTTTTTGTGGGATCTTTGTCAGGTTTTGGTATTAGGGTGATGGTGGCCTCATAGAATGAGTTTGGAAGTTTACCTTCCTCTGCAATTTTCTGGAAGAGTTTGAGCAGGATAGGTGTTAGCTCTTCTCTAAATTTTTGGTAGAATTCAGCTGTGAAGCCGTCTGGACCTGGGCTTTTGTTTGCTAAAAGATTTTTGATTACAGTTTCAATTTCCGTGCTTGTGATGGGTCTGTTAAGATTTTCTGTTTCTTCCCGGTTCAGTTTTGGAAAGTTGTACTTTTCTAAGAATTTGTCCATTTCTTCCACGTTGTCCATTTTATTGGCATATAATTGTTGATAGTAGTCTCTTATGATCCTTTGTATTTCTGTGTTGTCTGTTGTGATCTCTCCATTTTCATTTCTAATTTTATTGACTTGATTTTTCTCCCTTTGTTTCTTGATGGGTCTGGCTAATGGTTTGTCAATTTTATTTATCCTTTCAAAGAACCATCTTTTGGTTTTGTTGATTTTTGCTATGGTCTCTTTTGTTTCTTTTGCATTTATTTCTGCCCTAATTTTTAAGATTTCTTTCCTTCTACTAACCCTGGGATTCTTCATTTCTTCCTTTGCTAGTTGCTTCAGGTGTAGGGTTAGGTTATTTATTTGACTTTTTTCTTGTTTCTTGAGGTATGCCTGTATTGCTATGAACTTTCCCCTTAGGACTGCTTTTACAGTGTCCCACAGGTTTTGGGTTGTTGTGTTTTCCTTTTCATTCGTTTCTATGCATATTTTGATTTCTTTTTTGATTTCTTCTGTGATGTGTTGGTTATTCAGCAGCGTGTTGTTCAGCCTCCATATGTTGGAATTTTTAATAGTTTTTCTCCTGTAATCTTACTGCACTGTGGTCAGAAAAGATGCTTGGAATTATTTCAATTTTCTTGAATTTACCAAGGCTAGATTTATGGCCCAGGATGTGATCTATCCTGGAGAAGGTTCCATGTGTGCTTGAGAAAAAGGTGAAATTCATTGTTTTGGGATGAAATGTCCTATAGATATCAATTAGGTCTAACTGGTCTATTGTATGGTTTAAAGTTTGTGTTTCCTTGTTACTCTTCTGTTTAGTTGATCTATCCATAGTTGTGAGTGGGGTATTAAAGTCTCCCACTATTATTGTGTTATTGTTAATTTCTCCTTTCATACTTGTTAGCATTTGTCTTACATATTGCAGTGCTCCCGTGTTGGGTGCATATATATTTATAATTGTTATATCTTCTTCTTGGATTGATCCTTTGATCATTATGTAGTGACCGTCTTTGTCTCTTTTCACAGCCTTTGTTTTGAAGTCTATTTTATCTGATATGAGTATTGCTACTCCTGCTTTCTTTTGGTCCCTATTTGCATGGGAAAACTTTTTCCAGCCCTTCACTTTCAGTCTGTATGTGTCCCCTGTTTTGAGGTGGGTCTCTTGTAGACTACATATGTAGGGGTCTTGTTTTTGTATCCATTCAGCCAGTCTTTGTCTTTTGGTTGGGGCATTCAACCCATTTACGTTTAAGGTAATTACTGATAAGTATGATCCCGTTGCCATTTACTTTATTGTTTTGGGTTCAAATTTATACACCATTTTTGTGTTTCCTGTCTAGGGAATATCCTTTAGTATTTGTTGGAGAGCTGGTTTGATGGTGCTGAATTCTCTCAGCTTTTCTTGTCTGAAAAGCTTTTGATTTCTCCTTCATATTTGAATGAGATCCTTGCTGGGTACAATAATCTGGGCTGTAGGATATTTTTCATCACTTTAATTATGTCTTGTCATTCCCTCCTGGCTTGAAGAGTTTCTATTGAAAGATCAGCTGTTATCCTCATGGGAATTCCCCTGTGTGTTATTTGTTGTTTTTCTCTTGCTGCTTTTAATATTTGTTCTTTGTTTTTGATCTTTGTTAATTTGATTAATATATGTCTTGGGGTGTTTCACTTTGGGTTTATCCTGTTTGGGACTCTCTGGGTTTCTTGGACTTGAGTGATTATTACCTTCCCCATTTTAGGGAAGTTTTCAACTATTATCTCCTAAAGTATTTTCTCATGGTCTTTCTTTTTGTCTTCTTCTTCTGGGACCCCTGTGATTCGAATGTTGTAGCGTTTAATATTGTCCTGGAGGTCTCTGAGATTGTTCTCATTTCTTTTAATTCATTTTTCTTTTTTCCTCTCTGATTCATTTATTTCTACCATTCTATCTTCTAATTCACTAATCCTATCTTCTTCCTCTGTTATTCTAATATTTTTTGCCTCCAGAGTGTTTTTAATTTCATTTATTGCATTATTCATTATATATTGACTCTCTTTTATTTCTTCTAGGTCCTTGTTAAACCTTTTTTGCATCTTCTCAATCCTTGTCTCCAGGCTATTTATCTGTGATTCCATTTTAATTTCAAGATTTTGGATCAATTTCACTAGTATTATTTGGAATTCTTTATCAGGTAGATTCCCTATCTCTTCCTCTGTTGTTTGGTTTGGTGGGCATTTATCCTGTTCCTTTATCTGCTGGGTATTCCTCTGTCTCTTCATCTTGTTTAAATTGCTGAGTTTGGGGTGTCCTTTCTGTATTCTGGTAGTTTGTGGAGTTCTCTTTATTGTGGTGTTTCCTTACTGTGTGTGGGTTTGTACAGGTGACTTGTCAAGGTTTCTTGGTTAGGGAAGCTTGTGTCGGTGTTCTGGTGGGTGGAGCTGTATTTCTTCTCTCTGAAGTGCAAAGAAGTGTCCAGTAATGAGTTATGAGATGTCTGTGGTTTTGGGGTGACTTTGGGCAGCCTGTATCTTGGAGCTCAAGGCTGTGTTCCTTTGTTACTGGATAATTTGTTTGATATGTCTTTCCCTGGAACTTGTTGGCCCTTGTGTGGTGCTTGGTTTCAGTGTAGGTATGGAGGTGTTTGATGAGCTCCTGTCAGTTAATGTTCCCTGGAGTCAGGAGTTCCCTGGAGTCAGGGTTTGGACTTAAGCCTCCTGCTTCCAGTTATCAGTCTTATTTTTACAGTAGTTTCAAAACTTCTCCTATACAGCACCATTGATAAAACATCTACGTTAAAGATGAAAAGTTTCTCCACCATGAGGGTTACCCAGAGAGGTTCACAGCATTACATGGAGAAGAGAAGAGGAAGGAGGGAGTTAGAGGTGACTCAGATGAGATGAGGTGGAATCAGTAGAGGAGATAGTGGGCTAGCCAGTAATCACTTCCTTATGTGCACTCCACAACTGGACCGCTCAGAGATGTTCATGGGGTTATACAGAGAAGAGAAGAAGGAGGAAGGAGGCAGAGGTGGCCAGGAGGATAAAAGGGGGGAATGAAAAGGAGGGAGACAGATCCAGCCAGTAATCAGTTCCCTAAGTGTTCTCCACCGTCTGGAACACACAGAAATTCACAGAGTTGGGTAGAGTAGAGAGGGGTTAGGGAGGAGACACAGGTGGCCTGGTGGAGAAAAAGGAGAGTCCAAAGGTAGAGAGAGCAGTCAAGCCAGTAATCTCGCTCCCTAGTGAAAAATGGGTCCTGAAGATTGGGTTCTTAAAGGTACAAAATTGGGAACAAATATATAAAAGCAAAAATTAAAATCTAGAGTAGAGTTTGGAATTTCAAAAATACAATGTTAAAGAAAAGAAGAAGGAAAAGAAAGAGAGAAAAACAAAGAAACAAAAACAAAGTTGCAAAAATTATAAAGAAAATATAGGTATAAAATTGATAACAAGTGCCAAAAAGCAAAAGTTAAAAATCTAGAGTAGAGTTTGGAATTTCAAAATACAATGTTAAAGAAAATAAGAAGGAAAAGAAAGAGAGAAAAACAAACAAAAACAAAGTCACAAAATTATAAAGAAAATATAGGTATAAAATTGATAACAAATACCAAAAAGCATAAATTAAAAATCTAGAGTTTAGTTTGGAATTTCAGGTATACAATGTTATATAAAAGAAGAAGAGAGAGAAAGAGAGAAAAAAAGTCACAAAATTATGTATATATAAAATATATATATAGGTACAAAATTGATAACAAATACCAAAAAGCTAAAATTAAAAATCTAGAGTAGAGTTTGGAGTTTCAAAAATACGATGTTAAAGAAAAAGAAGAAGAAGAAGAAGAAAAAAAAAAAACAAGGTCAAAAAATTATAAAAATATATATATATGAAGTTTGCTTTAAAAAAATAGTTTTTTTTTTTTTTTTTTTTGCAAAGTAATAGTAGGTTATAAAAGTGAAAATTAAAGGAATAATAGAGGACTTAAAAATTTTTTTTTAATTAAAAAAAGAAAGAATGATCGTAAAAATAGTAAAAATATATCTAGGACTTTCTCTGGTTTTGTTGTAGGTATTGTGGGTTCAGTTCATTTTCGGCTAGTTCCTTTGTCCGACTTATATTCTCAAGATCTATAGGCCCCTTCCTATGTAGACGGTACTAACCACAGGGTTTTAATCTATTGCCTGTAGCTTCCAAGGCGGTTCCCTCTGTTATAGCTTCTTCTGTTTTCTGGTCTCCTCAGTGTCTGGTTTCCGCCCTGACACAAAGGGGACGGTGGAGGACACTTTTTTTTTTTTTTTTTAGGCTCACTTGTTTAGTCATGTTGTGGGGAGGGAGGGACGCTGCAAACAAATAACACTGGCGTGTGCTCGCAGTGACTCAGCCACACTGGGTCTGCCCCTGCTCACCCCGCATGTAGCCTCCCTGCCCACACTGCTCAGGCTCTAGGTTGCTCCACCGGGAACCCTTGGTGGCCGGCCCTGGGCTGCTTGCACCTCTCAGGTCCAAGCCGCTCAGGTTCAGGCACTTGGGTAGTCCTCAGAGGCGCAAACTCGGTTGGCCTGTGTTTTGTGCCCTTCCCAGGTCTGAGCAGCTCAGGTGATGAGGTGTTTGGTGAGTGCGATTGCTGTGACTTATCGCCTCCTCGCCGCTCAGTTATCTAGGTGTACAACCGGCGCACCTTCTCAGGTGGATGTTGACCGTCCAGACCCCCAAGAAGACTTTGTTAGCAAAGAAGCCTGCTTACAGTTTTATGGATAACGTCTCTCTGGAGCTGCAATTGCCCCCTTCCAGCTCTGGCTGCCTGTCACCGGAGGGGGATGGTCTGCAGCCGGCTATCTCTGTTCAGTCCTTTGTTCCGTGCGCGGGCCTGGCGGTGTCTTAGGTTAGGGCTGGCTTTTCACGTGGTAGATATACCACAGTCTGGTTTGCTAGCCCAAATTATTTCGCTCAGATAGTGCTCGGGGTATTCAGGCCAGATCCTTACTCTAAGTGATGCAGCCCATGCCACGCCTGCCTGCCCAGCCCCCGCTTGCTAATGGCAGATGCAGGCGTCTGCACTGCTTCTCCGCTGGGGGAGTTACCGTAGGGCTTGTAATCTGTGGGTTTTAATTGTTTATTTATTTTTCCTCCCTGTTATGTTGCCCTCTGTGCTTCCAAGGCTCCGCACAGATTTGGCAGTGAGAAGGTTTCCTGGTGTTTGGAAACTTCTCTCTTTTAAGACGAAATATAAAACAGATTTGATATCTGTTTATAGCCTTTGCATATCAGGTCTCTCCATGACCTTTGTCATGGGTGGGAAGCAAGGCAGGCAGATTATAACTCTGCCACCTATAGAAGATTCAAAACATTTATTTAGTTGGAATCCATTCTGAAAATACTTGAAAAAAAAAAAAAAAACATTTCAGGGATGGATAGAAAAAAAAAAAAAGATCAGGGATGGATAGAACACAATTGTGCCCAGACTGACAGCTTTGGGAGGAGTGGGATATTCCAGTCTGGAGTAGTCTGGAATATTCTCCATATGCCCCAGTGCTGAGCACCAAGCCTGGCTCAAAGCTGACAGCCAGCCAGCCAGTGTGTGTTCATCCAGACTGAAGCACGTGCATGTTTGCATTTGAGCTGCTCTCTTAGCTCATCAAAAGGAGTATCTTAGAGTTTTTCATTTCTGATTCCTCCAGGGGTTCCTATCAGGCTCCCCTGGATTATTGGGAGAAAACTGGATCCTGAAATTAGCCCAAGGGAGTGAGAACTCAGAAGGCCTTGCCTTGAAGTTCAGAACCTTGAAGCAGCCATGCAAGATGTGGCCAGGACGAGCTGCCAGTGCTGCTGGGCTGGTGTGTAGAAGAGGCCCCCTGGCCAGCTCATCAATCCCCCTGCCCAGGAGCCTTAGCATCCAGAGCAAGGTGCTGGCTCCCAGGTGCTCCGAGCTAGATCTGTGGGTGCTTCATCCATATTATTGTTTCTAACCTGCTGATGCAGGCTGCGTGTAAGTACAAGGAAAGGAGCAACTTGGGTTCACATGAAATCCACCTGAGCACCCAGCCTGCTGCTTGCTGCCTGCCTTCCAAGAAGAGATGTGGCAGCTCTGCTGCTGAACCTCAGCAAGTCCTCTACATGTGTTTGTGATAGGAGCTTCCTCTTCCAGAACACAGATACTGTTGGCTGTTTGTTTTCCTGAGACAATCAACTTGTGTTCTTTCCCAGCAGAGTGCCTACACAGCCCTAGGCTTCTGTTTCTCTGGATTGTGGAAACACTGACTCTCCTTTTCAGCTCTCCTTGGAAAACTGTTAGGGACCTCCTAGAGAGGAAAGCTATTGCTTGGGGTTCTAAGTGGATTCAGGGAGGAGTAGGGTGGTGTGGGCACAGATGATACATGCACCAGTTTCATTAAGTGAGACAATGCAGATTGTCCACAATATCAAACGATACACCTCTGGAAATCCTAGCTGGCCAGGGGGTGGTTCACAGCTTAAGAAATGGCTTCATAACTTATTCAGAGTGTGGCAAGTCCTTCAGGATTCTGAGCCCAGTTTTTTCAAGCTACTCAATGACATGGGAAAAGAAGGGGAATGTTCTAATGTGAAAGAAATGTAAAAGAGACCTAAGTCACATAATAATAACCTTACATAGTGTCTCAAAGAAGCCTACAGTAAGAAAGAGTGTTTTAGGTATTTGAGGAACTTTTGGATATATGAGAACAAAGAGGAATTTGTCTGTATCTGCTAGGTTATCTGATTTTTTGGTATATAATTGTTCATCAAAGTCTCTAACAATCCTTTGTTCTTGTATCCTATCATTTGTAATGTCTTCTCCTTCATTTAGAATTTTATTTCAGTCCTTTCTTTTTCTTGATGAGTCTAGCTAAAGATTTGTTTATATTTTAAAAAAACAGAGCTTATTAGTTTCATTGATTTTATGTTATTTTTTTAGTTTCTATTTCATTTATTTCCATTCTGTTCTTTTCCTTATATTAATTTTGGGCTTGGTATGTTCTTATTTTTCTGGTTCCTTATTAGGTTGCTTATCTGAGAGCATTTCTTTTTTCTTAATGTACACATTTATTGTTATAAACTTTCCTCTGAGAACTTCTTTTGCTCCATCTGTTCCATTAAGTTTTGGTGGTATTCGTTTTCTTTCTTTCTCTCTCTCTTTTTTTTTTTTTTTGGTGCCTAATATCTATTGTTTAGCTGCTGTGCTATAAAACCCATCATAGTGTCATGCCAAAAGGTGCAAGTTTCTTTATCTGACTTTCAGGAAGCTAGTAGAAAATTAATGTAAGACATGCTGGAGCAAAACAGGAGCAAAAAGCACTGAAGCTTGCAGAGGCCACTTCCACCTAGTAAAGTCCCCACATGTAAGATTGCCACCCAGAAATAGAGAGAGCCATGGTGTGCTCTACTTGGGCATCCTGAAATAATCCCAGAGCTGCATGTTACAGAGATTTCCTTCAGTCTTTTCTGTTTGTAACTCAAATGTACAGAATGAAACTAGTTCCTCAGGCAGTATCAAAGCAGCTTTCCTCATGTCACAAAAATTTCCAGAAGTTTGAGACTTAAAAGTGGATCCCCAGTGGGGGCAGTGGTGTCAGAGCCCACAGCAGGAGCCCGGGGGAGAGGCTTACAAGCCTCCACTCTCATCCTTGCTCACACACCACACACCTTGTTTAGAACAGGTTACTCTAAATCAGCAGGAAATTCCATGCATGGTTAGATCACACAATGACCCATTCACTGTGTTGAGTGCTGACAGTGTGGCCACCACTTTTCAGGGTGCAGCGATGTAGCAGGGACTGAGACACCATGCTTCCTGTCATTGTGGCATTTATAGTTGAGCAATGTCTGAAGTAACCTCATTTATAAAGAGGCAGAAACCTGGTTTTGGTAGATTTGATTGTCAGAAAAAGAGATAGTACCCTTTACACTTTACTGTCCTTGTATTTTCTGTATTTGTGTTTTTGCATCAATTTGTCCTCCTAGGACTCCAACTCAGACCAGTTATGTAGTAGTCTAAGAAACCAGCAGAAGTCCACAAGTTGGCTCCAATTCCCTTTTTTTTTTTTTTTTTTGGTGGGTGAAGTAGTATAATCCACTAAATCTCTCAAGTTTTGGTACTGCTCTGTCATCTGGGAGTGCTCTAGGAACTGTGAATTAGAGAAAAGTTGACAAATAAATTAGAAATCCCAGTGAGGTTGTTTGGATGTCTGGGTCACATGTGTTCCCAATTCTGTTCTGAGATATTCCATTGACTATCGATGCTGAGACGCCATGTCTTATGTTGACCTGGCCTTTGTAAAGCAGGGGAAAGTGAAAGGGAAGTCACTCAGTCATGTCCGACTCTTTGGGAGCCCACAGACTGTAGCCTACCAGGCTCCTCTGTCCATGTGATTTTCCAGGCAATAGTACTGGAGTGGATTGCCATTTCCTTCTCCAGTGGATCTTCCCAACCCAGGGATTGAACCTGTGTCTTTCACATTGTAGACAGATGCTTTACCGTCTGAGCCACCAGGGAAGTCCTCTTGTAAAGCAGAGGGGTCCTGGTCAAAAATGTGGTCAGCATTCCACTGCAGAATCATGGTATCTCCCTAAGAGGAATATTAACCTTGGTTTCCATCACTCATTGAGAAGATAGAATAGAAAGTTTAAATGCTGGCTCCAGCATTTACTAGCAGTACGACCCTGAGAACTTAAGCAAGTTAATATAACCTCTCTAAACTATTGCTTTAGTTCATCATCAATAAATGAGGCTAATAATATTTACCTTGTAGTGCTGCAATGGTTAAATAATAAAGTCCGTGGCAGAGGGTTCATATACACTGTGGGCTTCCCTTGTGGCCTGCAATAAATAAATAAATAATCGGCCTGCAATGCGGGAGACCTGGGTTCATTCCCTGGGTTGGGAAGATCCCCTGGAGAAGGGAAAGGCTACCCACTTCAGTATTCTGGTTTGCTTTACACTTGTACCCCCAGGCATCCCCTCACATGCTGATTGTAAAGCAGAGGGGTCCTGGTCAGAAATGTGGCCATGTCCAGATGAGCATTGACCAGTGGAGCGTTAGCAAGAGTGATGCAACTGAAAGCCTGGTAAGTCCTTGTACATTGGGCTCTATTTTCTTGGAATCCATCTGCTATGCTGTGAAGAAGCATAAGCAGCCATGTGGAGAAGCCCACTTGGAGGAGAATGGAGGCCTTAAGCCAACTCCCAGCTGGGCTCCCAGCCTGCAGCCAGTACTGATTTCCATCCATCTGTATGAGTCCATTTTAGATCTTCTAGGCATCCAACTCAAAGCCAGCAACATTCTTGAAGCCTAGTAACCTTGAAGCCTAGTAACATTTTGGTCAAACCCCAGAGCTGTAAGAAGGAATAAGAAATTGTGAGAAGCCATTAGATTTGGGGTGATGTGTTCTGCAGCAGTTGATAGCTAAAACAGAGCCATGTGGAGTCCTGCCACCACAGGTGGCATTGATTTTGTGTCTGGTGGAAGAGTGGAGAAGTTTGGAGGAATGACAAAGAGTCTGTTTGGTGCAGGCTGAAACACAGTGGAGGCTATCTTACTGGAAGCTGCAGGAAAGAGAACTTGAGTTCTATAGCCACAGAACAGTTACCAGAACTATGCTGGTGGAAATATGGGAACTAGAAGAGGCGCCTCATGAACTTGGGGTCTGGCTAAGGATTTTCCTGGACAGGATGTTGAAAGTGTCATCTGCCTCCTTTTAGACACCTGTGGTAAAGTCCAGGAGGAGCTACTTGAGCTAAAGAAGGAAATGTTTAGATTTCAAGCAAATTTAGAAGAACTGAAAAGGCACTAGACCTTGTGGGTTTGATAATAAAATTGCTTTCATCTCTCCAAGGAAAATTTCTCAAAGTGAAAAATGGCCTTGGTTTGAAGATGAAATCCAGAGTTCTGTTAGTAAAACATGACCTCAGGGTCAACGTCTCTGTTAAAACATGAGCAAGATTTAAAGAGTATCTCAGTGATCCTCTCAGCTAAACAAGAAAACTTCTAAGAATCATACCTTGGTATGATTTTAGGTACCTTAAGGTACCATGTAAAGAAGAACTACCAGATCATCCAGAGGAATGGGGAGAAATGTTACATTGTTATTAAGTCTTTAAATATATGGGTGGTTTCTTATGCAGCAATAGATCAGCCAAACAGGTCACTAATGGTTTTTAGATGCACTTGTATAATGGTAGGATAAAATATTTTTGACTTCACGTTTGACTTTTGCCATATAGTCAGAAAAGGGCTACTTTTGCAAAAATATTCAAAATGTTCATTTTTACCCACATGACTTTGTATTTTTGTCAACATCTTTATTTTCTCTTCTTAAATTGTTAACTGGTCAGGTTGTATATAAGGGCTTCCCTTGTACGCTCAGTTGGTAAAGGATCTGCCTACAATGCAGGAGATCCGGGTCTGATTCCTGGGTCAGGAAGATATCCTGGAGAAGGAAATGGCAACCCACTCCAGTATTCTTGCTTGGAGAATCTCATGGACAGAGGAGCCTGGCAGACTACAGTCCATGGGGTTGCAAGAGTCAGACACGACTTAGTGATTAAACCACCACCTTCACAAGCTGTGTATATTCTCATTTATTATTGGCTTGACATATTTCAAGCAGTTCTATGATATTTCTTTCATCAACTTCATGAAATCCTGCACCTTTTGCAATATTTACAATTTCTTTTCACTTTTACTGTCCTTGAATTTATTATCTGCTATAATGTTGGTAGGATGGATACTAATGTCTTGAAAGAATGGGTCTTCAGTTAGACATTAATTTTATAAGTAGTCAGTTTATTAATGAATAATTTTTCTTTAAGAAGTTTTGCTTCTTTTAAACAACCCAGACATTGGATTCTCATATAATGAGAGGCACTCTGGTACCACTCAATTTATAACTGAACAGGCCCTAGGACCAGACAGGGCTTAACGTTCTGGTAGAAGCTGAGTTGAAGTATGTGATTCAGGCTCACTGTCTAAGAGGAGCTTATGTTTTTCACCCTGAATCTAAATATTGGTGCAACCCACTCAGATGTAACTTTGGGGTGTGAGAGAACTAGAGAGAAGTCTGGCCCACTTAGCATGCCATTGTAAAGTGTGGAAGAGGTGGAGATAAGAAATTAATGCTCTGAGAAGAGAGCTTCTGCACAGTGTGCAGAAGGACGCTGACAAGAAAGCTCTCCCCATCTGTGGAATCTTCCAAGGCACCATGAGCCTGCTCCTGGCAAGTGTGACCTGAGGCATGTCCTGGGTGCTGGGCAATAAAATCAGTACATCTTCATCTCCTGTGGGAAGATAGAGGGAGGAATGGGTAAAGAAGTAGTAAAGCAGTAAAAAAGGAGTAAAGAATCTCCTGTCTCTACAGTGTCTGTCATACTGGAGAGAATCCATCCATTAGGTGATGGGAGGCTGGTTGGTCAGAAAATAGTGAAAGGAGGTAGGTATTGTACTCAGAGGGCTGCTACTGCTACTGCTAAGTCACTTCAGTCGTGTCCGACTCTGAGCGACCCATGGACTGCAGCCTACCAGGCTCTTCCGTCCATGGGATTTTTCAGGCAAGAGTACTGGAGTGGAATGCCATTGCCTTCTCTGACTCAAAGGGCAGATCCCTCTATATTTCCCTCTCACGTTTCCCCTTTGGAGAGGAGATAAGAGAACTGAGCAAAGGAACCCACACTTCTGGGCAGCATTGCTTTAGCAACTGTGATAGAAGCTGGTTACAGGAATGAACTCTCCTCCAAGTGGAAGTTCAGAAGTTATTGCTAAAAGAAATCTGTAAGAGTTTTTAAAAGCCCATTTCCCCCAAAGTCTGTTATTAAAAATAGGAGGGAATTGACTCCAGGAAAGGACTGAAGTGGAACGAGAAGCTCTGGAGTGAAGATCTAGAGATTTGTGTCAGATTAAGCTGAGATTGGGAAGAGGAGAGAGATCCAAAGGAACGTATTGTACGTCAAGTGGATTTCTTTAAAAGAGTTATTCCAGAAGAGATACCTGCTTCTCTTGCTGAGTGTTAAGCTTAGGTATTTCCACAAAGCACTCCTGTTTGTAAATAAAGAGTAGAACATGTATAGCTATATTATACTATAGTTATAATTTACTCCCAAAGCCCACATTTTTTTTAATTTGAACACACAAATTGAATACATGAAAAGATGACATTTAAACTGAATAAATTGTTTCAGTGTTGGATAAACTTTCAGCTGAGGTTGTACATTTATAGATACAGAACATATATATTAATCCATTCATTTAACAATTATTAAGTGCCTGCTCACTGCTTGTCATTACATGTAATGTTCATATTATTAATGCAAATTTAGAAAGCTTATTTTTAAGAGTCACTGGCAGTAAGTCATAGAATTTTTAAATGGAAAAAAGTCAGTAATGGAAAATTTGGGGAAAAACAGATATTCTTCTGCAATGTACTTTATCTTAGAGGTAGAAGTTGCTGAAATACTGACCACATTATGCCTTTGCAATGAGAGCACAGATAGAAAGGTTAATAGGTGCCGAAGGCAACTGAAAAAAAAAAAAAATCAGGGGAAAAAACATTCTAACTGTGATGCCTTTGGGGTTTTGCTATAAATGAACCTGTTGGACTTTTTCCTGATTCCAGAAAAGAGGCCGCAATCTAGTGTTATTTATGTTTCAGTTATATTTATTAATCCTGTTATTCCAATGCTTTCATAGTACACATAAGAATTCCTGAACTGCTTCCAACTTTTCTATTCATTTCTCAACAGTCATCACAGTGTCCCATCAAGCCAAAAATCCTGTGAGATCCTTCCTCCAGAATAAGAGCCTGTTTCTCAGAAAGCTTTCCAACAGGATTGTAGCTCTTTTATGCAGCTACCAAAACATCAAACCAGCAAATTGAAAACACACAGTGGTGTGTATGCTTGGGTCTTAATGAAATTTCCCATGTCTGCTATTCAGTCAGCTTCATACATTCTCAGGACAGGTACTGAAGAGCTGAGGACTCAGGCAAGTGCTCGGAGGTGAGAATTGGTCCAGGATACACAGTGTGTGAATTCACAGTCTAGAGAGTGGACCCAGCTGTGGGTCTTCTCCTTAGAAGGAGGGCTCTTCCCTTTTAAGAACTGTGTCCCATTCAGCCTGCCATGGAGACTACCTCCCTTGGAGACTTCATATCCTGTGGGAAAGAACCACTTATTGATAATATCTCAGGGTGAGTCAGAACAGCATTAGAATAATCACACAGATGCCCTCTCTCTACTTCTCAACTGCGGCTTATTTCCATTTGCTTCCAAGGACACTGATGTGAAAGGGAACAGTGTGATATTGATGTCAATGAAACCCACCTTGCTCTCAGTCTGAGGGTTGGTTATGCTCTGAAATATAAAGGGGAACTTGGTTCCTTAGAGACTCATCTGAGCCCCACCATGCTAAATTTTAACCGTGGTCAGTTCCATGGACTTTATTTAAGTGAAGGTGTTTCCAAGGACATTGAACAAGGTTCTCAAGCCATTCTTCCCCAGGTAAAGGCTGTGTCTTCTAAGGCAAGCCTTTCTCTCCCCAACTTGTTGATGGCATCAATTTGACTTTTTTGGTGGATATTCCCCCCAAAAGGAGGGTGCTCTGTTTTATTCACTTCTGTATCCCCACAGCCTAGAATAGTGCCTGACACATGGCAGTTGAAAGGAAAATGTTGCAAGTTATTTGCTGAAAAGTACATGTGATTGACAACAGTGTCAAGATGCCCAATCTATGCCTAACCACCTCCATTTGGCATCTAGAAACTTACACAAGAGGATGGTGGGGATTTAGTTTGATAGACTTAAAATTGCAACAGGAATTTTTAGACCCTCAGCTCAGCTTCTGGAAAAATCAACTAGTCTCCCTGTTTCTGTTTTGCCAACTGTGAAAAGGGGTCTGGCCAAGTCTTCACTGTGACAGATTGAGGAAAAAATGTGAGTGCAGTGTTTAACACCTAACAGAGTGATGAATTCCGGCCAGGTGCTTGTCAACTCCACTCTTAGCTCCTTCTTTTTCTGAAATGTAGACATGGAAACCTATAGAGTGAGATGTCTATCAAGAGTCCATCTCTCTTGTTTCTATCTTCTCCTGATAGAATTATCATGGATTCACACCAGAAGGGTTGTTTAGGCTAAATATTGGTCCCCAGATTGGATGGATTGAAGCTGTTATAGACAATGCCTTCATGTCCTAAACCTGCCTTCTGAACTCTGTATGAGCAGGCAAGGGAAGGACAATGTATGTGGCATATCAGCAGTCCCATAACTTCCCTGTTATAGGACAAGATTCCCACAGAGTTTGAACACAGAGTTATCTTTAAGGAAGGCACTGTTTGGGAGCCAAGGTACCCCAGGCAAGGATTCTTAACCCCAAGCCCCATTCCCAGCACCCCTAACTGCCTGTAGTTATGTGACCGTGGCAAGGCATTTAACCCTTGGGACTCAGCTTCTTTTTCTGTGAAATAATACTGGTTTCCTGCCTCCCAAGGGGACAGAAGGAAGACTAATTTAATATTTGCATAGCACATTGAGAACCTCCAAGAAAGGCACCATACAACTGGAAAATATGATATAATGGAAACAATGTCTTTTAAGTTGTTGGTCTCTGCTTAACCTTTCCACATGTCTCTGGTCAGCCCTGTTTCACATGTACAATATTAAAACAACAGGTGAAGGGGTTTGATTGGACAGTGTGCTAGTCAGGCATTGTCAGAAAAAAAAAAAAAATATATATATATATATATATATATATATATATATATATATATATATATAATATCACCAATATAATATGTATATGGAAAACCTATATTTTATATTCCAAGAATAAAGAAAGGCAATGCCAAAGAATGTTCAAACTACTGCACAATTGATACTTATCTACAAACTAGTGGTAAAGAAATGCTCAAACTTGGTGTTTGCCAGGCTTCAGCAAGTTGTGAACCGTGAACTTCCTGATGTTCAAGCTGGTTTTTGAAAAGGCAGTGGAACCAGAGATCAAATTGCCAACATCCGCTGGATCATAGAAAAAGCAAGAGAGTTCCAAAAGTTTTCTGTCTTTATTGACATCTATTTCTGCTTTATTGAGATATGCCAATTTAGGGGACGGCATAGAATGGCTAGGATATAGGCATATATTTTTTCATTATGCTTCACTTCATTGCACTTTACAGATATGTTATTTACAAACTGAAGTTTTGTGGTTAAACTTGGTGTTTGCCTGGTGTTGAGCAAGTTGGTTGGTACCATTTTCCCACCAGTATTTGCTCACTTTGTGTTTCTGAACTTATCTTACTAAGGTCAGCCTCACTAACCCCAAGGCTGAGGGCTTACTCTGTCAGTAGTTGGGACCTATACCAATGCCTTATTATGGTCCCAAGAGCTGCCTGTGCCTCAGATCATGAACTCTTTATTGCAAACTTCAGACTTAAATTGAAGAAAGTAGGGAAACCACTAGACCATTCAAGTATGACCTAATTCAAATCCCTTATGATTATACAGTGGAAGTGACAAACAGATTCAAGGGATTGATTATACAGTGGAAGTGACAAGGTTCAGATTCAAAACCATCCCCCAAGACATTCTGATAGACAAAGTGCCTGAAACACTGAAGAATACATGGATGGTCAGGTTAATAGCGAAAACTGCAGCCCACCAGGCTGGGTCTTGTAACAGGAGGCACAGTACTGGACAGTTTTAAAAAAGAAAACACTTACAGCAAGCAATCAAAAAAAACCATCCCCAAGAAAAAGAAATGCAAAAAGGAAAAATGGTTGTCTGAGGAGGCCTTACAAATAGCCAAGAAAAGAAGAGAAGCAAAAGGAAAAAGAGAAAAGGAAAGATATATCCATCTGAATGCAGAGTTCCAAAGAATAGCAAGTAGAAATAAGAAAGTCTTCCTAAGTGATCAATGCAAAGAAATAGAGGAAAACAATAGAAAAGGAAAGCCTAGAGATCTCTTCAAGAAAATTAGAGATATCAAGAGAACACTTCATGCAAAGATGGGCATAACAAAGTGCAGAAATGGCATGAATCTAACAGAAGCAGAAGATATTAAGAAGAGGGGGCAAGACTACACAGAAGAACTATACAAAAAAGATCTTCATGATCCAGATAACCATGATGGTGTAATCACTCAACTAGAGCCAGACATCCTGGAATGTGAAGTCAAGTGGGCCTTAGGAAGCATCACTACGAACAATGCTAGTGGAGGTGATGGAATTCCTGTTGAGCTACTTCAAATCCTAAAAGATGATGCTATGAAAGTGCTGCACTCAATATGCCAGCAAATTTGGAAAACTCAGCAGTGGCCAAATGACTGGAAAAAGTCTGTTTTCATTCCAATGCCAAAGAAAGGCAATGCCAAAGAATGCTCAAACTACCACACAATTGCACTCATTTCACTTGTTAACAAAGTAATGCTCAAAATTCTCCAAGCCAGACTTCAACAGTATGTGAACCATGAACTTCCAGATGTTCAAGCTGGATTTAGAAAAGTCAGAAGAACCAGAGATCAAATTGCCAACATCTGTTGGATCATAGAAAGAGCAAGAGAATTCCAGAAAAAATATCTATTTCTGCTTCATTGACCACTAAAGCCTTTGGCTTTGTGGGTCACAACGAACTGTGGAAAAGTCTTAAAGCGATGGGAATAGCAACCACCTAACCTGTCTCCTGAAAAATCTGTATGTGGACAAGATGCAGTAGTTGGAATGGGACATGGGACAACGGACTGGTTCCCAAATTGGGAAAAGAGTATGTCAAGGCTGTATACTGTCTCCTGATTATTGAGCTTATATGCAGAGCACACCATGCGAAATGATGGGCTGGATAAAGCACAAGCTGGAATCAAGATTGCCAGGGGAAATATCAATAACCTCAGATATGCAGATGACACCACCCTTATGGTAGAAGGTGAAGAGGAACTAAATAGCCTCTTGATGAAAGTGAAAGAGGAGAGTGAAAAAAGCTGAAAAGGCTTAAAACTCAACATTCAAAAAATGAAGATCATGGCATCCAGTCCCATCACTTCATGGCAAATAGATGGGGAAACAATAGAAACAGTGAGAGACTTTATTTTGGGGGCTCCAAAATCACTGCAGATGGTGACTGCAGCCATGAAATTAAAAGATGCTTGCTCCTTGGAAGAAAAGCTATGACCAACCTAGACAGCATATTAAAAAGCAGATACATTACTTGGCTGACAAAGGTCCATCTAGTCAAAGCTTTGGTTTTTCCAGTAGTCATGTATGGATGTGAGAGTTGGACCATAAAGAAGGCTAAGAACCAAAGAATTGATGCTTTTGAACTGTGGTGTTGCAGAAGACCCTTGAGAGTCCCTTGGATTGCAAAGAGATCAAACCAGTCAATCCTAAAGGAAATCAGTCCTGAATATTCATTGGAAGAAATGATCCTGAAGATCCAATACTTTGGCCACCTGATGTGAAGAACTGACTCATTTGAAAAGACCCTGATGCTGGGAAGGATTGAAGGCAGGAGGAAAAGGGGATGACAGAGGATGAGATGTTTGGATGGCATCACTGACTCAATGGACATGAGTTTGAGCAAGCTCTGGGAGTTGGTGATGAACAGGGAAGCCTGGCGTGCTGCAGTCCATGAGGTTGCAAAGAGTCAGTCACAACTGAGTGACTGAAATGACTGAAGTGACTACACTGAACCTCTTCCATCTTGGAAGGAGCAGAGACTTGTCCTCACTGGAGTAGATACATTCTAGGTGTAGATCTGCCTTTCCTGCCCCACAGTGCTTCTTCCAGGAACTCTGTCCACAGAACCCATTTTCCAGCATCGTGGTACTTCCTGTAGCATTGCTTCTGATCAGTGATTTTCATAGCATCTCTTCTTTGATGGCAAAGGGAATACAGCAATGTGCCCTTGGCCATGGAATTAACTGGTTTTACTGAGGACGCCATCACCTAGAAACAACTGGGCAAATTTTGAAAGCTTACTGAGACAGTGTGACAGCTAATGAAGACTCAAGTGTGTCAGATGGGAGTCAACATCCTGAAAGGGTGGGGTGCAGTCTTAAAGGGTATTGTACATGCTGTGAAGGATATAGTGTATATTTGAAGCATAATGGTGCTATCTTCCCCCCACAGCCAGAACATATGGGTCTTGTAATCAAGGGGTGGAAGCGGCTTGTTTCACTACTGAACCCACAACCCAGTTGTAGAATTTTTGCTTCCCATCCTGGCTTCCTTGAGCTCTGCTTCTTTGGAGATCTTGGTCCCCAAAGGGGAGCTGCTCACCAGGGGATGCTCACATATGTCCAGGGCTCCAGGTGAACAACCCCAATCAGGGAGGCACTTTGCCAGACCTTCTAGAGAAGCAAAAACATGACTGATGTGTCTGTGAAGAATCCAGGAGAAGGACACCCCTCGCAGGCCCCTGCATCCGGAAAATGCATTCTGGGTAGTACTGGAAGAGTTTTGATTCTGTCCAGTTTATACAACAAGAGAGACATCAGCTGTGCATACTGATTTTTACTTATTTGTTCATCTAAATGGAAAGAATAATCAGGGTCTTCAGGTCTGTGGAAACAGAAAAACTTTTTCCAGCCCTCTGAAGCACTAGAAACAAAAAAAAAAAAAAAAAAAACTTCTTTATTCTCTTGTCTGCATAAGTTACAACACTAACTTAAAATAAACTTAACAACTTAAAATAGAGCAGGGCTGCTGGTGAAAACAAAATTAATGTTAGTCCGGTTACTCCCTCATTTAGCCATCACTGGTGATTCTGTGAAGGTTATTACTATTTATAAACTCAGCTTCTTTTTAAATATTCATTTATTTATTTGGCTGCACTGGGTTTTAGTTGTAACATGTGGGATCTAGTTCCTGGATCAGGGATTGAACCTGGGTTCCCTGAATTTGGAGCATGGAGTCTTAGCCACAGACCACCAGGGAAGTCCCCTCTACTTGTTTCTTGATAAAGGGCCCACCTGTGCCTTTAAAACATTGCTTGTTTTGTCCATATTTTAATGCTGTAGTTAAGAACATGAACTCTGAAATCTGATGCTGGTGTTTGAATCCTGGCTCAGTTCCTTTCTGGCTATGTGATCCTGGGTAAGTCAATTAACCTCTCCATACCTAAGTCCCCTGTCTCTAAACTGAGGATGATAGCAGTGCCCATTTTGAGTGTTTGGAGCATTCATTATGATAACATAGGCAATATGTTACAATAGTGCTTGGCACATAGTAAGCAGTGAATAAATGTTAGCAGTTGTTATTGTTAATATTATAATTTGGCAATGCTTGCTCTAAGTTAGCGTGCCAGAAATATAAACCATTTTATATCCCCTCTTTCTCTACAAACCTGCAGAACACCTGCTAAATGACTGTTATGGATTGAATTCTGTCCCTTGTTCACATCCCCTCCTCTCTGCCCTGAATTCTTCTGTTCAAGTTTTAACCCCAATGAGACTGTATTTGGAGATAGCACCTTTATGGAAGTGATTAAGGTTAAATGAGGTCACAAGAGTGTGGTCTAATCTGATAGGCCTGGTGTCCTTAGAAGGGCCAGACATTTTCTCTCTCTACATGTACAAAGAAGACAGGCCATGTGGGGACACAGAGGAAAGGTGGCCGTTTACTAGCCTGGAACCAATCCCATTGACACCCTGATCTTGGACTTCCAGCCTCCAGCACTGTGGGAAATAAATGTCTGTTGTTTAAGCCCCTCAGGCTGTGGTATTTTGCCATGGCACCCTGAACAGACTAAGACGTTATGAAACGTTTTAACTTGTATATTGAAGGAGAGACAAATGGGCAGTCCTAACGTAGGATGTCTGATGCCATCCTCAAATGCCATTTCTCCTTGTGGGAAAAGCTTAACTCTACCATCTCCCATGGTGGTGGTGGGGTTGTTGGGAGGAGTCATATACCATCAGGACTACTGTCCACTTGCTTCCCTCAATATAACTGTTTTCTACAGAATTAATCGAGGCTCCAGGCTGACTTCCAGCTATGTAGAGGTTAGTTATTGTCCGTGAGGAGCTCTTACTCTTACTTCTTTCCTCTTCCAACACAGATGATCTTGTAGGAATAAGAATCTGGTCCATTGAGTCACCACTTCCCTGGTGGCTCAGATGGTAAAGAATCTGCCTGCAATGTGGGAGATCTGGGTTCGATCTCTGGGTTGGGAAGATCCCCTGGAGGAGGGCATGGCAACCCACTCCAGTACTCTTGCCTGGAGAATCCCATGAACAGAGGTGCCTGGGAGGCTACAGTCCCTGGGGTCACAAAGAGTAGGACATGACTGAGCGATTAAGCACACATCTGTCCATTGAGTCACCGGTTGGATTCTGGATTGGTGTGACCTTATGGATCTTTAGCCTTCATTCCCTCAGAAGCTGGGCCACACTGGCTGGAGTCCTGGCCATTTCACTTCAAGGCATGCCCAAAGCCTTCCCAGGGTCTTCTGGTTCCCTGAGACCATGCTGCTCATGGCCTCTTCCTCCTGAGTCCCTGCCTCATGCCAGCTGGATTTCTGCCCTGTCACAAGAAGCATGCATGAATTTAATTGTCCTAACTGAAGACTTGGGGATCACAGGAAGATTTGGTTGTCACAGGATGTGAGGCCTTGGAATTTTCTCTCTTCCCCCTCCCCACTTTTCTCCTTACCTTTCCTTTCCAAATTCCCTAAGAACTCTTCCTTTCAGTCAGAGAAGACTTTGGCTGAGTTCTAAGACTTAAACTTGCAGAAAGCCTGGTTAATAAGATGCTTGCAGAACAAAGAGCCTTCCATTTTACAGCAGTTTTGCTTATCAACTTATTGTAAATATAATATGTATGACATATGTATATGATATGTATATTATATCCATGCTATTTCATATATATGATGTTTTGACTATACAAAATATTTATACTTATAAATAATTTTTTTTTTTCTTACTACATGAAGAATAATTAAGGCAATTGGGAGATAAAAGGAACTGCCTAATTTAGAAATAAAGATTTAACTGTGGAGTTTAGGTCTCTTCAGAGTCACTCATTGACTTGTGAAAAGCTCTTTGGAACTTCTGAATCTATTTCTCAGGTGTAGGGTGTTCAGAATCTGAACGTAGGAATGAGGTTAATCATGAGACCATGTAGCTGTAGGAAAATCCAAGCAATGTGGCTTTGGCTTTTCAGATGTTGAAGGCTTTCCTAAGAGCATCGTTAAAACATAAGAGATGGAAAGGGAGAGAGAGATTCAGAAAAGTTTATTAGATCACACAGAATTTCCAAGGTAAACTCTGCGACGGTAAAGTTAGATTTCTGTGCCATTTGAGTGTAAATGAACTACTCAGAAAATGCAAAAACGTACGCTGAGTACTCATGGCAATTGATGGCAATCATTCTAAGAAGGCCATGTCTGGAGCGCGCTTTGTGCCTGCAAAGCTTCCACCTGGTCGGTGCGCAGGGCGCCGGAAGAGGGCTGGGCCGCCTCTCCCCACACTGACTTTTCGGCCGCGGACCTCCGCGCTGGCGCAAACACCGAGTTCGGCCCTGGGGGCTCCCGGTCCAGCGCCGACTGCGCTGTCTCCCCAGCACCGCGCGCCCCTGGACGGCTTCCCGCCTCCGCCCCTCCCGCTGCCGCCCACGCCCCAGCCACGGAAGGGGGTGGGCAGGAGGCGGCGGTGGCCGGCCCTCCCCGTGCCCTTTTAAAAGCCTCCCAAGCGAGGCCCCTCAGGGGGATCCCGGCGGAGGAGGGAGCAGCACGCTGAGCTTCCGCAGCGGTGCGCGGAGCCGAGCGCCCCGGGCTGCGCCTCCCGCTGGTGGGGCCTGGCACTTCGGGTTCCCTGACGCTCTCGCTGCTGCCGCGGGGCTCCCCCCTCCCCCGGCCATGCGCCCTGGGTAGCGCGCCTGGGGCGCGGAGCCCACCCGGCGGCTCTCGCCGCCCGCCCTCGCCGCCGGCATGCTGCGCCCGCTGCTGCTCGCCGCGCTCTGCCTGGCCGGCGGGCTGGAGGCCACCCGCGGCTGCCAGCTGCCCTCCGAGTGGAGACCCCTGAGCGAGGGCTGCCGAGCGGAGCTGGCCGAGATCATCCTGTACGCCAAGGTGCTGGCGCTGCACGAGGAGGTGCACGGCCTGTACAATGACCTGCCCTGGCAGTATGAGGCCAGCGACGCGGGGCTCTTCTACTCCGCTGAGATCAAGATGCTGTGCGACCAGGCGTGGGGCAGCATGCTCGAGGTGCCCGGGGCTCCAGGCTCAACCTCACCGGCCTGGGCTACTTCTCCAGTCACTCCCACACCGTGGTCCAGGATTACTCCTATTTCTTCTTCCTCAGGTGAGCCTGCCACCTCTCGCCCATACCATCCCTTTGGCCACTTGGCATGGCCAGCAGAGGTACCTTTATCCCCAGCAGGCTCAGGAACTCCTCCAGAATCCTGTCTGGGCGATGTTAAGTGATGCCCTGGTCTCCCCTGGTCTCCTTCCCATTTTCTGCTCTTTGGTGCTCCTCATGTTGAGTCTACAGAGATCTTGGGTGCCTCTGGCTAACACTGTTGGAAAAACAGGGATGGCTCCCGTGCTTGACCAGGGAAGAGTGTTTCAGGCCAAAGCTCAAGGTGGTTTCCAGCAACAAACAGCCTATTCCCAATAGCAGAGGTTTATGCGGGGGGTAATGGGGGAAGAAGGCCCTGGTCACAGCGCTCTGAGGAGTATGAAGGGCAATCGGACAGGAGCCCTCTCTGGTTGAGTTCCATGCAAGTTGGTCTGTGGTGCAGATGAGATGCCTGTGGATAAGAGTTCAGGTGATGGCATCTCCTGGAGTTTGAAATAAGAAAGTGGAACCCTAATTGAGGTGGAATCCTTATAGAGGAGGAAAGCTATATTTTAAAGTGGATGCCTGTGGGAGTTGTTTGGGATGGACAGTGGTCAAAACCAATCCAAACACCTTTGGAATCAGATGGTTGTTGGAATTCTGGGTCCATTCTTCCTGTCATTTTGAGCAAGTTACTGACCTTGTCAAGAACCTCAAGAGCCTCACCTTCATAATGTGCCAAACAAGGTTGGTTGAGATTAAATCCTAGTAACTGATGCAGAACACCTGGTGCAGGTTAGATGAGAAATGTGTAGTTACTCAATCCTGCACACCTGCTTAAATGCCAAGATGGGACTGGTGTGGAATGCAGCCCAGCTGTCCTCTTGTTTCACTCAGATTCGCTCATATCAGCTGCCAGCAGACCTCAATGCCAGGCTCTTCCAAATAGCAAAAGTTTATAGAGGAAGGGCCTGGGGGAGGGGGCATTAAGGGATTGGGAAGGTGCTCACAGGGCTTTGAAGAACAGAGAGGTGAATTAGACCAGGCCTTGTCTGTTGGGAGACTCCTGGAATCTTGTGAAGTTCCATGAAAGTTTGTCATGTGGTCACAATGAAATGCATGTAGACAAGGGTTCAGGTTATGGGCTCAACTGAAGTTTGCAATACAAAACAGCAGGTGGAACCCTAATGCATTGGTTCTCTCCAGTTGGAGGAGGAGGCTGATACAGAGGAACTGGGAAGAACCTCAAAATGGAATCTAATGGATAGTGATTGGACAATAAGTCCCATCTTCCCAGTATGTGGCATAGCATTAAGGATATTTGGAATGGCCATGACCTTGGTCTGCAGACTAAGTTTTAGCTCTTGAGATTTCACATCACTGAGAAAGAAGACAGAAGGTTCCACAGAGGGGCATCCGTAAGCTTGGTAACACATGTTTTCCATATTAAAGCCAGAATATCTAAGTTTAGAATACATGGCGTGCTTTGTGTTGGCTTGAGTGGTTTAGCCAGATTAAGTTGCCAGATTAAGTTGAATTAAAAAAATACTGGAGAAGTACAGTTTCTAAATAAAACTGGCAAGGAATGAGATAGTACCTTCTTGATATGGAGAAACTTAGATTTTTACATGTCTTTATTTAGGGAAACCAGCTCTAAAACTATTCAACAAGAAAACTTTATTTTCCAAAGTAAAAAGAGCCACAGTACTTAAGAAGACATTATTTTCTTTTCTGATTTTATAATGAAATACAGTTTTGTCCACTGGCTCTCTGGTGGTCAGCCAGCTCTTTCCTCTTTTTCTCTGACATATTTATAAAACGTTAGGGCAGAGATACAGAGTCAAATGGTAGTCTGACAAGATTTCTATTTCACAGGGCTGTGTTGCCCTGATGTGTGTTAACAACCACATACAAATCATTCCTCTGTTATTCTGGGCCCCTCGGAGAGGAGAACAGATTCTGGTCAGTGTCACAGGAGAAAGTGGCAGTGGAGACTCCCTGGTGAGCCCCCAAATGCCTACTTTGGGCTGGAGTGCCGCTTCCATCTCTCCTTTTCCTTCTCTTGACTTCTCTATCTTGCCAACAGGTACTTTATGCAGGGTTCTGTAAAAATGTTAAGTTTTATACTGTGCTTACTCTGTGCCAAATACTTTACTTTTTTTTAAAAAAATGCACTCCTTACACCACCATTAAACAAATAAGGATGCTGTTGTCATCCTTGTTTTATAGATTGTACATTTAAGCTTAGAGAATTTAAGAAATTCATTGTGTGTCAAACAGGAGATAAGTAGCAGTGATAGGACTTGAATCTTGGGTCATTGCAATTGGCTTTCCTTTGCCCAGGAAACAAGGAGCACTCCACTAGGAGAAGGAAGGCAGCTTGGGAGATACACAAATGTTCACCCGCACCCATCCCCCAATTCACATGTTTTGAAAAACTTAAGGAGAGACACGTGCAGTGTGAGGTAGAGAAACAATCAGAGAGAGTGACTCCTCTAATGTGAGCCATGTAGATGTGTAATTGGAAGCTGCATGTAAATCAGTGAAGTTAGAATATGCCCTCACACTGCACAAAAATATCTCACAATGGTTTAAAGACTTAAACATAAGACATGACACCATAAAACTCCTAGAAGAGAGCATGGGCAAAATGTTCTCTGACATAAATTGGACCTTTGTTTTCTTAGGTCAGTCTCCCAAGGTAATAGAAATAAAACCAAATATGAACAAAGGGGACCTGATCAAACTTACAAGCTTCTGCACAGCAAAAAAAAACATGTAAAAAAAAAAAAAAAAAAAAAAAAAAAAAAAAAAAAAAAAAAAAAAAGACAACCTAAAGAATGGGAGAAAATATTTGCAAATGATGCAATAGACCAGGGCTTAATTTCAAATATACAGACCATACAATTCAACAACAACAACAAAAAAAAAAAAACCCAATCAAAAAATGGGCAGAAAACCTTAATAGACATTTCTCCAAAGAAGACATGCAGATGGCCAGTAGACACATAAAAATATACTCAGTGTCACTAATTCTTAGAGAAATGCAAATCAAAGCTGCAGCCAGGTACCATCTCCTATCAGGCAGAATGGCTATCATCAAAAACAGAACAAATAGCAAATGTTGGAGAGAGTGTGGAGAAAAGGGAACCCTCCTACACTGTTGGTGGGAATGTAAGTTGGGGTAGCCACTATGGAAAACAGTATGGGGGATCCTCAGAAAATTCATAGGACCACCATATGATCCAGCAGTCCCCTCGTGGGCATATATCCCGGACAAAACTGTAATTCAGGAACATACATGCACCCCCATGTTCATAGCAGCACTATTCCCAACAGCCAAGATATGGAAACAGCCTAAATGTCCCTTGATAGTTGAATGATTAAAGAAAATGTGGTATGTATATATGAATATTACTCAGCCATAACAAGAAAGAAAGAATGCCATTTGCAGCAACATGGATGGAACTAGAGATAATTATACTAAGTGGAGTAAGTCACAAAGAGAAGAATAAATACCATATTATATCACTTATATGTGGAATGTAAAATATGGCACGAATGAACCTATTTACAAAACAGAAACAGACTCATGGATACAGAGAATAAACTTGTGGTTGCCAAGGGGAATGGAGGGAGGGAGACGGATGGACTGGGTGTTTGGGGTTAGCAGATGCAAACTGTTACATTTGGAATAAACAACAAGGTCCTACCTTAGCACAGGGAACCATATCCAATCTCCTGGGATAAACCATAATGGAAAAGATATTTTAAAAATGTATGTATATGTATAACTGAGTCACTTTACAGCAGAAATTAGCACAACATTGTAATTAAACTCTACTTAAAAAAATAAAAAGATGTTGTATAACTGGCAACACTGTCACAGTCTTCTGTTGACTCTCGATTCAAGATGGTACACCCCATGGGTGTCCAGTCTACAGCTCTTGCCTCCTTTTTTTCCATTAGGATGGATGAGAACTATAACCTCTTGCCTCATGGAGTCAATTTCCAAGATGCCATCTTTCCAGACACTCAAGAGAACAGAAGGATGTTTTCTAGCCTTTTCCAGTTTTCAAACTGTTCACAAGGGCAGCAGCTGGCAACTTTCTCCAGTGACTGGGAGGTCCAAGAAGACACTAGGGTAAGAATTGGCTATACCCTGTGCTACAGCAAAATAATAAGATAGCTATGACTCATATGAATGTTGAGAGCAAGGGAGTCAAGAGTCCTCTTCCAAAGTCCAGATCAAGAAGTATTTTTCACCCTCTCCACAGCCCTCCCAGAAGTTGACAAGCACTGCTCATAAACTCTGGAGTCCTCAGGCTGTACTGTGTGGCATGAGGTTCCTCACAAAGTGAGGGGACAAGATGGGCTGAAGGTTGGCATGCTGTGCCTCAGTTTCCTCTTCTGTAAATTGGAAGCCATTGTAACATCTGTATCTTAGGGCGGATGTGACATGATTTAACTATGTAGGGAATGTCAATAGGTAAAGCCTTTAGTGAGGTGTTTGAGAGTAAGCACTCAATACACTGAGCTGTTATGACTACTTCTGTTGTTGATTTCAAATACTTATGTATGTTTTTACTTGGCCCTGCTGGGTCTTAGTTGTGGCATGTGGGATCTTCAGTCTTCCTTGCAGCATGCAGGATCTTCAGTTGCAGCATGCAAACCCTTAGTGGCAGGATCTAGTTCCCATGGAACAGAAGGATCCGGATCACTCTGGGCATGAAGATAGAAAAGGCATCTTTCAGTCTGAGGCAGATGCCTGAGTTGTGGGGATATTTCGAGGACTATCGCTTTCTCTGAGCAGTGGCATTGTTGCAACTGAGCCAGGGGAGCAGGGAGGCCATGGCCCATCGCTCCCAGTCTCCCACCAAGATGTTTATAGGACCATGTGACAGACCACAGGAGACAGTTCTGATGTGGGTTAATGAACCAATGTGCATGTATTAGGTGGTTTCCTTCTTTCCCCCATCTGTGGTGCCCTTGGTGGGGCGCTGTCTTTCTCTTGTCTGGTGGGTTGGCCTAGGGGAGTGGCCTTGTTCTTCCAAACCTCCTGCCCAGGGCTCCATGGCACCTGGAGGCTTTCTTCATGTTCTTTGCACAGAAACTGTTCTCATCGTGGGCAAGTACATCCGACTGCAGAAAAGTGTTGATTCTTCCTTTCCATACATTATCCAGGGTTCCTTCCTTAGGCCTGCCCTACTGACAGTTCTCAACTCCCTGACCCCTCTTCAAGATTTGCCAAAATTTTCTGAGTGCTTGTCATATATTTCACTCCCCACATGGATCTAAGCACCTTTCTTCCCCCTGCCCCACTCTTTTTTTTTTTTCCTTCCCTACCTGACTCTTAATCTGTGCCAGCGCCCACTCCACATTGAACTGGACCCACCAAGTATAAGCCTGAGTATCCCCAGCCTGGGTCAGACCGTAGCATGTTCAAATTAAATCTTTTTAGTCTTGGTCCTGTGGTTCTCCATTTTGTGGGATTTTTGCTTCATGTACTAAATCCTTGGTAATAGTACATTGATGTCAAGAGATCAGATATTGATCCAAAAATACCTCACAGCTGAGCCCCAAACTCTTTAGATATATAACTGATTAGCCCTGTGGTCACACAATGAAGCTATTAACATTTTACTGCAATTAGATTTTCCATCATTCGAAACAAATAGAACAATGGGACTGTGGAGAATTGTTTTAATGTGAAGGCAGTCCTATTTTGGGTGGTCAGATGTTGATCTTGGGAGAATTCCTTTTCCCTTTCATCATCCTGGTCTCTTAGATAACAGAGGGTGGGTATGTGTGTTTGCACTGAGTCAGAAGCTTTTGGGGAAAGAGAATTAATTGTTCCAGGTTGCTGAGCTGCTGCAGAGCCAAATTGAGGTGTTGATGGACTTTGTATGTATCACATCTTGGCTCCTTCTTCTGCCCACTTTGAAAGGTACCACATCAGAGCTGAGTTAAATTAGCTAGTTCATTTGAGAATTTAGGTTTAAAATAAAACTAAGGTGCTAGCATTTATATTTTATGATATTCCTTGAGAAATTTTTACTTTCTCTGCAGTGATTAAAATAGTTGTGAATTGAAGGTGTCAGAATTAGATGAAGAGTTATGGACAGTTACTTGTTCCTTTCTTGAAAAAAAAAAAAAAAAAAAAAAACTAAAACTAAAAATTATCTGCTAAAAAAAAAAAAAAAAAAACTTATGTTCAGTTGTGCTGGATCTTTGTTGCCATGAGGGCTTTTCTCTAGTTATGGCAAGCAAAGGCTACTCTTTGTTGCAGTGCACAGGCTTCTTATTGCAGTAGCTTCCCTCGTCACAGAGCACAGGCTCTGAGCACATGGGCTTCAGTAGTTGTGGGTTGTGGGCTCACTAGTTTTGGCACACGGGCCTAGTTGATCTGCAGCTTGTGGAATCTTCCTGGACCAGGGATTGAACCAATGTCCCTGCTCTGGCAGATGGATTCCTATCCACTGTGCCACCAGGGAAGTCCTCTCTGCTTTTTCTGTGTGAAGGTGAGTATCCTGCTTTCTCTCCTATGCAGGGTAAATAAATCATGTTATGACACAAACAGTCTGTTTTTCCTAAGGTGATGGGTCTTCCATCTTAGATGGGGTCAGAGGAGCTTGTTTGGTCACACTTTTTATTCCAGTTAGACTCTTGCTAATGGGAACATGTGAATCCTTCATTTGTTCTGAGACCATTATGAATGGCCCTGGACGGTGCACATTACACAATTTCCCTATATCACATGCTGTGTCTTAGATGATGATGAATTCAGGGGGCACACTGATGAATTCTCATCATTTCCACTGTTGCTGCTGCTCTTCTCTAAGTCCCCAGTCAGCTCGAACAGTGTGTTTAGATCGTGGTCGTGAAGGGTGCATCTCCTCCTTCTCATTCTCTTGCAGCATCACATGAATCTGGGACTCTAGGGTCAGTCTGGAGGTTAAGAAATGGAACCAGAGGAAAATCTGATGTAGGGAAACTTTTTGTGATACATACCCAGGACAACCTGCAACTCCTGTCCTCAGCAGCCAAATCCTCCCATTCTCTAATTCCATCCTTAGACATCCCCACCCCCCCCCCCCCCCCCCCCCCCCCCCCCCGCCCCTTGCTTCAGTCAGTGGAAACATAAGCTTGCTTTCAAAAGTTGCCAGGGAATCAGCAGCACTCCTAAGTGTTCAGCATCTCTCTGGTTCAGTATCATGGTGTTAATGGGGCCTCTGGGGATGTCTTTGGCAAGTTAGAGCATCCATCCCATTTTCTGGCAGGGTTCTCTCCACGCCAGCCAAGAACATTTTCCTTTCCTTTTTTCTTCCTTTTCCTTTCCTTTTTTCTTCCCTGCTGGGTGAGTGTAACAATCAAAACAAAAGTTGGCTGTTTTCCTCTCTCAGCAAGTCCTGTCCCCTGGGACCATGACCCAGACTGACCCACACATACATCAATCTGACCTAGAGTGTCATGGGACTGACATAAAATCTGTGGAAGACCTCCTGTCATCTTTTTTTTTCCCTTTTTAGAGTTGGAAAGGATGGTGAGGGAGGTGCCATCCTCATCAGGCAATCAGGATTGGCTGTGCCATTTTCAGAGGTGTGACCTCAGGCAGAACCCTTAATTTCCCAAAACTTCAGTTTTCTCCTTCCCTGATAGCTCAGTTGGTAAAAAAATCTGCCTGCAATGCAGGAGACCCCAGTTTGATTCCTGGGTCAGGAAGATCTGCTGGAGAAGGGATAGGCTACCCACTCCAGTATTCTTGGGCTTCCCTTGTGGCTCAACTAGTAAAGAATCCCCCTGCAGTGCAAGAGACCTGGGTTCAATCCTTGGGTTGGCAAATCCCCTGGAGAAGGGAAAGGCTATCCTCTCCAGTATCCTGGCCTGGAGAATTCCATGAACTCTATAGTCCATGGTGTCACAAAGAGTCGGACACCACTGAGCGACTTTCACTTTCAAAACATATAAACTGTCTCAGGTTGTCCTAAGGACCCAATTAGATCATAGGTTTGAAAGCACTTTGTCAGTTGTAAAGAGTGATGGAGGGGTTTATGACTATAAATGGATAGTTAGAAAGTATGGCTTTAAAACTTAAAGATGATGCAACTTTTAAAAAGCTTCCTGTGTCTTCCCAGGGCAGTGGCAGTGGGAGCAATGGTGACAGGGTAGGTGGTGGAGAGGGGAACAGATGATGGGGAAGCTCTCATGTGTGTTGTAATTCATTCAACAGAATTTACTGGGTTCTGGTCACAGAGCACTTAAAAATTCATGTACTGAGTTATAAACCATGTTCATGTGGATTCCCAAATCTGAAAGTATAAAATGGTAGTCAGTAGAGTTTTTCTCCCACCTCTGACACCCATCCACCCAGTTCCCACCTACCCTCCAAACGAATAACCACTGTTAATAGTTTCTTGTAAGCTTCCAATGAGTATTCTCCCCCAACAAACAGTTCAGTCAAGATTCACTGTCTTCTTTAAGGGCATGGCAGCCCACTCCTATATTCCTGCCTGGAGAATCCCATGGACAGAGGAGCCTGATGGGCTTCAGTCCATGGGGTCACAAAGAGTCAGACATGACTGTGTGACTAACACACACTTTTGGTACCAGTGGCACTGCAATGTGCACACGTGGTTGTGCCCTTTTTGTACCAGTGGTAGACTGCAATGTATCTAGACACGTGGTTTGTGAATCTTATTCCATTGTATTAATGCCTTTGTTTTAACAAGTGGGTTTCCCGACATTTCACCTTTCACTTTCATGCATTGGAAAGGAAAAGTAGACATGCAATTTGCTATATCTAGACATGTACGTTGGTTTAAACAGCTGTGTCATATTCCATTGTATTAATGCCTTACTGTGTATTTAATCAAGTTCCCTGTTGATAGGTAGTTACACTGTTTCCAGTCCATGGATATTACATGGAGTGTGGACACATATGACATTATATCAGTACACACCTCATTTTGTGGAATTGTTGAGTCCAGTCTTTAGCAAGTGACTGTTGAGTGACTGCCATGAGGCAGCTGCTGTGTTAGATACCAGAGTTTCAATGTTGAGTTATCTAAAAGCTCATATCATATTTACATTTTTTTTTTTTTTTTTGTTGTTTTAGAGGTACTTTCTTGTTGACAAGCTTGTGACAGATATAACAATATAGCAATTTTTAACTTATAATAAACCTAGGCACTATGAAAATTTTGTGCTTAATGTTAATGACTCTTAGACATGTCTATAGTAGAGTAGCAAAAAAAAAAATACTAGATATTTAATATTGACTATTTCCCAGTTCACGTGAATCTGAAATTCATTTAGGTCAATGTTTTCTTGTATTTCCAACTGTTTGATTTGTAAGGGCTTCCTTTTCTTGAGACCATTTAAATAAGAACTCAGAACTTGAGCAATATTATCAAAAAACAGAAGACTCACACTGAGACATACATAAATCCAGACAGACAGACAAGGGATCTTCTAGTTTTCCACCTGAGATTTAAAATATTTCTTTGAGCCGCTTTTTTTGGGGGGTGGGGGTGGGGAGGGGGGGGGAGGCAGGTGGTGGCAAGAATACTGGAGTGGGTTGCCATTCCCTTCTCCAGGAGATCTTCCTGACCCAGGGATTGGACCCAGGTCTCCCGCATTATAGGCAGACACTTTACCGTCTGAGCCACCAGGGAAGTTGTTGAATTCTGTGGCAAGGATTAACTTCAAGCGTTGTTGCCTAGGCAGGCCTTTGTAACAAGCTAATTGTTTTTAATTGCATATGCAAAAGAACCAGCTTTAGGGTTTCCAAGAAAAAAAAGAAGTTTCCTTGTAACCAATTTTGTCTGGTTCTATAGAATATCATCTGCTGTCCTAGGTCAGGTCATCTTTCCTTTCTGTAGTCATAGTTTTATCCCTGAATCATAGACAGATCAGCTGATAAAAAGCTTGGATTGTCTCTGTGGGGTGGATTTGCTTGTCCTTGTGTTTCACCTGGGGCAGTAGCAAGGCAGGCAAGAGGATTGGGTGGGGCCTCTCCTCCTGGAAGTTGTGCTGTGGGGGGGGTGGTCTGGCTGGGAAGGCACCGGGGGCGTGGGGTGGGGGGGGGGGGGGGGGGGGCGGCCCTGGGGGGGGGGGGGTCCCAGTTGTGGGGGTCGCCATTGTGGCTGGGAACGCCCATTTCGTGCGCTCCTGGGTCCCCATGGATCGGCATCCAGTGAGCAGAGTGGAGGGGTGCGGACCACAGGTAAGGGAACTGGGACTCGGTGGAGCAGGGAACCACGTATTCCACCCTCTCTGTTGGCACAGTCTCAGAGCCCCCTAACCTGGCGGTCGCAGAAAGGCCTTGCCTTTGGGGTCAAGGCCTTTACTGCTTTACCCCTTCGCATAAAGCTCAGACCTGTGTGGGTTTTCCCAAGCAGCCTAGTGCCTGCTGGAAGTCCAAGGGATTTATCCTGCCTGGTGATTTCACCTGCAGGGGACTTCATAACCCTTACTCTGGCCGGCTGGCCCAGCCCTGCTTCTGCCACTTTGCAGCCCAGTGGGCCCTTGACCACCTGCTGGGATGGGAAAGGGAAGGGTCCACCAGTTGCACCCTAGAAATTTAGTAGGGTGCATGGATTTAAACATCTGGTGGCCACCCAGGCAGAAAAGAAGGGAGGAGGGCACCTTGCTGCCCTTTCATGGTGGAATCTGTGGCTGTCCTGCTGAGAGGGGGCCTTTCCATGGGGACCCTGTGCAATAAGTTTGGTGTTTTGGAACTGAATAATTAGAACGTGTTAATTTTTTTTTTAAATTATGTGGTGCTTTAATTTTAAATTAAAAAAAAAAAAAAAAAAAAAAACAAGTTTTTTGCAAATTGAGGTCTAAAAATTGAAGGCCTATTTTCCTTCCACTGTGGCATTCTATGAAGAAATGTTTTTTTTTTTTAAAGAAAAGAGTCAGAAAAGTGAGGGAAACAGAAAACCCAGAGGTGCCCCTGTAGTTTGGTGAAGGCCTTAGGAGGTCACTTGTAAATGCTGCTGGCTGTCGGGAGGCAGTCTCTTCCTGTGGCTGATGGGCACAGAGCTCTGCAGGCTTGTCCTTTGCATGGATGTTCTTGTTGGTGGAAATCCAGCTCAGAGCCATCTCCTGATGTGTAAGAATTTCCCAGACTAGACCCCTAGGCAAATCCCGCAGGGCCAGGGGCTCCTTCCTTCATTGTATCTGTCTGTTTGACTGAAAACCAGCAATGACATATTTTTCTTTCAATCTGGTCTCTCATCCAGGCCTTGGAGTAATATTTCCCCTCCCCCTCAATAGGCTTGGGTTCCAGGGATGAATTATAGTCAGTTGTCCATGATTTTGCAGATGAGGAAACTGAGAGCCAGAGAGGGTGGAGGACTGTCCAAGGGAGAATGGGATATCCTTCCAGGAACCCTGGCTCCTGGGTTTTTAATGAGCTTCCCACCCAGCATGGTCATTAATTGGCAAGTGTTGACATTGAGAATAAACTATTGGTGGAAATGTAAAAGGCTTTTTTAAAGAATGTGCCTACCAGCTGTGCATCTTATGGAGTATTTTCATTGTACTCCCCAACCCTTGGAAAGTGCTGGGCACAGGGCAGATGCTTCATCATTTTTATTGAATAAGTTCAATTTCACATAATTATATCCATAGTGTCAGCAACACTATGAGGTATATTAGAACAGTGATTGTCACAGTTGGTACTTCACAGATCAGTCAGTAAAGAAAAAACATTTTATTAGGAAGACTGTAAGAGAATTGCTAAGTTTTAAGTTTATCCCACAAGGATATTAAAAAAAAATGAAACAAATCTCTCCCTTCATCACCAAGGCTATCGGAGGTCTGTTGAGGACCCCACACAAGGGAGGTTCTACCTCTTGGGACACCCCTGCTTCAGCATCTCCCTAAGCCAGCAACCTGGGACAGTCGAGTACACTTGAAGTTCCTTCCTTGACCTGGGAGTTTTTTGGAAGACAATTTTTTGACAGACAGGGGTGGGGGAAGGTTTTGGGATGTTTCAAGTGCAGTCCATTTATTGTGCACTCTATTTCTATTTTTGTTCCCTGGTGGCTCCGTTGGTAAAGAGTCTGCCCGCAGTGCAGGGAGACCCAGGTTCAGTCCCTGGGTCGGGAAGATCTCCTGGAGAAGGAAATGACAGCCCACTCCAGTATTCTTGCCTGAAGAATTCAATGGACTGAGGAGCCTGGTGGGCTACAAAGGGTTGGACATGGCTGAGTGACCGAACACTTATTTCTAGTATGATTTCATCAGCTCCACCTCAGATCATCAGGCATTAGATCCTAGAGGTTGGGGGCCCCTGCTTTAGTTCCCTCTTTCATCTTCTACACAGCTCCAGCCTGCTTCCTCCCCTCTTCCACCTGCAGAACTACCTACTGGGCTTCTCTGAGTGTGACTAAGAGTCTCCTTCCCTCACTTCCTTTCCTCTGAGTCCCTTCTCCTAACTGGGTTTCCCTGATCTCTGTTTAGGCACTTTTGCCCCAGGTGGTGCTAGTGGTAAAGAACCTCCCTGCCAATGCAGGAATCCGATCCCTGGGTTGGGAAGATCCCCTGGAGGAGGGCACGGCAACCCACTCCAGTATTCTTGCCTGGAAAATTCCCATGGACAGAGGAGCCTGGCGGGCTCTGACAGTCAGATGTGACTGAAGTGACTTAGCACAGCATACCAGAGGACCTTAGAACTGCAGACTCATGTGATTGTTCTGGCTCTTTGGAGTCCCTTGTCATTCCACGTGTATGTTAGGGTCAGCTTGTGTATTGCTTCCTAAAGGCCCCGAGAGGGTAACAGGCAGGAAGGCTGGGGTCTCCAGACAGAGGGAATAGGCTGCAAGTGTCAGACGTTTTTTTCTCTCTCTCTTAAGCAGCCGGAGGAAACAAACTAGTGTTACATTTTTTTCCCCTTCTCCATACAAATTTAAAAGGAGGTTTCTCTGAAAATTCTGTGTTGCCATGATGACTCCTGGCTCCACCTGAACTTAACTTTCTCAAACCTTGAGCTAAGCAATGCATTTTTTCATAAGGAAATGTTTGTCTTAAGCTATGTTAATATACTATGTATTTCCACTAGACTCTGTCTTCAGGTCGGTTCCCCCTAAAGGCTCAGAACCGACTTGACAAACCAGTATGTCTTACTCATACCTTGTTCTCCTAATCTATGTTAATGAAATGATATATTTGCCTGGAAATCTGCCTTTCTTCAAGATTCATGTCAATCATTTTATGGCCCAGGATGACTCACCTGCTGCCAATGTTATCTCAATGCATGTTTGCAGGTGAGGGGCCTGGTGCCATTCTCTGAGACATTGCCTTTCTTTCCTTAGCAGACTGCTAGTGGCTGTATAACATCTGGCTAAAGACCAGCAGGGGGTACTCAGTGTTCTTGCCCCGGGATCATCTGAAGTCTATGTCAGCAGCTTTCTCTATCTCTTTTATACTTTAATAAAACTTTATGACACAAAAGCTCTGAGTGATCAAGTCATATTGGATCTTCATTTCAGATTGAAGATGCATTCCATGGTATTGCCATCTTAAGTCTTTCCATCACTATGGGATATCTGTACATGTATTCAGGATATTTTTTCAGCAATCATGTATAATTTCCAGTGTGCCAGTCTTGTCATCCTCGTTATATCCATGGAAAAGTATTTTATTAATGTTGACATTATTGAAAGGGAATTTTTTTTTTTTTTTAATTCCTTTTCAGATTATTATTTGCTAGTGTATACAGATAAAACTGTGTAATCATTCATTTTTATCAGTTTGGACAGCTTGATAGTTGTCTTTACTTTCTTTACTTTCTCATACTTTAAGATTATCCTGGCTCATATATGTACTGCCTCACCCTAATCTCAGTCATTTATTCAAAGAACTTCTGTCCTTTTTTTATTTTTTTAACATTGAATTATTTTTGACTATGCTGGGTCTTTGTTGCTAGATGTCTAGTTGTAGTGAGCAGAGGCTGCCCTCTAGTTGCCGTGCCATGGCTTCTCATTGCAGCAGTTTCTCTGGTTGCAGAACTTGGGCTCTGGAGCATGCAAGTACTTCAATAGTTGTATGGGGCTTAGTTGCCCCTGGGCATGTGGAATCTTCTAGCACCAGGGAGTGAACCCGTGTTCCCTGCATTGGTAGGCAGATCCTTTACCACCGGACCACCAGGGACATTTCCTGTTCCCTTTCATTAGAGAATGATATGCAAAACATACATGTAGGAGCTAAATATGCTCAGCTGACAATACTCGGAAATATATACATGTATTCCAGCTTACCTTTGAACATATTCAGTTAAAGGTAATTTGTGATGATGTCTCCATGGATCTTGTAACCTTTCCTTTTGTTTCTCTGTAACTTCCCATTCCAATGGTAAGATACCTGGCTTCCACCACTTGTCATGTATAGAATTCAGTGCTTGTCCCATGTGGTTACTGAAAAAACTGTCAGACTGTCTTCCAAAGGGGGCTGTGCATGCATCCCACCAGTATCTTGAGTATGTTTCTGTAGGATAGTTTACTATCAGTATACCCTCCATGGCCAGGTGTCTATTTCAATCTTTACCAATTATGAATGGGCTTGTTTGCTCTAGTGTTCTTGGACAATTTGAGTACAGATTCTTTGTCAGATATGCATTTTTAAGGAAAACAATTGTATTTATTTTTGGCTGTGTTGGGTCTTTGTGTGTGGGCTTTTCCCTAGTTTGGGTGAGCGTGGGCCATAACTAGTGGTGTGGGGCTTCTCACTGCAGTGGCTCCTCTTGTTGTGGGGCACAGGCTCACGGGCTTCAGTGGTTGCAGTATGTGAGCTCGGCATTGTGTCTTCCAGGATCTAGAGCACAGGCTCGGCAGTTGTGGCACATGGGCTCCATAGCATGTGGGATCTTCCCATAGCAGGGATCACACCTGCATCTCCAGCACTGGCAAGTGGATTCTTTACCACGGAGCCACCAGGGAAGCCCTCAGGCATATTTTTGATTCTAGTTTTCCACACATGTACCTGGTGAGAGAGGCCAGGATCAAGAGGCCTGGCCACTGGGAGTCCTCAGCCACAGTTCTGGCTGTGCCATCCAAAGCTCTGGGGCCTTTGGCGAGTGCCTCAGCTTCCTGGGACTGTTTCCTCCCCTCAGAAATGCCCTGCTGTTGGACTGTAGCCCACCAAGCTCCTCTGTCCCTGGGATTTCTGAGGCCAGAATACTGGAGGGGGTGCCATTGCCTTCTCTACAAGGTAGCATTTGGAAGATATTTTCTCCTGGATTGTGGTTTTGATGAAGGAAGGGGGATCCCTTCCAGGGCTTGAGAGTGGATTCTTGTCTGACACTTTGAAATGAATTGTCTGAGGAGAGGAGTGCTGTCCAAGCGAGAGACTTCATTGGGAAGGGCTGTTGGGGCAGAGGGCAGGAGGGTGAGGGAAATGGAGAGAACTGCTCTGCCACGTGGCTCACTGTCTCAGGGTTTATGGTCATTGGGTTAGTTTCTGGTTTGTCTCTTGCCAGTCATTCTGAATTGGGATCCTTCCTGGGGGCACACGCATCACTCAGCTGAGATGGATTCCAGTGAGGAGGATCCTGGGAAGTTGGTAGGACCTCTGGACTGCAGTCTCCCATCTCTTTTTGACCTCTCCAGAATCCTGGTTGGTGGTAGCTTGTTAGTTCCTTGTTCCTTACCAGGACCTCCTGTTGTAAGATGACTCCTGCAAGTGTTTTCTCTTCTCTGTTGCCTGGCAAGGGTGGGTGGTCAGTGGTTCATTTAACAGTTTGTCTTTTGGTTCTCTTGAATAAGGTCCTTCACAGAGTAAATGTATAAAATTGTAAAAGTCAATGTTTTAAATAATTTATATTCCTAATTTGGTAAGTTGGCTTTTTTGTTGTGTGTTAGAACTCATCACCAGACCAAAGGTCATGTAGATCTTTTGTTGTTTTCTAAAATTTTATAGTTTTTTTTTTTTAAATTGAATTACAGTGTTAGTTGCAAAGTTTGTGTTTCTGTTCATTTCACTTTTTTTTTTTTTAAACAGTTATTTATTTTTAGTTGATTGATCATTGCTTTACAATATTGGTTTGATTTGTCATACATCCACATGAATTAACCATAGGTGTACGTGTGTCCCCTCACTCTTGAATATCCCTCCCACATCCCATCCATCCCCACCTCTCTAGGTTATTACAGAGCCCCAGTTTGAGTTCCCTGAGTCATACAGCAAATTCCCACTGGTTGTCTATTTACAAATGTTGGTGTACATGCATCCATGCTGCTCTCTCCATTCATCTCACCCTCTCCCTCTTGTTCCCCACCCTTGTCCATAAGTCTGTTCTCTATGTCTGCATCTCCGTTGCTGCTATGTGAACAGATTCATCAGACCCATCCTTCTCGATTCCATGTTTTTCTCTTTCTGACTGACTTCCCTGTTTAATACGCTCTAGGTTCATCCCCTTCATTAGAACTGACTCAAATGTGTTCCTTTTTATGGCTGCATTCCATACAGGCTCTGATTGTTCCTTAGCCATGTTTTGAGGAGGGTCATGGAGCTATTCTGCTCCATTTCAGTTTGGGCTTCCAGTCTGAAGTGCTCACAGCAGAGCTGCTTCTGGGTGAGCCCTCTGAGGTCTGTGAGCACAGGGCTGCCCGCTCTTCTCTGGCAGCCCACAGGGGGCGCCAAAATCCCCTCTGACCCGCGGGCACAGGAAGCTTTGCCTTCAGACTGGGCTCGGTGACCAGCTGGTGGGAGCTTTGTCTCCTCAGGGCCATCAGGGCTCGGGCTCCTGGGTAACGGGGCTGCCTCCCAGCTGAGAGGAGCGGGGTTGCCTCAGTGCCTGCCAGCAGGGGGCGCTGCAAGACGGAAAAATGAGGATGAAGTAGACGTTTCCTGTGTCCAGCTGAGCGCTGACCAGAGGTCCGTCTCAGAGGACTCAGGGGAAAGAGCTCCATGTGCAAAATGGCAGGTTTTCAGTTCGATTTCTGTTAGATGATCTAGAGGATGACCTTCACTGATGTTCTTCCGAGTAGGTGGCCAGTTTTCCTGTCACTGTTTCTTAAGAAGACTGTCCTTTCCTCTTCGCTTGTTCCTGGTTTGATTTTCATGAACTGACCACGTACATGTGGGTTCATTCCTGGGCTCTCTATTCTTTCCTGGAGTCCATGTGTCTGTGTTCCTGCCAGTTCCTCACTGTGGTGGTTACTACAGGTCTGTGATGTAGTTTGAAGTTGGAGAGGAAGATGCCTCCAGCTGTGTTCTTCTTTCTCAGAGTCTTCTTGGCCGTTTAAGGTCCTGTTCAATATTAGCAGCCTAATATTAGGAATATTTCTATTTCTGTGAAAAAGGCCATTGAATATTATTTTGTGATTGCAGTCAGTGTATTTGTTGATGGCTTTGGTTGGAATGGACATTTTAATTCCTCATTGTTCCAGTGTGTGCCAGAAGGAAAAATAGTTTTCTGTTTATTTGACTTAATGAGAGAGCAAAAACACAATATTTACTAAATTAGTTTTATGGACTGTGGGGAGCTGGTTAAATTTGGGATGATTGACATTGAAACATGTAGAATATCAACTAAATGTTCTGTCCAGGTTCAATTTTACTGGATGATTGGCTTAAACTGGGGAATGAAGAGGAATAGTCTTTGAAAAGGAGGAGGATTGTTTCAGGAAGATGAATTCTTATATTTTCTGTTAAGAACATTGATTTTTGAAAATGCAAATTTTACAATAAAGTTTAAAAATAAAATCAAATTTAAATTTCTTTTTTAATTAATTCCATCAGTGTATTTGTTGATTTTATGTGGTCTTTAGGAACCTTACTATTTAATGTATTTCATTAAGAATGTTTGTAGGGTTTTATAAAACATCCAAATTGGGAAGTTTTCTCCCACATTTGAAATGGCTTTGATATTAAGTATGTTTTTTTGAGAGTTTTACCTAAGTTTTTTAAATTTTTCCGGGCTAATTTCCAGACTGCCATAAAGAGTTATCTGGATCATCGGGTTCACTTTTTTTATATGGACATTTTATTTTATTTTTGTTCCAGCAATATTGCATTGGTTAGTTTCTGTTTATTTGTGTTTTCTTTGGTTTCTTTATCAGGTCTTTCTAGTTTTCAGACTACAGGTCTTTTATGTCCTTGATTAAGTTTGTTGTTAGACGTTTTATTCTTTTTGATGCAATTATAAGTAGGATTTTCTTAATTTTTGTTTCTGATTGTTATTAGTGTATATAAATGCAAGTGATTTTTGTATATTGATTGGGATTGTAAGTTATAGTATTTTATATGATTGTAAATTGATCAGAAATTATTAAGGTTTACTGAATGTAGTCTAACAACTTTTTGTGAAGTTATGGGGAAAATTTTATTTGTAAAATCTGTTTCTCCTGCAATACTTCATCCAGAGGACCCAAGGCATGGTGCTTACAAACAGACTTCCCACAGTGCTTCTTCATTTCATGTGGACTCCTTCAACGGCAGTGAGCATCATAGCTCCCCTTGAACTTCGTCTGGGGAACTCTTGACCTCTATAGAAAAGTTTCATGCCTGTCTAATCTGATTTTCTTTTATGGTATTGACTTGTTTGTTTTGAAACATAATTTACTTTCTCGGAATTTAAAAGGTACAGAAAACTCCTAGCAATGGGGAAAAGTGCTCGCATTTGCCACATCATCTAAAATACTCTTATGTCTTTTAGCCAAAATGGGTGCATTCTCCTGCAAACCTGCACATAATCTCCAAAATCAGGAAATCATATGGTTTCTACAGTATAATGTAATCCACAGCCCCACTTCTCTTTCAGCAGTTGTTCAATTATATGAATGTATCTTTTCTTCCCATCCTTTTTTTTTTTTTTTTAAGAGTGTTACTGAGATTTTCAGTGATTTGGGCAAAATTGATGGATGTAAAGTAGATAAGGTGAATATGGATCATTGTTTCATGGACATTTTCACTAAAGATTTTTAAATGTTTATTCATGTTTATTCATGATACTCAACCTAGATGTCCATCCAGCAGATCGGGTCTTATAAGTGGATGGGGAAATCGGTGTCTTTGGATTATTACTGACAGCGAGGGTTCCTGTTGAGTTTCAATTTGAGACCAGCCTCTCTTCTAGTGAGGTGGATGAAACTGGAGCCTTTCCAGACAAAGCAGGGAATCGACCCTCATCAGAAAGAAAAACACCAATAAAGTAGGGCTCCTCGAGTTGTAGCTGGAAACTCAGTGTTGCTCTAGAGTGGGGATACAGATCTCAGGAAGCTTCAGGGGTTTCATAAAGGGTGTCAAGTTTGTTTTCAACTGACAAGAGGGATGTGGGATTTCTTGGGAAATGCTGCATTGTAAAAGGGCCTCATCTTGCATGGAGGGGAGAAATTCGTGTTTGTTTGTTTGTTTGGTTTTTTTTTGATGTTGTGACTGAAGCTTAGGGTTCCTCTCGAGTTGTATGGGGACCTGGGGGACTCGCTCATGTTTCCTCAGGGAAGTCAGATCTGCTTTCAAGTTCGAGGGGCAACTTAGGATTCCTCTCGTGTTGCTGAAGGGATGAAGATTCATTTTGAGTTAGGCAAAACCCAGGCTTCTTCCTCAATTTCTGATATTGATTAAAAAATAAAATTAAGTTTGAAAAAAAAAAGAAGGGGAAAATCTTGTGTTGAGGCATGGAACTGCTTGGAGTTGTGAATGGGGATCAGGTCTCTTGTCCATCTGGATTTGAAACCTGGAGTTGTTTCTGGAGGATGAAGATGGGTTTTAATGCTTATTCATGTTTATTCATGATACTCGGGGTTCCATTCGAATCGGTGCAGGGGCATCAGGCCTTATCTCGAGTGGAAGGGGAAACCAGTGTCTTTGGCATTGTGGAATGACCCATGAGGGTTCCTGTCGAGTTTCAGTGTGAGACCAGCCTCCTCTTGAGGTGCAACGGGAATGTCAGGATTCCTTTCCAGACAAAGCAGGGGAATTGACCCTCATCTCCAGATGAGGAGGGGCAAAGGGGCTCAGATTGAGGTGTTCTGGGAAACTGGGTGTTCCTCTCGAGTGAGGATGGGTATGTCAGCAAACGTCTTGAGTTGCATAAAGGGTTTTGAGTACTGTTTCAAGTTTCAAGAGGGAATGTGGGATTTCTCTTGAGATGCTGCAGAGGGAAAGGGCCTCATCTCACGTTGAGGGGAGAATCCCTTGGTTTTCCTTGAGGCTTGGCGGGACGTTTGGGGTTCCTCTCGAGTTGTGACGTGGACCTCAGAGTCCTGCTCGTATTGCCTCAGGGAAGTCAGGTCTCATTTTGAGTTGTGACGGGCACCTCGGGATTCCTCACAAGTCACTGCAGGGGAAATAGGCCTCATCTAGACTTGTGTCCAGAAACTCTGTGTTCCTCTCCAGTGGCGACAGGGATCTCAGGGCTGCATTCAGGTTCACCTAGGGAGTCAGGCCTCATCTTGAGTTGAAGCAAAGCACTCTGCTCTCCTCTCCAGTTGTGACGGATATCTCCTGGAGCCCTTTGAGTGGGCTAAAGGGACTCAAGCCTCCTATGGAGTTTTGAGAGGGAACTCAGGATTGCTCTCTAGGCCCTGCAGGAAAAGAATGGCCTCATCTGGCGATGACGGGGGAATCTCGTGGTTTTTCTCAAGTTGAGGCGGGAAGTCAGATTTTTCTCGAGTTAAGACAGGGAACTCAGGGAGCCTCCCGTGTTGCTCCAGGAAGTCCAGTATCAATTCCAGTTGTGAGGGGGAGCTCGGGATTGCTCTCAAGTCACTGCAGGGGAATCAGGCTTCAATTTGCATTGAAGTGGGAATCTCGAGGTCCTTCTCGAGTTGGGGCAGGAAACTTTGGATTCCCTCCAGTTGCGACGGTGACCTCAGGGAGCTTCTCATGGTGCCTATGGGAAGTCAGGAATCCTTTAGAGTTGTGAGGGGCCTCTCAGGATTTCTCTGTGGTGGTGCAATTGAACAGGGCCTCATCTCCAGTTGAGGCAGTAAGCTCAGGGTTCCTCTCCTGTTCTGACGTGGATCTCGGGGTGTGTCTGCAGTTTCAAACAGGGAATCAGGTCTTAACTTGTGTTTAGGCATGGAACTCTGCTTTCCTCTCGAGCTGTAAAAGAGGTTTCAGGCCTCCAGTCGAGTTGAATTAGGGACCTGGGGCTTTTCTCGAATTTGCAACCAGGGTATCAGTCCTCCCTTCATGTTGTGAGTTGATTCTCGGGGTTCCATTCAAATCTGTGCAATGGAATCAGACTTTATCTCGAGTGGATGGGGATATCCATGTCTCTCAAATTGTGGCAAGGACCCTGGTTCCTCTCCTTTATCAAGTTGAGACCATCCTCCTCTTGAGGGGCAACGGAGACGTTGCATACCTTCCCAGATGAAGCAGGGGAATTGACCCTCATCTCGACTTGAGGAGGGGAAAACGGAGCTCTTCTTGAGTTGTGGTGAGAAATTCAGCATTCCTTTCAAGTGGGGACAGGTACATCGGGAAGCTTCTAGGGTTTCATAAAGGGTGTCAAGTTCCCTTTCGAGTTCCAAGAGGGAATGTGGGATTTCTTGGGAAACGCTGCAGAGTAAAAGGGCCTCATCTTACGTGGAGGGGAGAATTTTGTGTTTTTTGTGGAGTTGTGGTGGGAAGCTTAGGGTTCCTCTCGAGTTGTGTGGGCACCTGGGGGACCCGCTTAGGTTTCCTCAGGGAAGTCAGATCTGCTTTCAAGTTGCGAGGGGCACCTCGGGATTCCTCTCATGTCTCTGCAGGTATTTATAGAGCCTCATCTCAAGTTGAGGCATGAGCCTCAGGCTTCCTCTCCATTTCTTACATTGATCTCACGGTTTCTGTTTAGTTTGAATGGGGGAGGCAGACCTCGTCTTGTGTTGAGGCATGGAACTCGGCTAGCCTCTCGAGTTGTGAATGGGATGTCAGGCCTCATGTCGAGTTGGATTTGGAACTTGCAACTTTTTCTGGAGTATGCAACCAGCGTGTCAGTGCCCTTTCATGTTGTGACTCAATATTCGTGGTTCCATTTGAATCAGTGCAGGGGTATCAGGCCTTATCTCGAGTGGATGGGGAAATCGGTGTCTTTGGCATTGTGGCACGACCCAGGAGGGTTCCTTTCCAGTTTCATTGTGAGACCAGCCTCCTCTTGAGGTGCAATGGGAATGTCGGGATTCCTTTTCAGACAAAGCAGGGAAATCGACCCTCATCTCGAGATGAGGAGGGACAAAGGGCCTCAGATTGAGGTGTGCCAGGAAACTTGGTGTTCCTTTTGAGTGTGGACAGTTATGTTGGGGAACTTCTTGACTTGCATAAAGGGTGTGGAGTACCTTTTTGACTTTCAAGAGGTAACGTGGGCTTTCTCATGAGATGCTGCAGTGGGAAAGGGCCTCATCTCACATTGCAGGGAGAATCCCTTGGTTTTCCTCGAGGTTTGACAGGAAATTTTGTGTTCCTCTCGAGTTGTGACGTGAACCTCAGGGTCCCGCTCGTATTGCCTCAGGGAAGTCAGGTCTGATTTCGAGTTGTGACGGGCACCTCCGGATTTCTCGAAAGTCACTGCAGGAGAAATAGGCCTTATCCAGACTCGTGCCCAGAAAGTCCGTGTTCCTCTCCAGTAGAGACAGTGATCTCGGGGTTGCATTCAAGGTTCACCTGGGGAGTCAGGTCTTGTCTTGAGTTGAAGCAAAGGACTCTGCTCTCTTCTCGAGTTGCAACGAGTATCTCCTAGAGCCCTTTCAGTGGTCTAAAGGGAGTCAAGCCTCCTGTGGAGTTTTGAGAGGGAATTCAGGACTGCTCTCTAGGCCCTGCAGGTAAACAAGGGCCTCATCTGGCGATGACGGGGGAATCTCGTGGTTTTTCTCGAGTTGCGGTGGGAAGTTTGGGATTTCTCTCAAGTTAAGACAGGGAATTCAAGGAGCCTTTCGTGTTGCCCCAGGGAAGTCCAGTCTCCATTCCAGTTGTGAGGGGGAGCGCAGGATTGCTCTCGAGGCACGGCAGGGGAATTGGGCTTCAATTCGCGTTGAAGGGGGAATCTCTAGGTCTTTCTCGAGTTGCGGCAGAAAAATTTGGGTTCCCTCGAGTTGTGACGGTGACCTCAGGGACCTTCTCATGGTGCCTATGAGAAGTCAGGAATCCTTTAGAGTTGTGAGGGGCCTCTCAGGACTCCTCTGTGGTGGTGCAATTGAACAGGGCCTCATCTGCAGTTGAGGCAGTAAGCACAGGGTTCCTCTCCTGTTCTGACATGGAACTCGGGGTGTGTCTGCAGTTTCAAACAGGGAGTCAGGTCTTGACTTGTGTTGAGGCATGGAACTCTGCTTTCCTCTCGAGCTGTAAAAGAGGTTTCAGGCCTCCAGTTGAGATGAATTGGGGACGTGGGGATTTTCTCGTATTTGCAACCAGGGTATCAGTCCTCCCTTCGTGTTGTGAGTTGATTCTCGGGGTTCCATTCGAATCAGTGCAAGGGAATCAGGCCTTATCTCGAGTGGATGGGGAAATCTGTGTCTTTTGAATTGTGGCAAGACCCCCGGGTTCCTCTCCAGTTTCAATTTGAGACCGGCCTCCTCTTGAGGGCGACAGGGACCCAGCATTCCTTTCCAGACGAAGCAGGGGAATCGACCCTCATCTCAAGTTGAGGAGTGGAAACCAGGGCTCTTCTTGAGTTGTGGTGGGGAAACTCAGCATTCCTCTTGAGTGGGACGGGTATCTCGGGAGCTTCTGGGGTTTCATAAAGGGTGTCAAGTTCCCTTTCGAGATCCAAGAGGGAACGTGGAATTTCTTGGGAAACGCTGCAGCGTAAAAGGACCTCATCTCGTGTGGGGGAGAATTTCATGGTTTTTGTGGAGTTGTGGCAGGAGACTTAGGGTTCCTTTCGAGTTGTGTGGGGACCTGGGGACCCGCTTGTGTTTCCTCAGGAAGTCAGATCTGCTTTTGAGTTATGAGGGGAACCTCAGGATTCTTCTCATGTCACTGCAGGGATGAGTAGGGCCTCATCTCGAGTTGAGGCAGAACCTCAGAGTTCCTCTCCATTTCTGACATCGATCGCGGGGTTTCTGTGGAGTTTGAACAGGGGAGTTAGGCCTCGTCTTGTGTTGAGGCATGGAACTCAGCTTGCCTCTCGAGTTGTGAATGGTGTGTCAGGTCTCTTGTCAAGTTGGATTTGGAAACTGCGGCTTTTTCTGGAGGATGCACCTGGGGTGTCAGTGCCCCTTTGTGTTGTGACTTGATTCTTGGGGTTCCATTCAAATCGGTGCAGGGGCATCAGGCCTTATCTCAAGTGGATGGGGAAATCAGTGTCTTTGGGATTGTGACACGACCCACGAAGGTTCTTGTCAAGTTTCAATGTGAGACTGGCCATCTCTTGAGGTGCGACAGGAACGTCAGGATTCCTTTCCAGTCAAAACAGGGGAATCGACCCTCATCTCGAGATGAGGAGGGGCAAAGGGGCTCAGATTGAGGTGTGCCGGGGAACTTGGTGTTCCTCTCGAGTGAGGACGGGTATGTCGGGGAACTTCTGGAGTTTCATAAAGGGTGTCGAGTACCATTTCGAGTTTCAGGAGGGAACGTGGGATTTCTCTCAAGACGCTGCAGTGGGAAAGGGCCTCATCTTGCGTTGAGGGGAGAATCCCGTGGTTTTCCTCGAGGCTTGGCAAGAATTTGGGGGCTCCTCTCTGGTTGCGATGTGGACCTCACGGACCCTCTCGTGTTGCCTCAGGAAAGTCAAGTCTCCGTTCGAGTTGCGAGCCGCCTCTCGGGATTCCTCTCCAGTCAGTGCAGGGGCATAGGGCCTCATCTTGAGTTGAGGCCGGAACCTCAGGGTTCCTCTCCAGTTCTGACATGGATCTCGGGCTTCCTATGGAGTTTCAACAGGGGAGTCAGGCCTCGTCTCGTGTCGAGACATGGAAGTCCGCTTCCCTCTCGAGGTGTAAAAGGGGTGTCAGTCTTCCTTTCGAGTGGACATAGGGGTCTGGGGCTTTTTCTCAAGGTGCCACGGGGCTGTCACACCTCCCTTCGTGTTTTGAGTCAATTCTCAGGGTTCCAGTCAAGTCCGTGCAAGGGAATCAGGCTTATCTGGAGTGGATGGGGAAATCAGGGTCTTTTCGAATTGAGGCACAACTCCCTGGGATGTGCTCGAGTTTCAAGGTGAGACCGGCCTCCTCTTGAGGGGCGACGGCAACGTCCGGATTCCTTTCCCAACGAAGCAGGGGAATCGACCCTCATCTCGAGTTGAGGAGGGGGAAAACGGGGCTCTTCTTGAGTTGTGGCGTGAAACTCGGTGTTCCTCTCAAGTGGGGACGGGTATTTCGGGGACCTTCCTGAGTTGCATCAAGGGTGTCAAGTACCCTTTCGTGTTTCAAGAGGGAATGTGGGATTTCTCTGGAGACACTGCTCTGGAAAAGGGCCTCATCTCACGTTGAGGGGAGAATCTCGTGTTTTTTCTCGAGTTGTGGCGGGAAGCTTGGGGTTCCTCTCGAGTTGCCACGGGGACCTCAGGGACCAACTCGTGTTGCCTCAGAGTGGTAAGGTCTCTTTTCGAGTTGTGAGGGACACGTCGGGATTCCTCTTGAGTCGCTGCCGGTGAATAGGGCTGTGTCTAGAGTTCAGTCGGGAAACTCAGTGTTCCTCTCCGGCGGCGACAGGGATCTCGGGCTTCATATCAAGGTTCAACTAGGGAGTCAGGCCTCGTCTGGTGTTGAGGCATGGAACTCTGCATTCCTCTCGAGTTTTCAAAGGGGTATCAGGCCTCTGGTGGAGTTCAGGCGGGGAATTTGGGCTTTTTCAAGAGGATAGGCTTGGGCGACAGGCCTCCCATCCTGTTGTGAGGGGATACTCACTGTTCCATTGCAGCCGGTGCAGGGGAATCAGGACTTATCTGGCGTCCTCTTTCCTTGCAGCAGGATCCACGGGGTTCCACTTGAGATTCAGTTGGTGACACAGGCCTCCTCTTGTGGTGCGAGGGGAAGTTGGGATTCTTCTTGAGCTGAAGAAGGGAATGGGCCCTCATGTCCACATGAGGTGGGATACACAGGGCTCTTTTCGAGTAGTGGCGGGAAACTCGGCTTTCACCTCGAGTTGTGACGGGGATCTCTGGGCCCCCTTGAGTTGCATGAAGGGAATCAAACCTCCTGTCGAGTTTTGAGAGGGAACTTGGGATTGCTCTCGAGGTACTGCAGGAGAAAAGGGCCTCATCTCACGTTGACGGGGGAATCTCTTGGTTTGTCTCGAGTTGCGGCGGGAGGCTTGGGATTCCTCTCCAAGTACCACGAGGAACTCAGGGAGCCTCTTGTGTTGCCTCAGGGAAGTTAAATCTCCATTCGAGTTGTGAGGGCGAGTGCGGGAGTGCTCTGGAGTCACGGCAGGGGAATCAGGCCTCAATTCGCATTGAAGGGGGAATCTCAAGGTGTTTCTTGAGTTGCGGCAGGAAGTGTGGGTTCCCTTGAGTTACCATGGGGACCTGAGGGAGCCTCTCATGGGCCCTCTCGGGTTCCTCTCAAGTTGGTGCAGGCGACTAGGGCTTCATCTCGAGTTGAGGTGGAAAACTCAGGGTTCCTCTCCAGCTCTGACAGGGATCTCGGGGTCCCTATGGAGACTGCCCTGGAGAGTCAGACGTCATCTCGTGTTGGGCCATGGAACTCCGCTTCCCTCTTGAGGTGGAAAAGGGGTGTCAGGCCTCCTGTCGAGTTGAGGTAGGGATCAGGGGCTATTTCTAGAGGTGCCACGGGGTTCTCAGTCCTCCCTTCATGTTGTGAGTTGATCCTCGGGGTGACATTTGAGTCGTTGCAGGAGAATGAGGCCTTATCTCGAGTTGATGGGGACATCGGGGTCTTTTCTAACAGTGGCACAACCCCTGGAGTTCATCTCGTGTTTCAAGGTGAGACTGGCCTCCTCCTGAGGTGCCACAGGAACATTGGGATTCCTTTGCAGATGAAGCAGGGGATTGGATCCTCATCTCGAGATGAGGAGGGGAAACCAGGGTCCTTTTTGAGTTGAGGTGGGAAACTTGGTGTTTCTCTTGGGTGGAGACGAGTATGTTGGGGAACTTCTTGAGTTGCCTAAAGGGTGTCCAGTACCCTTTCGAGGCTCTAGTCAGAAGGTGGGATTTCTCTCGAGTCACTGCAGCGGAGAGGGGCCTCATCTCACATTGAGGGGAGAATCTCCTGGGGTTTCTCGAGTCACAGCAGGAAACTTGGGGTTCCTCTCGAATTGTGACAGGGACCTCAAAACCACTCATGTTGCCTCAGGTAAGTCAAGTCTCCATTCGAGTTGTGAGGGTCCTCCCGGGATTCCTCTCCAGTCGATGCAGGAGCATATGGCCTCATCTCTAGTTGAGGCCAGAACCTCAGGGTTCCTCTTCAGTTCTGACATGGATCTCAGGGTTCCTATGGAGTTTCAACAGGAGAGTCAGGCCTTGTCTTGTGTGGAGACATGGAACTCAGCTTCCCTCTTGAGGTGTAAAAGAGGTGTCAGGCTTCCTGTCAAGTGGACATAGGGGTCTGGAGCATTTTCTCGAGGTGCCACGGGGCTGTCACCCCTCCCTTCATGTTTTGAGTCAATCCTCGGGGTTCCAGTCAAGTCCGTGGAGGGGAATCAGGCTTGTCTGGAGTGGATGGGGAAATTGGGATCTTTTCAAATTGAGGCACGACTCCTGGGGATGTGCTCGAGTTTCAAGGGGAGACCAGAAACCTCCTGAGGGCCGACGGCAACATTGGGATTCCTTTCCCGAGGAAGCAGGGGAATCTACCCTCATCTCGATTAGAGGAGGGGGAAAACGGGGCTCTTCTTGAGTTGTGGCGTGAAACTCGGTGTTCCTCTCGAGTGGGGACGGGTATCTCAGGAACCTTCCTGAGTTGCATCAAGGGTGTCAAGTACTCTTTCGCATTTCAAGAGCAGTGTCTCGAGACACTGCTCTGGAAAAGGGCCTCATCTCACATTGAGGGGAGAATCTTGTGGTTGTTCACAGGTTGTGGCGGGAAGCAACCCAGGAGATTCAAACCCAGGAGAAGCAATCCCAGGAGATTCTCCCCATTCTGCAGCTTCTGTGGTGTCTTTTCCTGGAGATTTTTCTGGCCACCTAGCACATATTTTGTACACACGCTCATGCACACATGCACACACACACACACAAACACACACACACACACATACACACACACACACACACACACAGGCTTTGTTTTTTTTCCGAGCCCAGGAAACTCTCACTTCAAGTCAACATGTGAAACCCTGCAGTGTTAAAACCTGGAAAATCTGATTCCCAAAAATTTCCCCATTTTCTAAATCAGACACAGATCGTAGCTAGTCTAGGCCGTGGGGGATGAAGAACAGAAGTCACACCTCCTGAGCTCCGGCCTGGATGGGCAACTAATACAGACATGGCCTGTCTGCATTTGGAAGATCAAGCCTGGGGAAAAGGTTCTCACTGAATTTTCCAGAAGATGCTGCGGTTAGGGAAATGGGAGGCCATGCCCACAGTCACAGGTCTGGAGAGGTTGTTTCTGTGTTTGGGGTCAGAGAGCCTGCAAACTCCAGGAGCAAGAGTGTGGGTGGCTGCCAATCCTTTTCCTCTTGTCTCATGACAGAGTGTCAAGGAGGAAGAAAAGGCACCCCCTAAGAAGTACGCCTGATGCTGGGAGGGATTGGGGGCAGGAGGAGAAGGGGACGATAGAGGATGAGATGGCTGGATGGCATCACTGACTCGATGGATGTGAGTCTGAGTGAACTCTGGGAGTTGGTGATGGACAGGGAGGCCTGGCATGCTGCGATTCATGGGGTCACAAAGAGTCGGACACGACTGAGCGACTGAACTGAACTGAACTGAACTGAAGAAGTACGCCATCAAACAGCCCAGGGACCTGACCAGCAGGTTTGAGCAGGAACAGGAGATGAAGAAGCAGGAGGCAATCAAGGCTGAGGAGGAGAATCGGCGGAAGCAGGAGGAGGCACACCTCTTGGTGGGTCCACCATCCTCAGCCCTCAAGTCATGAACTGGGCTCCAGAGAAGGAGCTGCTAAGAATGGGGAAATGGACACAGGCCACGAAGGGATGTGTTTATGAGCCCCAGGTTCAAATGCCCTCCTCCCTCTTCCAAAAACCCCGCCTCCAGCCTGCCAGGTGGGAATCCCAGTGGTGGTCAGCCAGATGCTAATACTACAGAGCTGTGCTGCCTGGGTCAATTCATTGTGTACTGTGCAGTTCTGAGGTCCTCCTTGTTCCAGACCAGGAGCTCACTGAAGATATACCTGCATACACTCTACATCCATCCTCCATCAACCTTCCCACCACCCTCCCACCACCCTCCCACCACCCTCCCACCGCCCTCCCACCATCCTCCCACCGCCCTCCCATCACCCTCACACCACCCTCCCACCACCCTCCCACAATCCTCCAAACCCCCTCTCACCACCCTCCCACCACCCTCCCACCATCCTCCCACCATCCTCCCAGCACCCTCCCACCATCCTCCCACCCCCTCCCACCATCCTCCCACCCCCCTCCCACCACCCTCCCACCACCCTCTGATCACCCTCCCACCACCCTCCCACCATCCTCCCATAACCCTCTGACACCGGGGATGTGATCAAGTTTCAAGGTGAGACCAGCCTCCTCTTGAAGGGTGACGGCAACATCAGGATTTTTTCACCAATGAAGCAGAGGAATCGCCACCCATCTTGAGTTGAGGAGGGGAAAACGGGGCTCTTCTTGAATTGCAGCAGGAAACTCTGCATTCCTCTCGAGTGGGGACGTGTATCTCGGGAAGCTTCTGGGGTTTCATAAAGGGTATCAAGTTCCCTTTCGAGTTCCAAGAGGGAACGTGGGGTTTCTTGGGAAATGCGGCAGCCTAAAAGGGCCTCATCTTGTGTGGAGGGGAGAATTTCGTGTTTTTTTTTTTTTTTTTTTTGTGGAGTTGTGGTGGGAAGCTTAGGGTTCCTCTCGAGTTGCGTGGAGACGTGGGGGACCCACTGGTGTTTCCTCAGGGAAGTCAGATCTGCTTTCAAGTTGCGAGGGGCACCTCGGGATTCCTCTAGCAGCGCTGCAGGGATGAATAGGGCCTCATCTCGAGTTTGGTGGGAACCTCCAGGTTCCTCTCCATTTCCGACATTGATCTCAAGGTTTCTGTGGAGTTTGAACAGGGGAGGCAGGCATCCTTTTGTGTTGAGGCATTGAACTCGTCTTGCCTCTTGAGTTGTGAATGAGGCGTCGGGCCTCTTGCTGAGTTGGATTTGGAGCCTGAGTCTTTTTCTGGAGGATGCAACTGGGGTGTCAGTGGCTCTTCGTGTTCTGACTTGATACTCGGGGTTCCATTCGAATTGGTGCAGGGTCATCAGGCCTTATCTTGAGTGGATTTGGGATTGTGGCACGACCCATGAGGGTTCCACTCGAGTTTCACTGTGAGACCGGCCTCCTCTTGAGGGGCAACAGGAACGTCGGGATTCCTTTCCAGAGAAAGCAGGGGAATCGACCCTCATCTCGAGATGAGGAGGAGCAAAGGGGCTCAGATTGAGGTGTGCTGGGAAATGGCGTTCCTCTCGAATGGGGACGGGTATCTCTGGGACCTTCCTGGGTTACATCAAGGGTGTCCAGTACCCTTTCGTGTTTCCAGAGGGAATGTGGCATTTCTCTCTAGACACTGCTCTGGAACAGGGCCTCATCTCGTGTTGAGAGGAGAATCTCGTGGTTTTTCTCGAGTTGCAGCGGGAAGCTTGGGGTTCCTCTCGATTTGCGATGGGGACCTCTGGGACCTGCTTGTGTTGCCTCAAAGAATTCAGGTCTCTTTTGGAGTTGCGAGGGGCATGTCGGGATTTCTCTTGAGTCGCTATCAGGGAACAGGGCTATGTCTAGAGTTCAGTCGGGCAACACAGTATTCCTCTCCAGCGGGGACAGGGATCTCGGGCTTCCCATCAGTGTTCAACTAGGGAGTCAGGCCTCATCTGTTTGAGGCATGGAACTCTGCATTCCTCTCAAGTTGTCTAAGGGGTGTCAGGCCTCCGGTCGAGTTCAGGCATTGAATTTGGGCTTTTTCAAGAGGATCAGCATGGGAGACAGGTCTCCCATCCTTTTGTGAGGGGATACTTGGTGTTCCATTGGAGCCGGTGCAGGGGAATCAGGACTTATCTGGAGTGGAGGGGGAACTCGGCATCCTTTTTCCTTGTAGCAGGATCTGCGGGTTTCCACTCGACATGTAATTGGTGACACAGGCCTCTTATTGTGGTGCGAGGGGAAGTTGGGATTCCTCTTGAGTTGAAGCAGGGAATGGGCCCTCATCTCCAGATGAGGTGGGAAATACGGGACTCTTCTCGACTTGTGGTGGGAAACTTGTCTTTCATCTTGACTTGTGACGGGGATCTCTTGGCCTCCTTGAACTTCATGAAGGGAGTCAAGCCTCCTCTCGAGTTTTGAGAGAGAACTCGGGAATGATCTCGAGGCACTGCAGGAGAAAAGGGCCTCATCTTGTGTTGATGGGGGCATCTAGTGGTTTGTCTCAAGTTGCGGCGGGAGGCTTGGGATTCCTCTCCAGGTACCACGGGGAATTCAGGGAGCCTCTCGTGTTGTCTCAGCAAAGTCAAGTCTCCATTCGAGTTGTGTGGGAGAGCACGGGATTGCTCTCAAGTCATGGCAGGGAGGTCAGGCCTCACTTTAGATCACTTCCTCTTCTAAATAGTTTATGTATGTGGTTAGTCAGTCATGTCCAATTCTTTGTGACCTCATGAACAGTAGCACACAGAAATACAGAAAGGTTAAGTGATTTGCTCCAGGACACACAGCTCAGAACTGATGGAACTGTGACACAGGCCCGCACATTCTGGTTCCTGTGTAGCTACTGCCTCTCACACTAGTTTCTGAAGCATCCAGTTGTCCCCAACAGCTGTGTTAGCTCTCGTAACCATTGGAAGATCTGTGGTCATTTACATATGTGGATATTTAAAGTGATGGCCGATGTAGAGCCTGGATTAAAAAAAAAAATTTGTTTACCATAAGGTAGTTTTCTGTCTTTCCCCATTTGAATAGTTTATAAATTTGTTTATAAACTATTTTATAGTTTATAGTTTTCTGCCTTTCCCCATTTGAATAGTTTATAAAATAGTTTATAAATTTGTTTTTATTTGAGAAAATCTGATTTAAAGCATGGATGATGTTGTGTTTGAGTGCTAGTGGAGAGGTCAGTATCCTGCAGAGGGCAGACAGGAAATATTTTAACTTTGTGGATTGTAAGGTGTCTATTGTAACAACTCATCTCTGTTGTATGGCAGGAAAGCAGCTGTTAACAATATGCAGACAAAAGAGACAAAAACCAATGATGGCAGATTTACTAGGTTATCAGTAGTTAAAACAGTTGTTTTTTTTTTTTTTTTTTTTTTTTTAGTTGCAAGAAGCACAGGATCAACTTACAGAGGCTGTGAGATGTGCTGAGAAAACACAGGATCACGTCCAAAAGTACAATTTAAAGCAGCATAGAAAATAAATATAAAGCAGATAAACAGTATAATATGAGAATAGATCAATAGTGATAATAAGCACATTATCGTGAAGCTGTGTAACATTTCAGCTTTGAGCTGTTTTGAGATGCATAATTTCCCCCATTATTTCCATATTTTGCACATTATCCACAAGTGAAAATTGAAAGTTTTAATCGCTCAATCATGTCTGACTCTTTGCAACCCATGGACTCTAGCCATCAAGGCTCCTTTGTCCATGAAATTCTCCAGGCAAGAAACCTGGAGTGGGTTACCATTCCCTTCTCCAGGGGATCTTCCTGATTCAGGGATTGAACCTGGGTCTCCTGCATTGTCAGCAGATTCTTTACCATCTGAGCCACCAGGGAAAGCGATTAGTCACAAATAGAAAGACAGTACAGTGACCAAATCATCTACTTTTCAAAATTCTAAGAACCTATGTAATTGAACCTGCAGATGTTTGTTCAAAAACAGTGTGATATTTTAAAAATCTATGTGTGAAGGAATGCTGTGACAGTCTAAAGGTTAAAACTATGCCTTCCAAGACAGAGAGTGTGGGTTTGATCCCTGGTTGGGGAGCTGGGGCCCCACGTGCCTCACAGCCAAAAAAATAAAAACATAAAACAGTGGCAATATTACAGTAAATTCAATAAAGACTTTAAAATGGTCTATGTCCAAAGAAAATCTTAAAAAAAAATGTGTGAGAATAATTATTTTAAAATCTGCATTTTCGGCTTGAAATTGAAAATGTCAAGCTACAAACTACAGTCAAAAAGCAAGTGGGCAAAGTTGAACAGCTTCAGAAAAAACTGTTAAGCACAAGATTGGTAAGTCAACTTCTTAATTTCTGTTATACTGAAAAAGGATTTTAATTTTTTTACTAGTAATATATAAGAATATTTTGGGCAATATGAAAAGTCTCATTGATTAGCTTATTGTATTTTTATTGATACTGCTTGCTACTAGTACTGTGATTCCTCTATAGAAGAAATCAACTGAAATTCATAAAATTAATGATTTTTATAGTAAGATTTTAATTTAAAAAATTGTGACAGTCCAAAAGCAATATTTTTTATAGACCACATTTTGTTTATTCATTCATCTGTCAATGATATTCCACCTTCTGACTACTGTTAATAATGCTGCTTTGAACATTGGTACACAAAGATCTATTTGAGTCCAGAAATTTGAGTAATGATTTGATTGAGAATTTTGAGTTTCTTTTGTAATCCAGATCTTTCTGTGAGATTTCTGAGAATGAATCATTTTAAATATTGTAGTTTGTTCTCTTCATTAAGAATGAACACTATGTCTGTATAGAACCATTTTTCTGAACAACTGTATTTTTCATTTGTTGGATTTTTTTTTAAGAGATGGGGGTTGCATGGGAATTTTTCAAAGATTATTTTAGTAAGGTGTGACTTAACAAAACCTGGAATGTGTTGAACCATTGATGAAAATGATTTTAGAGCATCTCTAGAAAGTAAAATATAAATATAGGCAGTGTTTAAAAAAACTTTCATTAACATTTAGTATTTTATGTGTAAAAGTCGCTATTTTTAACAAATAAATGTTGGCAATTTAAATTCCAGAAAAATGATGAAATGAAAAATCATTTTAAGTTGTTTTAGGAAAAGTCATCAATTTTGAAATCTGTTATTGGCATCAATCAAGTTTAAAAACTGTATTTACTATAAACTCATATTAACTTGTGAACTCATGAGAAATAATATTTTTAAGAAAGAATAAGTCTCTCTAGGTGTTAAAAATAATTTTCTTAAATTGTTTTTTTCTAAGTCTGAGGATGAAAAGGAACAATTAAAGAAATACATTGAATTAAAACAATCTCTGGAACATAACTTGGACAAAGAAAAGAAGAAAAACAGTGAGTTCAAAAGAGAGATTACTGGGTAAGATTTTAATATTTCTGATAATCTCAACTATTAATAAAAGTTTAATTTTATTTTATTTAAAACCTTAGACACAAATTCATTTTTAAATGTATTTTCATAATTAAACACATTGCCCTATTTCAAAGTTTACTGTGGAAAGTCAGCACAATCTGAAATGTTTTTGAGTGCAGCAGTGTTACACTTAACTGTAATGATTTCTAAAACAGTAACAACTGTGCCTCTGCATATAGTAATGTCACTCTCTTCCTCATCATCTATGCTGAATTTTTACTTCTGCAAAGTATCTTTGTTCTTTTTGGTAATCCTTTTTTTTTTTTTTTTGGTTCTTTTTTTTTTTATTTTTTATTTTTTTTTAATTTTATTTTACTTTTAAACTTTACATACTTGTATTAGTTTTGCTAAATATCAAAATGAATCTGCCACAGGCATACATGTGTTCCCCATCCTGAACCCTCCTCCCTCCTCCCTCCCCACACCATCCCTCTGGGTCGTCCCAGTGCACCAGCCCCAAGCATCCAGTATCACGCATCGAACCTGGACTGGCAACTCGTTTCTTACATGATATTCTACATGTTTCAATGTCACTCTCCCAAATCTCCCCACCCTCTCCCTCTCCCACAGAGTCCATAAGACTGTTCTATACATCAGTGTCTCTTTTGCTGTCTCATACACCAGGTTATTGTTACCATCTTTCTAAATTCCATATATATGCGTTAGTATACTGTATTTATGTTTGTCCTTCTGGCTTACTTCACTCTGTATAATAGGCTCCAGTTTCATCCACCTCATTAGAACTGATTCAAATGTATTCTTTTTAATGGCTGAGTAATACTCCATTGTGTATATGTACCACAGCTTTCTTATCCATTCATCTGCTGATGGACATCTAGGTTGCTTCCATGTCCTGGCTATTATAAACAGTGCTGCGATGAACATTGGGGTACACGTGTCTCTTTCCCTTCTGGTTTCCTCAGTGTGTATGCCCAGCAGTGGGATTGCTGGATCATAAGGCAGTTCTATTTCCAGTTTTTTAAGGAGTCTCCACACTGTTCTCCATAGTGGCTGTACTAGTTTGCATTCCCACCAGCAGTGTAAGAGGGTTCCCTTTTCCCCACACCCTCTCCAGCACTTATTATTTGTAGACTTTTGGATCGCAGCCATTCTGACTGGTGTGAAATGGTACCTCATAGTGGTTTTGATTTGCATTTCTCTGATAATGAGTGATGTTGAGCATCTTTTCATGTGTTTGTTAGCCATCTGTATGTCTTCTTTGGAGAAATGTCTATTTAGTTCTTTGGCCCATTTTTTGATTGGGTCATTTATTTTTCTGGAGTTGAGCTGTAGGAGTTGCTTGTATATTTTTGAGATTAGTTGTTTGTCAGTTGCTTCATTTGCTATTATTTTCTCCCTGCCTTCTTTTAATTGTATTCCTTCCCTTCATCATTCAAGTAATTTGTTATCTAAAAACCTACCTGTGTTATTGTTGAACAACATTAAAAAGTATCTTGATTTGGCTTATATTTTCTTTTTGCCCCAAAGTTTTAGTTATAAAATGTACATCAAAAATCTATGTGTAACTTAAAGAATAATAAAATTAGTGACCATGTTTTGATCAGTAAGATAAAAAACTGCTTCTGTGTTTTGGCTGAGTGCAGTTAACCCTCATCATCTACAGATTCAGCCAATACAAGATCAAAAGTATTCAGGGAAAAAATTTGAGAAAGTTCCAGAAGGCAAAACTTTGATTGGTCTCAAGCTGGCAACTATTTCCATAGTGTTTACACTGTGTTTATAACCATTTGCAAAGCGTTTACATTGTATTAGATAATGTAACTGATCTAGGGATGACTGAAAGTATAGGGAAGATGTGCTTAGGGAAACTTGAGCATTCGTGGATTTTGTGTCCACGGAGTGTTGGGGGATTTTTGAACAAGTCCTCTGTGGATGCCAAGGGATGATTATACAAAGGGTTCTTCTCTGATTCTCATTAATATTTTTTCTCTTTTAATTTTCTCTACATTGCTTTGCATTTTGTTAACAATGTGCTGGGCAAGATTTCTACATCTCTCAAAACAGTCTTGAAGAGACTGGTACCCTCTCTCTCTCTTCTGATTTCCTTTCTTCTAAAACTCTCAGCCTGGGTTATTTCCCATTTAACTCAGGCTCAAAAGATTTTTCTTTTTCTTTTTTTAATTTTGAGTCAGAATCTTGTTGGTTTTTTGTATCTACTTCCTTTTCTTTTTGTAGAGGCTGTGGTCAGTAGGAACAAATGTGTCTTGTGTCTTTTCAAAAAACATTCCTATATAATATCTCTTCATCTTTAGCTTGAATACTGATATCTGGTTTATAATTAATATTTAATACTAAATTAATATTTCACACTAGTATGCTAAAATTAACATTAACTTATTTATAAGAACTCATATATTACATATATCACACACAGTATATTTAAATGTGATAAAATTTTTCTTCATAATATTTATCTGATTAGAATTTAGTTATCCTTTCAAGGAATATTAAATCTGAACAATGAGAAAAGATTGTAATTTATAGATTTGTTTGTTTTATCTGATAGAACATATATCTGTTTAATTATTAAATATCTACTCTTAAAGAACTTACTCATTCTATACATTTCTACAGATTTAAGAAACTCTTAAAAATGACAAGAAGAAAGTTAAATGAATATGAAAATGGAGAGCTTAGTTTCCATGCAAATTTAAAAACCAGTCAAACTGAAATGGATATTCAACTTAATATGCTAAAACATAAGATAATATTTAATCAGTTTTAGAACCACAAAATCACTTAATTTGGGGAAATATAAATCATTTCATGCTTTGAGCAGTGAAACACAGATTTGTCTATTAATTTTTTAGGTTGGACACTAGTAAAAAAGACTTATTTTCCCTATATCATTTTGAGATAAAAAGGGCACACTCTTGACTCTCTCTGTCTTGAACCCTGGCTGGTGATCTGAAGCTGAGCAGCACAGCATAAATGACCCCAAAGCATCCATTGTTTTTGGTGACAGGTTTGTTGAAATCTAATGAACATACCATGCAGTTTATTCATTTAAACTGTATACTTCAGTAACTTTATATGTGTTTAAAGAGTTATACAGGCATGTTAGAACATTTACATCACCCTCCAAAGAAATCACTGTGCCAGTTTTCCTTTCCTGATCTTCCCAGCCTGAGGGAACCATGACTCCACTCCCTGACTGTGTAGATGTCCCTTTTCTGGACATTTCGTGTCAGTGGAATCACACAATATGGGATCTTTTGTGACTGCTTTCTTTCATTTAGCATAATATTTTCAAGGTACATCGAACATGTATCAGTATTTCCTTGCTTTTATTGCTCAATAATATTCTATTGTACGGACGTACCACATTTTATTTATCCATTCATCATCTGATGGACCTTTGGGGTTGTTTCTACTTTTTGGCCAATGTCAGTAATGTTGCTGTGAACATTTATGTCTAAGTTTTGGTGTGAACATATTTTTTTCATTTATTTTGTGAAAACAGTTATGAGTAGAATTACTGTATTACACAGCAACTCTGTTTAACCTTTTGAGGCCCTGCCATACTGTTTTCCAGCATGGCTGCATTATTTTATATTTTTATCCAAAGTATGTAAAACGTTCCCATTTCTATACATTCCTGTCAACACTAGTCATTACCTGTCTCTGTGAGTATAGCCATCCTAGCAAGTATGAAGTGGCATCTCGTGGTGTTTTATTTCTCTCTCTGAGGAGAGGACAATGAAGATTAAGTTCTAGATTAGTAAGTACTCAAAGCTACCCATCTCTTTTAGAATTTTAGTAAATTGAAATGAGGTCAAAAGTCTGATTTTGGTAATTAAACTATTTCTAGTTATTGCTTATAGTTCAAATCATATGTCTTACTGCTTACTAGTCTTCATTGCTTTCAAACTTGAGCAGAAATTCTAAGGAGTCACACCTGCTTATGTGTAAGAAATTGTAATTGAAGGGAACCCTGAAAAAACTTCTTCCTGAATAGTTCTTAAGTCTTCCTTCTAGTTATATGTTTCTCATCAACACTGTCATTAAAAATCTCACCTTTTATTACATTCCAGTTTATAGGAGACCAGTTTCTACCTGCATTTTAGTTATGTTTCTTTATTTTCTCTTTTTCAAAAGTCCATTTTTCTGTTTTTTTCTTAATCAGCTTTACATTTAGTGGCTTCAATAAACAATATTGGTTTCGTTCAAAATCTACACTTAGGAAAACGTGGCCAGGACGGCTGGCTTCTCGTCCCCTCTGCTTCAGGTGGGGCAGCTCGAGGGCTGGGGGCTGGAATCAGGTGAAGTTGTTTTCATTCCCATGTCTGATAGTTAGTTTCTGTGGTTGGCTGGACTTTGATGAAAGCAGACAAGTGAAACACCTACCCTGAGCACCTAGGCTCTCTTTGCAGCCTGGGCTTACTCACAACTTGGAGCCTGGTTCCCAGGTTGAGAGCCAGGCAGAAGCCCTGCTGCCTTGTCTAACCTCACTTTGCAGTTCCCACAGCATCACTTTCATCATCTTCTGTTCAATAGGAGCAAGTCACTTATACTTGGCCTATATTCTACCGTTTTTTACAGAATAAAGTTTTTAAAACTAATGGGTACATTTAAAAACTATCACACTTACTCACTGGCCACAATTTTTTACATTCCTTCCAATGAAAAATACCCTTTTCCCTACCCGTCCCCTCACAAGTCTCAATTGTTAACAGTGTCAGGCCCAGGCTCAAGCAGAGGTCTTACCGTCTTCATCAGGTATAGGTGGCACATGCAGATGAGGTTTCTGGGTGTGATTTCTAGAGTGTGACCCTGTGAGCACAACCCTCTCAGTACTAAGACTTGAGAACTAAAGGGACAAGTCATCTGCCACCCACACCCCCACCATTGTGCTGAATGACTAGCCTCTCCCGTTCAGAAATGGGAAACGGGAAGCACCATAGTCCATAGCAGCTCTGAGGTCCAGTTTGGTGCTGCCAGCCCTTTGATGAGTGTCGGGAGCAAGCGTGAGGACCTCTGCCCATGGCAAAGGTCATGAAGAAGGAGGCTCGACATATGCAAAGGCAGGATCGAGCCTCAGGAGTCCCTCTGGAAATTCTCGAGCATCTACCCCCAAAACCAGAGGCTGCCTACTTTACTACTTTGTGCTCTCACCTACACCTCTGACTTTCCTGGGGGCTGTCCCCCACCACCTCTTTCAGAGAAGTAGTTAACTTAGAGCTCCAGTTAATAATAATTCCTGGGCGTGACAGAAGTGTTTTAACCTACAAACTCCTCTGAAGGTTCTCTAGCCTGCCTGACAGGCTTGTCCGGCCACATGTGATTGCTCACAGCCTCCCAACTGTGAGAGGCATGAGATGCTTTAAATCTTCTAAAAACAGGTTCTTTAGAGAAGTTAGAAAACTATTAGTATAAGTATAGTGGGCTGATTAGAAATTGTATTGGTGAAGGGTTTTTCATTTGTTGAGCCAATGTTTACTGCTAAGTCTCCACATCCCCTGCCCTTATACACATTAATGAATATATAGAAGAAATAAGTATTAATCTTTTATATTAATCACGTTAGACCTTAGGCTAAGAAAATTCTTTCCTTAATTAATACCCACTACACCCTCACCCTATAGGAATGTAACTTTATCTGGTACCTTTGGAAGGTGGCATCTGTTTTAAAAATAATCACCCCTGGAGAAATAAGTGTTCTGGTTGACTGACCACAGTCACAAGGAGAGGATCATAAATTGTCAGCAGGCCCCCTGGCCATAAGATGATGTAACACCCCTAACACCTCTGTATACATTTGTATGAAGCACCTGACTTTAATAAAAGTCAGGACTGCTGATCCATGTGACTTTTGTATAACATCTCAGTGTATAAAAACAGACCCTGGAAAAATAAAAAATGGGATCAGTTCCTCGAAAGACTGGTCTCCCCATGTCGTTCTTTCTCTCACCTTCTGGCTGAATCCCCATCTGGAACGTGGAGGCTCGTCAAGCCTACTAATTATGCCTGGGCTTCTAAGATCTGACCGGGTAGGCCTTAGCGTCTCCTCTCCTTCGGGAGAACAGGAGGACGCCTGCGGCCTACGTAGGTGATGTAAATTCCTTGCCTTGAAATTTTACTAGCTTTCCACATAAACCAAGTTATTCAGCCTCTTTTCTCCACTGAATTTTCCTACTGAGCTATCCTCATTCTATAACTCTTTATATCTCTAATTAATATTTAATTAAAGCCAGTGGATTCGCCGACGCTGTCTTTCCTTTGAATTTCCCTGGATCCACCGGGGCTGGACCCTGGCAGATGAGGACTTGGTCCTGCCCATAGGAGTGTTTCTCCTTTGCTCTACCCTCTGGGCTCTTTTCATAAGAAATGACCTCTGTCTGTAGCTGAGTCATGTTTCTTAAGCCAGCTTCCTCTTTATTGAACTTCTAAGAAAATCCCAAAGGCCTATTCTCATTTGTATATCTTGGTGTCTGTTAGGCAAAGCACTTTTTTTTTTTTTTTTTTTGCTCCCAGGGTTCTCTTTAAAGCTTTTAGTGTCCCGTGAATTGGATTGAGGTTCACGTCATTGGAGAGGCTACCCTCAAAAATATTTTTCGAGAGAAGCTCTGCACCTTGAGCTTCTTGTGAAGCTTTGTAGAATGATGCCTTTAAAATTCTTATGCCCTTAAGGTCTTTAATTTGAGGCACCACCTTAAGTCTTTCCAGGGTTTTAATGAAGGGTTTTACAGTCTACAGGCTTCACCTTTAGACATATTTTCCTGGCAGCACCCTAGATTTGATCTTAGCCCAGAAGCTGTTTCTCTCTTTTAGCATCATGTGACCACTGGACATGTGGAGATGCTGTAAAGGAGATAACAGATATTGAACCCAAATATAATTGAGCCTGGTTCCTTTATATTTAATAGTCTTCCCCCCCCTTTTTTTTTTTGATAGCTTATCCCTCTCATTGATGTTACTTTCAGCTGGTTCATAGCAAGAGTCTCCTTTCCCCTATGTTTCAGTGTCGTTTTCTTCTCTTGCCTAGAAGCTATCACCAGTAGCCTCATTAAGGGCCATCAGGATTCAGTTTACAATGTCAAGAATCCCTTTGGGTTTTCATTTATTTCTCTGAGTCCATTCAGATCTCACCTACCTCCAGGTTGAAAGGCATTTTCACATCTTTTGGTTCTTTTTTAATGGCATTTTTAATATCAGTATCTATGCCAGGTATTTATTGCCAGCAAATTGTATAATAAAACACGTCAAAGCCTAGTGGCTCAAAAGAGCATTTACTTTGTTCAAAAAGTTGTGTTGAGGCAAGGCTCAGTGAATGAGGCCAGCACGTTTCTTTTCCAGTCGGCATCAGCTGGGATGTCTTGAAGGTGGGGACAAGAGTCATCTGAAGATTAGTTCATGGACATGTCTGGCAGTTGGAGCTGGCTTTTGGATGGGACATTAGTTGGAGGCAGTCAGTGGGGGCACTGACAAGGTGCTCAGTATGTGTTCTGGGCTTCTTTGCAGCATAGTGACTGATGCTAAGGGTGGGCTTTCCCACAGAGCAAAAGTCAGTTTCCCCAGACTCTGTCCAGTAGAAATCAGTTACTGAGCCCAGGACATATTTAAGGGGAGGGAATTCCAGAGAAAAGTGTCAACGAATTTGTAGACAGTTTCAATACCACCACCTCCATTCACCTCGACTTACCAAGTAATCATTCTGTCTAAAGGAAAGTTCTTTGCAACTTGGTGTCACTGAAATTCCCGCAAATCTTGTTTGTTCTTTAGTTTGGTATGTTCTGTTCTGTGAAAAGTAACAAATGGTTACAAAAATGAGGCATTTTTTTTGTTGTTGTTGTTCAGAAAAATGTATGGATCATCTCACTAAGTTATTAGGAGGTGGGATTTCTTTAACCTTTTGAATTATTTTTCTTTGAAATGCAGTTAAAATTAGAAAAAAAAACTATTCATAGCTCAGAAAAATACGGGATTAGAATCCATATTTATAAGATTTATTAATGAGAGTCTTATTTTCACTATCTTCTTTTTGGAAATGTTTATTAACTCAATCCTAGATAACTCAATAAAGTATCCCTCAAGCTTCTTTAAAACATGGGGCATTAAGATGAGGGGAAGGAGTAAAAGACATTCTACTAAGAGGTAGAATGACTTGTAGTCATTTTATGGAGAAAACAATAGAAAAGAGTGTAAAATCAAGTGTAAATTTTGTGTGACAAAGATGATGACAGTGAAGAATATATTTTGTGACTCTTGGTGATTTAAACTTCTTTCTTGAGTCTTTCAGTAATCCCTGGTCCTACATTCTACAATACAGATACCATCATATCTATTTGATCCTGGGTTTGAGTTAGGCTGTGCTCAGTCCACTTGCCTCATTACCAAACAGTATTGTTCTTTCTTGCAGATTGATGATCTTACAGCAGAGCTGGAAACTGCATCTTCAAAATGTCTGCACCTGGATGCAAAAAATCAAGTTCTTCGAGAGGAGTTATTATCTATAAAAGGAATGCAAAAGAAATGTGAAAAACTGGAGAAGAATAAAAAGAAGTTGGAGCAAGAAGTAGTGCACCTCAGAAGTCATATAGAAATGAATATGATAGAACACAGTCAAGTACAGCAGTATAAACGAGAGATTGAAGAAAGGGTGCCGGGAGCTGGTGAGGCATTCCACTCATGACAAAGGTCATGAGGAAGGAGGCTCGGCATACGCAAAGGCGGGATCGAGCCTCAGGAGTCCCCCCAGATATTCTCGAGCATCTACCCCCAAAAAACCAGAGTTTGCCTACTTTACTGCTTTGTGCTCTCACCTCTGACTTTACTGGGGGCTGTCCCCCACCACCATCTCACTCTCTCTGTCAAAGAGTTAACTTACAGCTCCAATTAATAAAGTTCCTGGGCAATTAGGAGTGTTTAAATCCAAACCCCTCAAATGGCTCTCTAACTCGCCTGACAAGTTTACCTGGACTCCTACAGCTATGCATAGGATTGTTTACAGTCTCCCAGCCTCAAGAGGTGCGGGAAGCTTAAGATATTCAAATAGCTTAGAGCCTCTCAGAGAGTTAGAAACTATCAGAATAAAACTAGTAAAAGATTTCATTGATGAGCCAATGCTTGTTGCCAAGTTTTCACATCCCCTGTATTGTATCCTTGAATATATATTAATTAATATAGTTGGTATGTAGAAAAAATAAGTAGTGGCCTTGGTGTTAGTAACTTTAGACCCTTAAGGTAGTAAATTCTTTCCTTTGTTGTAAACCCATTACACATTCGCCCTATAGGAATGCAATTTTATCTTCAGAAGATGGTGCCAAACCTTAAAATAATTACTCTTAGAGAAAATAAGTCTTTGTTGATAAGTCTTTGTCAAGAGTCATAAAATGTTAATAGGCCTTCTGGCCAGAAGATGATGTAAATCACCTAAACCATTTGTATATGATAAATTTGCAGGAAAGAAACCCTGGTTTTTGATAAGGATCAAAAACTGCTGACTTTGCAGCCCCTATGTGTAAGTTAGAGTATAAAAGCCCCTGTTGAAAATAAAGCTACAGGCCTTGTTCACCAATGCTTGGTCTCCCCATGTCATTCTTCCCTTTAACTTCCAGCTGAGTCTCCATCTGGAGCGCGGAGGTCCCTCTGCGACCATTTATTTGCCTGGGTTTCTAAGACCCACTTGAGAAGGTGTCTAAGGTGGGGCACCTTCCGCTATTCAAGAGGGCGCCTCCGGCTTCCGTGGTCAGAGCTAACCTGGTGTCACGGGTTATATTGATTTTCCGCATAAACCAAGCTACTCAGCTTCTTTTCTCCACTGAATTTTCCTACTGAGCTATCCTCATTCTATTACTCTTTATATCTTTGATGAATAAATGAATAAATAGTCGCCTAGGCCGTCTCTCCTTTGAATACCCTGGATCAGCTGGGGCTGGACCTCGGCAAAAGGGCAAGACAGGATCTCGTAGAGAAGTTAAAGGAAGTCAACCTATGTTTGCAGGTTAATTTGTTCATCTGTCATGATGCTTGAATTCACCTCATTGTAAATTACGTTTTGGATCTATACAGCTTATGTGTTACCTCTACTTCCCTTAGAGCATTTGGTTTGGTAGTTTTCTGGAAGGAAGGGGACACTTGTTTCTCCCTTTAAATATTTCCATTTTCATCATAGTTATCACCAAATTGACCTATCAGAATGATTCTCACTAGAAAATCTTTTCATTTATAAGACCAATTGGTATAAAACAAGACTACTAGGAGGAAAAGAAAATATTGTGGTTTAGAACTGGTACCATCCTCTTGAATTATTTTTAAGTTGTCTTGTTCAATTTTTAAAATTTTAAGTTGATCCTCTTGTTCTTTGAATTATCAGATTATATATTCACCACTATAACAATAATTCCACTTTAATTTTATAATTTACAGTTAATTCACTTCACATTGATGTTAATTATTTTAAACTTCTACTCTTTTCTTTTTTTAACATTTAAAATTGCTTTCTGAATCACTCAAAACTAAAGGGAGCAAATATAATTTTCCATGTTAATGATTATTTTAAAAATGTTATCTTTTTAGATTTGCCTTAGATACAAGCAGCTCTCTGGAGAACTTAGAGCAGTTACAAGAGAAGAATAATGCTTCTATAAAAGTCAGATGGAACTCAGAATTAAAGACTTGAATCTGAACTCTCCAAGGTGAAAACTTTGCAAGAAGATTCTCATAAAGCAGAGTTGGAAAAATATAAGCAACTCTACCTAGTGGAACTATAAGTTAGAAAGTCATTGGAAGGTAAACTAGACAAGTAAGTCAAAACACAGAATCACAGAAAGTAAATTTAGTTCATTAATTTGTCTCCAAAGCCTAACTTTTATAGAGCACAGTTCATGAGATTAGTAGGAAGTGAAAACTAACTAGATGGTCACTGCTAGAGGGCGGCCTAAGACAAACTATTAATACTGTGTCCTTTTAAGTTTTACCACACAGAGTCAGAAATGACTGAAGTGACTTAGCAGCAGTAGCACACTGCATAAAGGCATGCTTGTGAAATTGGGGGCAACTAACCCAGGAGTGAAAGACAGGATAATTCACAGAGTGGCTAGAAATAGTATGGTGACATTACTGAGTGGGTGTGTGGAGAATGGAAAGGGCAGGTGGCACCTCCAGTGCCTAGTCCAGGTTTCCCAACTGTCTGAAAGCAGAGCATTCCTAGGAAGCCTTTCATAAGCCAAGACAGCATACAGCAAAGAAGCAGGTACCCGAGGGCACGTTCTGCTACTTGAAGCCTAAAATGAATATGCACAACTGAAGCACAGGTGTTCCCATCTAGGGTTCAGGGTTATGGTGACTTGACCCTTAGATGTGGGGTGTGGCTTCCAGGGAAGGACCTCAGTGGGGCCAGTCTCCCTGCTTGGGGAGTGTGATGCCTCTCACTGTAAAATGTACGCTGAACCTTTTTATATGAAATCAAAAAGTCTCTTCAAAAAAAAAATTTTTTTTTTGATTATCAAAAACAGATGCTGAGGTAGGCCTTTCCTAGAGGTGAAGTAACATAAAGTGAACTTTGGAAAATCAGAGGATACTTGTAATTGTTCCTGGGGCTGTTTTAGCTCTTTTCAGTCACCCATTGACTTTCTTGTTCTCCCCTCTAGATTGTGACTCTAGATGATTCCTCAGAGGCAAAAGCTTAAGTTCTCTCAGGTCATGAGTGAAACGTGTATACAAGGGTGGTGAAAGCAAATGCTTGAAAGTAGCTTCGTGGGATGGGGTGTTTCTTCATTCCTGAACTGTTTCCTGGAGGCAGGTGTGTCCC